>NC_133932.1:68110436-68719602 GCF_031877795.1 Strix aluco | reverse complement strand
CGTTCCCCAGCCTGAACATTTGGCATGTGGATGATACAATGAGTCGCCTATCAGACAGAAACCTAATTCCCTGCCTGTCTGGATAAAACCCATGTAGGTAGCAACTCTGGGAGAAACCTTCCATAATACAGAAACTGAAATTTCAGCTAAGCAAAAACTCTGCAGAAAATTATTTATGATTTTGTACGCAACTGCCTTTCTTATTGTCTGTGACTATAAGTCTGAGTTTTTCATAATCAAAACTTTCCTGCATAGGTCCAGCGTCCAAGAGAACAGCTCTTAAGCAATACCCCAATTCAGAGGTACAAATCTTTGAACAGTACAACCAGTTGCTCAGATGGTTTTTTCCTAATAACTAATAAAATAGGGATTATAAAAACAGCCATGAGACAAATCAGGTAAGACTGGGTGAGAATTTTGCCTCAGTAGATAGCCTTGTGTTATTAAGCCAATAACTGGAGCAGAAAGCTACTTCTAGACAGATGCAAAAGGAAGAAAAAAAAAAAAGGGGGGTTGACTAGTCATTAGTCTGAATTACTGGAAAATGGGCAGCAAACTGACAGGTAGCTTCCAGCAAATTTCTACATAAAGGTTTAGTAGAACCTTCTCAACTAAAGCTTTGGGAGGAATTTCCTTCCTAATCACTAAAAAAGGCTTAGACATTAGCCTGAGGAAGCTTCGATATTTAGAAATCTGATGATGCAACTGTGATGGGAAAGTGTCAGCAGAAGGTGCCTGCTTTTAGCACCACGGGAGATGGACAAGAAAGGAAGGAACACAAATCCTGTTCATGAAGATATTTTATTTCAGATTTCTTGACCCATATTATTTAAATAGCATGTCAGCCCAAATCAGAAAGAGAGACAGTTTCTTTTTTTACATTTGCGATTTTGCTTCATGTTGCCTATAATAGCAGTAAACAAATCCTGCAGTTACTGAACTATACAGTAATTAAA
Organism: Strix aluco; assembly: GCF_031877795.1. Classification (NCBI taxonomy): domain Eukaryota; kingdom Metazoa; phylum Chordata; class Aves; order Strigiformes; family Strigidae; genus Strix; species Strix aluco. The sequence continues at coordinate 68,718,646 of NC_133932.1, read as the reverse complement.
TCAGCTATTTTGGGGAAATTCTTCCTGTTCTCCTGTGGACTCTGCCTCTTTTGGCTGCTCCCCCTGCCTTCTGACATTCCAGCCACAGCTCTGTTTATATGCCTGTATTTCACAGTACCAGTAACTCAGATTGGAACACATTTGTACCTCTCTCCCTTTCACTAACGGACCACACTATGAATGGCCCCTTCTGTGAGGACACGTGCGAGCTCTCAGACCTGAGCAGCATTTTGTTGAAGGCATCAGCACACAGGTACCCTGCTGCCAGCTTTATTCCATAAATAACTACAGCAGCATTTTTTTTTTTTTTGCAGGGGGAGAAACCCACAGTACCCCCTGTCCCAGTTAAATGAGTGAATTCCATCAAAATCCTCCTCCCCTTCAGACTTCAACACTTGTCTAAAGCAGATGGCCACATAAATAATACATCCTAGGAAACATGATCAGCCACCTCTGGGATATGCTTGAGCTCCTGTCTCTCATCATATCATCACTAGATTAGCTCTGGGAATTCTTTTAATTTAATCCTTTTAACAGGTCATGCGCACAAGAAGCAGTGACTGGGAAATTAGACACGTTCAGTTGGGCTACATTGTCAGTAGTCTGGAGCTGGCAGGTCCCTGCTCACTGTTTTGGGGGGCTTTCACCATCACACTCAGCTGCTGAGCCCGAGGGCAGGGAGCCCATGCTGATGTGGCTGAACATGGGGAGGCTGGGAAAGAGGGGCCAGGGGACAGAGTATCTGAGCACCACTGTCACATGCGGCCAGAGCATTCAGCAAGGAATAGTGTCCTTTGAGCAGAGAGGTACTTGCTGCCTCCTCCGAGAGTGGAAAACATCATATTTATTTTAGGATGTAAGGCAGAAATCTATAAAATCCGTTTTCTTTTTCTTTAGTACCCCCTGCTTTTTTCAAATGACTGGATTTTAGCAGGTGCTCAGAGAGTCCCACAGGATTTATTCTCATCATCACCCAACCTCACTCCAGGCACCTGGGCAGAAATATCAAGTATCAGTGATGAGGTGTGTCCTTCTTACAGTTACCCCCACCGTGATGCCAGCCTCAGGGCTTCCCATCCACCTCCCCTTCCTCCCCTGCTACAGCCTGAGCTCCAGGCACATTGGCAAAATGGGCATCAGGGCAGTCCCAGCTTGGCCAGTCAGGTCCTTTGTAAGCTGAATGTCATCTCCCTAACATCCTCTGTGCTGGGAAACTTGTTTACAGCACTGCTCTGTGAACAGCTTCACCAAAATGGCCCCAACTTAAAAAACCCAAACCTTCCTCAAAGCAAAGCAAGAAAAGAAAAACCTCCATTTGCTATCGTTAAGCTGGAGCTTCCCAAGGCCTCGGTAGACAGAGCTGCTGCCCAGTTTTATCCTCAGAATTCAGGCAGCAGCAAACTGTGATGCAGAGGATGGAGAAATGGGACCCTTCTGAATGATTTCCCTGCCAAGAAAATTGCATTGCAGACCTATACCCTGACGCTGCACTCCGGGCACAGAGCTTATGCTTCTAGCATGGGAACCACAAAACAGCCCCCTCCCCTCGACTTCCGCTGCTACTCATTCCCTCCCTCCTGGTTCCTCCCAGGCACCAGGGAACAGACACAGCTGAAGCCCTGGCCAGGTTTGCGCTACCTTCCTTGCACGCATCCGCGAGGATGGATGTGTGGGATGAGGGCAGGGGAGGAAGCACGTCTGTAGGTACAGGGAGGAGAGGTGAGCTCAGGGACTGCTTTTCATACCTCCATGTCTGTGGGGCCACAGCCCAGTCCCTACAGTCACTCAGGCTGCAGCGGGCAAGATCAGAGACCCATTTCCAAAGAAAGGGTTTAGAAGCCACTCTGCTTCTTTAAAATATGAGACCGGAAAAGAAAAGTTGAGCTTGAGTCCTATGGAAATGCCTTCAGGGTGCAAATATTTGAAAGTAGCACTGCTAAACCAGAATGGCTTTTAAATCATAACAAATCATATCTTGCTTTTCTGTAATGTCTTTCATCCTATGTTCTCTTCACAAACATAAACACATGAAGTTCAACAGCGCATCTGGCGAAGTATTGTGTTGTGTGGGAACTTTCGCATCCCAGTTCAGTAGATGAGCAGACATGTGGGGTCGGTAGTGACCCGCCACCTCACATCAGACAGGATGTATGCGGCAGCAGTTGGAACGTGACCAAGATCTCCTGACCACCAGCCTTATGTTCAAGTTGGGAGATATCTTGCCCTGGTAGCCCTGCAAATTTATTTGTCAAGAGACTGGGACGCAGATCCAGAAAATAAAATTTTGAGGGGGTTAGGCTGCAGGGGATAAAACAAACTCAACTATTTGAGTTACCCTTTTTGAGCTATTTAGTGTCTACCCAATGCATTGGCAATGCGGAGATGTCACCCCATTTACGTTTCTGTCTCCTGCATGCCCGGTTGGTATTCTACTGGAAACCGATTATCAAGAGACACATTTACTGTGTGGCGAATCAGAATTTGTTATTATCACCACCCCATTAATTTCCACACACATCTGCTGGAGTACTTGTTTCTGCCTGTGTCTCACATTTATCTTCATCTAATCCACTTTTTACTGCCCTTGTCTTAGTGCCAGCAACTATCATGAGGCACTGTAAACACTTGTTAGTTAACCATTTGCAATCGCCAGCTCTTCAAACTCCACATAACACTAGTCATTGGAGTTTAGCAAGTTTAAGTTCTGCAATATTGCACTTATTTAACTACATTATGAAATAAGTCACAAGCAAGCACCCTGAGCCGGTCCCAGCCCCCCAGGGGCAGGAGGGGAGAGGAAGTTTGGGATTTTCAAAGAGATTCAGGAACTAAGGAGCCCAGTTCCTCCTAGATGTCAGAGGGGCTGGGCTGTGCTCAGCCTGTGCCAGCTTCTTCTAGAAAGCTCAGCTGAAATCCTTTGATAAGCAAATAAGTCAAGATGTTTTGCATGTCCTAAGCCTCCTTCAGGTCCAACACCAACCTAAATGTTCCCCAGCAGCCTGCTGCCACCCCTTTGATGCAGCAGGAAGGTGGAGTGCTGCTAGCTGGTACAAAACCTCAGCCTCAGCAGCCTTTCATCTCCTGCCTTTCGGCCACTGTCCAAATAGGACACATCCCCAGCAGAGGGGAAATGTTGCTGAAAAGACAACGCATCCCGCTCTCAGTCATGCCAGCTTCCTATCTGCACCTACTGCCTACAGGACACCTCAGGTTAAAATGTTTTCTGCTGAATCAAGAAGAGTTTCTCCCATACTACTTGACATACTCTTTTCCTCTGTCAAACGTAATTAGTTTCCCCTAATTAAAGGGCTGCAGACAGGCTCAGCAGGAAGCCAGAAGAGCTCAGTCCCCAACCAACAGCTTCTTATTTCTGCTCAATGTTCAGGCAGCAGAAGGCCAGGAAGCTCACGCTGACCCCTCCATGGCACCACATCACGTTGGCCCTCTCCTCTTTGGAGACACGAGTAAAGCCTGAGCTCCAGCAGCCAAGGCAGGAGGCTGTGCTGCTGCCAGGCAGGGGTGGGTGGCAGGAGACAGCGTGGCCCAGAGCCTGTGGAACACCATGCTGGCAGGTGGTCTGTGCTCACCATGGTGGACACCAGCAGATGTTACCCAAAGGTTTCTTCTGATCTAATTCTGCATCTGGTAATAGGCTAAATAAAAGGTAAAAGAGGTCTTGATACCGTCTCCCAGCACCAAATGATTGCCTTGGTGTGCTGTGATCTATCCTGTTCCAATTTATTGTGCCCAGTTGGAGTTAAATTTCTTCTTTCTGCCTTTGTCTGAAATGCATATCCAATAGGCATGCATTGACAGGACAAACATATTCCCCCAGAGCCCCTCGGACAGCTGCACAAAGCCTGTATGCAGGGAGGTTGGTTGCACTAATGGCTTCAGCAGCACAGGATAGCACTACCCAGCCACAGAGCCCCAGCTTCTCCGTGGAGCAAGGAGACAACAGACAGGGGAATCACCATATTTTCATCTGTGCAACCATCCGCAGCAGTGCAAATAATATGCATGTGTCTGTGCCAGAATCTCCTCTGCCTCAAATTCACTTCTGCACCTGATACCCTGCAGCTTGCACCCTCTTGCCTCCTGGCCCCTCCATGACTTTGTACAGATTATGTGCAGTTGATTTTAAGAGAGCAGCATTTTGTAAAAAGCATGTGTTATCATAAACTGACAGAGGTGCCTAGTGTAGTTGTGAATGGACCCGACCTCCCTCCCTGTTCAGGCACTCCGACATCCCATTAACTTTAGCAGTAGGAAATTACATCTTGTGTCAAGGTTGAAATTGTCTGACTTCAATTTCTACTCACCAGATCTTGTTATCCCCTTGTCTGCAACTTCATACCACCTCACTGTTCTCTTATCAGATAGATTTTTCTGTGTCTAAAAACATAAGTCACCATCCAGCTTCCTCCTTAGTAGGAAAGCCAGCCTGTCTACCTGAAGTCACACCCGGGAAGGCTTGGTGTCCAGGCTGAGGAGGGTCACCTGACTGTCCTCCCGTGGACTCTCCACAGTACTTCCTCATCCTCTGTGCAGCATGGACCCCATAACTGGGCATCTCACCCCAGAAGTAGTCTTGCACGTGCTGCATAGAGGCATGGCAACATGCCTACCTCTATTTGATGCCCCTCTTCTTGTGCAGCGTTGCCCTGGAAAGTCGTGTCAATGAGCTTATTCATAACCACTCTCACAGCCTCCCTGAGACAGACTCTCCTGTCTTACAGGTACTCCTGATATTTTCCAAGCTATAATTTGCCTTTATTTTAGAAATATTTAAACATGTTTTAGATGGTGATTATTAACCATACATTATCCGTTCTCAGTAAGTTGTCATTATCACCATAGTTTTGTCCACTAACTTTCCCACGGTGCATTTTATTTTACAGCACAGGTTGATCATAACACTTAATGATTTAAATATCAGATGAAATTTTGACAGTTAAAATTCTTGAATTGTTTTTTCTTCTACAGGTCTTCTTGACTATAATCTTCAAATCTTTTTGGTGGTGCCTTGGACTATAATGCTGGCAGTCATAATGATGCCCCAGGCTCTTGTAGTGTAGAAGACAAGAAGGCTGTTGATCTCCATGCCAAAGGTAAATCCCAGCAGCTTATTTAGAAGCAATTTAGCTTCTAAAGTTAAAGTTTAATTACTGAAGTACCTGAACATTTACCAGGTTAATTAGACAGGATCAGCAAAATCTCATTCAGATGTAGTGGTTTCCTTATTTCCATTTAGATATAGATCTGTTTCAGCTTCAATGGAGTCTGCTGTGAACCTTCATATCCAAGTCAGCAAAAATGCGTACAGCCTTTCTTCTCTTCTCACTTGCTTTTTTTCTTTCCAATTTTTGTCAGTGTTGATTACATAGAGGCGCTCTGCTTCACTCCAAATGCATAGTTCTATCTGAAACTCACGAAAGCTGATGAAAGTCCTTCCATTGGTCTCAGAAGGCCCTATCCAAGGCTCATAATCTATGCATTACCTCAGCTGTAAGCATCTGAGGTACAAAAAGAATATAATCTCTTTCTATCATGTCTTCTTTTTGTTCCTTTCTTTCAAACATGCCATACAAGCTGTTAATGGAGCAAATGACATGGAAACATAATCTGTATTCCTGCAGGTTTTGTGGCTGTGCTTGCTGCTTATTCCTTATCACCCAAAGCGATAAAGCCGTGTTGGTGATACCATAATTGAGTTTAGTGGAAGTGATTTATCAGGCTGCTAACAGAATGAAAACTTCAGGGGGGAGAACAAGCAGCAGGAGAATATGAACTTTTCAGAAACAAGAATCTTGTTTTTTATGCAAATGGTTGTGTTAATGAAAACCAAGGGGAAAAAATTATAGTCACAACAATTTTGCTTAGAGAGCAGATGATAGCTTATCTAAGGAAAAAGGATTTCAAAGTTCTTCCTGAAATGTCATCTGGGTTTCATTATCTCCCCGATAACACCTAGTGTGTAGGATCTGTTTTTCACTCCTTGCTGTTAACTGGTTAGGAATAAGTCTATAATTCCTCATTATGCAGAGAAAATGTGGAAGAGTCCCATACTTGAACACAGGAACAACAAACATACTTCTAGTGTTTCTTTCATGGGAAAGAATAATTTTTCTCAAGAGCCAAATCGAAGTCCTAATGGGCTCAAAAAAAAAACTTCACTGATTTCAACAGAGTTTGAACCAAGCTTTTGTTTAGTTTATCTTCCTGTTCTTACTTTTATGAACCTAAGATTTGCATTGTAGGAGTACACAAAAGCCCCAAACTTGGGGTCCCATCGTGCTGAGCTCCAGATAAGCATTCATGAAGATATCAGGTTTTGTAAGTGAATGTGCACCTAATGGCTGCTGGAGCTTGTGAAATGGCAGAACCCTGCAGTCATCCTCGGTAGCCTCAGGCCCTGTGGCTTCCACTTTGCTGGGGCAGGGAAGGAGAAAAGTCACATCTCCCTGCAGGGGCTGCTGCGGGGCCATGACCACCATCACCTCCTGAGGGTGACATCAATGTTCAAAAGGGGCACCTGGTCAGATGTCCAATACCTGCTGCCATGTGTTTGGTGAAACTGCACCCCGGCTGTTAATCAGTGAGCCAACAAGTTCAAAATTAAGCTGGTGCTTCAAGGTGTTGCTGAACGGTTTAGGAAGAAGTGCTAAGACCTGGCACGGATAATTTAGGAATGCTCCAGATTGAGAGCTCATACAGTTTCTGGGTACTGATGTCTATGTATGCTACTTACCTTTTGAGCTCACCACCTTCCTCACCAAGCCCAAAATAAATCCATTACCATGATAGGTTCAATCTTATTTGTCTGGGGAGTCATCATTTTGGAGAAATTCTCCCTTTTGTTTAATTTGTTGTTTTGTTTTTCTCTCTAAAGGCAGAGGAACTGTGAAACAGCCCCATCAAGAATTTCTAATTTTGATAAATTAATCATCTCCCTGTAGAGTGATCAATTACAGGAGATGCTGGAAAATGCACTTGCACATTTCAGAATGTCTCAAATTCATTAGCTATTCCACTTGAGTTACGAATTAGCGAGCAAGATGAAAAAAATGCCTTTGGAATAACTCTTTGCAGCTCCTGTGTTTTTAAATAGGCAGCTAACAATTTACCATTTCCTCCTTTTCAGTTGTTTGTTTTACTTTTCATATGAAAGAGAATGTAATCAGCTATTCTATTAAATAAAAAGATGAGGATAAAATTCCCATTGTTAAATCATGTCCATCATCCTCTCCTTATCTCTACATAACAATTGTTATTTTCTAGATCTTCTATTTCCCATTATCCTGTGTGCATTTAGTTGCTGCTTTTTCTACCAAGATTTCTCTAAGGCAGGCCTCTAAAATTGCTGTAGCAACATTTTGCCTCATATTTTCTTCTCTTGTTTGGTACGCAAGGGTGGCTTCCTTGCTTATAACAACTCATTCCAGAAGCTAAGCAGGGCTCATTACCATGGATCTTTCCATCTTCTGTAGACCCTCCATGGAGCTGCCTTGGGAAGCGTGTACCAGAGTTACCTGTGCTCTCCACTTCAGAAAAGCCACCGAGATGCTCAGACGCACTGGGGGTGCCATGCAGTAGGTACATCTGGTCTGTCATAGTTAATGCTGCATTCAGACCCTTAGGCCATGTAAATCCATGATGATGTCTTGAAGACCTGCTTGAATACCTCTGCCTCAGCCCCTGCATGTACCCTGATCATTTGCTCTCCAGTTCCCGTGCCAGGGTAATACCTCCTGGCTGGGATAGTAATGCAGCCATGCGGATTCATTAAATGTCTGTGGAGTGAGGATGCTACACCCATAGCCTCTACACATCCATTGTCTGAGAGACTGCATGATCCCAACTGATGAAAGAGACGTGACAAACAGATGAGCAGGAGCAAGGAGGTGGAGATAAGAACAACTGTGCAGAGGCATCCAAAACCCCAGAAGAAAAAGGCGTGAAGGAGTCATCCCTCAACAAGTTCAGCAGCAAACTGGTACACTGAATAAGGAGGGGACTGGGTCTGCAGGATTGCAGTGTCTGCCAAAAGTCTGTCCTGTTGGTTCTTGAACTATTGTTTCATGATTAAAGCATCCAGAGGCCTCTGGCAAGTTTAGGACTGTGATATGCAAAGAGACTCCATTGTTGCATGGAGAATGAGAAAGCCTTTCTCTAAAAAAGCAAGTTCAGAAGAAGAGTACGGGATTCAAAGTCAAAAGGCTTCAAATCAATAAAGGCTGCAGACTTTAGGTAGTAGGCTGCTCCCCTAAGCTCCTTCCTCTGGGTAACTCGTGACTTTCAGAGCTCATTACAAGAGTCCTACTTCCAACCCAAGTCTGAATGCAAGTAAAGCATGGTCAGGGCAATAGTCCAGATTCTCCTACGAGCTCAGCCTGAACAACTAGTATCAGTAATGCAACTGCAAGAAACCTGTTGAGTCATTAAATCCAATCTTTGGCAGTCATGGGCAACCATATAATGGAAGGATCCACACCCCTTCTTTGCTTTGCCGCAAAACACTTCATTAATCCATGACAAACTTAAGATCTTTGGTGCAGAAATAAAGCACACCACAGCTTCCTCAAAGGACCAGAGAAATGTAGCAAAAAGGGTCCTAATGTCCTAGGACCATGCCAGAGTAAGAAGTCTGTGAGGGGAAAAAGCCCAGATGATCTTCCAGGGTGGACTGCACCCTGTGTTACCTCAGGAGGCAAAATCCCTATTAATTCTTGATTTGATTCTTATTACTAACCTGGTGATCATCTCAGTTCTGAGTCTGAGGACCAGAGAGATGACCCCAACACTCACAAGGTTGCTCAGTCCTACACAGATCAGTTTTGCCTCTTGTCCACCTTTACCCGTCCTGCTGTAGCCAGTTTCTGACCTCCAGAAGGAGAAGAAACACCAAGCATGGCATCTTGTCCAAACCTTTCCTATTCCCCACAGCTAAACTGAGCATCAAGAGAAGACACGATGTGCCCTGGGTGCTCCAAAGGACCATCAGGAGCATGGAATTAATAAATCTTTATCCCAACTTGGCAGGAGTCACAATCAACAGAGCATGTTGCCAGCGAATCTGTGGTTGAGAATCTAGTTACATTTTCGTGATTAACCCTGATTTGGAAGTTTAAATCTTGAGCCATTGCTGATCATCTCATACTGAAACATAAAAGCTCTAGGAAGTCACACATGCTAGCAAGGGACATGATAGGTAGGAGGCCTATCGCCTGCCAAATTAATTTATTCAGCGAAACACAGTTCAAATCATAATTTAAGAAAATAAAAAATAAAAATCAGAGCACCTTTAAAAGTTCCTCAACTCCTGCTGTTATTTTCCTGAATGACGTAATGTTCTTCTATTTTTGAGATGATAAACACTTCCACAGCAACAATTTTGATGTCACAAACAGAAAATAATGATTCAAGGAGAGAGAGAGATGAATCAGGAGCAGATGACCTCTTTAAAATGAATAATAATCCTCTTTTCCTGCATACACCTTCGGTGACAAAAAGCTAGAAGAAAAGAAATACAAAAAATGAAGTGATACACAAGTCCCAGAACTGTCACTGAAGATATGGTTTGTTTTAAAGCCTCCAAACAAGACACAAGTGGGTCTTTTACCCTGTAGCTATTGCTTCCCCCCCCCCCCCCCCCCCCAAGCCAAAACAAAATAAAAATGCTCTTTTTTCTACTGTGGAACTATATCTAGAACATGGTCTTAAGCACCACAGTAGTGCAGTTCCCACAGAAGACAAGGTCAGAGTTTGACCCTTCACTTTATTTTTAAACACACTTTTTTGCATTTGAACATGTAAGTAGTAGCAGTTTAAGAAAAAAAAAAAAAAGGTCCAGATGCTTGATGAAATGTCAGCAAGGAATCAGTTGATTCTGCTTCCAATCAATGCTTTTAATGTCCTTATTGCGGTGGTAGACCACCATAGTTTACTTTCAGAGGGATGAACATAACCCAGTAGATACTTTATATAGCTACTTTAGGGTGAAATAAATGTCTCAGAAAATGGCAGAACTGAAAGAAAAGGAAAAACACCAGATCATAAATTAGGGCAAATTTATGATCTGTCTCTAGTCAAGAGAATACATCAGGGAGAATAGAAGGATGCTAAGTGCAGTTCTGAAGGTGGGCAAGAGACGACTTCCATTGAAGTGCCTTGAAAGAAAGGGAGACTTTGGAAAGGAAAGCTTCTTAAACATCAGAAGATAAAGGACATCAATCAGGCTTAGCGAGTTAGTCTTTGAAATGCAGTACCAACTTCCAAGTCAGCAAAACATGTATGATTTAAGTATAACAGCACAATGTTCTCTCGTACTTCTGAAAAGTTACTTTCACAAATGAGACTGCATGCCTCTATTATCAAAATTCCTTTTTCTGCAGTCTGCATGTTCAAAAATAAACCAGTAAAGCAGAAAATCCTCATGTTGAGAGAAATTGAGAGGACTACCTAAGCTGCCTATTTAAAATCTTTCCCAAAGTAGGATGCATCCACTCGCTTACATATGCCAGTGCACATCTAATTGCTGCAGATGACAATCGAATTGCAGTACGTTATTCAGACGCTTTTGCAGCCCAGATTGAGTACATCAGGTTGAATGCAGAGCACCTTCCCACCATTACTTTCAGTCCCCTGTTGGGAGGATATTTGAGCACTAAAATGGCAGAGCCACGTTAGAGGAGGAAGAGGGAGACAGCTGCAGTGCTGGTTTTCTTGCTCAGCTGCTGAGTATATAGCAACCAAACAGGCGACACATTTAAAACAACCACACCCATCTAGGCACACACACATCTGTACTATTGGCTTCCATGAGATAAAAGGAGAGATAGAAAGTACGGTTTCATTTCCAGCTTGCAAAAGATGATTGCAGACAACTTGGAGAACAGGACTGCTGAAGTGATGAACTGCATTTTCCAAAGGTGCTGCAATACAGCCAGCAGGAAGAAAAAATACACTGAACTTTGTAAGAGGAGCTAGACACAAGCAACATATGTATATTATTGGATAATGCAATTTCTGAGGAACTTTCCCCCCACTTCAGCAGGGAAGTTTGCCAGCAGCCCTGTGCTGCATATGAGGCGGTGAAGAGCGGTGCTTCCTCAAGCTGCCCCATGGGATGGGACAAGCATGGCCACCTTCCCCTTCTGGGGAGACTTCTCAAGGAAAAACTTCCCCAAATTCAAGGGACCAAGACAGGAAGGCCCATTCTCTATTTAAAAAAAAATATTATCATCATTTTGTTCTGGTCCTGCAAAGGAAGCCTGAATAAGGGAGACAGAAGGAAGATATTTACCTATTAAAAATAAATGTTTCAGACATTAATTTTTGAAACTTGCACCATATGGCTGGCAAATTTCTCAGGGAAAAAAACGATCCTCCTGAGATTGAAATTCCTTTTGATAGGAACTTGAGCAAGGGTGTGCTCACTGGGGGCCTTTAAACACTCCTTGTTAAAGCAGATGCCTGGCTGCTTACCTGTGGCAACGACACATGGCTCTTCCTTTCATCAGGGATTTGGTTTACCTTTGAACAGTCGAATTTATAGTGCTTCAAGGACTTTAAAAAAATATGACTTGTTGGTTCTCTTCCTATACACTGCGCCTTCAAGCAAAGACTAGACAGCATGCAAACCACATGCTAAATAATATTTAAATGCATGTCCTCTTTAGCACCCCTGGTTTTGGGTGGCAGCTCTGTGCTGGGCTGACCTCCCCAAAGTGCACTGGGCAGACTGGGAAGGGGTGGGGGCGGATTTGGGCCAGTTTATAGTGAGCTTGAGACTGAAATCCTTAGGGTAAAACACAGACAGGCCAGGTGGGCTGCATCCTGGGATTCAGGATCAGACAGGGAGAGCCTCAACCTTCTCTCTCATCTGCACACTGGGGATCAGGCAGTTGACTGCAGTGTCTTTTTTACTCCATCCTTTGGATGTGGAGGGCTGTGCATGATGCACCAAGGGAGCTGGGAGGAACAAAAACTTGGACCTGTGTGGGGTTTTGGCTCAGACATCACACTGATGTTTTATCAGCTCCACAATGAGGTGGGGAGTGGAGAAGGCAGGCTCTTTGTCTCCCAGACAAGGGATGAGACCGGCTGAGGAAAGACAGGTTCTGCCACTCATTCCTTGCAAAGAACAGGTTAACAGCATGTGATAGACAAGGTCACATATGCTTTTTTGTCATTTATTGCTTGAATCCTGAAGTTGCTGGTCAGACAGAGGGATTGCAGAATAACAGGGGAAAACATCTTTGGGAGAAAGCTGTAGGACTTTGCTGGGACCAGTGTCAGGGAAGAGGCTGTGGCCCCTGTATGTCAGTGATACACGGGGTGAGGGGCCACAGGAGCGCCCCAGCAACTGTAACACAGCTGATGCAGGTCTGGGAGTTGATGGAGAGACCAGCTACCATGCAGTAGCTGCTTTGACCTCTGGAGGGGCTGTACACATCCCGTGCAAGTGCTCTTTGGCCTTCTGGCTCTAGTGCCTAGAGCGGCTCATGGAGCTGAGCACAAGCTAATGATTTTTGTAAGACAGCGAAGCCTGGGGTGAAGGAGGGCAGCATGAAGCCCTCTGGCCACACGATATTGTTATGCCCCAATTCTTTACAAAGCAAAGATAGATGAGAGGTGTTAGCCCAGGTCAAACTATCCTAACGCAGTCTCTCGGGGATGGCAATTAATCAGTAATTGGCACACACGCACAAAAAAAGGCCAGAGGAGGAGGGGGATGGAAGAGCATCCCTGTGGACTCAGATCTAGACCTGTTTTATGTTGCCCCTCCCTGGATGCAGGCCTTGCAGCCATGCCAGATCTCCCGCCGCTGCCCTGAACCCCAGACAAGCTGGGGGCTGCACTTCCCGGTGCTTGCCACACTCACCAGCTTTTGTTTCACAGGAGCAACTCCCCCCTGCTCCCCTGCTTGCTGCAGGAGCCTGGAGGATTTTGGTGCAGCATTACGTCTTTTGGCTGCTTTCCCTGCCCCCAGCCCATTGCTGCTTTTTAAGGAGGGTCCATCTCCCAGGATGGCCAGTGCATTCCCAGGAGCCTGGGAGAATTGATGTGACTGCTTGGCTGGTGAGCTGCCGTGTCCTGGGGGTACAGGCACAACCCTGCACTGCAAGGACATGCAGCAAGTTGTGCAGCCTGGATTTTTTTACATACCTTATATGAAGCTGTACATACAGCACTAGGGCCCTCACAAGGGTGGACATGTCCCGCCATGCAATGCTTAGCTCTCTCCTGCTGTCCCAAAAGCCTGATCTTGTTGCTATTTTCAGCATTGGGACAACAGTGCCTTTTGTCTGGGTTTGCTTTGGGCAGCTGGGACTCTGAAATATGAATGCACATATTTTCCCCCTTCCTTCTCCTTCTCCCCTTCTCAATAGGCTCAGCTGAAGTGCTCATGTAACAGACTGTACCTCTGGAAGTCGGGCATTTGTGTGCCTTTCTTTGCTTTTCTTGTAAGACCACTTAATTCCTCCCGCCGTACCAAGGCACCTCTGCTTTGTCGTCACAGAGCTGCAGGCAGAACTGGACTCTTTCAGACACTAATTGCAGGTTATGAAGTAATATCTGCATTGCATCGTTGTTTTGATGAACACATGGTGATTGGGTAACTGTCGCCATCTCTCTTTCTCTCCCTGTGGCAGGTGACAGAGGTATCTGTGTCCCCAGCACCGTCAGGCCTTGCCAGTGCCTGTACCCGCCACTGAGAGTCCCTCAGGTGACACTTTCCATTTTCTTCTGCTTCTGTCAGCAAAACCGTGAATGTTGCTTTTGCTGCTCCTTCCTTTCACTCAGCTCTGCCTTTCTGCCAATGTGTGTTTGTCACACAGGACTCCCCCCACTCCCCCAAATGGCAAACTATGTTAGTACAGATTGAGCTGCAAGCAAACCCCAGCACTGCAGAACCTGTAACGGGGCCTTTTGCACTTACCTGGATTACTACAAGCTATTAGTCAGGTACCTGAATGTATTGGGCTATGCGGAAAGATCATCATTTCATTTTCTATTTGCTTCTTCTCTTCTGCCAGCTTTCTGTCATAGCAGTCAGACACCAAACTCCTACCCATGCACTTAATTTTCAGTACGGATGCCTAGCAAGCGAGGAGCTAGATTGGAAACCCTTCTTCACTGCTGCATGTGGTAAACATTATCAGCTAGGGGTCTGCGAGCTTTGATTCAGGTCAGCTGGCATCAAAGGAGACTCAGGAGTGTTTGCTTTCAATTCCAAGGGTGAACAAAATAATCTGTTCTAAAGCTCAGGCCTCCACCTGCCCTTCATCAGGGGTCATGTTGCGCGGGGGGAAACAGGAGAGAGGAAAAATGGTGTGCTGAGCAAAAGTCTCTGCTTTGTTCTTCTGTGTTATGGCCGATGTCAGCAGACTTCTGAAAGAGGGAGGTAACCGTGCTACCACTTGTTCAAATATTTTGAATAATAAAGGCATTAGTTTAATAAAACTCCCAGAGGAGGAAGAGTTGCCCTAGTTCAGCATTTTCCCCTTTGAGCCTGGAGTAGCTGTGACCAATGGTTAGTGATCTGAGAGTGAGGACAAAAGGGAGATGAAGATCAAGATTTAGCTTTTATAAGAGGTTTCTTTTGGTTTTGATTCTGGACACGACAGTCACTACTGCCATTTCTTCCCCATCTGCTGCCTCCTTAAATCCAGAGTGGCGATGGGCAAAGCTGGAAAAACATTAATTTTCCCGACTCAGTCTCCGCCTTGCCCCAGCCATTTACCTTCCTGATTAGGCAAATTCTTCATCTGCAAATACTAATAATTTTCAGCACCTTTGCATATTCTGTCCTTCTGGTCATTTCCTTACATTTTAAATTTATTTTGTGCAAAAGGAATTATTCATCCCGGTTTCTGAGCATCAGCTGCATTCCCTCTCAGACAGAGCTGAACAGGCTGTAACCCTTCACTCCTGGTTCTGATGGAGAGGAAGAAGAAGGGTCTTGCAGGGACAGCAGCCTGCAACTCCAGTGATCCAGATTTGCTTCCTCCGTGTCCTTCTGCCTCACCTGTGGAGAACAGGGCCAGCAAATCTCCTGCCCCCTCAGAGGCACAAGAGGAAAAACTGATCAGAAAAGTGGTCACATTCCAATGTGATCCATGCACCTGTCAACAGTAAATCATTATTATTATTACTACTACTACGATTATTATTATTATTATTATTGCAATTGCCTTATGTTTGCCCTTTTTTTTCTCTAGCCAAGTGACTACTGAAGTGGAGCAGCTTCAAGAGGAAGGTGTGAGAGATATGCCCTGGGAGCTTGAGGGAGAGAGGAGGAAGCTAACCTCTATCTACCACATCCTGCATTAATGCTGGTGCTTTCTGAGGGGAGGGGGCCCTCTTCTTCCTCCTGCTGTACTTTCTGAGAAAGGCTTGGTAAATGCATTTAATCCTGTGCATACCCCTCAGGCATCGCAAAAGGACTCCGAGCTGGGGAACAGGGCGTGCAACAAGGCGCTTCCCCAACATCGAACGCAAACCCCACTCAGAGGAACCATGGGAAGCAACGGTCACTTACTCCTGAAGAATAAAATCTACCTCCACACAGCCAGCCATTTCCCAGGCTCGAGAGATTTCCTTGGGCTTTATGGATGTCATCCCAAATCCTGTGAGCAGAGATGACCATCATTTAAAAGCACGTTTTCAGCTTGCTGTATGAGTGGTGGTCATACAAGTAAGTCCTTCATGCCTCCTGCTGAAAGTGCACTTTGGAAGCTTCCTAACAATTAAAAGTAATGCAGCAGGACAACAAGACCTCTGGGCATACACCTGACTTCTGTACTGAGAATGGGCACGTTGCTTGTTGTGGATACATAATTCAATAAACTCAACCTTTCTTCTGTTCTAGAAAAAATGTTCCTCAGCTTAATTTGGTCCTGTGAGCAGGTTGTGATCTTCTGTAAGCTTTTGAGAATGCTGTTAACCAAAATACGTCACAACAACTATCGGCAAACTGTTGTTTCTGCTGCTTCCTCATCTATTTCTTTCTGCTCTGCATGACCTCTGACTCAGGTTTGATAACATTGTGGCAAGACCAGCTGAAGCCCCAGCTGAAGCCCAGCTGAGGCACCCCCGCCTGCCCATTCACACTACCTCAACACCCATTCAAAAAAATGCTCTTTTTAGTTCTTTTTATGTTTTTGTTTTTTTTTTTTTTTTTCCCCTAGCTGCTTCTTTCAAGCTCTGATCTGGTCACACAGCCCCATCCCCAGGGACAGGGGAACTCTGTCCTGTAGCACTGCTGTAGAATTTACTGCTTCATCAGATCACAGCCTACTTGTTAATTCACTTAAATCACATGAAAAAGGGTTCTGGCTGTGGTGAAAGGATTGGGAATAAATAATATATCTTGCTCCAAAGTGTTATTTCTTCTAAAATGCAGTACATTTCAGGACACAACAGTTTGATGAATAAGCCTTCCGTCATTGACCTAGCAAGCAAATTAAATGGTCAGATATGCGCCAGGGCTGAAGATTTACGGCTTTCCAATACCCTGCCAACTGCTTGCCCGTGCGCCCGCTCCACCATTCATTTGTCCCCTCAGCACCTTCCCTGACACCATCTCTTACAGCTGGAGAGTCCTTCAGCAACTCCAGCCTCACCAAACCCCCCCCGCCTTAGACCCTGCTCCTTTTGTGCTGCGTGTTAAACTGCGTGACTGCAGCCCTGTGGTAGGCACGGCATGGCTTCAGTGTGCTGTGCCAAGGGCAACTCTTCCACCCTTAGCTCACCCTGCCTTTCCCCTCTTCTCCTACCTGCAGATCCATGTATCCCTCTGGCTCTTGGCTTCAAGGAGCTGGAAAGATGAACATCCAGCAAAACAAATCTTGTCTTTTTTAAATTACAACCCATAGATTGGTTTTGGGGTTTTTTTTTAGTGATTTGCTCTACCTTTGGGAGGAGAGTTGTGAGTTACTGCCAGCGTCATCACAACAAACTTTTGTGTGGGTCGTGGCTGTATCAGCTTGGAGTTGCTCACATCCATGTAGCCTTTTCTGCTAGATGTATGGGGATCTGGTCCCACTGGTGTAACTGCATCCACACCAGGGGGCTGTCCTGATTTAATTGTTACAGATGGAGCTAAAGCACTACCAAAACCACATAGGTAAATTGTTGTACCTCATGTGAAAGTACAGCAGGGCTCTCCCTGCTGAATGAGGATGCTCAACATATTCTATTACTTTCCACCCCACAATAACCCATGAGTAAGGTTTGGGCAGTTATCATTCATCAGCACTTGACCTGGTATTCACCTACAGAAATCCTTAATACAGCAATTTTCTTTCATATCAGTGACTCCATTTTGCCTCCAATTTTCAGTCATCCTCGCTTCCTGGCCTCACACCCTCAAGCTTTCTGAAAACACAATTGCACGTGCACGTTGACCTTGATTTCCGTTGCACTAGGCTAAATTAGATCCTAAAGCTGTGAGTTGTGGTTCAGATTAGGGACTCACAGCCTTAGATGCAGCTGATCTGATCTCAAAAAGCAGGCTTCCTTGTTTTGCTAAGGATTTGAGAAGCTGCAGGAGATAACCCTCATTCCGGGCCATCTGAAATACTAATCACCGGAGGGCACTCCCCTGGGCAAGGATCTGTTAACATACACTGTTCCATTTTCCAGACACATGGCTCATTTCTTTTCCCAATGGAAAATATTTCTCTGACTGCTTGCTTTCTCCTTCAGGCTACCCAACACCATCTCCCTGGGTCTCTTTACTCAGGATGATAGGTATCCTCTCACAGCCCCAGAGTTTGAGCCTGGGAATATATGACATTGCTTGCAGAGGTGCATAAGATTTTGTGATTTGCTTGCATGGGAGAGGAGCTCTCCGGTTGCGGGGAACAGCGTGAAGAAAAGCAGTGGTCTCATGAGCTGGCATGGATGACAACTCATAAACAGACCTGCTGGGGCTGACAGCTCCTGCCTACCAGTGTGCTCCATCTCAGAAAGGCCCAAACTCCTTCACAGCCCAGCTACCTATGGGCACGGGGGTGATTTTGGTGTGTGTTTAAGAAGGCCTCACTAGTGTCACATGCTTTGAGACCTCCCATGTGGACGTGGTGGCTATAGTTCTGGGGCAGATGGGTGCTGAGGCTTCTGTACATGCCCTGGGGGTGGATGCTCCAGACTTCCCAGCATTATATAGAGAAGATCTAGAGGCCTCCAGCTGGACTCCTGTGACTTGAACATATTGGAACATGTTGTACCAGGAGCTACAGAAAATAATCTCTCTTGTAATATGGGAAGCCTTTTATTTTATTAAGTTACTTTCCAGCATGGGCACACACAAGAGGGGGAAAGGGAAATTGCTTGCAGGATTCAGATGGCAGGGATCCATGGCTTGCTCCAGCTGATGGGTGGGAGACACTAAGTGAAAATAAACACGTGGTCTTCCTCTCAGCTCCGTTGGCAGGAACAGCAAGAGCCGGATGCAAAAGAACAGGGAGCTGGCTTGATCCTTCTGTTCTGCCCAGCTGGATGCCAGGGGAGAGACTTTGAGAGGGAGGGAAACGGTGCTTGGCCTGCACCAGAACAGGCAGGAAGATACTTGGTGTCCAGATAGTCCATGTTGACACCACTCCATCACACAGCCATACCAGTCCACATAGGCTAGCGGAAAAATGCACCCATTTCACAAGGATGTTATCTGGTCTTCCATCCTCCCCATAATTAATCACAGACAAAACAGTGCTACCTAGCAGAGGATTTTGGTTTTTTTAATTAGAGAGGAAGAACACTAAATAGTGCTTACAAACACACTAGCAACTCATGGCTCTGTTAATAATCTTTAATTGTGCTGTGCCTAGCTGTGGCACTAAAAAAAGAGTCAAAAGGAACACAGGCCTTAAAAAGTGAGTCACTATAGCTAGAAGGAAGGCTAGAGATTGTAAACATCTCACCACGGGAATAACCCAGCTATCCCTTGAATACTCCAGTTTAGGGATAGGGTTAAAATTAAAATTTAGGTTACAGTAACATTAATGGTTGGGAATGGGACAAAGCCTAAAGCTCCAGTTGGCATTAGACTGCCAAAGCAATGCGTAAGCTGAAAAAAAACGTATCCTCTGATAACTTTTTCCTCTGGGCCACGGATGTAGGCCTTTGGCTGTAGATGAGCTGAGGTAAGAGTCAGGGGTAGGGTTAGAGTGGGGACAGGAGCAGGGAGAGAGTTGGGAGAGGAGCTCTGGTTGGCATGGGGCTGCCAACAGGCTTCCAAAGAAAGGAGGAGGCAGCAAAAATGTTTCTCCCCAACAACATTTTCATTTAAATGGTGGCTGGGGGTCTTGGCCCAAGGGTCATTCCATGCTTAGGATTAGGGTTAAGGTATGGGTTACCTGAAAGATTGTTCCTCCAACATCTTCATTGGGACTATGGCTGGCTGTCCCTAGCTATAGTTACTCAAGGCCAAGCTTCTGCTTTAGGAGGGAGAGAAGCCCTGAAGCTTCAGTTGATGTTTTGTTTCCCACAAGCTGCCAAAAGAAGTAGCAGTCTCCTAAAAGATCATCCCTTTGACAAGCACTTGATTTAGGCTTTGGGTCCTCAGCAAAGGGTTCATCCCATGCACAGTGTCAGAGCTGGGTTTAGTGTTGGAAAAGGGACAAAGCCTAAAGCTCCAGTTGGTGTGGCACTGGTGATGGGCTTCTGAAGGAAAGTGTGGGCCACAGAAAGATTTCTCCTCTGATCGCTTTTTCATCTGGACCATTGCTCTGGGTGCCTGGCTAAGGATCAGCTGTGCTCAGGCTTTAGGGCTAGGGATGGACAAGGGACAAAGCCTAGAGCTCCAGCTGGCATGAGTCTGAAAAGGGTTTGGAAAAGGCTGGAATGAACAGCATAAAACTTACCCCCTGCTAAATTCTTTCTCAGCCAATGGGTGAGTATTCTCATCTACGGAGCAGCCCACACCTCAGTTTAGGGTTACAGTGAGGACACTTACAGGTCCTATAGCTCCAGCTGGCATGGGGTTGTTAATGCACTGCCAAAGGAAAGGAGAGGCTGCAAAGAACTTTCTCCCCTCACAACTTCTTTATCTTGGCCATGGCTTGGTCTCTTTTGGCAAATGCTCAGCTCACACACAGGGTTTAAGGTTAGGTTCAGGAGAATGTCAAAGCCTAGAGCTCCATGTGATGTGGAGCTGCCAAGGAACTCCCTCCGAGGGAGGGACTGGCTTCGTTAGGATTTTGCCTCTGAAAACTTCCTCACTGGTGTGGTTTGTGCTACTTGGTGATAGTCCAGCCAAGGCTAGTGTTTAGGGTTAGCGTTAGAAGAGGGAAAATCCTTGAACTCCAGTCAGGTTGTGACTGAAAAGGAAGACTGCGAAAATATTTCTTCCCTGATAGCTTCTTGATTTCTGCTATAGCTTGTGGTCCTTGGAAAAGGCCTTAGCCCATGCCTAGGGTTAGGTTTTGGGTAGGGAGAGGAGCAAAGCTTAGAGTTTCCATCAGCTCGGGGCTGCCAAAAGACAGGACAGGCTGCAAAAATATTTCTCTGGGAACTTCTTCATCTGGGCCCATGGGTTCATGTCCTTGGTTAAGCCTCAGTCAAGTCAATTTGTCAAGGGATGTCAGTAGATGTTTTTCTCTCTAAGTCAGTGGGAGTTTAAATCAAGCCTTATTTAGATGTTACATAGAAGTCCTTTGAAATAATGATCCCACCCAAATCTCACAATCATTGGGCTCCACCCAATGATTGCCCACAGCGCTCAAAAGGAGGAAAATATCGCTGATGCGAGGTAGACACAATAACTCCATGGGACCCACACTTCTTGTCTGTGCAAACCAGAGGATATGATCTTCAGACGAATTCATCATTTTCTTAAGGTGGATAGAAGTCTACCAGAACTTGCTCATGAGCAGATTCTGGTCATAACTTCATACATGCAAGCCTGTTGACATTTCCACTTAAGTAGCACCAAGTAAGTCCCTCCTGGGACATGGCCTGTTCAACACTGTATTACCACAACAATTGAGCTCTTCAGTGGGAACTCATATGTGCAACAGTTTCAGCCAAACAGGTCACAGTATGCATCAAGAAAATTTCTAGCCTTCAATTTTTCTCTTTTGCTCAACAGGATCAGTGGGAGGGTTCACTAGCTCCAAAACCTGAACAATACCTACTAAATGTGTTCTTCAACCAGGGACTGGAAGGAATTAAAGTAATGGTATACTTTTACAAACTGTTTCTGCTAAGAAGATGATGGGGAGGGCAGGGCTCACTTTGAGGCACTGCAATTTGAGTACAGCAAGGAATCAGAAAAGCACTTGAAGCTAAATAAATTCTTCCTGGCAGAAAAACTTGGATTAAGGAGAAATGGGGGAATAATAGGAAGGGTGAAATTATGAGGAAAGGAATCAGTGGGTAAAGAGAAGGCCAAGGGCTCCTGTTAAGGGGAAAGAGTAGTGATTAGAGTGGGTGTCATATACAGGAAGCCCTTCAGAGCTACTTCTCACCTACATTTGCAACAGTAAAGGGGCCAAGAAGCAAGACTCTCAAGCTAATGGTCAATGGGTCAGGAGTGCGAGTGGCCTAGTGGGATAAGAAAGGATGCTCATGTACTGGCACTCATGCCTGGCACTCATCTGATGCAGGATGGAGGCAGAAATAGACCTGACATCTCACATAAGTGGTACAGCTTTTTCTGTTACTTAGATATGGCTATTAGCCACCAGCTAATGGCCAGACCTAAGTAACAGAAAAAAATGTGATTCATAGGAAACCCTGTGGAAAAAGATTCACTCTCCTCTAGCGTTTCATGGATGGCAATCTCCAGGACACCACCACCTGTACCTGCCACCAACTACTTGCACAGCGTGGATCACTGATGGTGCAAGTGTTGCGGGTGGCCTTGCGTGACCAGCCAACCTGTGCTCAGACAACTGCATTCACGGAACAACGAGACCCAGGAGGGTCTGCCACGCTGCCCAGCTGCCACATCAAGCACCCAGCAAAACTGCTCTCATGGATAAAGCCAAAGTGCTGCAGGTAATTCCCAGCATCTCTACCCATCTTTGGAGGTCAGAGAGAGTAATTAAGGTCTTGTACCTTAATTTGGTATTTCTTGGTTTGCCACCCTGAGCTTGGTGCTATGGAAAGATGTTCATACTCGGCACTAACAAAGGCTGGGACTGGCAGGGGCAGGTGGGTGCAGAGGTTGTCTTGTGTTTTTTTATTCATTGAAAATACAGTTTAGCACACAGTGAGATGTGCTAGTCGGTCCCATCACGTGCCTGCACCTGCATGCAGTTAAACAGCTTGTTGGATCAAGGCCACAAGGAAAACATTTGCTGGGATGGGAGAAGGACAAAACCCACAAGATCAAAACATGCACTTGGCACTAGTATCAAGGACCTGTTTTGGTGCCACAAGGATCTCAGCTCTTCCCAAAGGCATACAGGGTTCAGGGCACAACCTGTTTCAGGTTGTGCTGCAATCTCAGCCATGTTACAGGTCTGCAAGAGCCAGGCAAAGCGTCAGTTTTTAGAAGCACGGATGCAAAGCTAACATGAACTGAAAGTAAGTTGTTTATGCCCTCGCTCAAAAACATGACATTCAAATCCTATTCAGAATTAGCACTGCAAAAATCAAGCAAACTTAATAGTTCATATCAAAGTTGGCCTCACTTCAGGAAAATTTCTGTTGCCTTTGTAAACACAGCTGAGTCTCCATTTTTCTCTTTCCTATTGGCAACGTACTTCACTTGCTAAATAAAGATATCTAAACAATCTCTCTTTGTACAATAATTTTTATGCTTTCCCCATCAGTTTATTTCAGTCAGCTGCCCCTACTCTGTGCAGTACAGTGCAAAGCAGCATTCACAGTATGCGTTAAAAATGTCTGGGGTTTTGGTCAAGATACTAACAGGAAAAAACAAAATTTTCTGGATGTAAATGGAGGGTGACAGAAAGCCCCTCTTCCACCACATTCCTCTACAAGACAATGTCCTGCTACTGTTCCCATTACAAAAATTTCATTTTTCTGGACAGAACTAATGGTACAAATTTACTCCAGTGTAAAATCTAGTATTCAGAATCTACCCAAAAATCTTTTCCATGTATAAAATATTTAATTTCTCCATTATATATCCTAAAATCACTATTGCTCAAAACCCATTAGTTATCTCTGCAACATAAACACTTACTTTATAATGAAATTGCTTTTATTTTTGCCTTTGCTTGGAACTCCCTATAACTAATTTCCATTTATCCTCACCCCCAGAGGGGAGTTATCCTGGGCAGAAATATCTGCTCAAAGAGAACTAGAAACCGATAGCTTTTTCTGTCCAGTCATTTTAGACTTTATGCCAATGAGCAGAAATCACTGTTCAGCAGAGTATCACTGACTTTAACAGGCTTTTGGGTTGAGGGCAATCCCAGCAGCAGTTACTCAAAAATACTCCACCCAGGCGGTTATCTGAAGCAATTCACCAGCTTCTCCAGCAACCCAACAGCCAATGATGGTGCATACTGGAGCAGCAAACCTCCCTGCACCTTCGGCTGCAAACAGCAGCATTGCTGCACCCAGCCTGAATTTCTGCCAGATATTAATCCTAAAAAGCAAGAGCAGCATTAGCTTTGAATGCAGATGGGCCACACCAGACTCTCCATGCACTCCAGCCTTAGCCTAGTGACTTCCCATGTGTCAATCCAACCCCAGCATTTTTCTAAAGATCATCCTTAGAGGAGGAGGAACACCTGTGAAACAAATTGTTATGCTGCTGGCATAGCCTGGTCCCTATTAAAATAAAACAGGGGATGATGATGAGAGGTCACACACATTACTAGGTCAAGAGGGAAGAAAACTGTGTGCTTACCAGTGGTGTCATCTGGACAGCAGTGCGGGCTCTGTAACTGATACATGACATTTTAAGCACGCGTGAGTCCTCCTCACATGCTGCAGGGAAAAAGCAACTCCCCTGAGACTTGGGAAGAAGGATTTACTTGCCTCCCTATGTCTCAGCTTATGAGTGCGCTCCATTAATTTGGTTTTAAATGACTCTGAAGACAGTGCACAGTTACCATCTAATCTACTCAAATAAATTATTTGGTTAAAAAAAAAAAAAAGCTGTTGTCATTTCCATCCGAGAGCGAGCGCTTCTCACTTCACCAGCTGCACAGGCAGAGCTTTGTTCAATAACCCCTACGCGCGTTTCCAGCGGCCAGCACAGAGGGACAGATTGTGCCTGGCAGAGAGAGGATGGGTGTGGAGAGCGTCCCACCGGTGTGCCGGCCTGGTGGCTAACCGCAGTCGGGATGGGGGGCAGAGAAACTGTGCCGGTCTGTTCAAGCTGCCAGATTTCCTTAAAGGAGATGGTTTTCCTTAACTCCTGTTAGAAAGTTTTGGTCCCTTGAGAACGGGCCCTGTTGCCAGTTGTTACCCAGCCGTTGCAGGGCTTGTAATTTAGCTCCATGCCTCGATCACTGTGAAAGAGGTGAGAGAGAAGAGCCGCATACAGAGGAACGTTGATTTTTGAATGGCATTTTGTTTCAGAGTAATACTCAATCAGAAGAGATTGAAACATCTCCCATTAGGCTTCTGGAAAAGAAACCTCCCCTGGGTTTTGATGGCAACAGGCACAGGTGAGGGTCACTCACCCTGGCGCTGCACGTTGTGCCCATGTGAGGGGCAGCCTGCACCAGCTCCCACCTGGGACGGGTGTGAGATGGGGACCCAGCCCTGCCATAGGGATAAGCACAGATCCTCATGGAAACTGCCTGTTCCACAGGCTGGGGCTGGGATAAACCCTTTCTTGGGGTCCTGCATAGAAAAGATGGCTATTGTATGTCTCCAGCCCTGCGCATAGGAGCCTCGATCCAAGTGCTACACATTTGGCATCCTACACATGCCACTGTCCCCATGTTTCAACAAAGAAGATGGTGAGTGTCAGGATAGAGGAAGATGAAAGGTCTGCCTGATTTTTGCATCATGCTCAGCTTCAAAAGGGCATCAGAAAGACTTTTTTCCCCCATGAGAAGACAGAGCCTAGAAATAAGCACCAATTTTTGGCTCCATCTGCACTCATATTGCTGGAAATAATTTCGAATTACAGAAGTACGAAGGGCACCTTGTGCTTGTACAGAAGCAGCACCACCCATGGAGTGATTCAAAAGGAAAAGGTTTGGTTTAGCCTCCAAGTTGCACTCACTGCTTAGCCTGTTAGGATACAAGCTTCCCCCCTACCTTTTTTTTTTTTTTTTTTTTTTTAAATGCAAATAACAAGAAAATTAATAAGACTGCACAAGGCTTAAGATTAGACAACAGGAATTTTTCTCAGCACAGATGTTACTGAAGTCCAGTGGATCCAGAAAATAGGAAACTTGCTACGAACAGGGGTGAGGAGGCAAGGTTTTATAACCAGTGAGGACAGGGATGGAAGAGCAGCAATACCACCAGTCAGTTCAGTTCAGTCAGCTGCGTAACTTCTGCACCATAAAAGTTCATGCTTGTACTGAAAACACAATTGCTAACTTTCTCTGCAGGCATGAAGGTTTCTTCAGATCAGATCAGAGGTGCTCAAGCAAAATTAAAGTGGCAGTTTAATTCTGCTGCTGTACAGCGCCTGCTTTATGAACAGACAGCATCTACATCTGGAACTGTCAATCCAAAACCTTTAATTTACTTCAGAACTGAAAGCATAAAATTTTATAAAGAAGGAAAAAAAGAAGGGGTGTAAGAATGCCACATTGCAATGCCTCATGTTACAAACACGTATCTGCAAAATTATAATAAGAATGCCTCAATCACAACGCTGATTTTACACAAAAGTAGAATGGCTCCAGAAATGAAACAGAACAACCTCCATTTTTGGTCTTTTTCTGGCTCTTCTAGTTGCATTAGACATGCAAACTACATATATTTGCTTTTTCAGACAAACACATGGGAGACAATGAAGCAATCTTGTCCGTGGCAGGAGCTGGATGCCTACTTAACACATTTTACTAAACTTCCCAAGTCAGCGTTTCAGCTGAGCTGGGAGAGTAAACACAGTATCAAGCCCAGGTTCACGAACTTTGGTTGATGCCGCCTCGCCAGACGCTCTGTAACACCAGAACCTTGGTGCTCGCTGCTCACCTCTTCTCTCAGCCAGAGCACGGACAATGTTGAGCACCGACAACTGCCTGCTTGGGTGAAAAGCCCTGGAAGAAGTGGGTGGCTGCCAGCAGTGGTAGATCCTCCAGTTCTTGCCATACCTCCAGTACAGAAACTTGGGGTGTGTGGAGTAAGATGTGCTTTTGCAGCACCATAAGAAGGGGCTGTTTAGCTGCAGCATTGGTTAAATACTTTAGAGCAGGATGAGAGACAGAGACATTGAGGCTGAGTTTGTAGCCTGGGGAAGAGCTGGAGTCAGGGAAGAGAGGAAGATCTGAGATTTCCCAAAGCATCTCAGACCCCAGACTAAAGAAAGAAGAGACAACCATCAAAAGGAAATTGATATAAGCACATCAACAATTTCTGCCTTAGACTGTATGTTTCAACTGCTTGCCAAGTAATAAAAATGAGCTGTTTTTAGAATCCCTTCCCAAGTGGCTGGTTAATAACTCAACAAACAACCCTGCGTTTGTAAGGTCACCCCTGGCTGTGCACAGTGTGGCTCCACACACAGCTACAAGAAAGCCCCACGCTTTCAGCTTTGTTTGGTGTTAAGAGACACTAAACTGATTACGCCTGTTTGTACTTCCAAAACATGCTCACAGAGTGACTTAATTCCTGTTATTAGCACTTGACATGACAGACTGGTTTTCTGGACACAATGGCAGCTCCACTCAGTGCTCAGGCAATCCCCTGAAGAGCAATCCCGAGGCGTTCCTGCAGCTCAGCCACACCTGGGCGAGCTGGGTCTCACCTCTGGAAGGATCGATACCAATGACTGAAAGACGTACAGCACTCTCAGCTGTGCAAGTACCGTGTAGCATCCCTGACGCTAGCCAGCTCCTGAAATTGTTGGCATTTATCTGCTCACCCGTCACTTGCATTAGCTTTCTCACTGCCGACTGCTAGGATGATCCAGTTCTAAAAGGCTCCACTGCTGCGTTGTACATCCTAAATTATACATACAGTGCTCTGCCATAGGAGAAGAGCAATCAAAGTAATTTATTTCTGGGTGAACAGAAAACGTCCCCTTTCTCTCAAAACAGTAATTACCACAGGCCACATTCCAATGTTAGCCTTAGTCACAGCAGAAGTTATGAGAACAGAGATTATTTGTGGAGTAAGGTATTTCTCAGCAGGTATCAGGATGTTGGGTTTTCAGCCCTAAAGCATCTATGTTAAATACCACATCTTTAATTATTTCAATTTCTCTTTAATCAAACGACGTGTAACTCCAGCGCCTCCCTTTCTCTTTGCTGATAGCTGCTTCCATAGATACACAGAAAAGCATTTAATTAGTGCAAATTTTAGACCAGAAATAGCTATGCAGATATCTCTGAAGATGCTAAAAATGTCAGGACAAAAGCAAGATAAATGTCAATGTTATTAAAAATAAATGCCTACTTAATGTAACATTTACCTAAATGTTTTCCAGGAAAACAGTAAATACAGAATTTAAATCCTGATGTAGCACAATTACATACGGGCTCAAAGGGTAAACTCCACCCCTGCACTGAAAGGCAGCCGGAGATGAAAATCTCATTCCAAGCCTTGATATCATCTGTGCTAGTCCTCTGCACAAAAGTGGATTTTATCCAACATGCTGTGACTTTGTAAACAACCCACTTCCTTTTACCAATAATGAATTTAGTTTTCTAGTGTTTCCTTCCACATCCACAACGGTGCCTTATCAAACCCCACACCCTGGCAGAGTGTCAGGATTTATACTCCCTCTTCCATCCATTGGGGCCTCTCAGTCACTGCTCTGCAGGACTTGAAGCCTCAGGCCCCCACAAGACCTCCTGCTTTGAGCTCTAAATATAAGCCCCAGTATTGGGCAAATAATAAATGAACGTTTCTTACATTCTCCCAGTTTATCAAATAATGCAGATGGCTATTCCAGTAAGCTGACTTACTCATCACCTCAGCAGCCTCCAGTCTGCATGCACATCTGCAAACATTATCAGTAATGATTTTATGTTTTCTAGCAAGCTACTGAGACAAGTGTTAAACAGTGAAAGGCCAGAAACAATCCTCCAGGAACCCCGCTATACACACACCAGCTCAGAGATGATTCCTTCCACCCATCTCCATTTAGAGATCTGTCAGTGTCAAATAATTTCCTGTTGGACATTGTTCATTTTGTCTCTGGATCAAGATGTGAAGGAGGCCCACTCAGAAGACTACTGCATCTTTTATCAGACAAACTTGTAATCTTGGTAAAGTAAAATACATCAAGCTGATTTGACAAGATCTGTTTTCCTTAGGCTCAGGTAGATAGATGCTAACAAAGTGGTCCTTCCTTAATTCATTATTAAAGGATTCCTATTTCAGTTGTTCCATTATTTTGCTTTGGATCAATGTCAAGCTGACAGATCTATACTTACCACCAGCACTCGATTTTCATAGCATGTTAACAATATGCTTTTTTCCACTCACTGACTAAAAAGCAACACATAGAGGTCAACAGAGCTCCTCTCTTCAGCTCTTTAAAAATTCTCAGATATGAATATCTTAGATTTAATGATTCTAAAATGTTCACAGTCAGCAGCTGTCCTGTGTAACCTTCCCTAGCTGCTGTCTGAATGGAAAATACTTCATCTTCTGTGATAAAGCTACATCTTCTGTTTGCTAGGCCATGCAAATCTCTGTGCATTGGTACTGGCTTGAACACCAATCTCAACAGAAACCTTCAAAACTGAGCCAGTCTCCAGGTTGAACATTCAAAGCTTCCACCTGAAAATATCCTGGAAGCCAGTTTCAGCTCTACGCAAGCTTATCCTCTCAGGTCCATGAGTTCTCTTTTAGAACATTGAAACAAAGAAATTGACTCAACAGTAAAGTTTTTTTACTGTTAAGCAGGTATTCTTTATTAGTAGCGCTGGGGTTGCCCTGGGGATTCTCCACCATAAGGGCTCCCAAGAATTAGCAAGGGACATCAGTTTATATATATATATAAATTATATATATTTATTAGATTTTCTGGAAAGGGGTGTCTTATGACAACGAGTTCCTGGAATTCATTTACATAGTCGAAGCATGTGTAGTAAAAACAGAGTGAGGGTCTCGGGTGGTTGAAGGAAGAAGTAAGTAGTTGTCTTCACGGTGTTCACTAGTTGACCTTTCTGGAGCATGCGCTGTGAAGTAAAGTCCAGCTGCCTTCTTTCTAAATCAGCAAAATTATCCTCCCTATAATAGGGTCTCTGTGTCCTTTTGTTCCAGTCCCCCTTATCTTAGTTTGCTCATTCTAGGAGTTGTCCAAGTGTCCATGGAAGGCCTTGAGTCTCTGCTATCAGTGATTTACATAGGGAGAGTTTTAATCTTGTCTAAACAGACAAAGAGGCCTAGGGAAACAGTTAAGGACTCAGGAGTCCTTGTGAAACAAATGAAGCAAAACAGAAGCAGAACTTTGAAACAAACAAAGCAAAACACAAGCAAAGCTTTCATGCATCATAGTTTAGTCTTAATCAATAATTGTCAGAAATTCATTTGCTTGAGCCCTTTCAACATCTTTAAACATTTCTGGTTGAGCTATAACAATTCCTTTGACGCTTGCGTGATGGATTAGGAGGGAGTATGGAGGGCTTCATGCTGAAGAGTTAAACCTCTTCTAAACCAGAATAAAATAAAAGCTTTGTTCTACTTAATGTGGGTTATGAGCAAGACCTTGGATCTCTTCCTAATTTGACCAGACTGACCTATTGCCCCCAAAAAGCCATGCTAGAAGGATCACCCTAACATCAGGGTAATGCTCAACTTCATACACATGACAAGAACAGTGACAGAAACCAGCAAATGAGCTGGGACCTTGACACTGTTCAGACTAATAAGCACATGCTTGAGTAAGATTTGAACAGCAGTTGTAATTTCCATTTGCATTATTTGCCTCTGTCGCGTACAAACAGTGGCTGGCCCACATTTCTCAAATATTCAAGGAGGAAATTCAAGATGTTAATAGATGCCTCCCCCTCACAGGCTGGGGGTCAGAGTACACAAGTTATCTGCTTTTTCACACACCACCCCCCTGGCTCTGGTGGATCACTTCTGACAATGTAACGCTGCAGCTTGAATGACTGTGAAGTTTTGAGCAAGCTGTAAAAAATTATCTTCCTCGTGGAGGGCTGAAGGAGGTATTTGCAGACTATAAAAATTGCATTTGCATTGCCTAGATATTATCAGTTAATATAGAAACATAATACTACTTCTTAGTAACCCAGTAATACCTAACCCATCCTAATTTCCTGTTGTTTCTTTCAGGAGACAGCACATCAGAACAGCTGTGGCAGCAAATACACCCTTCAACAAGCTGGAGATGTTGCACAGAGTGCTCCTTGCGCTTGCATCACAGAAGTTTTCGTGGAATGGCCCCCATTAGATGCCTGTTAGCAATCCTTTCCTTTCCATTGCTTCAGCTTACTCAGCTGCTCGATGCACAACAGCAGCAACAGTCTATAGCCAGACAGACTTGAGTGAACAATGTAGTTCTGCTTAAGAAATTTGTATTGTCAAAGATACAGCTCTTCATCCCCCTCAGAGAAAAAATGCCCCGTCCCCAATAACATTTTAAAACATCCATTGCAGAATTTACTGGAACTGCTTTCAGTGACAGAAACCATGCTGTCGGTATGAAAGACAAAACTGCAACGTAACGAAGAATGAATGCCCACTTTTGTGCAAAAGCGCAATCCTAGAAAGCTATGAAAACATTCGAAAACAACAGCTCTTTTATTTGGCCATAATACTGCCCTCGTGTTCAATTCAGTTCACCAAATAAGACAACCCCGTATCATCAAAGATGATCTCATCGAAAAGCAGATCTTAGGAAGTTTTCTTGCATAGGAGGCTTTAACCGCCAGCCCTGATGCAGCCTGAGTAGAAGCGGTGTTTGCTCAGCACATTCTGGTGGTTTCGGAGACAAAGCCAGCATTCCCAAGGCTCAAGATAATCAAGCAGATGAAGTCATGCACTCTGGCTGCTCCAGAAAGAGAAATGGATTTGGAGGGGGAAGGGGGAGGTGTGGAGGGAAATGGGGCGGACCACATTTAGCATTACCACATGGAAAAGGAGAGGGGAAAAAATGTTCCCCTTTTAATGATATTCTACATGAATGACATGCTGGCATTACCAATAAAATAGTATTAGAAGGGATGAACAATTTAACCCCAGGAGAAGTCAGACTCATAGGCAGCCTGTCTAAACGCAGGCACTACAATGGAACACCTAGGTCTATGTTCTGCTCCCAAGGGCAAAGATCTCCAGTGGCTACAGAGGGAGCCTAAAGCCAGTGACTTCCTATTTTAGGGATCTCAATTAAGCATCACCTTGTTATCTTCCCCATCTCTGGAGGAAGACACTGCTAATACCAGTCAACAACATATAGAAATAAAAGGTGAATCACGTGCTTACAACAAACCCTTCAATTTTGAAGCCTGCTTAGGGAGCAGGCTAGGGCAGAGGAGGAGCGCAGAGCAGCTCTCGGTAGCAATATTCAAAGGCAGCTCAAGGTTGGGAAGCAGGCCGGGATTAGATATTGATAACCACAAACATTTTTGAAAGCACCTGGGGTTTTAAGAGCCCTTGGGTTTTGGAGTTCAACTCCAACCGCTTAAGGGAAATAGATTTTCAGCCCTTTCCAGAAAATCCTGTACTAGTTGCTTAAAAACTGAAATAATTGTATTGACCTATCCCTGAACTTCTGTGCCTTCTTTTTATATTCATCTCTGCCTGCAAGCCCTCCAGGGAGGGATCTGGCCTCACACTGCAGTGTACTTCTGGGGCTTACATTGCAATTATTATAATGGACAGGTTTCTTCTCAGACTGGGGGAAGAGTTTGGTGAAAATCCTTTCCATTCGCATGTGTTTTCAATCATTTTCTCCTCCTTATTACACACACATCTCTTTCCAATTCAAAAATACATAATTTCCCTGCAGATAGCACAGCTGGATGGGTACAGCTCATCACTTTCTTAGAAGGTTCTTTTCTTCCAAATTCCTTATTTTTATCTTAACTCACTTCACGCTTTCTTCCACCTGGATACAGATTGTAGGCGTGGTGTCTGCTGGATGGAAGTGTTCTATATTCCAGTTATCCACTGCATATTAGATACAGACACCTCAGGGTAAACTGGAAAACTCCTGAGGGAGCATCTTTGGAAGGAAAGCCCATGCCAGGTGCCATGCCGGAATTTCTCTCTGTACGAGCAGGCAGCTGCAGTCGGACTCAATTCGCTCCTATTGCCACTGAAATGGCAGCATCAAACTTTAACAGTGAAAACAGTTTACACTTAGGCATTCCAGCCGTGGATAAAACATAGTTAGCATCTCTGTTGTCAAACATCCCGCCGTCTCTCGCCACATTGATTTCACTTCATGCTGAGTCTAGTGGCAAAATCCCAACACTAATGAAGTTAATGGGAGTTGCACCATTGGATTCAAGAGGGTTGGGATTTTACACAGACTCTTCAGTCACAAAATTCCTTCCGCTCACCTCTGAGCTTAAAGACACTGCCTGTTATACCCAGCACGGAGGATCTGGGGCTGATCCAATACCCTTTTAAGTTAATGGAAAGGCTCCCGCTAACTTTAATGAGGACTGAGATAGATGGTTAGTGGATGAGAGAGGAAGATATTGTTCTACAGCCACTTACATTGTCTTTTTAACCCCTCATGTACTTTTTTTGTGCTTCTCTTATCCCCCATGTTGCTCTCAGTTGTTGCCAATAACGATTTTGCAAGAGTGGGGGAAAGGAGCCTCCCATTATAATTATTCAGGTTTTTACTCTTCCCTCCTCCTACTATTTAATGTGAGCAGTAACTATTGAGGAAGTCTAAATATCAACAGAGGCATTCTGGAGAAAATATATAGCTGTAAGAATACACTAGAAAAAAAAAAAATCTGCGTAACTGTGGTTGAGAGTATGGCATGGCCTCAGTTATGCCTGCAGCTTACAGCAACCTCTCTGCATTAAGGTAATGTCTTTTGTTGGGAGGAGACATTAGTAAGCAAACAGCTGTTGTGCTTAAGGGAAACGTATTACTTTTGTACCAATGCCAATCAAGAGATCTGAGTTAATGCTCTTCCCTTTCTGTGTGAGTATCGGTGGAGACTCATTCCTCCTCCTGATCTTTCTTGTCACCCCCTTATCCTTCTTGCTGCATCAAAAACTCACTCTTGGGTACCTCGGCTTTCTCTTGTTCTACCCCATGCTCAGTTTTTCTTCAAACACCATTCTACAGAGCATCTCCTTAAAAAGGACTTTACTTATATCTCTTACTACTGCCCATTTGTTTTAAATCCCAGTCCTACAACTGGGAAGCAGTTTCTTTTATCCTGGATGAAGCAAGACACAAGAGAAGAGGTTGTGCTGATAATCCAGGTAAACTGGGTCTGATCCAAGTCTCCGAGCCTGTAAGAGGACTCCAGATGTCAGTGAGAGCTGGGTGACACCAAAGCCCATGTGAACATCGTGCAAACCTTCACTGTATTTTCCCCCAACCATTGGCATGAAACAGGGCTTTTCGTAATATTTCACACCTTTATTTTTATTGCTCTCTTTAAGCCCTATCCTCGGTATTACAGCATGCTTGAAAACTGAGCATAAATTCGGAGTGTCACGTGCAGGGCTGAAATGAGTCACAGGTACCTGAAGCATCAGCCAAGGGGTCTTAATTCTGTGCCACTGGAGAGAAACACATTTCAGTCCTGGCCTTCCCACTCTCAAGCCCCCACATTTTTTTGGATCTCAAGTGTATTCTCAGAGCAATGTATTCAAATGGAAATGAATAATCACCAGCTTAACAAAAGTCATTAATCCCCTGTAAGCACGCTTCTGCATGAATCTATTAATTCTCATTTCCAGGTTTTCAGAATTAAAGTAAGCGTTTGATATAGTACGTGCTACCTATTCTTTTTAATTAAACAACCGCCCACTCTTGAAGTGGGTGAAATATTTCATCAGTCAACAGCATGTACAGCCGTCAAGGAGAAAGTTTCCAGGCTTGCCTGACACACAATAAAACACTGAACATCACCTGAAGCTTCTCGGCTCACGTTAAATCCCATTTGTGGCAGCAGCAGCAAGAGAATTAATTCCCTGACATCTTTACAGCGTGTACCTTAAGAGAGAATTGCACAGTTCAGATCTATATTGAATATCCTCTGCACCCTTCTTCACAGACTAAAGCGTGGCTCAGATCATCAGCCAAAATAAATGATTAATAACATCGCTAATCACCTGAATGACAATAAAACAGTGACCTATAGGAAAGTTTTGCAGCATCAATGCAATTTCAAGTGAATGAACATCCATTCACTAGTGTGATTTGCCACTTGGCAACTCTGGCAAGGAATCTGAGTAGCAGAGGGATACACTGTCTAAGCAGTGCTGAAAAAGGAAGAGACTAACTCTGTTTATATTTCTCAGTGCTGCAAAGCATGTGGAAGAAATGGGAGCTCTAACAAAGTGGTGGCAGAAAAATACACAGCACCATTTATTCTTCTAATTCATTTTTTAATTATGTCTGTTCTGGGGTGATGGGTGGTGTCTACAAAGAGTGTATACAGTGTACAGAAGTGATCTTGTGATATTTTGTGATTTGTTATAGTTCTCATAAACGGAAAATGGAAACATAGCACACTGTCAAGATGGACTTCCACACATCTGAGACAAGCAGAAGTCTATAGAGGGTTTTTAATGGTGTCTCATAAGCAGGCCCCAAGGTTGTGCCTTTAGTTCTATGCTTTTAGTTCTAGATTTTAGAAATCTCACACACTAAGCACAAAGCTACAAGAGAAGGGCACAACAGTGAAAGCATCAGGGCAGTATAGACATGGTGGGTAATTTGACATGTGTGCCTCATGTCCATGTGGGATTGTGACCCTGCTTGCACAGAGGAGTTTAGGACTAGCGAGCAGGAGAGCTGAGCACAGAGCAGACTCACCCAAAAGAGCACAGGCACTGCAGTAACTCATGTTTTGGGGCCCAGAACTGAAATCTGGTGATTGCTTTGAGACTTTTAAGCTTTTAGGTCACTTTGAACAAGCTTCCCTTAAGTGTGTGCAATGCAAGCCATTCCCGAAAGTCCCAGAGGCCTAACACCATCCCCTTGACAGAATCAGATTACAAGGAAAACTTGGGTCATCCAAGAAACATCATCTAATAACAAAGTCATCTCTGGCAGTCCCAGTGGAGCACAGTGTAGGAGGCTGTGAATCACTGAAGACGTGGGAAAACGGCACCAAGAGAAAGAAAAAAAGACCAGCTTGCAGCAGATAAGCAGGTGTAACCTCGCTAAATCCTTCCGCAAGCAGTTGTCAGAACCTGATCCCTGCTTGGAAACTCACTTCTCTTTTCTTTAAGTAGCCAAGCTCTGATACTAAACATCTTATAATGAATTCCAGAGTAATTACTGCAATGTTAAGCTTGTGAATCCAGCCAGCTCCAGCCAGTAGAGAAGAAAGGAACATCACTAAGCAGCAAGAACTGAGAAGCTGAAACAAAGAGAAGCCAAGAGGAATAAACTGCCAAACTTTATCTAAGGTTTGTGTTATATCACTATACTGTCGCAAAGATAAACATCAAAACCCATGAGATGAACGAATTGAAAACAACCATTCATAATCTACCCTTTGAGCTCATTCACATACTGATAAAGTTTTCACTACAATGATGCAACAAGTGACTATCTCAAAAACAAGTCCTAAAACTGGGAATATGCCGGGGGACTGTCTGCTCTGTAATTCCAGAGGACTGAGGGAAAGTATGTTTCCACACCCAGAATTTATTTTTCAATGCTGGCTTATAATAGATGAACAAAACGTGCAAAATCCCTATGGGATGGGAATGTAAGGCCCAAGAGCACAGGCACAGTAATGCCATAGCATTTGTTAGAGAGCTGGAACGTTATTTGAAAGGTGAAATAAAACAAAACAAGAAAGCAATAGCACCCTTTTCTTCTCCAACCTGAGGCTTCTAAGTCTAGAAGAAGTATGATATTCTTTAAATTCTTAGTAGTAAGAAGGTTTTGTCCATTAAAAATGTATCTATCACTTAAACCACTTTCCTCTAGCTAGGATAAAATAACATTAAGAAAGGGAACTCTGGAGTTGGAGGGCTGAATTTTAATAACTAGAAAATCTGGGAAAAGCCATAGTGATTCTATAGCAGAAAACCTAGGAAGTCAGGTTCAGTTAAAGAACAGTGCAATAGCTGATATCAAAGTAAGCATGAAATCCTCTTTCATATGACGGTTTCTTTGTAGATTTGGCACCATCTCCACTTTTTATCCTTTTTGCAAGATTGGTAAAGTAAGTATGCTTTGCCTATAATAGTTTACAAAACACAGATGTATAATTCAGTCAGCTGCTCTAGAACAGAAGTTAACATTTCTGATCCCCTCTATCCTCTAAAATCAGGCCTCTTAAAATCATAAGGGCAAGTGCCTTAATACTTTAAGATATCAAACAAAAGTCAGTAAGAAATGAATTATATTAGAGTTTGATCCAAAGCCAAGTCTAGTCACTTTGATCTTTCCATTAAATTTCAGCCTGCCTTGGTATAAACCCTTAGAAAACATGCAGAGTAAATACGGATGCTCTTTGTGGTTATTGTGCAATGTTGTGAGGCTCTTTGCAAATTATTTTCTCTTTCTGCACCTCAGTTCATGGCCACTGCCCATTAAAAACTGAAGCATTATCAAAACAACAATCAGGGTGCCAGATAAAGGACATGAATCTGCATGCAGTACCTAGTTATAGAAAGCAGCCGTGTACACAAGGGATCAGCTAGAAGTCTACAAAAACATGTAAAAAATTAAGTAAACACTATCATGTTCTAAAACCTAAAAGAAAAATGTTAAAAATTATATATATGCAGCAGTACATGTGGGCTTACCAGTACAGGCAGCATCACGGCAGCTCAGGGATTTTATGTCTGTGCTTGCATAATTACATAAGAACCTTGCTGAATTATGCTAAAAAGTCTGTATATTCAACACGTGGTGAGTCTAAACTGTAAGCATTTACCAGAAGCCACTACCAAGACTGGCCAGTTTGCTGAGTTCTAGGGCAAGAAATTAGGAGGGGAGGAAGCATTGTCACACTCTATTGGCTGGAAAGGCCAAGGCTTACAGGAAGGGTGAATGACATTCAGAGAAAGAAGCATCTTCATTAACTCTGCCTATTTTTGCAGTACCTGACTATCTGTCATCTTAGATGAGCATGAAAATCTCTAGCTGTCTAGATCACATTTTATCATAGCTTAATTTCAAAATACTTCTTCCTAATTTCTGCTGGCACCGATCTAAGCTTTTGGGAAAATATCTTTGCTTTCTTTTTCAGGCCAGTAAATGATGGATGTGGTTTCCATCACCGAGAAGCATGGCAGTTCAAAGCCTGGGGAAGGATTAGTTCAGGGCACTATGCTAAAAGTTCATAACTCACTTCTATCTATCCTGCCTGGGAGGAGATGGGTCCCATCCAGAAGCGCTGCTGGGTCCCCCCAATGGGAGACCACCAAAGAAACTGGGTCAGTCAATACCACTAACAGGAAAGGTGTATTTTAGTCTAGATTCACTGCTTTAGCAACAATTATGTTCTCCTGCTTTAGAAACTGAAGCACCACAATGTATTTCAGTGCTTCTCAGGCCTTGCATCACCCTAACATATGTGTACTGGTAAGTCTACTATCACAACTGTATGGTTATAGGAGGGTCAGCACAGCCATGAAGACCTCTGCACTGAAAAGAACCAATTCAGAACTGACACACACCATATTTCACCTCTTCTCACGAAGTTTTACACATCATCAGCTTCCGATCCAACTCACATCCATGTGGATGTGAAATGACATAGGCTTGACATAGAGCCTTGTACTGCTCTTCCACTGGTGATGAAGCAATCCTTTATTTTCTGGATGATGATGGCAGGCAACACGTTATGGCAGTGGACAACCAGGTTCCCAGGCTGGCATGTGTACAACTATACAAGTGCAGCCATTCTTCATATTCAATGGGAAAGGCTGGTGTGAGGAGAAGCAGGCTCAAGGGGTTTTTTTCAAGTATCAGACTTAAAATTGGAATGAATTTGAACAAGTATCGGGGCTGCAAAACAGACTGTAGAAGCTAAAGGGATATGCATCCCCAAGCAATCAGCGTGGTGGGGAAGGTGGAAGAGTAGAGGACTTTTAATGCAATTGTGGGCAAAACTAAAACTGTTCAAACATGGGCTCTCCCTTCAGAGAACACTGAGCTCATCAAGGATTAGTCACCCATGGGCAGTCTAGGGCAAGTCTGCACTCATGTTCAAATGTAATCAAACCTTTCCCCAGCGATCACCCTGCTATGGAAAGGTGTGCACCGATTCTGAAAGGATAAGCAAGTTAGTTCTGGAACAAATCAAATTTGAAGAAGTCTTTTAAATGGAGGGACAGTAAACACGTGCACACACACATCTGTCCGGGACAAAGGGGATTTCTTAGATGTCTTCATTTCCTGCCGCAGAAGCCGACTGCTTATTCAAGCTCACTGCTGTTTATACCCTGTCTCTGCATCTTGAGAGAAAAAGCAAGAACTGCTTCAGAATGAAACTGAAGTTCCTCTGGCCCAGGCCTGCCAAGCCTGGTCTTTTAGCAAACGCCTTGTGCAATCATTTTGAACTTCCCTCCTGCTCACTGGTGCCAACATATGTATCATCGCATTCATGTGGGTGAGCGCGCTCCTAATAGCGGTATCTGTCACCAGTCCTTTTACAATGCTTCATTTCCATGGCTCCTCAGTGTATGCTCTTTGTCTGCTCTCCGTCATCATTGTACAGTACACAGAAATTATTTTGGCTGCTCTCTTCAGTTTGAGCTGTTCCTTCCTTTTGTACGTGGGCTGGAAGAGGTTGTGGGGTTTTTTTTCTTTTTTAATTAAAGGGCTTTGTTTACAGTATCAGGTTTTTGAATGAAGATTTATAGCAGACCCCATAATTATAACAGTCCCAATAAACAGTATGAACTGTCATTTCCAGCTACAACACAGTGTTATAATTATATGCCAGCATAACATCTCTACTATGTCAGCCTAACTACATATCAACTCTGTGCTTAGGCCAAGCCACTTGCACAAGAGCCTTGACTACGTTATGGAAATGTCTTCTAACACAGTCACAGTTACCCTGTCTTCAGTAGAGACAGGTTATGCCAGCACAAAGACAGGCCGATGCCAGTGCAAAATCAAGTAACATGGAGGAGTATCCCACTTTTCACTGGGATATAAACCTGGAAGGATTTTCAGTAGGAAAGCTGCCACAAACACCAGTATCCTTCACTTTTCTTCGGGCCTCAACACCCACTTTCCCTCCTGCAGTGATAATTCCTGGAATTTATTTCTGAATAAACAGACTGTACAACAAAAAAGGGTTAAGTTTCACTTTACAAATTAGCTATGCATATTCAAATGAAAATAAACATCCTAATTCTCCAGAGAAACCATCAGATACTTGCTTCATGATCCCAGGAGTCTGTTCTCTCTGCATGTCTGCTGGTGCCCTTACCCATGATACTTTATGGCTGTATTATCATCATCATCTATGGACTTAGTATTCCAAACATACCAGCTGCCCACAACTGAAGGGCTTCTTTGCATTACAAATTATAATTGCACTGAATGCACTACTGGTTCTGTGACATAAAAAGGAACAAAAAAAAAAAAATCATCAAGCTTACTTTAACTTGACAGAGTTGAACCCAGGTGAAAAGCTAAGTCAGTAACCCACGGAACCCACTAATTAATTACCATATAGATGTATGTATCCAATCTAATGAAGAGCAAAATTGGAAAAAAAAAAAGTAACCCATTATTCACCACCACAGTTTCAATTACAGCTGGGAGAATAATTACAGTTAACATATTCTCTGTGGCCTGGCTCACACCCAAAGAGGTGCTTCTCAGGAAGAAGCTCTGAAGTAAAATTTGGCTTGAAAACTGGAGCAAGACACCTCTTTTGAAGTCTTCCCTCAAAAATCAAAACAAAAAAAACCCACCACCAACAAAGTAGTCCCCAAAAATCACAGTTCTACCCTTTTGAAGATTACTACTATTTTCTAGAGTAGGACACTGAGATTAACAATTTTATCTGTCCATTCTTTCATTAAGCTGGACCAAGTCAGCATTAATTTGTAACCTATGTAATACTTCACACACTAGTGCCATATGTCAAGCTAAATTCCAAACTAAATTCAGTTAAGAAAATAGAAAAGAACATTTCTTACCTGTTACTTTCCTCATAACTGTGGATTCCCACTGCTGAAGATAATCTGTCAAGTTAAAGAGTCTTCTTTTTTCCTTTTTTTTTTTTTTTAAACTCCCACTCCTAAAACATTCAGTATTACTACATATGAAAGAAAATGCAAGGAAAAACTTGTCTAATCTGTCAATGGTTATGTGCAACTTCTGTTAGTCAGCTTCCGTATGAGCTTGGGTAGATATTTCAAATAACAGGGGAAACAATCTGTTTTATAACAAGAAAAGAAATGCCAAGAATATGTCAGAAAAACTTGCATTTTAAAATACAAAAGTAGCATAGGGTTCCAGAAGCATGCAAAGGACCAGAAAATATTATAGTTTTAAGTATACTATATATAGGTTACATTTCACATTAAGCCAATTTAGGTCAAAAAACATTCTATGTGTTAGATTTTTCAACAAACTATAACTACACCCAACAGCTATGGATATGAATACCCACGTAAAACAGAGAAAAAGAGCAAGCTATTGCAAGACACTAGCACAAGAACATACACATATTAAGCGTTGTTATCATACACTAAAGTTGGTGCACATTTGGGTTGCAATTGCAGTATGTTCTCTAGAATAGTATTGCACAACTGATTTACTTGTTACTTAAAAGCCTACTCCACCTAGGAGCAACTAGTGAATGAACAGCAGCATTTACCTGCATCCTCCTTTTACTCTGAAACCTTTCATTCATATGGCCCAGGTGATCAATAACACTGTTCAGGACTGTGCATCCTGTACTCTTGCTGGTTTAAACTCTTCCATTTCTTAAAAAAGGCACTGAATTTTGGATGTACTGAAGAGAAACTAATAGAAAGATTCACAGCTCCTAGTGCATTTTAAGAGGTGAGAGTTACTTCAGCAATACACCTTTCATAGCTTATCGGTATAAATATGTTCACAAGTTTCCATTTAAAAATGAGTCATCCCATCCCACTGGAGTAAGAAAACAGAACTCATCAAATGTAGATTCTGGAGATTGCACAGGTTTCATTTACCTCTAAATCACTGAATTAAACTAGTTTAAGACCAAGAAGGAACAAAAGTCCTTACAGTTATTTTGCCAAGTAAATTGCCAGACCTAATCCAAAAGAAGTGTGATCCCTTTTCTAGTTTTTGATTTATAATTATGTCAAAATCTGTCTCATTTTTATAAGTAAAATTGCACAGTGGTATTCTAAAAGTACTTCAATTTTGTGTTGTAGCAAAAGTTATCATTCTAAGTGTGGAAGACCTCTATTTCCCCTTAGTGAAACCATTGAACCAGGCAGCAAACTCTAGTACAGAAAAGCTACAATAAAGGCTTGAAAGAACAGCTGTAAACTTTAAGGATTTAATATAAATTTATGAGACAAAAGTATCTGAATAGAGAACACTAAACAGAATCATTCAAGAGTGGGACTTTACAGTCCATTCATATAGTCCATACTCATGTTGATTACCCAACCGCACATCTTTATTGCCTCTTATCTCCTCTCCCCAAAAGCAAAGACTAAGCAAACCCTTTGCTTTTATAATACAGTAGATCTATGTGAGTTTCCCTGGCATGTTCTTGGTTCACTCTTAGATTAATCCTTTAACAATTTGTCCCCACCTAACACATGACTACCCCCAATACTAGATCGGGTCAGCTGTGACTACTTGGTACCCAACTGTGCAGTATTTTGCTGACAGACACTCCAATCCAGCTGAACACTGCACACTGCACAGCTGTGTTAAGTGTTTCTGCTGTACTTTTCTGTCTTTTTGTGCCTACTCAAGGTAGGGCTTCTCAGTGATACCACAAACGGTTGAGGTAACTGAAAGAGGGAGCTCATCAACAAGCTCCCAGAGTTAGGAGTGAAAACACAGATCTCAAATTCCTGCCACTGCATGGAAAGTACAGCAACTGCTATGGATTCAGACAACTCATTCGCATTCCTATGTAAACACCAGCAAGGCGAGAAAACATTAACATCTGTACAGGAATAATACTTAAAAGTACAACTTATGCACCTATACGAACCAGGAATGATGGGAAAAAAAAGAAAAATCACCGCTTCTACTCCATCAGAAATTATGAGAGTCTTTAACGAAAACTGCAGGTGAACTCTGGACACCACAATTCTTCTCATCTTAAAAAACCCCATACTCCCCAAACTCCAAGCTTTGACAAAGAAGCTTTAAATAAAGCCTCAAAGAGGCTCAAAAAATAAGGGTGAGGTTTTGTCAAACAACAGAAAGGTATGTATAAAATAGGAAAATAAAAATAAAATCTGTGTCTATTGCCTCTTTGTTAAGCACTTAGTACTGAAGATTGTTAATGCTTAGGCCCAATCCAGCAAATGAGGTCAAAAAAGCAACAAAACTTGCATAAGTTTATCTCAGTAAAGATGGGAAGAACTAAAGAACTATTAATGAGCCTGTGGAGTGGAGAGCATCTTGATTAAATACAGCGTGGGCAAAACCAAGATGAGGCTTGTTTCCAAAAAAAAAAAAAAACCCCAACAAAAAAACCCCACAAACACCCCACCAAAACTTGAGCTATTCATTCACATTGCTGGGTTGTAAATTAACTGCTTCCAAAACAAAATATTTAACAATTCACACCTCAATACACAGAAGCTGTCTATGGAGGATGATGTAACAAAACAAAAAAATTTTTTATAAATCCATTAAAAAAAAAGCGTATGGTAAAAACTTCACTTATATGTCTATTTTATTTAGTTCTAAGCTACTAAGACTAGAAAGAGGTTAGAAACTAACAGAGCTTGTAAAAAGGGACTATTATAAAAAAAGTGAAAAAAAAGATCGCAAGAGGCACATGAAGGCCCCTAGAACAGGAAACATGGGGAACATTTCAGCAAAATGAACAAGGGACATGAAAGAGTAATTGCAGTAATTAGTTTACTGAAAAGGAAAGCCATCCCCATATATCATTTTTCCAAATGCTACAAAGAGTCAATGAGACTGAAAAGCAATTCAATCAAACCTGAAAATGCTCATACAACATATAGTTGACTTTAACGTCACTGCCACGCTCAGTACGTGCTTAGATTCACCTAAAGAAAGAACTAGGTATTACAAGGCAAAAACCTACATTCTCTGCAGAATTCACATATGAAGTTTGAAGCAGCCCACTGTGGAGTCCTTCTGTAGGTACTTCTCACCAACTTCCTAAGGAAAGCTTCTATATTCTTAGAAGACAGTCATGGGTAGGTACTCTTCAGGGTAATGCATGACCACTCTGGATTGCCCTGAATCACTGCCTTCCATCATTAAGCTGGACCAAGCAGAAGTGTCACTGCCCAATTTTTAGTTAATGCACATACAGAAACCACAGTTGATTATTCAAATACAGTTGTCAATTCGGATAACCGGACAGAAATAAGATTTCAAGAGTGGTGGGAAAATGGTACATGCCTCTTGGGTCTGAGCAAGACTGCAATTCATTCACAGAGGTACCAGTGCAGTCTCCTGGCAGTGGTACGATTTACACCAAAGCAAGTCAGACAACGCTGGTGTCTACTTAACCTACACTAGAGTTATGCACAGAGGTAGTTGTACTACCACTGGCTGGAATACCGAATAGGTAAAGACATGCTTTAATCGCAAAAAGGTACCAGGAAACAGCTCCATCTTGCAGCTTTCATTAAAGCTATGAACAGACTTACTTATCACAGAAAAAAGTAACGCAGAGCTCATTAGACACT
Source organism: Strix aluco (assembly GCF_031877795.1). Lineage (NCBI taxonomy): Eukaryota > Metazoa > Chordata > Aves > Strigiformes > Strigidae > Strix > Strix aluco. The sequence continues at coordinate 68,674,561 of NC_133932.1, read as the reverse complement.
GCCTCATATCAAACTGTCCTCTGCAGTCACAGAAGTTTTCTTTTTAGGCCAAATAAATTCCAAGACAAACAAATGAATTATTCACTCTATTTTACCTTGCTAAAGCAACACCAGGACTACCACCCAAGGATAAATCCAGTACTCCATCATGACATAATACCTTTTTTATTACAATATCCAAAAAACTGAGTATGCAAGATTTTGAGATCTCATGATCTCTTCTTCAATCTCAGGAATGTGCCATCCAAAGACTGTATATTTAAACCATAAAGGAGTTTAAATGTAAAGAAAAGAGAAAAATGCATTTTCTTCATAAACATTCTGTGTGTCTCTTCCTACCAACCACACCATCCTCTGTAAAACCTGAAGATTTCTTTCTGTAAAGCAAATATATATATAGTGTTGGTAGCCCACCCCACCCCATCCCAAGATCAGTTTTTATTAATCTTCTGTATTAGTGTCAACAATCAGCTACAGATACATATTACTTTGAGAATTAAATACATAATCGTTTAATTCAAACAAGCAGAAGGGCAAGAGGAAAAAGCATTATGTGGATGGCACATTTGGTTGTAGATTACCAAAACATTCAGCCTTTACAATTCAATGATTCTTTCTCTAGTAATCAACTTTCAAATAAAATTTCTCTTTGTTGCAATTACAGACCAAAATACACTAGATAGTTTTCTTTTACTACAATCTTACCATAGTAGTTTAAGAAGTACTATTACAAAATGCTTTAATTAGTGTACTCTTTACAAAGAGTCAGAGAGGCAATGTAATAGCAGAGTACAGTGTAAAGAGTGCTTCTAGGAACTAGGAGTTTTTGTAATATACTACTCGGTAAGCGATATAGCTACAGAACTCACAGCCACAACTGTTATGTCTACTCTCTCTCACTTAAGTAGCTGCAGCTTCAGTGCATTCAAACTGTGCCCGATGTCTCTGAATGGAGAGTTCTGCCTGCGTGAGCAATCCGAACAGATTAACACTGGTTTGAATTGAAAACACCCCTCCTTGATCTGAGCTAACTATGTAAACGTACACAGGAGAGGGGAGTTTTGAACTCATCCAGGAAGGTGAGTGCTCGCCATGGCCACCCAAGGGAAACTCTCAACCTGAAGAGAGGTGGTCAGAGATTAACAGAACTGGAACACAAAGAGGCAAACAAAAAAAAGGACAAACAGCAACCAACAGAGCAAACACTTTAGAAAGAGCCTATTCCTTAAGCCTGCTTCAGATATTGCTCTGCTCTATAAAAGTGAATTTAGGACCTAAGGCTTGTAAGTTATAAGAGGCCCAGGTGGCCAAGTCCATCTTCAACGTCACTGAAGTGCTTTCACAAGATATAGCTTTTCCCCGTGTTCACTGGTGAAGATGGGAGCCTTTTTGTAGTGTTCCACCAACTCATCCATAGTATTAAAGCGACGTTGCCCAATACAATAGACATTGTCCACGAGCTGCACCTTGAAATGTTTGTTCTTCCCCGATGCCTTTAGAGATACTGAGAAGTCACTGGGCTGTTGAGAAGAATTCAAAAAGAAAAAAAAAGGATTACATAAAAGTGAACACAATGAAGGCGTAATTTTGTGGTTTCAGGAACAAGCTGTGTCATACAGTTGATGGTAATTTATGCTAGTCTTTGTTCCACAGCTCGGTGCTTTAGCTACTTAAGAAACCCAATAGTCTATTATTCAATAAATAATTGCCATCATTATTAACATGCATAGTTAAGTCAGTTAAGTGAAAGCTCCCCAGATGCACAGTCTGAAGTTGCCAATTACATGACTAAATTGCTAATATTATCTTAGTTTCTCAATCTAGAAGCACCAGAATGTCAAGGAGAAGGGAAAAACTTTCATAATGTATAGTTTCCTTGCTAGAGAGTCCTGGAGAAAGCAATTATTGCAATATTGCTTGGGTAAGATGAAGAAAATTCTCCATATGGCTTTTTTTAGAGCCGTGACCACTAGAGGGCCGTTCTTGCTTTGCATTGCAAAAGACAAAAACACATTCACCTTTTATCTTCATTACCACGTGTGTGGGGAATAATTCCTCCTATTGAGTACACCTTTTTTGTAAAAAAAGATAAAGCTATAGAATAAAAACACAGTACAAATCTCACCATCAAACCACCACCCACAAAAGACAAAATGTTAGCACTAATTAAGTTATTCAGGACAGAAAAATTTCACATGATAAATCTCTTCATCTTGGCAATCAGAAGAGAGTGTTGTCATCCAAACAGCCAGAATGAGACCATTCCACTTTCTGCACCACATGCCGCCCACTGTAGGAGGGTAGAAAGGACACACTGTCCCTCGCTTCCAGCTGAACTCCATCTCTAGCCATCCACCACTCCCGGCGGGGCGTAGAGATGGGAGTACAGGCTTTTGCCCTGCGAGAAGTGGCTGGAGGCGGGTGTCACCAGCCAGAAGGAAAATGGAATAATAAAAAAATAAAAAGCACACACCAGAGTTTGTAGCAAGCACTTAATGGAGATAAGTAACACCTGATGTGACTCTGGAGGTACTGCTGCAGGGACTCTGCCCATTGAAGGCATAGCTTCAGGCAGAAACCATTGAAGGCACGTGCCAGACTTCAGACACAGCCTTCCTGCAGTCCCTTGGTCCTCCCTCCACCATGCTGCTGCTTCGGTCAGGCCAGCGCTGTGAACCTGAACTCGTCCAGGCTAAACAAACCCACAAGGGACTATCTGGTTCACAGCATCGCCTTACAAACAACCTCGAACACAGCTGCGGCACAGCACAGGACCAAGCAGTGGGAAGAGGGAGCCTTTGGTCATTACTGCTGTCACCAGACTTCAGTTCATGAAGCCACAGGCTTCCTGCAGTCCTCTACACTGCGTTGGGGGGACACATACACACTGAGTACGTACCCAAGTAAGACTGAGGGAGCCTTCTGATGTTACTGCTGTCACCAGACTTCGGTTCATGAAACCACAGCCTCTGGAGTCCTCTACACTGCGTTGGGGGTCAGATATGCACTGTGTACATACCCAAGTAAGCTAAAGGACAGCATTTTCTCAGGCATGCTGTCTTTTCCTGCAATGATGTGGGTCTCTGCCCTATGCATCCCCCATGTTCTGCCTATCCTAAAGTCTCATCCGTTGCATCACCCTCTCACCTGTTTTAGCATCAATGCCTTCTCTACCTTCCCTTCTGACTACATCTGCCCTACCCAGAGCAAACAAAGCTCTGGCCGTGCTTGTTATCTGGCTCTGACCCAACTCCCCAGGCTCACACCTGAGCTTTGGGGAGCAGCTCTTCCCCTCTTGAGCTGCTTAAGCCATCAGCTAGCTCCCCACATCCCTGGACTAACCCTCTTCTACCTCGAGCCACTACGTTTCAGGCCCACAAGCATCACTTCTTTAAAAATTATTTTATGTAACACCCATAGGAGAATTAATTTTTCCATCTACAATCCAGTGCCACTGGGCCTTAGCCAGGTCAGTGCAGGCTTGATCAGGAAGCCTGCTTCTGGTATCAAACAGCTCCAAAGCCACTGGCTCAAAATACATGCAACACCCCCTGTAACTGCCAAGGAGAGAGCTGGGGAGGGTGGGGGAAACAGATGGAAAGAAATGTGCATAAGAGCATATCTTTGGGGTTTCCAGTGCTCCACCCAAGATAAGTTTTGTGCTCTGTCATCCATCCCTAGCTCCAAGTTTGAAAACCACTATTTTAAGCCAGCTAGCTCTGATATTAAACCCCTGCCTCAGGAGCATTGCAAACTGGCTGCACAGAGCTCACACCAAGACTGACCTATCTCCAACACCCACCCCACTGGGTTAAAGCTAACCTGGCTGCACCAACACTGTGCTGTGGTTAAGGCCCTGAATGCAGCGTGGACAAACCCTCCGGCAGCCATAACCATACAGGCCTAGGACCGGTTTCAGTAGATCTCTCCACAGCCATTAAACAAAATGGCAGCAGCCATTAAACAGTAACAAAGCACATGTGCGCACAAACAGAGCTCTGCAGAACCTCTGGGACCCTGGACTTATGGAGCAGAAATTTAGGGTACGGGCTGTGGGCAGCATGCTTATTGCTGTGTTCTAAACACAGGCTACCCAGGCAGGTCCCACAGGGTCTCTTCAAGGACAGCACTGAGGGGAGCACTTACAGACTAGCTGCTTAGGATTCAAAAACACAACATCAAGTCTTGCTGACTAAGTTCCGCTGCTTCCAAGGGCAATGCCTATGCCAAATAAAAACCAGTAACCAAGAGGCCCTCATTTAAAATAGAAGACATTACAAATGGGAAGTTCATAATCTGAACCAAACATTTTTTTTTGTTTTAGGAACAGGAACAGGTTTCAAAATAAGTGAAATAATCACTTTGTGCTCAGCAAATTTTTAATATTTTCTGACAAAGCACAGTTGTTTTCAGCACATCAAAATTATGAGTTTTCAAAGCTCCTTGTATCTGCTAAGAATCATTATCTTTAGACCAGAAAGGATGTGCTAATGACAGACAGAGTGGTGCTGGAATGGGTCTTTAGACCTCTGATCTCCTGCCCTGTGTCCCAGGCACTGGCCAGACTTAGATCTTTGTGATCTACACAGTATCTACAAATAAATACTCTTCCCTGCCATTTTAATTATAACTTTAATGAATGAACATTCTCCTGAATTATTCTTCTTCCATCTATTCTTCCCAGTCTCAGAGCTGCTAATTAGATTAATGCATAAATAGAAGTCATTATCGCTTATTTTCTCCAGAATATGTTACAAAGTTTATTCTTTTTGTGATCTGATTTAATTAAAAAAAAAAATAGCGGAAAGGCTGATCTAACTCTTTTGAGAGCCATCATCCGGTGCAAAGAGATGGAAGAGCTTGAACAGCTGTTGAAAAAAATCCTGAAACCCTTTATTGGCCTCAGCATAGTAACTTCTACAGGATTTAAGAAGAAATAACAAAAGCAACTGAACTTGCATTTGTTTTTATTTTGGTTCTTTCCCACTCTAATAAACATGTAAAATCGTTAAAAGGACTACTTAAAAAAAAAATCTCTAGATAAACTACTGCTCTTAACATTACCATTTTAAAGTATGTTGGTTCGATGCAGCTTGAATTGGTTCCCTGCTGTCCTCCTTGGATTTGCTCCAAGTCTGTTTATTTTATTTACTGTTCAAGCTATTTTGTTTCAACTGCTGGCCAATTTTTCTCCCTTCGCCCTCTTAAATTAATTGCGACATTTGGATGTTTGCACACTAACTTTTCCAGGAATAAAAGCCTCACATACACCAAATAAAGGCACATCGGAAGTAAGCTTTAATCCCTGAAATCTATAGAGAAGTTGTTGATTCTGCAACAGAATTTCAGAGCATAGCTTCACGGTAGGGAACCTGTGAATACTTCTGTACTGTCATAACTGGGAAAACCTAAACCTGAAGTTAAATCAATTCTAAAGACAGAAAATTGAAGATGAGCTGTTATGCATCTGCAGGTCTTCAGTCCTGCCGTAGGATTTCTTTGAATTGTTTCAGATTCCTTTATTTTAACTGCTGATTATGACTAAGATAACCACAGGCTAGCTGGTGCCTACAGCATGTGAAAGACAACCGGTAGGAAGACATTCCTTTAATTCTACTACTTTGGTAAGGAACTTCATAAGTCTTTTCAAAAAAGATGGAAAACTTCATCATGAAGACAAGTTAAAGTGATATAGGGAAAAACAACTGAAATCAGGAAAGAAGGTTCCCTCTTTACAATCCCCATTTGAGAACAAAACAATACAATTTTATCATAAATGGCAATGTTGGGAAAAATAACTCCCCTCTGAAAACCTTTTAACTTGATGCTGTAACTTAGGTTTTTTCCTTTCAATCCACTTCCACTTTGCAATGCCCTTCCTCCATGGAAGATATTCTCCTGCACTCATTCTTCAGACTATTCTAGAACCTTCAAGCTCCCACCTGTGAGCCTGCCCTGGAGCTCCCCAACTCCTTCCACTCCCATACCCAGGTTCTCCCTCACTCCTCCTCCTCCTGAGTCACCCAGCCAAAAAAACAAGTCATAGCTTGAAGGTCTAAGGTCAGGCTGGACAGAACATCTGGGAGGGTTAAAAATTCCTTTTTCTACCCCTTCCACTTCATTTAGATATAAACAAATGCCCTTCCTCTCTATGTAATGCTCACTATGTTCCAAAATCAGCATTATGCAGGTCAGAAACATGAATTGGCTCCATCGATCTTCAAATACAGCTCTAAGATTTCTATTCTTCCATTTAAAATAAAGCACCAGAATATTTCCTTAAGCCCGTTTTTAAAGATAAACTTTCTCCTCCTCTCTGCTGTACTCAATCACAGCATGTCAGAGAACATGACAAATACTTCAGTTTTTGAACAGTTGCCACATTTCATTGCTTCTATCCAACACTTGCAAGATTAAAACCCCAGAAAAATATAGGACACCCTGAACGCTGCAGAATTAGCACCTCAAAAAGCACACAAACTCTCTCAGTCTGTGCGTCCTCCCTCTGCTATCACTACTGCTGGACAAAGAGCACAGAAGCTAAACACGATCTCAACGGACTGACACAAATCCAGTCGCGCCTACAATCCTCAATATCATCTCAATACATCTGCAATCATCAGTATCATCTTAATACGATACCCTGCAACCCCATTTAGGATCAGTTACTATAATTTGATAACTGTGACACTATCGTCAGAAGGTAGCCATTACTTCCTAATGAATAATTGCTCCTGAAATTGTCCAAAAAATTGCATAGTTCATTCATGCTAATAAACAGAATTGGTATGAGAAAAATAACATCATCTCTGCTTCACTGGAAGACATTGTAGGGTTATGAAGCAGTGGTGTTTGTTTGATCAACAGTTTTGCACCCACTCACAGTGAAGTGCAAGGGGACTGCAAGTCCTGACAGAAGCTCCCTTTGAAGCCTAAGGGTGTCTGTGGTAGAGACTGCTCAGAAGCTAGAGCTGTGGTGTGGTGGCCCTCTCTGGTCACCGGTCACAACCTATTACTGCTTCCTGTTAGCTACAGCACTAGCAACCACAGTTTCCCAGGGTGGATCTGAACAGAAATCCCTCTTCCTTCCAAATTTTCTTCTCTCTTCAGTGGAATCTTAGATCTTCAAAGCATGACGATCACCTACACAACCCAGGCCAAAGGTGTCAGACAAGACTTGTTTGTCTTGTGTTAGGTACTACACAGAGAGAAGAAAAATCCGACTGCTAAAGAGCCTGCAATTCAAAAAGGGCAAGAAGTGGCTGTACAGAGACTGCATAGATTAAATCTGCATTATTTGTTCAGGAGTGCTACTTAAACAAGACAAAAAACTTCAGTTTTTATCAACTGAGCAGCCTGCAACAAAAAGAACAAATCAAGCAGTATTTCTAACTAGGTATGTTCCACTTCAGTCTCCTCTACATCTCCAAAACTAAGGTGACACTACCTAGGTATAACAGAGTTGGCAAAAACGTTATAAGTAAGTAACTGTGCCTGTTACCTAAACTATGGGCTTAAATGGTTCAAACAAGTTTATGGTTCTAATAACAGTATTTCACAATTAATGAAGATAATCAGGCTCCTAGCTACCTGACTGAGCTCATCTCGGGATATTCTCCACTATGGCAGCATCCCTTAGATTTAAGTGTAACTGAAGAGAATATTTTTGGCTAAAGGAATCTAGCTGTGAGACAAACATCTGGTAAGTTAAATCTAGAGAAACATTGTAAAATCTTGCAACTACTAAAATTTGAAATGGAAAAACATGACAGTCTCATCAAGTCAATACAGAATAATACAAACCTTCGTCTATCCAAGGAGAGCTTTTCATAGCTCAGTAAGAAGAGCAAAACTCAAAGAAATCTAAAGAAAAATTTTATACAGATGACTTTTTGTAACTATGGTGATGGAAGGCTATAGAAAATCCTAAAACAGGTCAAAAATCAGGCATGGGATTAGCAGGATGACTCACAGTTTTATCTATGGGCTTTTTTAGAAAGGAATAACCCCTGGATCCACAGCTTTAATAGGTGAGTCATAACACAATGTAATGGGAAGTGTTGGTCTGGTGGAAAGATGAGCAAACTGGAGAGTTGACAACTTCGCTCTGTCCAGTCTGGTCTCTCTAATCAAGATCTTTTGCTCTGATCATAAGCACACTCCTGGTGACTTTTTGCCACAGCGTGAACAGCCTCTGTAGTCACGCATGTGAAAAACGGCAACTGTCAAGAATTTAAGAGTTATTTCTAAAATCTTTTTTTGTTCCATACATAGTAAGCTTGAAATAGATCTTTTATGATCTGTTTCCCAATGTTATCAAGCATGCCCATTTGTTTATTATATCACTCCTGGCACTTCAGAAAAAACAAACACAACCAAACACCAAACCAAACTAGCAATCCTAATGTTTTTATAATTCACACACAGAAACAAATTATATGATGGTATGATATATAAAGACTAGGGCAGACAAAAGTTTGAGATGTAATAAAATATTTCTTTAAACCTAATAAAAACTAAAACTCTCAAGTAGTGCTAAGACAAAGGAGGCATTACATGCATAACTATAGTTTTTCTCATCGCTCAAAAAAACCCCAAATACAGGATCTGAGAGACCAGATCAGGATTAGAAAGAGAAAAAAAAAGTTCCTCAATTCAGCACTTTTTTTTTTTTTTTTTTTTGCATGTTTGCAAAAAACTTGCTGCAATATGAATTGAGTAAATTTTCTGGGATTCCAGTGAAAGCGTTAGATGCTGGAAACAACTTGAAGATCACATTCTGAATGAATCTTTTTGTGCTCCACAAGCAACAATTTCCACAGCAACAATGCAGGCAGCAAATCTGAAACTGCTTTGAATACAAGTGTGTTTAGTGTTACAATGTCATATTAAATTAAAAGGTTACTGTGTCCTGTCAAGGAAATTAGTTTACTCCAGAGGCAGACTCTTAAGAGCAAAGAAACGAGCTGTAGCACAGTGGTTACTGTGACATGGCATGCGCTGAGAAATGGCTGTGCATTTTTGTATTTTAAGTAACATATTCATTTTCAAACTCTCCTTCTGGCACTTTCTCAAAAGACTGAAGGAAATTGATAGCTACTGTCTCAGGATAACCCAATATGCAGCATCAAGCTCTGAAAGTGAGCTTCTATCTGCTGGACGGACACACCAAGGGTATGCTGCACCCAGTACACCTGCCTGCCCCTGTCAGACAGGATGCCACCTTGAAGAGACAGCTGAACTACTGTAATTTAATGATTACCATATTCCTCTAGAAGACTGTATACCCCACCCTCAGTCTTTTCTTCTGTTGACCAAACAAACTTGATTCCTCCCAGCCTCTGTAAGTCAGTCATGTTTTCTACATCTCTGTTTTTCTTCCTCTTCTCCTCTGGTTTATTTGCATTTGCCTTCGTTTAGTGATTACAGTTAAGTAAGAACAAAAATAGCACAGAGCTTCAGAGAAAAGGTAGTTTGACAGCTATTGTGCCTTCTGCAAAAAAATCCACCACAGGAAGATGCCTGAAATTTAATCAGACAATACTGCATTCAGTAAAAAAAAAAATATTTGGGACTATTACAGAATTGTATTTTGTCAATAATGTTACACACAACATAAAAATTTCAGGGAATAGCAAGAGTTCTAACTTCAATAATAATAATAAGCTACTAATGTTTTCCAAAAATCAGAATGCAAATTTTTATTTGGATTTAGAAAATCATATAGAATAGCAATTTCCTTGTCTTTCAGCTGTTGTGCTGCTGTCACTAGATGCCTCTGTACATCTCCCTCACCAAGAGCCAACATGCCAGCCAATCCCAAATTTTAGTACTGCATATGAGGAACACATGAAAAGTCAAATTGAAGCCTGAAACATTTAGTGCTTGTTCACTAAAGAGTATCCTTTAGTATGCACTACCTATCAAATCTGCCTCAATACTACTTCAGATTTTGACTTCATTTTGGGACCTCTTCTGAGTAGCTCAAATTGTATCTTAGGAAGAATAGAATCAGTAAATGAAATGTGAAACATATTTCCAAAAAAGTATCGGGAGCTAAAAGGATCTTACTTCCAGATTGGAGCTCAAGCTTAATTCTCCTCCTTACTTAAAGCAAGTACCTACTCACCTACTACTGACTAGTTACTGAAATCCTTTACACAAGGAATGGTATATGGGAAAAGTTTCCCCCCAGTTTAGAGATAATTATGATAACACATATAACAAGTTCTAACTAGAAGTGATATATGCAATCAACATAGCCTTCTGAAGACATTAGTTAGAGCCAAGAAATCTTTTAAAAAACATATTATGGCTCAACCTATATGCAGTTGATACTGCTTTAGTTTTTATTTGCAATCTATGTTATAAACCAGGATAGCCCACAATATAGGCACAGTGAAACCTGATACAAATATGGCATATAGATAGATGTCTGTAGCTGTATAAGGTGTACTTATTTTAGTAGTACCATATGCTCAAATTAGGAGACTGAACTAATATAATTATATCAATTTTGAATTTATATGTGAAGTAACAAAATACTCAGATAGAGACATTTACTAAACAACTATTTGTCTTCATGAAATGGCCCTACAACTGAAGCAATAATTGCAGAAAAGCCCTAATCACAAATTCAGAATTTTTTTTTTTGGTAGCTTTTGAATAAAGTATTAGGGAATTATTAAAACCTGCCATCTTTCAAAAAATCACAGTCAACGGATAATTAAATTTTGAGTGCTTAAACTACGAATTCTCTGGCCTCAGCATACATGAAAAGCCTTTCAGTGTAATTTTAAATTTGGACTTTCGGAATTTCAATGATCCCTAATCAGCATTACTTATATCCCTCTGATGTCATCAAGGCTCAATTTACAAAGCATATGAGTTGCTGACTTGACCCTCTCTGTCAACCTAAGTAATTTAAGTAGAGCATAAATACATTAAAATGGGATTTTAACCAGTAGTTTAAAGAACCTATGTTGTTATTCAATTAAAAGCAGAACAAAACTGACCAATGCAAAGATCCCATTTTAAATTAGCTTTAAAATCGAAGTAACAACTGAATTTGCAATTCACAAGAATTATTTCATCTTGTAGTGCTGTAAATTTGAGGAGGATTGCATATGAGGAACACATGAAAAGTCAAATCGAAACCTGAAATATTTACTTGCTTGTCCACTAATTAAAAAACCCTGGATAACACTGGTTGAACTTCAGTGTAAATGTCACTGCATTTCAGTAACAGACCGATTCTCACAAGCAGTAAGAGTCTGGGTTGGTAACACCGAAGCGCTGCTTGCTTCTTTAAGGGTGAAAAGCCCTTTACTACAGATAGGGAAGCTATTAACTGTCACGCTTGCTAACCCAAGCATCAAGAATTACAAAGCCTGCCGGGCTGAGAACCACTTACCGAAGATTCACTATCTCTAACAAGGAAGTCTCCTTCCACTCCCCTTTCGTTCAGGGCACATTCTGCTTGGTGTCGGGTAACGTTCCCGTAATACCACTCTCTTCCAGCAAACCGTCCGGTAGAAGATGGTCCCGTGTAGCTTATCTGTGGCGGATGGGAAGTGTTAATGGTAGGACCATCGCTAACGATTACTACATAGTTTTTAGGAACAAGACCAATTTGCCCTCTGGAATTTTTACATTTCCACCACTCTGGGTCATTCTCTGGCTTTTCAATGACTTCCATCGTTTCCCCTTTTTCAAAATTGAGCTCTTCTTCTGTGACGGAGCTGAATGGATACAGTGTCTGAACAACGTGGAGTACTTTGGTGCCCTGGCCATTACTCATGGAAGCGCCTTTCCTTAAGCTGAGAAAGCTGGGTGAATCTGCAGTTGCCTCCTCAACCTCCTCTACCACATAGTTCGAAGGAAACCAGCCGATCTGTCCATTGTAGCTACCTCTCCACCAGCCATCGCTGCACTTCTCCATGACAATCACTCGGGATCCTTTAACGAGGGACAGTTCATCCTCCCTCTCCGCAACGTAGGCAAATTTCACGTAGGCTGGAATGTTAAGATCGTAAATCCGGTCGGCACTGCTGCCGTTGGACGGGTATTCTGCGTCTGTGCTAGGAGTGGGTGAGGCGTCTCTCGCACTAGTCTTTCTCTTGGTTTTTCCCAAACCTGTTAAAGAGAGAAACGTAAAGTGGTCACTCGGAATGCTTGTCCGGAGACTGCAAACTCCTCCGCCACTTTAACAACACTGCTAAATGGAGATCTCTTCTGTAACACTACATAGTCAGGATACATAACACCTTTAAGAGATTAACATCCAACTAATGCACCATTAGGTAAGGAGCAATTTGCATGATAATGGCTCTCTTCCCTTCCCAGAAGTACCAGAGTTTTAACACACTTAAAAATAGTGGTTTCTTCACTGTGAGAACAGCTAATCACTGGAACGGTTGCACAGCTTGCTGTTATGTCTCTTAAAAATCCAGTCAAACGATCATGCCTTTTAATTTTAGTGATGACTTTAATTTAGCTCAAGCAAAACATAAAAGAAAATCTACAAAAATAAACTAGCACAGCAATAAAAGCTTAAGTTTCCCTGCAGATTACATTTTGCTCTCTTCATTCTTCAGTCAGTCCCCAGGCAGCTACAGCTGCAACTCCTTCCAACTACAAACCGTCTTTTGAAATCCACGCCTCTTTCATCTACATTTCATCACGTAAACCTGACAGTGAGGAAGACCATTTGCATACGTTCCCCTATAATCTGTAAATTCTCATGTACTGTTGTGGCTTTAATTATAGCATGAAATACAATGTACAGAAGAAACAACAATAACATTAAAGACGTAACTTTTTTTTTTTCTTAATTAGAGGAACCATGATAATGTCTGTTTTAAATATAGAAGAAAAACTGCACAACACACTTGGTGTACTTTTCAAACTTTTCCAGCAAGGACTGCTTAAGCTTATATATAAACAGAAAGATAAAGCGAACAAGTAGCCCTCTCTAGTGAAATTCATTTATAAAAGTTCTGAAGAGAAAACAAAAGGTGAAGTCTTAGTATAGCACAAACCAAGCAACACCCAGAATGTCATGCAGGTGACAGAAAGCAAAAACCAACACAGAAATAGGAGGTTGTGTACTTTTCTCCATGATAGAGCCTTGCTGGCAGGTGAGAGATTCACTTGAGACACAATGAGTGCATGCCAATTATGGCAGGTTGAATGGAAAAAACATTAAATAGGACTTTGGTTTTGTTTCTTCAAATAATCTGATAGGAGAAGCATGCTATTTCATTTTTAAGAATTCAGGACTATTTAATCTGGCTGCTCCACTGCTGAAAAGTGTGTTCATTTTTTAAATATATATGTACACACATATACAATTAATATATTCAGCAAAGCTGTTTGTTCAGTGCAAAACTACCAGGTTTATTTCACAGGGTTAGCTGTACAGCGCAGGCAAACAGCGCACACATGACCACGCAGGGATTGCTAACTAGAAGGGTTAAATACATTAATCAATACAGTCTTAAGGTCTCAGAAGATGGCAGAAAATTCCAATGATCCTAAAGTGTTTCCTGACCTTCCTCAGGAGCTCCTTGCTTCCTGCTGGAGCCTGCTTACATCCTAATGTCACTCTAACTACATCATTTCAGCCGAGAGCTGGTGGCTGCACTTTTCAGGCAAAATGAGGGAGAGCAGCTTATTGTACTAAGGGAGACAATTGCAGGAAAAGAGTGTCCAAGCAAGCGCTAATCAGAATCTGGCCAGGCTCTGATCTCTGCCAAGACTGGAAATTTTCATCAGTTTAGAGATCATTTTCAACCAAAAGACAAGGATGTATCAGAACTAAGGAGCATTAAATCAGGATGATATAAACAAACACAACTTAAGGGTCATTCTGTTATGAAAGGGGGGAAATTACCTGTTATAACTTCATGGAAAACAAACAACTGTATTTCAATAGATTCACTCTCACTCTACACTGAGATTGAACCTTCCAGATTAAAATCTTAGGTTCTGATGTGCTTTGTAATGGAGATATGCAGCATCACTTCTTAGAGTTACAGCAGAAAAACTAATAAAATAAAAAAAGCCAACAGATGATGAAGTAGCTGGCCAGGAGAAAACTAGTTGAAACTCAGAGTGCAGAGATAACTGTGAGATATGGGGATGTAGTGTGATAAGAGAATGCCACAAACAAGTATCTACAGAAAAAATTGTTGACAAACAGGTAAAGGAAACAAATCTAAAAAAAAAAAAATTCTGAAGTCTGATAATGATGTCTAAACATTTAGCAAAAGGTTATCATCCAAGCACTTTCTTTCATTTGGAGTTTCAATAAGTTGCATCTTTTTCCACAAACCTTCCAATGCTGTCTGACGTTTTAAATGTTCCTTTATATCCTCCCCATTCAACAGAACCATAACAGCATAGGAAAAAAAAAAAAAATAGAAACTTCACTTTTTTTCTTTATCAATAAAGGCACTCGGAGCTCTTCAGTTTAAACTTAACATTTAATGTGTCCAAATTTTTTAAGGCTGATAGCATGGTAATGATTAGCCTTTTGCAATAGCAGTGATGTGCACCAAAGACTGTGTTTCCAGCTGGTTTGACCAAGGTAACTACGCAGAGACCCATCTGCAGCCAAGCACAGCAAAGGGCATGCACAACATTATCTAACACTCATTTTTTTCTGTGAGGTTACAATATTCATAACTGTGTCTATGACAGAAGAGGAAACAAGTTGTTCCATGAGCAGACCGAAGGAAATCTGTTCCTGTTTTTCTCCTTATACCTCCTGCCACATTACTCCTCCTCTGCCTCCCCCATCTCCTGCAGGATCCACAATAAGCCCCCTTACCATATGACTGCCTTTACATCACCAGGTCCTTCTCATACCTCCATCTCCCCACTGCAATCTCCTAACTGCCCGCAAAGTATACTCCATCTCCCCTGGTGTTGTCCTCCCTACCTTCGTTGGACTGGCCAGCCAAGCACAGTGCCTGGCACCCCGCTGTCTTTCAGCCCTTCCTGGACTGAGCAAAGAGCTGGGATTGCTCTGGCTTCTCTTCCAGTGAGGTACACCAGCAATGACCCTCCCAGGCACTGAGTTGGACAAAACTAGTTCGTTTATCTCTGCCAGTCTGTCAAGTTTGCTTAAAATTGGCTGAGTTATCAAGGGTGGACAGATGGACGGACGATGACAGCTGACTGTGACAGCATGACTAGTGTAAGCTTCACTTCCTTCGGAAACAAGTGTAAAAATATAATTTAGTAGGATGGCTGGTTACAGCTAAGCAAGAATAAAGTTAGGACGATTATAAGCTTCATATGCATCTATGACAAAAATCACAACTCTGTTTAAAAAAAGTAGAATCTACATGAGTCATCTCTGGAAAAATAAACACTGCCATTACTCGCTACTAACAGAAATGTTCACTTACTACTATTTGCAAGGGTATCCCCATTCTTATATCCGAATGGAATCAAACCCACGTAAGGAACTCCAGGGAAAACAAAACATGCAAGCACTTTGGGAGTCACATTTGGACGAGTCAAATATACTTGTCATTGCAGACATAATTTTGGCATTTTTATTGTCTTCGTTTTAAAGAAAACTTATCTACTAGTGAAATACAGCTGTATTTTCCCATTCTGACTCATTGGTTACAGTTCACCTGAAGCTGTAATCCTTTGTAATACAACTAGTTGTTGTAAGGAGGAGCCTAAAGCAATGGATTAGCTTTCAAGTGCAGGGGAAAAGAGTGGGAGCAAAACCACTGCAAAGCAGTAGAAAGCCTGTTTTATGTTACGGTGTCTCATAGGAAGTAACACTGTTCACAACCTACAGCTGACCCAGACTAAACCAGTTCTCTTACAAACAAGTTGCCAAGTGATGTGAGTAGCTTTAATTTTTTAGGTGGATATATTGCTGAGATAAAAAAAAATGGTTAGCATAATTTCCAGAGAAGGGATCCACTGCAAATCCTCCTCTCCAGAGTGAAAGAAACCCTCTGACTCCGAGGTTAGTCCTAGGGAGACTCAAACATGCCTCCAACATTATTTCGTGCTCTCTTCCTTTCCTCGCTCAGTTGAGACTCTAAAGAATAGCTTGTTTTGCGAGCAGCAGGCCAAAGGAAGACCAGTTTCCTATGAATTTGCTTCCTGTCTCTTAAGTCTCCATTGTGCAAACCCCAGCTTTGCACCCTTTCGTAACCAGCTTGTCCCCACGATGGCCTTCCTAGTGTATCCCCAGGTCCTCTGGCTCACACCTCCAGTGCCTTCTCCCTGCAGCACTTCCAGCCTTCCCACCTCATGCTTCTCCAAGTTCCCCCAGGAAATGTCTTGATCTCCCCCCAACCCCAAATCTCAAAGTGGTGGAATTTTCTTCTGGTCACTCCCCTTTGGCCTGATGCTGTGACAGTGCCAGTTCCCCTACCCCTACCTATGTCGTCCACCATGCTGGCCACGCTCCCAGCCCAAAGCTTGGCCACCTGTCAGACAGCACAGATGTCCCGACTGCCCAGCCTTCTCCTGCTAAAACCAAAAGAAGGATTTCTCTCTCCTTCTGTCTCCAGTGAAGGCACTGAAACAAGGCTGCAGAGCTACGATCTTTATGAATATTGGTGCTTAGGATAAACAAGTTTAATTATCTTTAAAACTTTATCTTAATATATACATAACACTTGTATAGAAAAGGATTTTTTTGCCACAAGCAAAAATTCATATTCTGTTTGCTAATCATGGCTTATATTACATACCACCTTTACTAGAAAAAGCCCATTAACAAACCAGGTATCTTTTCCTAAGTTTAGGAAGACTTATTTGATGAGTTCTTCCATGCTTCTGCGAGCTGGTGTCCTTGCCTGAAACTGATGAGTGACCACATTTTATATTCTAACCACTTTTGCTCATCCCCAGAGGTGAAAGGACAGATTCACCGATGTGGCTATACAATGCATCTCCACAGGCTTATCCATACTCACATATGTTTTATTAAGTTCTATTTAAGAATAACATGCACTAAACACTGAAGATATTTGCAGTCAAATTGTCTAGCATCCCCCTCCCTAAGACTGCTCCCTAAATTTATTACATCTCACATGTAACAACTTTGAATAGACTAAATACAGTTGCATTTCTTTTCTAAAGGAATTTTAAGTTTATTTGATACAGGTTACTGACTTTTCCATTTCCCCATCTTCTATATATAAGAAGAAGTCAGTCAATACCCAAAGCCAATTTCTGAGAAACAGTTGGCAAGTGAAACTAGTGTCATCTGAATTCTCCCAACTTATCTGTTTTAAAACCCTCTCTAATTTTAACACATAAATCAGGAGCAAAAATATTTTCTGTAGCACAGCTGCACATCAAATCAAATTCACAGAACAAAATAAAAAGGCAACAGAAGGTGCAACACAAGAAAACTGTACTGCTTTGAGAAATCATAAAGACAACACTAAATAATTTCCAAAAGAAAATTCCTCAATCCAGAACACAATGAAATGAAAGAGACTATGCCACTAAATATGCCAGATACAACTGCTTAAGAAGCCTCCAACAACTTGTTATTAAACTACTGAGAGCAATTAAAGAAGGACACCCTCCCCCCCTAGAAAGTGACCTTTAAACTATAAAAAACACTGCAAAACCAACAACAAAAGTGTCTCAATACAACGGAGTTCTTGGAAACTACTTCCTCTTTAAGTGATTAGATTCTACTCCTTCAAATATCCTGTATCAGTTTTGGAGTAGCTAGTTTTAACTCTAAGTATACAGCTGGAAATGTAGTAAGAAATGCTGCTGAGTAATGCTATTACCTTCCCTCTCCCTGTGGCGATTAGAAAAATCAACTTTTTATATATTTTCTTTTACTGCTGTATTTACATATCTTAAGAGATTCCATTTCATAACAAGCCAGAACTGATTTTTGTGTCATGTATTCAACCTTTTATGTTTGAAATTAGCTTTCCATCAGTTATTATTATTATTATATTATATTATTATTATTACAAAGCTGTAAATCAGCAAAAAATTAACTCAAGTATGATAAGGGCCATCAAATAGATATATTGAATTAATAGTATATCAAATACTTCCAGCTACTTTCTTTCATAGTCTATTTACAAATACAACAAGATTTTTCTCAATTAAAAAACTAAATTATGCTGTATCACCTAGTCAAAACACAGGAACTGATACTAATGCTGAATTAGAAGCACACTTATGTACAGTCAAAACCAAAGGTGGATAAAAAAAGGTGTATTTAATTTTTATGTCTCTAAACTAAATTTTGTAGATTTTTTTTATTTGTTAAATCCTCCAGAAACAGAAACATGATGCTCTGCCCACTTGGAAAGGCAGGCAGGGCTAGTGAGGATCCCTGCCTTCCCACCTCCTGGCACCCCACCAGCCCCCAAACTGCCCAAACCAGCCATGCCTTCCCCAAAGAGACTTGCTCTGCAATCAGGTTAGTACTCAAAAATCAAGCCATGATGCACAGTTCAGTCAAAAGCTGACTAATTGGCATGATTTTAGTGAGACAAACACAACGCCAGGCTGATTTTGATGGGTTAGCAGGAGCGCCGTGGTGCTGGGGTTGTGGTTTGTGGGGCTGAGCACCCCCCTCCTCGCATGTGATAACACTCTTGCCCAACTTCCCAGTTTGCACTAGATGGCAACGCCTTTCAGCACAATGCTCAACTACAACACGAGTTCGCAGCTATCCGGTATCAAACTAATATATAAAAACAAAGGTATTGAAAAGAGGAGAAGAAAGGAGAAAATTCTGGGAGACAGTTCCTTCAGTTTATGCCTTAAATCTTACCCATGCTGCCGCAACTCTCACGCAGGCTGTCAAAGTATGGGTTTTAAGCATAACATGAATGAGTATTTGAAAATTTATTTATGGGAAAAATAATTTTAAAAAGGATCTTTCACTAGCATTGCAAATTACCCAGTAACTGAAATTTCTTTACATTATTGGTCATTCTTCTCTGAATTAAAAAAAAAACCAAAGCAGATACTTGTAAAATTTTTCATACAAATTTTAATGCATCTCGATTTGTGTACCCTCCTTCTAGACTGAAATGCCTTACACAATACTTGCTTTATGGTAAAAAAAAAAAAAAAAAAAGAACATAGAAGCCACCACAAAGACCAGTATGTTTTTTATTGAAATGTTTTCATCTTAATCAGATTTTTTAAATAATGTTTTTCTTCTTTAAAAATAAACCCATTATAGTTAAAATTGAAACAAGGCACTGCAGAGCTGAAAAAGTTAACATTATTATAATCTATTAAGAGAACTTCCATTAAACAGCTGAAACATTCAAGCAAAACAAGTTTGAGGCTGATGAGTTTAAGGAAGTCTAACAAATGAGCTGGGAGCACTCCCAGTATAAATACCTAGAGCAAGAGCTTGTTCAAATACTGAATAATACTCCTCATCTCTGAAAGAGTTAGAAAAGTATTTTAAAAATCATTTCTGTTTAGGGACTTACATAAAAAGTTAAGAAATCAATTTCAGCTGAGATGGAAAAGTTTTAGTTCCCCCAAATATAAAACCAAATTTTACAGAACAGCTCTCCTAGTTCTAAAAAACTTCAAAGACAAGGTTACTAGAAATTGTAATTTAATTTACTAATCAAGTATTTTGTGTTAGATGCAGTACAAACAAGCAAGTTGTCAAGACCCATTTTTATTTAGAGGTAACATTTATTCAACATTTTGGCTAATTTTTATTTAGGATACTTAAAATCATTATTTCTTTTGTGCATTTTAATAGAATTGCAATTCCATCTGGCTTCACACATATGCAGTTAAAAAAAAAAAATCCTTTTCTGTTTACCAAGTTATTCATCTCCTAATACTAAGGCTCTGAATTATATCGCATATTAATGTGTACAGTTAATAAGTATGCAAAGTGCACAGTGTTTTTTAAAACAAAAAAAAATTCTGTTAAGAAAGAAATAATTAACTTTTCAGGAAAATTCTTAAGAAAAAACATTAAACTATGTAAATTAAGTAATTCATTCACCCAATACAGAGATAAACACATAACTTCTTGATAGCTAGAACATCCAGATCAGGCATCCATTTAGCTTTATGTTTTTTAGTATTATTATTATTTTTATAATTTTAAATTAACTTGTCTTCACTTCTTTATTAAAAAGGAATTAAACAGACTGAAGTTTTTTCTGTTACACAGAAAGAAAAACCAAGCATTTCTGCACATTTTTAGTCTGCAACCTCCCACACCTTTTTCTCCCCTTCCACCCACATGTCCAGTTTCCAAGTGAACATTCAAAGGCCAAGATCCATATGGGATAGTCAGTATTTTAGAAGCAACACCTCCATCAACAGCACTCTTTAAAGGACACTACTACAAATGCCAGAAATCTTCAACTGCATTTGTGATACAGAAATGAAACCTTACATGCTCTGTTAATGACTTTTTGTATCTTCAAGAAGCTCAATATCAAAAAAGCCACACTAGAACAAATCAGAAAATGGAAACTCTTTTTTAAATGTCAAAGTGAAATTCTGACATTTCGACAACCAGGCTGCTCTACCACTGTGTTTTTCAAACACAGGAAAAAGTAGTGTCAAACTTTCCCGTACGTCAAACACTATTTGGTATGGTGGCTTCCATAAAGAAATCAACTCAACAACTGTACTAAAAACAACTACTTCAGTAATTTTTGTAATTTAGACTGTGTTAAATAAGCTTATCTGTCACCAGGAAAAGTACGTTCAAATTCCAGATAATGAGTTTCCTGTACCCAGAGCACTTTAGACAAAGAGGTTAAAACAAAAGATGTAATACAGGGATGTATGTGGACAGAGTTTTCCAAAGGCATCAAACACATGGTCCAAAGGCTTCCATCAACTTCCTCATGTATGTTCTTACCCCAATGGAAAAGTGAAGTAGATGAAGTCTTACTAGGCAAATTTAAAATGGCCTTGGGATTTTAAATCCTCTATGGAATAGAAAAACAGCTGTCTCAGTCTCAAAATAGAAGGCATATAAAATGATGGGGGTTTCTCAAGATCTATGGTTCCAATTTCTGTCTACAAATTTAAATTGAAGACAGCTTGCTTTAAATACTTAGTCTTTGCTTTCAAACAGAGATAATAAAAAGATATTTCAACCTACTTTGTAATCTTATTAATGATGCTCTCTTGATTTTGTAGGATGCCCTGATAAGAAAAAATGACCAGGACTACCTTAAACCTAAGGCAGCCTTATCATTCTAAGAACAGATTTGTAAGGTATGGAGAGAAGACACAGTAGCCCTGTAGGACTTACCACCAGTGCTTTCTGTTACCTTGATGTACAGAAGGAAAGCAATACACCGTGTTTTGCCTCTCCCTCACAAACACTAACAGAATATTGACAAAGAAATCCCTAATATGCATGAGGTGCTCCAAACTGTCTACCCCAATAGATGCTCCTGTCCCTCAGTAAGTATGCAACAGCTTATGTACCCTTTCCTCCTCTAGCATTTGATGGAAAGCCACCTCACATTTATATGAAGAGAGGTGTAAGGGACAGCTCAGGATACAAATCTGGAAGCCACTCATTTTTTTATTTTTTAAAAAATAAATAATAGAGCAAGTACAAAGTAGACTACCCCAAACGTAAGATGATGACCCTCTGGTTTAAACACTCTTGCAGGTAACTGAGATGGAATCATTCTATTTTGTATATGGGCAATTACAGTACTAACTTGGTCTTTTCACTTCTTGTTTGCTCAAATTTGCTCTCAATTCTGTGCATGAAAATGGGAGGCTTAATAGGTGTTACAAATACAGATTGAAGTTCAGATCATCAAGCCCAAACCTGAACAGATACATTACAAAGCAGTAATTACACAGCCCCTCAACTCAAAGAAATGCATTAGAGGACAATGATGCAAATACTGACTAAAGGACAATCTCTCAGCATCAAAAAGCTCAAGATAGCCCCTCCTGAATGTAACATAGCCAGCTACTCTTTGAGGTTATAGTGTTTTATTCCAGTTGGTCCATACCAACACTAAGCGTGGTGTAAAGCCTTAGTAATTCTACTGTAAGGTCAGAATGACAATGCTATACATACTAACGTTTTCAAACATTAAATACCATGTTACAAGAAAACCCAAAGTGTTTATTACTTTTTTCTTTGTAAACTTCAGAACTCCTTAGAAGCCTGTCATAGACACTGCAATTTCATTCAAACGTCCTTTTAGGAAAGGAAAGCAAAGTAAATACCACCTTTTCTTTACTAACTTTCTCTCTGAATTGCAATGCCCATAGCTTCATTAATCGAGGGCTCTCAGGTCATTTGCAACTACATATGCAAAACCAGACTCCCTGTCACTGAAGCGGAAGTAACAGGGGAAAATGGCTTGCTTAACAAAACAGCCTGTCTCCTCTGAGGTTTGGCCCTCACAGCCAAAACATAAAACCCCACAACTTACACACAAACTAAAACGATTTCTTCTCTAGATTAAAACTTAGGAATGAATTAGTAAGTAATTTAGTAGTAAATTTAGCTCCTGTTCTGGAGAACAGCTTCCTGAATGAACAATTAAAAAGTATCTTACAGGTTTGTAAATTGGTAGAGCCTATGTACAAGAACAATGGCATTTTGGCTACATCTGAATACAATTTCCCTCTCCTTTTCTTTCACTTTCCATTTTCTTTCATTTACAAGGTTCCAAAGACTGCTAAACAGGAGTGATGGCAATCATTGTGTATAGTTTAGGATGGTCTACAGACAAAGCCCTAAATCAATTTTTCTGGTGGAAAATACAGCCACAAATAGTCACCTAGTAGAAAGAGCACCCCTGAATGTTCACCTAGCCAACCTGACCACCCATTCACGTTAAGAGCAGTGTCTGTCCAAATCTGTTTGCTGAGACCACAAAAACTACTTGCCAGTAAACAATCATGTTTACCACTGAAGTGACTCTCAAAGAAAGCCATCTCTGCCACTGGAATCCTCCTTAAAAACAACAGCGCTGGGCATTTTCTCCCACATAGCATGTTTATGCTGTCTGTCTGCATACATTGCACTCCTCTTGATTCCTGCTTTATGGACGCACTCCACAAAACAAAGCCAAACGTTTTTGAGACTCAGAGAAAGGAAGGAAATCTCCTCTTGTACATTCTAAGACAAAGCCCATTATTTTTGGCATGAATGGTAATATAGAAATTTTGTTTGCATGATATGAAAACATGTCACAGAATATCCACCTGTTGTTCAGGTCTTCAAAAAACCTGAAAAACAGAAAGCAATGGAACCCAAGTGGGACCACGTAGGGAAAAAGAAGCAAATTAATACTCCAAAAGACCCTGGAAGATTAAATGTTAAGACAGCCCAAGGCCTCAAAAAAAGAGAGATCCAGTAATATTGAAAGAATTATTTGGGGATGCATATTGAAGGAAATACCCACATCTAAATGAGAAGAATTCCCCGATGATGCTAAAACGGTAGAAAGAGCAGCTGCTGTTACTTCAATGTAGAAAAATCGCTTGTCCTTTGAGTCACTGGAATTCTTCAGAAAATGGTGTCCCCAAGAGTACATACACAGGCTATTGATTTTTGCCAGCCATCTTAGCTTGGTCTTTAGAAGGGTGACCCAGCTATACACACCAAACAAAACCTCAAAATCAGATACTGTCAACTGTTTCTTCTCTACTACCACGTCCATGAGCTAGGATGTGAAGCTAAAGGAGAGGACAGTACACAGAGTGCACGAAGACCACATTTTCTGAAGAACTGCGGTTACCTCATCCCCCCAAAATCACATGCTTATGGGAAGGGTCCAACCCAGGCAGCAGAGTGCAGTGTGGAGACCCACACTATGGCCCCCAGTTCCTCTGCTCCAGCGGACATCGGTCCTCCCAGGAACCTGAGGGAAAGGAGGACAGAAGGGAACACAAGACAAGAAATCCAATACAAGACACTACTTGAAAAAAACAAACAAACAAAAAAAACCCCAACATACTCTGTTTTCACTGCCTCGGAAGAAGAGACATAATTAGCAGATTGCTTAGAGGATTTTATTCTATGGAAAAAATGAAACATCAAGAGAGTTGAGGGTTCAGACAAACTTTTAACGCTAAGAGAGCAAAAGGCTCTGCCTCTATGGCTGGAACAGGGTGTAGGAAGAGCTGCTGGCAATAGGGTGACTCTTTAATAGAGAACAATGAAACTACCTTGGGAACTAATTTTTAGGCTTGCTCTAAGGCCAAACATGATTACATGTTGAAACATAACTGGCTCAGAGAGGGGCAAAACCAAGGGTCCTCGAGGCGACAGCTGAGGGAAGTAATACCACCAAAGACACCGGTATGTGAAGCCACATTGAGCTAAGGCAATCCTTTTATC
Organism: Strix aluco; assembly: GCF_031877795.1. Taxonomy (NCBI): domain Eukaryota; kingdom Metazoa; phylum Chordata; class Aves; order Strigiformes; family Strigidae; genus Strix; species Strix aluco. The sequence continues at coordinate 68,650,209 of NC_133932.1, read as the reverse complement.
TTTTCAGAACATAATTATACTAAAATAAAGGTTCGTTCTGCAATCTGTAAATGTCAAATTGTACCTCCAAGCACACACACATTCTGCATGGGGAGTGGGGGGAGAGAAGTATCTATTACACAAAACTTCTAATATAATACAAAGAACAAATTTATTCTTTCAACATGGACTAAAACCGGCAAGATTTCTCTACACCTTCGGCCTTACAACATTTTACTTTAACCATCATATTAGAAAAATTTGCTGAAAGGTAGGACACATCATGGTTTCCATTATATGTTTGTTTCAAACTCTTGAAGCAGAAAATCCTTTAAATAATCCACCCTAATATATTATTCACGTAAGACAAACTTCAGAACATAATACATGCAATTCTAAACTGAAAAAAGTGCAAACTTCTGCCTCCCACCACCAGCTACCACCGGAGCTCAGGGGCACTGCAACAAGCTGCAGGTTCTGCTTTCACTGCTGCTTTTGGCTTTTCACCTCGGATCACATAAAGGGCCTGATGCATACATCCAGCAGAGAAAGTCTTTCATCAAGCAGTAAAAGAAGCATTACTCTGTACCTTGAGTTCTCCTGCATATTTACCAATTTTCTTTGCTTTCAAGTCTTTTTGCTGTGGGTAACAAAAAAGCATGAAGTTTGTGTTTTATTTTGTTCTAGGGTCTGGGGGTTTTTTTTGCCTTAGTCTGCCATTTCAGATTTTTTTCCTTCTTAAGCACATGTTCCTTTAGAAATTTTAACACAACATGTTTTAGAAAGTCTGATTTTAGTTCCATGGAGAATTTGTGCTAAACTCCTTTAAAATTGCTTTCTCTGGACATAGTTGATACGCATAAAGTTATTTAAATTTTTACAGGAGTACAACAGGTCCATAACCATAAATTTGTGAATTTGTTTTGCATTCTGTGTAACTATTTTAACATGCATAATAGTAACACTAATTCAAAATTAATATATTCTTCTGCTATTATGTATATATATATATATCTCAAATTGACAGTAAGATAGCAGACCCTACCATGTCAGCAATATCTTCTTGTATCATTTTGCATATGCAGAGCTACTGCTATTGAGTATGTCTCTAGATCTTTAAAGACCATCAGTGAACTGAAAATAGCCACTTAAGTCTAGGTTTTGATGATAATCATGAGGCAGATATGTTTCCAGAAACATAGTAAAGCATATGAATTCCTTATTACACAAATCATCTCCTACCACGCCAGTGCTATCAGCACTGCCAGCTCCTAACTCCACATGCTTTAGATGGGCATGGAAGAAATGTCTTCCCCGTGTTTTGAAATCATAATGAGCACCTCCCATTTCTCCTTTCTCAGCATCTAATGACAGTAATCTAATAATCAGCAACCAGACTGATCTATTATTACTGTGAAGATGGAAGAAATGCAATTGTTCTGGCTTTTTTTTTTTTTTTTTTTTTTTTCTCCAAACTACCAAAGACACCACACCTAAACAGAGTGCAGCTTCTCTCACTACCACAAAACCATGTCCCTCAATTTCACCACCGGTTAAGAGTCACCACTGTTGCCACCCTGCCCCACAAACATGCTTATTTTGAGCAATGCAGCTAAAAAGCAGGATGGAACACAGAGAAAGTGCTTTTTCTGAACAAACTGAACCATGGAATAAGCTATTTTAACATACAGGTTCTAGGAAACTGAGCAAGAATTTGTGCTGCATATAAAAATTTCAGCTACTTCCTCTCTGTAAAGATGAGCTTAAATTCCTGTATACAGACTGCTTAAAAGTGCCAATACAGATGATTTACCCTCATCCAGTCCTCCAAGAGTCACAACAGACGTGTCACTACTGTCATGCTCACATTTTCTGACAAGCTAGAAAGCTTCAAAGCAACAAAGTGAAACAGGAAAAATACTTTTATTTGGATTGAATTCCTATAAGGGTATTTTACTGCTAATTTCAACTAGAGATGTTTGTCTAAAGACTTCATACTTAGAAATCTTTATGTATGATAAATAATTTGACAAGTAGCTACATACTGTAGAGAGTTCTGAAGGTTTGCTGGTTATCTATCTTTTTAAAATCAAATTTATTAAATGCCTGCTCTTGAGTGGAAAGATCAGCATTTCTTACAGGTCTGTGACAATGAAGTCCAACAACACTGGGAACTCAAATTCTAAAGAGATTAAAATAACTTCTATTTGTCTTATCAAGCAGCTCTGTTTTTATTAACATGACCTCTACAATGCTTAAGAGGCTCCACAACAGTGTACTTACTATACCATGATACCATATTTATTCTTATTTCCACCACTCTTGCATTCTATAGTAAATTTTACACCCACATGGTGTCCAGAAAACACTAAAATTGAAGACAACTAATTAAGAACCAATAGAAATATTTTCAAACTAGTACTTGGTCATATTAGTGATTTAATGTGTTTTCTGTGATCTTGCAGCTAATATGGCTAAGGCATACACAAACACAAATTCATCAAGCAAAGAGTACAGAAGACTGAATTTATAGCTACACTATACTGTGTATGCTTCTCACTATTATACTTTTAAAAAACTAGTGCTGAAGAACTGGAAAAAGTTCTATTAAAAACCACAACAATTAGAGTCACATAAGTAACTTTCACCAGTGAAAGACTTAAGAAGTACCCAAATTTCAGTACTCGGGACAAGATTTAGAAGCGATTTGATGAATGTCAAAACACCACCTGGTACAATTAAATCTACTAGACATACCACATCAGAACTACTGAAATTGGGCTGCTAAGATATTTTTAAAAAGAAAAAATCCTCCAAACCAAAACAAAAAATAAAGACCACTAGCCCACACACCAGAAGTTAAAGGTTGATGACTTATCTGGAGAATGAGATTTCATAACCATGCTATGCAGAACTATGATGGTAATAATTTGAGTTGAAGTATTTGCATCTAAAAAGGAAGAACACTAAACCTCTTAACCAACAATGTTTGCCAATGTTAAACACTGCATTAAAAAATGACCTGTTCCACATTTCTGCTTGTTACTAAGCAGTGACTGTCTAAAGAAAAGCTAACTTCCATAGCCATTTCCAGAAAGACATGGTGAAGATGGTATTAAGTAGCCCTCAGGTAGGAAAATGTCAAGTTATAAATGTGAAAAAACCCTTTTTTTGTATAAATAAATAAAAATAAGCAGGGGAGAAGGGGAGAGGTGTAAAACCATTGTTTCCTGGAAGCAACAGCATATATAGCACTCAGGAACTGCTGCACAGATCTACAGATTGACCCAGGTAGACACCGTGGAGGCTGACAAACACAGGAAATACTCCTGGACGCTCACAACACTTCTCAAATAACGTACTAGGCACAGTGATGCAAGTAAGGACTGGTTTCTGTACTTTGTATCTCACTTGGCAATTCTTATTTCCACATGAAAATTTGACACGCTGAGTGAATTAAGACTAAGAAGTTACTGAAATGTTTTGCTGACTTACAGAAGCTTAATAAAGAAGTCATTTGAAGAGTCTCTCGTGCAACCTAAACTTCTCTGTGAAATGTTATTGAGATTACTGTTATTTGCCATCATTGCCAACACTCACGTCTAGTGTTTCTATTGTTCCTACGCATTTTGCAAACACATCTCCAGTATTCTTGGTGTCCAATCTCCCTTTCAATACCTTTTAATAAACCTTCTTTCTTTTGCTGGGCATCTGTTCAAAAACCCACACCAAGAACTGAGTGGAAATGTCTTCAAGGTTTCTTATGTGGTTGTTCACTAAAGGGAGCAAGACCAGACACCTTTAAGAAATCTCTATTATGCAGTGCTGGTTGTGAAGCAAAAGCAGTAACATTCAGAAAATCGTGGATTCCCATGAAAACGGCACCCTGCTGCTGGATCACACGCATCAGTCACCCATGGCACACTGCTGCCTGGGGAATTGTGCAGTTGCCAGGAAAGTGACTTGCAAAGGGATGGAAAAAATGCAGAAGTTTTGTTTTGCTTACACAAACAACTGACTTAATTATTTTTGCTTCCTTCAGATAAGGTTTCTGTTCAGTGTGACAGACATAAGCCACCAAGCATAGATCATCATTGCTGCAGAAGGTGAAACCAGTGGAGCCACGCTCAGAGGCAGCTTTGGGTGGTGCTGGCAAACAGCCACTCCATCCGAATGGGTATGGGAATTCTTTCCCACCCCCAGTGCATGGGAAGAATTATACTACAGAAAACTGCAGTTTGGAAAATGCATGCTGGAGGTCTCCTGCTTAGTAAGACTTAATCAAAATGTATAAAAAATACCCTCCCCACAAAAGAAATACTGTACAAGGAAACTATTTTAAACTTCATTATAATGAATGAAGATGAAATTTTAATCACAGGCCTAGAAGCTGGATTTTGCCTTAAGAATAGTAATAATTACCAGATTTCATTCAATATGAGCAAACAGAAGACAGTAATTTGAAATGGCTAAATTGCCATTAACTTTTTACTCGCAGTATCACTCAGTTAAGACAAAAAAGGGAATGAGAAGATGAATCATTTAAAATACTTAATAGGTGGCCTATACACCACATTTCCATAATTAAAACTGGGCCATTGTAGCTAAGTATCCATTACAGTTCACTCAAAAAAGAGATTTAAGAACACAGAAGTAATGCATATCAAACAGAAGAATGATAAAAAGACAGCCATCAATAGAAAAGTTACAAGTCTCAAAATGTCTCCAAGTCACTTAAGGAAAGCTAAAAGTTTTCAAAAAAATTTCCTGATGACAGGACTAAAAGAAGATACAGTAAAAGAGAGTAAGGCCTCAGAAGGTGAGAGACAGAGTGAATGGTTCAGAAAAGACTATTGTTTTGTAAAAAGATGTAGGATGAACCAAAAAGTATCTCTTCAGAAATTAGTGGGGGTCATCTGATTTGAGGTGAGCTGTTTTTCAGTCCACCAGTAACTGATTTAATGAACATATGCTAAACAAGTGTTAATCGGCATTTTATTATGCACCCGACACATTTAAAAGAGCTGGCTCTAAACACATTTTATTTGCTGATATTCTTTTCCAAAAATGCTGAAATTCCAGAAGCCTTAAGACATTTCTGACAATAGGCTGATGTTTTAAACCATCAAGCTAAGCTGTGTGTTCTAGGTACCCACATGCCCATCAACCTTCCATCAACCCCAAGCCAAACAACAGTAAAGCTGATGGGATTCTATTAATAAAGTATTCTAGGGATGAGATTCAATTAATGACAGTCAACACAGTTCCAGGAAAATTAGTTTTCAGCTTCAAACAGGCATGACTTCATTCTCTGATGATATGAGAAGTTTCCCTGGTAAAGGCAACTTCGTAAAGGTAGTAAACTTTTGTGGTGTATTCGGGTTTTTATGTATGAGACACCGATGTATTAACTGGTGCCATAAACTTTCATTAGAATGCAGACTACTTGGATTAAGAACTATTTAGATGATGCAACTTCAACAGCCAACTATGGGGACTATTAATTAAATAGTAATAGCTTTTATGGGGTCTGCCACAATTTGAACTATGGCTGGCACTTTTCATATTTATTGAATATCTGGAAGTAAGTATAAATCAACCAGTGGTAATTACTGTGGATAAGCATAAGAGTGGCAGATAGCTATGGGCAATCACACAGACAACACACTACATCATTTGTGCAATTACAATGCTTTCAGATGAAATATGTTTGAACACAAGGAAATGTAATTGATTAAGGAAGAGGTAGGGAAAAGTGCATCTCCATGGGAACAACCATTTGCTGGAGTGGCACAAGTATGAAAGGTGGGTCCAGGTACATCAGAGGGTCCCTCTCTTTCGAAAGCCTGCTAGCCTTCTCACTGGAAGCAGCTGTTTCTGTCCTGAGATTACAAGGATTTAGGATTCATTACTGACTGATTATTAAATGACTTTTTTTCTTTTAGTTCAGTACCTGATATTTTGGTAATAGCTTTAAGATCAAAGTTGGAAACAGATTTGGTTTAAGGACTAATACTCATGACTGCTGTTCCCATCTGTGCTGGGTTAGCAGGTATATTAATGCAAATTTCCGTGTGATCTTAGGAGAAGCATGTTTGTTGAGACATTAGATGTATTTCTATGAAGAGAACTTAAGAAATTGTTTCACTGAGCACAGCAAAACTTTCAAAAGCTCTTTCACTAGATCAAGCATCAGCCTTGCAATTTTCAAGCCTTCGTTTAAAAAAAAAGACACATGCTCTCCCTGTTCTAAATGGGAAATTACTGTACAGCAAGACAAGCCAGGCTTAAAGACTGTAGTTTAGTTGAGGACTCCAATTCAGGAAAGGTAAAAAGAAAATTGTACAGCTATGTGGTGCACAGCACAGACATAAGTTTCATTATGCTAAGCCGTTTACAGCTCTTAAAACTATAAAAAAAGAATACTCTTAAGGACCAACTCTTTTTGGGGGGTGTTAAGAAGAGCCTGAGCCAATTGGCTGAGGGTTAGGTATGGCTTAGGCAGCTTCTTACTCTCACAGGATGTATGCTTAGCAGGTACATGTGGTCAGTGCAAAAGAAAAGGCCAAGCTCTGCCACACGGTATTTTCTGCCTCAGCTCAACAAACAACACAGAGAGAAAACTATTAGAAAAGGTACAGGGGAATCAGTAGATTGTAATAGCGGTCCTTCTGAACTTAAAAACCCATGTATGTGGGTGCAAAGGGTTGAGGTTTGGAAGCTGTGACACTAGCGAAGGCTCAGCCATGAAACCACCAAGCTTTGTTCTCACACCGTTTCATTGGTCGCCAGCACAGTGAAGCGAAGCACCCTGCAGCATGCAGCTTTGTTAAGATCAAGGAGGTAAACATGCATATATGCTGGGACACGTCTCTGTTCTTTCACTTAAACACATTTCTGTTGGATATAAATAAAAATGCGTTTATTTACATCAAATAAATACTGTCCACATTTTACACAAACACTTGATGTATTATCACAACAGAAATGCAATCCTTTCATAAAGTAGCTCATAGACAAAAGATATATTTTTTAAACAACATAAATCCATATAAAAAGTGCTTAAAGTCACAACTGGGATTTTGATTTTAACTAGTTAATTGATGTTGGAACTTATTCTTTACTCAAATCTTTGAAAAGGCATAATCACATTTGCTGGCACTGTAATGAGTGTATTCCAAGAGTATCTGTAGAAAGGCCTATGGTTTTAAATATTACCATAGTAAATAATGTGATAACCTTGTTTGCATGCCACCCGTCCTGTAGTCCTCAGTTTCCACTTACTTTACGGCAGCTCAGCAATGGAGGACTAATGAAGAAGTGACCAAGAAACCTAACCTGTTAGACACAACACTAGCACAGGACACCTGTCATAAACATACACGAGCTACTGTCATGTTATTTTTAAGTGAACCTTTTTGCTTTCTAACAAGTCCAACCCCAAATTCCAATTTTTCTGTTGAAGAGTCAGTATTTTCTACTGCTAACTGCAACACAGTAAGTGTTCCCTATGTAAGACTTCACAAAACACAGGCAAAAACCAAAACACAAGCGGAAAATAACCTCAACACACCTCCAGGTGCATTATCTATTTCTGTTTTATTCATTACATCCTAAAATACCACTAGTAGGGGTTTTTTTTGGCCTCTATATGTAAAACAATCACTTATTGGTATGTTTAGCCTTTTCTAGTCACATGTAAAGTCCTTTATTTTTTAGTAACTTAATCAGTCATTAAAAATCATTGCAAAAATAAAGAAAAAAAAATTCATTTCACCTGACTTCCAAATACATTTCTTCAAAACACACTGAAAATCTTTCAAAGGTGTATTATTTTATATGTATGACACACTGTTGTGAAGAATTTATGTGCTACTATAAAACAGAGTACATTTTAAGGACTTGGAAGCAGAAGGAACATCTCAGACCACAGAAACTTAACCCCTGACATTGCACATAGACACATCATGTAATCCCATTCATACAGTGATTTGGCTTTGCTACAATAGCTATGCTGAACAATCCAGTTTATATCCTTCTATTTCTGTGTGAGAGAACTTGGCATGAGAGGAGAAGATTCAGTAGTTTATATCTCAATGAAAACAGTTCTTCAGCCACTGAAAATACACAACCTCTGACAAACTGGAAAACAATAACATCTTATTCTCCTGGATGCAATGTGAGAAAACCTGTTACAGATTTTTCCACATGATTCTCCCCCCACCCCCACTCTCTCCCTCCCTCCCTCTCTCCCTCCCTCCCTCAATCATCCACCATGTCACCTCAAACAAAGGATTAAGAAAATCCAAACAAGCATGTTAAAATATTTATACGCACACTACATTCTCAATCTGAAACCCATCAAGTCTACTCAACTTCTTCCAAAATACAAAAGGACTTACCCAATGTGTCTTTTAGATTTTTAACCAGAGAACCTTTCTTCAAGCTGTTTTTTCGCTCCACATAATTTGATGGCACATATCCCGTTTTGTTGGCCGCGTTTCTTACCCTCCACCATGTCTTGGAATCATCTAATAGCCAAAGACGCTCATTTTTCTTGATGTCAAGTTCTTGGTCCTGCTGTGCAGTGTAATCCCACTTTGCAATAACAATAACTTCTTCTGTCATCTTTCATGGAGTCCTTCTGCAACAAAAATATTAAAACATGCTCATCAGTAAATTATATCATGTAATTCTTACAGTTTTTTTCTTCAAGTTCTCCTGAAATAAACAAGAAAAGGGTAGGGAAAAATGAGAAAGCCATACAGAGAAAAACCTCACGGATTGAAACGCTACTTTCAAAAAATAAGGGAAGTCATATTGAACTTTCTTGCTTTTTTCTGCCCCTAAAATATGGCAACACCTTGATAGTAAATTCTAGTCTCAATATATTACATTCACTTCCTCTGAATGTATTATTCAGATATACATACAGATATATTCAGATGAATATGTTATTCAGATATACATTAACGAAGGCTAATTTACAAAACCCATTTAATTTTTGCATGTAGCAAAAACTATCCCATACCTGGCATTCACAGTTCTGATCTGAGAAAAGAAAATAAATATAGCAACATTCCAAAAATATATTTTTCTTCTGCCCTAGTTCCTCATCCTAACATATTATTTATAAGTTTTCTGCAATTAAACAAAGTTATCCATCTTCTTTTTAGTAGGAAGTTAAAAATACTTCAAGAAGTAATATAACTCAGCAGGGAAACCTGCCATCAAGAAGAGGGTACTGTCTTTACTAAGCCTTTGTTCACAATGTTTTGTGCAGGCAGCACAAGACTGCATTTCAGGAGAAGCCTTCGCTCCCCCTTTGCTCCAGGGAAGATCCCAGCTCACTGCAGTCCTGCACTGGGCACAAGTCAGCGGGGTGGAAAAGAGTACCCACTGTGCTTCCCTCAATTGCATTTCATTTCTTCCCTACCTGAGATTTATCCAGACTTCTGTTAAGACTGAATGAGTTGTCTTTTTTTACTTACCTGTAACAAGAACCATCTTTTCCAAAGCTGTTTGTCAGCTGCATAAAGACAGCTGCATGCCTCCACGTTTTCCTACGCATCCCAGTAATTACCAGGAACAATGTGAGGGAGCACAATAGTGTGCAAGGAAGACAAAAGTCCCATGCCAGTACCAGTGACATTCAAACACATTATAATGCCAACCAAAACATGCTGATTTTTTCCTCTAAATTCTCAGAAGTTACCTAAAATCTTCTAATCACTGCTGGTGGTTTTTGGGGGAGTGGGAAGTGGAGGAGGACAGGAGGGAGTGGGAAGTGAGAATATATTTGAAAATCAATGTAGCAGATTTTTTTTTTTTTTTTTTTTAAGTAAAAGCTGCAGATTTCCTTTAAATCACAGATTAGTAGAAACAGGTCCCAGAGTACTTCAAACTATTAAGGCCCAAGGATCTTTCTGACATGATTTGACTTTGTTGCCTAGTTCTTAGCAGTCCACAACCCTATGAACTCTGATACCTAAGTTTACATGACAGAAAGGTAATTAAAAAAAAAAACCCAAATCTCATTCAGAAATTCTGTTCAGCATGTAAATTGTATCACCTATAGTCAGAAAGGGTTCCTTCTGCAGTCTGTAAACACACACACACACACTTTCTCTCTTTAGTTACAGTACAAACTGTGAAAACTACATGCTAGACAGCCCAGCAGTCTACTCTTTCAAAGAAAAAGTGTTTTCCTTGTTTAAAGTTAATCTATAAACATAAGACACACTAGTGGACTCTATACAGTTTAATAGCCTCCTCTGATCATCAATTTTATTTCCAGGAGAGCATCATATAGGGTTGAGCTATGATTGCTAAACCATTTGACAGCAAAGCTCTGAAAAGCACCAGCAACATCACCCCTCATGGCCAAGGCAGGACAGCATTTTTGAAAATGCAAAGCTAAAATCAACAGTCTTAAGTTTTAAGTCTTAATTTTCCAATTAGAAAACACAAAGGAACATACAACAATTAAAATATTATTCAAATATGCATTTGCACAGATGAGAGTGCCCAGATGAATTAAAAAAGAAGTTACCATGTTTTGAACAACTGAGAAGAAACACAACCCTTACAGTTCAAACAGGCTGTGACTTAGGCAGGTGGAATTGATGATTTTACAAGAAACACGTCACTATACCCTTCAACAATTTTTTTTCCCCAAAAAGTCATAATCCCATCTGACAATCACATAGGAAAGCCTGAGCTCTGGACTGCAGGGTCCAATAAACTGCCCTGGTTTCCGGCTCATATAAAACAGACAGATAGCCTACAGGTCGATAAGCTGATGTAGCCACAGGGGAACTGCAATCAAGCATGTTCTGGAGGCCAGTGTTGTCAATATAATCTCTCTCTCCAATTTAGATCTGTTTATTTTATCTCAGCAATTGTAAAATGGTCAATTCTTACTATTCCCGGGGACATGGAGAATATAAAGAAATAGGAGACCTTCAGCACAGTTGGGTGATGTTGCCACCACACAGGCTCCACTTCTAAAAAAAGGTTATTTTCACAACACAGGCAAGTTAAAATCATCTATCTATATTACAGTATATTAATAATAAAAAAACACATTAGGCATAATATTTGACTAGTGACTGATGAAAAACTATTAATCTCTTCCTATCCCTCTGAAGGAAAAAAAAATATTATCGGTCACTGTTGTAAGTCACCAAGTGTTTCCCTAAGGTGTTGTGCAAGGACAGAAGCACAGGAAGAGACCACACGTCAGGGCTGATGACATCAACTACACAGTCCTCTGAAATTTACTCAGGACAGTGAGCCCCAAGCTACCTGATTTCTACAATTCCAGTTTATTGTCGACATGTAAAACTGCCACTCTGCCTGAGAAACAATGTAATTTCACACAAAGATCGCTTGCATGATGCAATTCTGGCAGAAGTGTAGAGAAGCCGTTTCTTAAGTGGCATGCTCACACAGAACGCCTTTCAGTAAAGCACTCCAAGATTTTGCTGAATGTTTAATGGCACAAGCATTCCTATCCAAGTGGGGACAGGATTTATAAAGACTCAAAATGCATCATGTAATTACAGCTAAACATTTGTCCATTTAAAGCTGCATGGATGTGTGCGGAGGAATTCAGTTGTGCAGGTTTTTTAGGGGTTTTGGTTTTTTCCCCTTTTTTAAGAAAATTTGTTTGGTGGTTTTGTTTTTTGGTTTTGGTGTGTTTTTTTTTTTTTAAAGTGTGGGGAACTAGTATTAAAGATCTTAAAATTACTTTCTTACGGTTACATCATTGGAGTGGCTCCATCAAGGACAATAAGGTTCTTCCTGTGGTATTTGCAGAGCTAAGATTTCATTGTATGTGAATAAGGATACATTTGTTCCCCAGAAGGGGGGCTGTAGAATTAATAGTTTTGAAATGCTTCTGCAGCACAGCTGTGTGCCAAACAAAAGATTAGAAGCAAACGACATAACTAGATTTGGGGAAAAACATAAGGAAAAAACAATAATACAGCCTTCCAAATCATCTGAGTGTCCCATAAAAACTTGACATACACTCAAAATGTGAAATTTCTTTAGTATACTGCTTATAGACTGCATAACAAAAAATACCACAGTCCCCAATAGATTCTAATGTCAACATGAGACTCCCTTCAAATCAAGAAAATGAAAATCCATTAATGTGAAAGAGTGTACAACCTTCTGGAATGTTCCTCCTCAAAAAGCTCAGAAGTCGTAGTGCTGAAATAGAGTGTTCTCATACCCAATAGGATAACACCCGCCACTTTAAAAAGCACCAGTGAAAAGCTTAGAAATACCTATGCAAAGAACTGTAAACTTAGGAAATGCAACAGTCATTTCTCAGTACAAGACTGTTTCACTTAAAGAAGTGTATGTATGGCCTTGCTTTTTAGCTTACCATGTCAAACAGTCATTTGCTTTACTTTTATGGTAATCCGACTTCCAACTGCAGTTTTTAAAATGGCCCCAAAACAAAGACACCATACTAAATGAGTAAACAAACAGAACTCCACAACCCAGACTCCACAACTCCCACAACTCGAGGTAATTCTTATATCAGCTATGAGACCAATCCACACTTCCAACCCCTTTCAACCCAGCACTTCCTGCATTGCTAGCTATGGTAGTAAACTAGTTCATTTACCAACATTGTATTTGCTGAAATATTACAACTAATTAGTTTAGATTAAGCTCAGGTATTTTCAGTCACTTTGTTTCTTCCCTCTAGTTCAGCTTTTGTTAGGAGAGGAGTTCTGTCTTCAGTGGCAGCTGCCCTACTGCAGAAGCACACCTGAAAATTTTCCTACACAAGAAAACCCTTGGGAGAGAGGGGAAAAACTGAAAAATCTGCCAGGCCAGGAAAATAGCGAACAAAAACCCAGCCAAGGTAAAGTCAGTTATAAGACGACTGTACTGAAAGCCTACTCAGACAGGTGAAGAACATTTAGCTAACCCTAACGCAGAACAAAGGCAGACATCAGTGGAATAGCTAGTACTATAGCTTCCGTATAGACTTTATCAGAAGAAATTCCAGAAATGAAAAGGTTATGTTCAATAAACTACCAATGATTCAAGAATTTAGCAATGTCAGGAAAAAACAAAGACAAATAACCACCTATGCCATTTTGAACCAATACCTGAACCTGAACCATGCAAGCAATATTTGAGATTATGGAAACTTAAATGTAGAGGAACTTAAGAGAATCTGCTCCCACAGACTTGTAAGTCTGCTTGTGATTTTTCACATGAAAGATCCGCTAAGTTGATGTTATTTTAAATATCAAACTACATATAATTGTTACACAGATCTCATTATCTTTCACCAGACGTGGATTTCCCACCCATCCCTCACCCTTCCGCCATATCGGGCTAATGTGTTTCTCCCACAATGATTAATAAGAAAGGATCCATTCCAGCATGCCTCCTGAACTGGAATCTTCTCCTATAGACCTACACAAGTTAACACTCCCACTAGTTTAATGCCCTGGCCCAATGGGCAGAAAAGCAGCATCTTTTCTTGCCCTCAGGAGGAAGGCTCAGGGTTATATCAGGGATAGAGTTAGTTAGAATAATGCAAACACGAGGTATGTTTGAGGTCTAAAGATGCAGTGAGAAAGAAAGCAGTTGCTCTCCTTGTTCACAATTTATTTTGCAAAAAGGAACATGGCTGAAAAATGACTGACAGTAATGCTTGAAATTTAATCCCTCACCAAGGGAACAAGCAAAAATTCTATTAATAGGAAGTGACAATTGATATAACAGACTGTTCTGGAATTGGATGTCCTCCTAAGACAGACACACTGAAAGAAAGGCACTAAATTGACATGGAGGCTTTTACATGACACTGATGTACATATAACATGTAACTGCTATACAATATTACATAAGACATAATTACTATACAATATTTAGTTAATTGTCTTGGGAGAATGAAGAGCTAACTAATGACATATCACATTTTTCTCTAAAATTTGAAGGCTGACAACCTCTCCTTCTCCTGACCCCAAATTCTGAAAATCAAAATGGGTTTTGAACTCTGCAGCACATGTAGTTGACAGGTCAGCTATCTGGTGTCTCCTTGGTTAATCTTTCCTAAGCTATAGCAAATAGGCAACATTTGGTCCTCCAAGGTAACACAGTTGTGGAAAATAAAAAAATAAAGTCTCCTTCCATCAAGGCCTCTTTCATAGTAAGCAGATGTGCTTAGTGTATTCTGTAATTAATAAAATAACTTGTATTAGCTCACTTATCTGAAGTATGCTCTAAGTCTTATTTACGAAGATGCAATCTCTGGTTAGCCTGCCTACTGTTTCAGGAGATTTGAAGCTTTGTTTTCACTTACAGTTGTTTTCTTCATTGTGTGTGTGGGCATGTGGTTAGTTTTTTTTAAATCAGCCTGGATGAGTAGTTTTGACATATCAAAAGATTTCAAAAAAGCGCATCTTTACATTTGAGATTGTTTCACTTAGTTCACAGGGATCAGTAAAGCACCAAACTCAAAGACAGAACTCAGAAGGCATTAAAAAGAACAGAAATGTGAATTCAAATGAAAACTTGAGAAAAATACACCTTTTGGACATACTTTTAGTTATTTCCAGTAGAACACAACATTTTTGACACTTAAAGTACGTATGTTTGAAAAAAACAGGAGAATATGATCTCCTTCATGTGAAGGCCAAAGTTAACCTAAACCAAGCAAAATATCTTTCTAAGGATTGCTTAGAAAATCTCAAAATGCAGAGGTTTAAAAAGAGTAAAAAAGCTGACCCAAATTACGGCAAATTGCAGCCCTATGTTAAAACCAGTAAAACCCTTTCCATGCTTTGTTACATGGGCTATTTGCTGGTTGCTTAGATAAATGGAGATGGATCACACAAAGGCCACCTTGTCTAACTGCTTCTGCAGTTTAACACTTTAATACTCATATAATGTGTGTCAATCCACCCCAAGGGACACACTTCTTTGGAAAGAGGTCACCGCACCAAAAATTATTGGAAGAATACTGCCCCCTTCTTTTAAAGAAAGTTAACCAAATAGCTGTAGTGACCAAACATTCATCATCTGGCTATGCAGTTCTGAGGTCTCAAACAGATATCTGAGCAGAAAGAAACCCACATACCTGGGCTGCCGAAAATTGCCGACTATTTTAACACAAGCTTGACAATTAATTTGGGGTATTTCACTATTAGGCCTCATTAGGATGCATTGACTACAGAACTAAAAGTGATAGTTGAGTAAGTGCAAGTGATTACTATCTAATTTACTTTGATGTGCAAACTGAAGACACTATCACAATCAATAGAAGCCACTGTCAGTACTTTAGGAGGATCAGTTTTCCAAAGCCGAAAGCAAGGATGAGTGGGAGCTGCAAACAATAAACATCACCAAAGATGTAAATAAACGGATCCATTGTGAGGGAAGAATGTTTTATTACATTTCCCAAACTACTCTTACAATTTAGCATTTATGGAAGTAGTAGTATATGGTTAAAAGAATATACAGTTTAAAAAGTGAAGTAAAAAGCTCTAGAGGTTTTCTGCGTCCCCCCTCCCTGCTCCTTTCTTTGAAAAGGAAAAACTGATAGCAACAAGCTCAAGTCAAGAAATGCAAACTGAAAGTTATCAAAAGAAGTGCAGTTCAGCTCATTAAGAACTATAAAAAGTTACTAAACTGCATCTGGAATAAACTAAATATAGTTTATTTATATATTTATTTATATTTATATATTTATATATAGTTAGCAATAGAGTAAGTACAGAATTAGATAGAACACTAAGTTTCCTGCACATGACGTAGGGAAAAAAATGTTTAATACTTATTTCTACACTATGGGATTATTTTAGTGACAACCATTTTCTTCTCTGTCATTAACTAGGGTATAAAAATAATAAGAAAAATTAAATACTTCTAATCTTCAAATGTACCCTAAGATTGCAGAATGGTCCACAGAGCTTTTACAGTTTTAGTGTTAACTCTGACAAAAATTTGGAGCAATTAAGTAGTTCTGGAGAATAACAGTTGTGCCACTAATTTGAAAGCATAAATTGGACGATCCTTGATAACACCACCAAGTAGTCAGATGAACTCTAGTCCTAAAGAAAAATAAAGGAAAGAGACAAAGGACCACCCCAAAAACTCACACAGCATAACAGCAGATTACGGATGTGCAATTAGTACTTATTAAAGGGACTGTTTTTTCTGTACATTTTTCACTTCATGTGAGCTCCTGATTTAGATCCACCCATCCATCCCAACCTGTACCCATACTGAACAGATTAGCAACCAGCCAAGGGACAGGCCCAGCCGCAGGGGTGACTTCAAAGGCAGGCTCAACAGACACCATGAGCCTTTCTGGCAGGTCCCAAGACACTTGTTTTTAGGTGCAAAAGTACTTGGTTTCTTTGTGAGCCACTTAGGCGGAGGGGGAAAAAAAAAAGAAAAGAATGGTTATAGATAAAACTGTGGGGGCGATACAGCCCAGTAGAACGGTTAATCACATTGGAGGTGCTGCGGCCCACTTCTACGTGCGCCACAAGTGTGCTTTTTTTTAGATATTTCTTGCTAAAATATAAGCGGGCTGTATATCTCCAAAACAAGTCAAGGATCACTCTTAATGAACCAGTAATTTAGAACTATACTAAGTAACTTCATCTTGATGCTACCCAACAGCCTGCCCCTGCACACCTCAAACACTCTTCCCCTCTGTATCTCCCACCATTGTTTCAGGGCACAATGCTGCGAGGTTTGGGGTTTTGTTTCTTCAACCGGATGCCTCTGACAGCTTCTGAGTAATGTTTGCTTCTCTTGGCCCCACAACATATCTGATATCCCAATCTCTAATACAACTGCAGTTACACTCCCGCACTTTGCATCTTGCGTTACAGAACAACTGCAAACAGGAAACCTCAAGACTAGTTTAGTGGTAACGAATTTCTGCATAGCTCCAATAGAGCACAAAAGTTAAGCTTGTTTTTTGTCTTGTAAGTGGCTTAGAAGTCTTTTTAAAAGACACACAAAGAAATAAAGGAGAATACAGATTAGAAACACCCAGAAATACATCCTTCCTGCTAAGAAGTCAGTACAGCACTTTACCATTCAACAAAAAAGAAATCTCACTTTATGTATGTTTACATAATAACATATAAAAGGATGTTTGTAAAAAAATTTCCCACCCAATGTTTTCATGAGCCTATCACACAAATCAGTCTACACAAATGAAATAAGCAGGGACTGCTTCAAACGGTCTTTTAAAACATAAACTTGCCATTTAAGGAATAGTTTAATCACAAAGTCTCAATCTCCTCAGCGAGACCCACCTATGGTTTGCATGCAGCCCAGAGTCTTAGCAATGACTATCTCTGATGGCTGTAGATGATGCCTAGGCCCTTCCCAGCTCTCCAGGCCCCACTCAGGCAGGTAGGTGTAGCACCAGCATCTACCAGGCAAGAGCAGCGGGGATGCCCTCGAAGGTAGAGACTGCCAAGCACAATGAACGTAGTGAGGGCAATCCCCCAACTCACATCTTTCCTCCTTTCTCATAAGCCAAAGTCACCTCACAGTCATGGTTGCCCATTATTTAGATTAACATAGCTTCATAATTTGAGGCATATGGTCTCAGAAAAAGTTGCAGTTAAAAGAAGAGGACACAATGCCATCACAACAGTAAGACTCTGGAAAATATTATTAGATAAGAATTAAACTGCTAACATTTCTATGAGAAAGTATCAGATACTTCAGCCTGCTACCTCTCTAGTGGCAGGAAGAGAAAGCCATCTGGGCTGTACAAGGTAGGCTGTTGCAGCACTTAAAAGAACACAGATATGAGTTCTAGCCTTCCACTAATTCATACAATACCACCCTAATTTTATACAATTTTCACTCTGTTTCACACTGTGACCTTCACAGAAGCTAACCTTCCCAATGCCATTTTTTTTTTTTTTTCCCCATTTCATTAGTAATACTGCTATGCCATAAAATTCCCTGGTCTGGGGCAGTTCAAGATACAAACGCTTAATCAATGTGACAGTCTTTAAAACACAATACTAAGTACTATCTTTCCTGTTTATGTGATAAGCACACTGCTGTTTTGGGAAGCTAAGTTTTTAAAAATCTTTTGATGTCTTACTTAAAAAGAAAAGGGTATTTCTATACCCCTTTTGGAACAGCATGCCTATTATAAAGCAGTCAGTGTTCATTTTTAGCTACTGACAGATGATTTAAATTTAAAATTCTATTTCAAAGGACAAAAAGCTGGTATTCTACGGGAACAAACTAGTATTGTAGCAACATATGTTAAAGTTTTGCAGTATTAGTTAGGAGCCTTATAACTTACCAATGCTTAGAAGACAAATAACAATAGTAATAGAAGTTACAGACAAAACACTCTAATAGGTCTTAGCTGAACTGAAGCTGAGTATGGTCACCACCACACAGGGCAAAGGGCTTATAATAAAAATCTGGCTCAAGTCTTTCCATAAATATGAGATGTCTGTTAAGAAATTGGCTAAGGACAACCTTAAGGGATTAAAAAACACCCAAACATATTTCAGCCAGGGGCGGGGCGGGGGGGAAAATGTGTGGTGTTTTTAAGACATTTGTATTCTTATTTCATTCAGAAAGCAGGACAAAGATTAACAGACAGTACTGGCCACCTTCTAGAGATCAGGCAAAAAACACTGAGAGAGAGGATTTCTGTAGTTAAATTATTTTATTACTGCTTCACCCAACACAGATGGTATTTTTGGAAGAATGTATTTCCCCATATCTTAAGTGCTATACAAAATGGCATCTTTTCATGCCCTTTTATTATATATTTATCAGAAAACACAAGGAGCATGAATTATTACATTATCATCGCTGGTGTTAGTCTGTTGGAAGAGGGAAAAAACCCAAAACGCCTGAATATAAAGCAGATAGCCATCTGACATCCCTTCCTCCAGCCTTTAGCCTTCATGTGCACGTGCCATCTGCCCTCAACCTCCTTTTCCTGCATCTGTCACTGCAAGCTCCACCAGCAAGCAGGGCTCAGGCAGGTGCCAATAGTGGCTGCACTCTCAATCTGCCTCCATCAGTAGTCTACACAGATGCAACTACTGTCGATGACCCAATCTACGGTGACTTTTTCCACCATTAGTGCAAAAGGCTTCTTGCTTTATTTTGAAGGCACTGTCATCAAGAGCAATGGTTTTCCACATTCTAGACAGCAGTGGTAAAACCCAGACTGTGCAGAGAGGACATCTTCAGACCCTTCAGCTGCAAATAGCAAGAGACAAACAGGGAGGAGGCAGCTTTTTCGGCCTATGTTTCTTGACTGCAGAGTAAACACGACAGAAATCCAAACACTGCCTCACGTTTAGATAAATACAGCAAGAAAGAGGGTCAGAAAAGAACATCAGCTCACCTCTTCCTGAATTCTTTTAAAAGTAGTTTCTGAAAAGCCACACAGCTAATAAACAGCTCAACTGCACTAAAGGAAACTTTGGGGAAAAGAAACCTCATCTCGCCTCTAAAACAGCAGCAATGATTAATGGCCACATCTCCGCATTGGTTTACAGGTGTTTCTACTAAGTCAGAGACACAGATAATCTTAATGTTTGTTGGTATTGCTCTGGACTGTTCTCTCTCCATTCCTCACAGCAGCCAACATTTAAGCTTACCTGTACATTTGGAAATACATGAAAACAAACAAAAAAAAATATAGAAGAGAGGGGAAAGTCCAGAAACAATACAACATACATTGGGCGTCTATACAAGACAAAATTACAAATCACTTTACACCTACAAACCTCTCCACAGTCCCTTACAAAAAGGGGATAGGAGGGAGCCAAGCACACAAGATCATAGAAAAATAACAGATATTCTGCTGAGAGGACATTCAGGTAATATTACCTACATGGTGAGACTGGTGAAACATGCTCTGTGGAAGAACAAATTAAGTGTACCGCTGCTCATGCACTTTCATCCTCACTATCAATAAACCTTCCTTCTCGCCTTGAAATTAAAAGAGCCAGCCACTCAGGATATGGTGAACACCATGAAATTTTATAAAGGAGACATCCTTGAATTTCTTTCAAAATTAAAAAAAAAAAGTGTTTGAATGATTCGCTTCCATTGCTGCTTCTTTTCCCCTAGTTCAAACATTCAGTGGTCTGCAGGAATTATACTTCACTGGAAGTGTTAGTACATTTATGTATTGTATAAACAAAGAACAGTCCTCAGACATAAGAAGTTTAACCTTGATCTTGCACAGAAGGACAAAGCTCAGAATCACTGTGGATTGCTACATTTCACTGCTAATCCCTTGAAACACTGCTACCTACTTTTCAAGGGATTTCACTTTAAACTGTCTATAAAATGCTGAAAATAAAATTGAACTGCCGACCTTCTGTTCCCCAATAGAAAAATCATATATTCACTTTTTAACTAGAAAGAGGAAGAGATGTTTGTTCAGTTCAAAACCACATTTATTCCCAACCAAAGCTGTTTAAGGAAAAAAAAGAGAATATATTGTCCATTTCTAGACAATATTCACTTTATAGTCTTAAGCAATTTATCAACTTCTTTACAAAAAAAACCCAATCTACCTCATGACAGTGGGAAAATGTGAAAAATACATATATTAGAACAATTTTTAATTTCCTAGCTCACAGAGCACTAGGTGATTTAAGGGCCCTGTTCAGACTCTGTTCCTGTGAGCTTTCCAGTTTACTGAGACTTCTGGATTATTTTTTTTTTTTTAATCAGGTCACCTAGACTAGAATTTTTATCCAATACAAAAAGGTGCATGTAGCAGCAACAAACAAAAATAAAATTAAGATACTCCTCAATTTAACTCTCAAGGCAAAATTCCAGATTTTTAGCTGAACTTGGGCTTACTGAACACCTGTTTCTCGTATCCAAGAGAGTTTCTCAGGCAAAAGGCTATCTTCTAGAAGTAAGGTTTTTGAATAGTACAGGTAAAAATAATCACCGGATGCAAGATATCATTCTTGATTCTGTGCTTATGTACGCAACCAAAGAGGCAGCTTGAAAGATAGTGTTAGATTTCATTAAGAAACAGCTAATACCATTAAATTTAGTCCTGTATAAATCTGAACATCTTCCTGAAGAAGACTGGACCACGAGATAGTTACTCGGAGAGCTATCTTTTTAATTTCCTGATAAGACACGTACCAAGAGAAAGCACAATTTAAATGAAAAGGCACTCTTGGATCTTGTACAAGATGTGAGTGAATGCTGCAGTCTCTTGTTGGTCACACTGACTGCTGTGTGAATGCTACACAACCGGGAAAGTATCAGTCCAGGCAAGAAAGGGCCATACCAGTCTCCCCCTCAAGTTATCTGTTCTTCTTCCATCTAACATCTCTTCAGAGTCTGGACAGGAATCCTCTCTTACCACTCCCAAAACACAAGTGCAGAGGAAATGCTATCCTTCACACTTTTCCAAATATAACAGGTTTCAAAGCAACCTGTCCTACAGCTCTTAAAAATGCTTTAAATTTAAAGTCAAGACTGTATTTTTGATCTGGAATGTTGGCAGCATTCATTTATTTCAACCAAATTATTTCTTACATATCTTCCACCAGTTCAAATGAGGTTCTCCTCCAAAAAAATAGTACTTGTGAGTGCTCTGTCACATGATTACAGCAGCAAGCCATTGTTAACTCCTCCGTCAAAGGAGAGGGACACAAAACCAAGAGAGGAACACCATTCACCACAGGGGGAAAAGGATGGAAGGGTATTTACTGCAATGCAGACGTGCTCCAGAGAACACAGGCTGCTGTAAGCACGTTACGAAGATGCTCCTTTTTCTGAACTCTTACCTTGCGGTTCACATGTCAGCTACTCTAAGACAGTTTACACAGACAACCTAAAAATTTGTTCCACTACTATTACCCCAGTATGATTTTTCCACTGCACCAGAACTGCTGCTCAAAAAGATAAGCTTCCGAAAGTAAACTTTTACAGGATAAAGACTAGGAGTATTTGACTTCTTCCATAGAAACAGTTACCCCAAACCAAGAATAAGCAATTAGAAGAGTCTATATTCCTATGAGCAAAATATGCATTGAACAGAGACCAACATTGCCTGGCGACACCAGACTCTCATCCTCCTTTATTCCTACTCTCAGCTCCAGTGCTTGAACAAAACTGAATCTTTCCAAACTCCTCTAAATCTCCTCCTACTGTTCTATCTTCTGCCAGAAATTTCTCCACAGCTTACTTTTCTGAATAAAACCTCCCTGCAATAAACAAATCGGTTAAAAATTAAACATTTGGCTTTGGCTGCTACATCACATTCCCTTTCATCCAGAAATGTTATGTACTCTTACACTAATGAGACGTTCTATCCTCACACACTCATTGACACATTTTCATCCTTACTCCCACCAGATAACAATAAAACGCATCAAGAAACATGAAAGGGAAATAATAGTAGCCAAATAATTTCCAAACATGGAGAGAGACAGTGAGGATTAATATCTGTACTAGAACCAAGATTAAATAAAGGAAAAACAGGTTCAAAACCACAGGTCTGGAATTTGGAAGTTTAGCCACAGAGTTCTCTTTCCTGCATCACAGAACCTCTGAATGCTTCAAGTGACTAATACCAAGCATTTTTATTTTATTTGTTCTTGTTCTTAAGCTTCTTGTTGAAAATTGAACTCAGAGGAACAGGTCTTTGACTGAAGTGTTATTTGATGCCCTGTTCCTGCTCCTCTAGCATGTAATACATTTAGGTTCAAAAACTCAATCCTGAAACCAAGCTTTAGTTCCATAAAGGTAAGCAACACTGTGACACCACATCAACCGCTGCCCCCAATTTTTGTCTTATTTTCTGCAGAATTAGTGACTCAGGATGCAAAAATGCCCAGCCAGCACTTACAGGCCAGATTCCTCAGTCTGACCAGTGGCCTGTTTTGTGCCACCACAGTCCTCCTCTTCTCCTAAACCACAGCCAGGGAGCAGGTCACAATCACCTACTGATCCCTCTGTTGCCCCTTTTTCCTGAAGAATACACATCAGCAGCCACTCCTCACACAACTGGACATAAGCCCAGCACACATGTGGGACACTCATTTTGGCCACATGGTGACGTGTTACTAGTTACATGAGAGAGAGCTCACAGGTCAAGACTTCCTGAAGTTTCAGTAACTTACTGCAGTCAGAAAGTATGTTATAGCAGACGTGCATCCTAAGAGTGCCTGAAGCGCAAGTCAGAAGTTGAGAATGCAACTTTCCATTATCCCTCTGACAGTAAATTCATTTTCTAAGGAGTACAACTGTCAAAACCTTGCTTATAAGCTAGTTTCAAAGCCATTTTTATAAACATACATATATACATACATATATACACACACACACACACACGAGGTTCGTAGTTCAGTCAAAACATTTAAGTAAACTCTGGGATGTCATATGCTTTTCTTTTGAGATAAATGCTTTAGCTTACCAAGCACCCTGATCTTCACCATCATATACCAGCACTGTCTCTAGAAATAATGGAACAGACCTTTCCAGATCCTATATAAATCCAGGGCTGCCAGAAAATGCCATTCAGTAATATTCAGGGAGAACTAAGAAAGGAAAATGAATACTCCATTTAATCTTGAAAAACAAACTCAGAAATCAAATATAAAGAGAGGTCTAACCCTCATTCAACAGCATTTTTGGGGCTGGTATGTGATAACTTGAGAACTAATGGTATGACACAACCCAGCTTATCAGGGAATGTGCTAAGCGACGGACAAAGAGCTACTGATTTTGTTGCAAGATTGAGAATTCAAAATCAGTCTCCTGGGAAAATCTGGAATCCCCAACTACCTACTGCTTCAGGGAAAGAATCTCTCTGACATCACCTGCTGTGGCCTGCTTGCATGAGAGGCGGATATTTAACTTGTGTATAGGAACACGCCTGTTAAGATACCTGTATTTCACATTAAAAAAAATATCAGGCTACAGGTAAATTTTAAAGGTTAGTAGGAAGAGGTGGAACAAGTGGTCACGAGGAAAAGACATGTTGAAAATAAATGCAAAGACTCAAACTAGTGAGGAAAAAACCCAATGTGAGTAGCAGTGATAGTAGCAGGTGACCTGCTGTAAGAATTATGCATACAGCTGCTGAATCAAAAAGCAGGGAGTAAGCTCATTTAAAAGAAAGGAGGGGGGGGGGAAAAAGAGGGCAACGGAACAGGTAGAAAATAAGCTGGACAGGGAGGCTGTATTATGGGTAAGAGCAGCTGCTGCGGACAACAGCCTCCAAAATAAGGAGGGATGAGAGCTGCAGGGGATCCCTGAAACAAAAGGGTATGAAGAGACAGCACAAAGGAAAGTGGGAGTTAAACCCAGGAGACTGCAAGAAGCCTGTGATGTCTTAAAATTAGACTCTAAAACTTCAAATCAGGGAAAGAAAAATAGACTGTAAAAGGTTTGTATCTGTATGCATGGTATTCTACGCTTTGTGTTACTACTGCCTTAAAAAATAAACAACAGGACAAGCTCATTTTCTCAGTCCTCTCTGCTTAGTACAATTTGAGCTTTGTTACTACAGTGCAAACAGTAATTGTAATCCAGGATTAATTAACCGAGTTATTAGAAACAGAATTCCACAGCAAATATACCACACTAACCCTTAAATATTTTTCCATTCTGTGAAATTCACCAATTTCAGCAGTTATCCAGCGTGTCCCTGGGTAACACACACAAAACCATTTGCCAGATATGAAACAAGATGAACTGCATGTACAATTTCTTCCTATTCATTAAAAGGCAGCATTTCAGCAAGCTGAACTGTTTTTTAATATCATAATACATTTGACGTAATATATACCATTTGAATGTTATATGGAATACATAAAGAGCACTACTGAAAATACATGTTTACAGTTTTAGCTATATTTCTACTACATATCAATTCTAACATGAACAATAAATCATTTAAAGTTCCCTCAAAGCCTCCACACCAGAGCTGCCTTCCAGTCATTATCAAATGGAGGAACAAGCCTTCAACTGACTTTGTAAGTGACCTACGCCAACACTGCTGCGTCCTCGCTTCCAAAAAACACTAGCTCAAGCAGTCAGCCCTAAAGAGCTACAAAACAGGCATGGCACCCCTCAGAAACCTGATGGGAGGGGATCTCCAGGTGGTGTTTGCAAGCCGAAGGTTACAACAGCTCCTTTATGGGGCAGTTAGATCTTGGAGTAGCTCAGTGACATGGGCCTCAGCTGCTAATCTGGTTCCTCCTTCAGGAGACTTTGGGATCACCAACCCACCTCTGTGCCGATACAGCCCTGTCACACTAGGCGGTGCTAGCAAAGACTGCTCTCAGTCCCCGCCTCTCAAAAGCCTCAGGCTGACTTTCCCTGATGTGTGTCTCTATGTACAACACTCACCCAAGTCATGAATGCTTTCATCATCTCAGGATACCTGCCCTGTGATGTAGCTTAACTGCATAAGCTATCTTGGAAGTTTCTCAAGATCATATATCTGAAGCCACATCAGGTGTCCCTCAAAAGTGCACTGCATATTCCAATCTTCTAACTGAACCTGGTGTAACACAGGGATCTGTTTATTCAGAAACCACAGAAATGGGGGCTCAGTAACTAGTTCTGCCAGTAGCATTCCTCTGAACACTGGTCAAGACACTAAGGTTGGTCACTGCGTGTTTTGTGCTCAGTTCACAAATACACTCAGGCAGAAGCTTAACCTTAGCTTACTCATATATATCTATTTTTTATATATATATAAGTTAACCCATAGCTATATTCATGAGCAATACGCTAGATTCTTTTCAGCAGGCAAAGCTTTTTTTGGCTCAGAAAAACTGACGTGCTGGATAAGAAGACAGCCAAAGTCCATACTGGCTATCAAACCACAAAACTACTTCCACCAAGAAAAACGTGGTCATAGTTTTATTTTTACTAAACTGAATTTCCATGTGATGAAACCTGTACAGTGTTCTCTGATGAGGAATCCATATGGATTGCAGTGAAAATATACAGCAAAGGCCATTTGTGGGCCGTAACAAGTACCACAGATGTCTACAAACCTGAGTTGCACCCGAAGCTATCAAATCTGGAAAAAAATTATAGACCAGTGATGATTCTTAATAATCTATTTTGATATTATTAGTAAATAAAGGCATTCCTGTATTTTCATGCCAAGAACTATAATTACTACAGAGAGAAAATGTAGTAAAAAATCTAAAAAAAGTACTAAAATTACCTAGTACAGGGAAGATCAATTTATTTGGGGGTTATACCTGTAGTTATGGGGGCGTAGTAGCGGGAAGAAAATGTTCTTCCTTCCTGTCCACAATTACAGGTTAGAAAGTATTATGACACTAGCATAACCTAACAGGCAGAATCCTATAAATTCATTTATTATAATAAATGACTGTAAATATATTTAAGTAATGCTAAAGTTGCATTCAAAGGCTTAAAATCAACATTTCAGGCACCTGGGATAATTGACATAATCACAGGAAACTTTTCTTTTTAAGGAAAATGAATCCAGACATCCACTCAATACCTACATTTCATTCTCTAAATTACTGTCAGAATCAAAATTTCCCATAACTAACTCATATGAAATGCTAAGAATAGGTATTGTTTTCCTTAGGTTTAAACTCCTTAAAAACCAACAACTACAAACATGCTGATCCACAGAAAAACACCAAGAAGTCTTCTGATACAGCATCGTAGACAGTTCCATGAAGTTGAAATGTCTGTGGTGCTTTTTCCTCTTTAAACGAGGAGGATCAGTCTTTCAGAAGCTGTGAGCAGGTCCCCAGTCTCGCAGATGAGGAGCACATTTGTGTCATGGTTGTTCTGAGTACCTTTACAGACTAGGCTTTTCACCAAATGTTGTGGTACTGTAGCCACTAACATCTGATCACAGCTTGGCAAATCTGTTGAATACTAATGCACTGATAATTTTGCTTGTACCTGTTTGCTTCTGATCTCATCAAACAATCTCCCTCCTGCATACAGAGGTATCCCTGAAGAAACAAACAGTACATTCCATAAAGGTGTATGAAGTCTCAAAAATTTATACAATTAAAGAACACTTCCCAGAAGAGTTTATCTAAAATACAAAAAAGGATTGCAATAGTAATACGTGCCTTGAGCAGTTACTTTTCAAAATATTCTATTGTGAAAATACAAGATGCAATTTCTTTTCCAATTCAAAGACTGTAAGTGAATGAGGAACAAGTTCAAAAGTACAGAATAACACTATATACAATATGATGTTCTAAAATAGGTTAAATGCTTTTCAGATAGTTTCAGATTTGCAACAACTGAATAACTGTAATAAATGGCCGGAACATTATTCATCTGTAACTTCATGTTTAATTTAACTGCAAAAATGACAGATGTTTTTTTTTTTTTTTAAAGGGGTGCTTGCAATATAGGTGTTTTTTTTGGTTGTTTTTGGTTTTTTTTTTAAAAGAAAGAGAGAGAAAACCAAAACCAACCAACTGAAAAAGCCAGCTTGCCCAGCTAGATAAAAGATGAGCTGGCAGGTCTTGACAACCACACACTAATTACACTGTAGTTCCAACTCAAAAAAAATCCTGTGAGGACACATTATTGTCCACAGTTCTGTGAAGTCTAAAAACATTTTGAGTGTAATTTGTGAATATTTACTTTGTTGCCAATTGCATTTCCTCTTCAAAGGGCAAAAGGTTTACTATGTTCTGGTTCAACAAAGCATTTCAAGTGTAGACTTTACTGAACTTACACCTATGCATTCATTTCCTTTCAGAAAAGGCATTAGAATGCTTCATGTTTCGCAGAATCACGTCTTTACCAAACTGAATACAGTCTCTTACCAGAAACATGCACACAAAGAATAGAAAAAGACACAAAATATTAATACAGAAGTTAGATTTAATTTTATTACAGAAATTGTGTCCTCTAATTGGACACAGAAGTATTCTGAGTATCCATACTTTAAAAAGAGAAAAAAAAAAAACCACCAAACAAGTCACACCCCTACACCCAACCCTGCCAACTGATATGTCCAAATAGTTCCCTCCTCCTTTCAGTGAACTATTATCTATTTATTGCCTTTTTGGGAAGTATATAAAACCCTCACCTGCTGTAAACACCTTCACTTTGGTTATGTTTTTTACCCCTCCCCTCTTTATGTTTTAGAGGGTAGAAGAAAAAATTACTCACAGAATCACCTAGGTTGGAAAAGACCTTGAAGATCATCCAGTCCAACCATCAACCTAACATTGACAGTTCCCAACTACACCATATCCCTCAGCGCTATGTCAACCCGACTCTTAAACACCTCCAGGGATGGGGACTCCACCACCTCCCTGGGCAATCCATTCCACTGCCTAATAATCCGTTCTGTAAAGAAATGCTTCCTGATACCTAGTCTAAACCTTCCCTGGTGCAATTTGAGGCCATTACCTCTTGTCCTATTGCTTGTTACTTCGTTAAAGAGACTCATCCCCAGCTCTCTGCAACCTCCTTTCAGGTAGTTGTAGAGGGCGATGAGGTCTCCCCTCAGCCTCCTCTTCTCCAGACTAAACACCCCCAGTTCCCTCAGCCGCTCCTCGTACGACATGTGCTCCAGACCCTTCACCAGCTTCGTTGCCCTTCTCTGGACACGCTCGAGTAATTCAATGTCCTTTTTGTAGTGAGGGGCCCAAAACTGAACACAGGAATCGAGGTGCGGCCTCACCAGTGCCGAGTACAGGGGTAAGATCACTTCCCTGTCCCTGCTGGCCACGCTATTTCTGATACAGGCCAGGATGTCATTGGCCTTCTTGGCCACCTGGGCACACTGCTGGCTCATGTTCAGCCAGCTGTCAATCAACACCCCCAGGTCCCTCTCTGACTGGCAGCTCTCCAGCCACTCCTCCCCAAGCCTGTAGCACTGCTGGGGGTTGTTGTGGCTGAAGTGCAGCACCCGGCATTTGGCCTTATTGAAGCTCAGCCTGTCCAGGTCTCTCTGCAGAGCCTCCCTACCCTCGAGCAGATCAACACTCCCAACTTGGTGTCATCTGCAAACTTACTGAGGGTGCACTCGATCCCCTCGTCTAGATCATCAATAAAGATGTTAAACAGGAGTGGCCCCAAAACCGAGCCCTGGGGGACACCACTCGTGACCGGCTGCCAACTGGATTTAACTCCATTCACCACAACTCTTTGGGCCCGGCCATCCAGCAGTTTTTTACCCAACAAAGCATGTGCCCATCCAAGCCACGAGCAGCCAGTTTCGCCAGGAAATAAACCAAATTACTCAAGAACCAAATATCACAGAAATAAATTCAACTCATAAAGATGACTCCAAACACCTATTTCCTTTAACAAAGCAGTGAATTTTTAAAACAAATTATTTTCACTGAACATTTAACTGAAAACTATTATAAAAAAGGACAAGAAAGAGATTCCAAAAATAAATACAAAATTTGGGCCATAGTCAGTACAATACAAGTTTAATTTTGAGTAGAAATTTTAGCCGAACTATTAGAATAATTTTACTATGATTAAGTCTACAGTTTGATGAATCATTGGCTTTAGGATTGTGTGCTTGTTTTGTTTTTACATTAACAGCCCTTTCAATAATATTATAATTTTGCTACCTACACAACACACAAAACGTATAAAGAAAACTTACTGGAGTTTCTACTCCAGAAAATTATTACAAAACATTTCTCATTATTAGTCTTTAAACACAAATACAAAATGTTCAAGGCTATATTCTGATCAGTTGGAAAGGCTGGGATTATAAATTTGTCTGTTTAAAGACATTTTTCAGATAATTTGAAAATGTAGTTCAAAAGCCAATTGTGGCATCTCAGAGTTTCTATTCTAGTACTTCAAAATTTCCTTCTCAGTTTGAAGGAAACTGAAACATTTGCAAAAACATATGTAGATGTTATACTTAAGACTGGATTGCATTTTTAATTCTAACTGGTTCACCTGCACTTTATTAAACAAATTAAGTCTAATTTCAACATCTGATAACACTTCATTGAACAAGTATTTAACAGAACTCTCAGCAAATATCAAGGCACACAGTGACTTCATACACTGCTGTCAATTTGAAGGTTCCAAAATGTCAATAATTAGCCTTCATAACCTTGTTCTGAAGAAGGTAGCATTATTTTTATTTTATAAACAGAGAATTTGAGTAAGAAATAATAAATCCACCTGGTAAAATAATGAATGAAACTAACATTTCTAGTTTTCTGCTCCATGCTGCAGCCACTACAATGCTGAAAGTTCATTCAGTGTTCTGCCTTTTCGCTTTTATTTTTCAGTTCAGTTGTAATGAGGTTTCATTTTATTAAAGGTTTCTGTTGATAGTCTCTACTATGCCACAGAGATCAACTACAGTTACTAGAAACAAACAACAGGGTGCATGAATTAACAGAAAGAAGAAAGCCAGACTCTACCACTACAAAATGAATCCTATGGAAAACATCAGCTTCATTAGGTTACTTCAGGTCTTCAAAGCCAGTCCAGGAAGATACTCCATATATATAGAATGCAATTCTGTTCTACTCTCACAGAAAACCCACAAACCTTCTTTCCTCTCAATAATTTGCAAGCTAGCACTTAGTTTTTAGAATTCAAAGAACAGTATTAAGCCTGCTTCACCACAGGCTATGGATAGCCACTACTCCTCCATATCTCCCATAGCACCACATCCTGCCTACAGCACCTTCAGGGGAAAATGTCCCAAGTCAAAGCAGTAGGTAACGTGAGACAGGAGCTAAAAAACAGTGGTAGCAATATCTAATGGTTAATTAATAGTCTGAGCCTATCCTTTTTTCTCGTCTTTTTTTGAAAGGAAGAGCTAAAATGGATTTGTCTCAGATCACTTAAGGAAAAAGACTTGCTATTTAATCATCCATCTAGCAGTTAAAAAAAAAAAAAATCAGAAGTACTACACTACATAAAAGCAAAACCCAAGCAACACATCCAGTTCACTCCTTATCTTTAGTTACGAAAATAACCACTGAACTTGAACCACTCACCTTTGGCACACTGTTAAAAGGATCCAGGCAGTGAAAGGCAGGACTCTCCAACAAAGTTAGTATACCGCTATCTGAAACAAAAAACAACACATATTTTAGTTTCAGCACTAAACTTACAAGACCTTTAGCTAGGTAATTTACTTCTCATACTATCAAAATATCCTAAGAGATGCTGAAGAGCAGGCAGAATGGCTCTAACTTGATCCAGCTGTTTAGCCTGAATAGAGTCCATCTTATTTAACCTTTCCCCATGAATACAAGGTCAATTGAACCACAGACCATCCAAACCATCTAGGAAAGAAAGCAATTACAAACCCAGCCATCACAATAGAGAGAAAAATCAGTCAAGAAATGGAATTAAAAATTCAGACCAGTTTTAGAAAGATTACATTTTTAAAAGCACCATTATTTACTATTGCCTTCAGTTTTATATTAGCCAGTTTAACTTGCCTGTACTTCCTAAGAAAAGGGAAACGCTGTTACACGCAGAAAACTGAGGTACATCAGCAAAAGCATAGCCAGTAGTTTTGTGGGACACAACTATTTCCACCCAGGAGGCACTCACACACATTTGGATGTGTAATCCCACTGGATTACTACCGCCCTTGGTTTGGGGCCCTGTGGCACAGGATATACTGACCCAACAAGAGTGAGATCTCACAGAGCTGGCCACAGGGCTGGAGAACTCCATTAGAAATTCTGGCTGGACGTAAAGAAGTCACGAGGGTGGATAAGCACAGCCATGTGCTCCCTGAAGAGTGTTGGACCTTCTTTCTGGGGAAGTCTCAAATTGACATGACCCAGCTGCGGCCTTAGTCTGCCGGGAGCTGGATGGCACAAGCCTCCAGAGGTCCCTCCCAGCCTCCATTGTTCTCTTAATTATTTCTAGCCACAAAAGTAACCTTTCAGAAGAGACTTCAAAGTATTGAAACATTTGTTTCTGTTTTGTAATGACGCTTCTAACTCCACAGGATGTATAACAAATTCAGGCAGTGCAAACCCATTAAGATGCAATCCAAAGAAAAGGAAAAAATTCTGAGCATCCTGCACTGCAGCCCCTAGCTCATAAGGATAATATATTACAAGTCCTACTCAACCTGAGGCCACTCATGCACAACTTTTTCTGTTCTAAGTGTTCTTCGAACAGATTTCAACCAGTTGTCACTCTACAAAAGCATCCTATGAAGAAATTAAAAAGAGAAATTCATCCAATGATCTCGTGCATCATAATGAAGAGGGGGAAAAAAAGTAATGACAAAGGTTTTATAAATACCTTACACAGATGTTTAAAAGTGAGATTTAGACTTCCACCCACTAGTAAGTGGGGTAACTAAGCTACTAAAACCACAGTTTGACAAACATATTGTTGAGGGGTAAAGCTTGAGAGAGTTGCTGCCCCTCAGCTCCCCAACAGCTGCAAGTGGAGCCAGAGCATTGCTACCCCTCCTGAAAAACACACAAGGAAAAAAAACGGAGGAGGGCAAATCATGAGGAAGTGTTATTCAAACAGAAGAGCCTCCTGATCCAGTTCAGTGCCTGAATGAAGATATGCCTGTGACAGCAGAGAGCAGATGAGACTGCAGGGTCACTACCCCCTTCTCTGCCAGGGTGCCCAATGCCTTGACAGGGTTTTGAGCTTTCTGCAGACACAGACCACGGCAACCACACTTTGCTGTATCAATTTTCCTACCCAGTTACAGACCTTAACTGGGCCTCACTGAAAGCTGCTCTGTATTTGAAATTGTAGGACAGGTATCAAGTAAATGGTAGATACTTTAATAAATGAAGCAACGTTAAAACCATGAGGTGGGGCAGATCTATTTTCCTACTGTCTGAATGTGTTATAGCACATGTTTTTCTCCTGTTTTGCTTCAATAATGCAAGAATAATGCTGTCTGAATGTGTTATAGCATGTTTTTCTCCTGTTTTGCTGTCAATAATGCGACAATATTTTTAATATTAAGGGGGAAAAAGTGAGAAAATAAAAGTAACTACTTTTTTTTTTTTACAAGATCTTCTGAACAGCACTATCTTTCCCCTTCCTATCTCACAAATCATCTATTGTTCATTACTATCCACCACTGAAGTACTGTACCAAGCTTTTGATTTTGAGGTTTTTTTGTTTTGTTCCTTTCTCTCTCAATACCTCTCTCAATTATTGCTTCCACCTCCACAAATGCACAGCTGCATATAGAACTTGAATTTGAAAGTGAGCTAAAAACCAGTACTGTTAATCATCAATACCTGAAAAACTAACGTATTTATTCATCAACTGGAAAGGAAGTACAGTTGGGGAAAATAAAGAGTCCAAATTCCATCTAAACTTATAAGAATGAGTCATGTGTTTATCTCAATATAACATTACTGAGTTCCTTCTACACAGCAAGAATGGTTCTATTTTCACAGCTCAATTAAAAGTAGCTAAGAATGTTAACGGTGATAGTGCAAATAGTCAAAGAAAGAACATGCACGAGAAAACCTCATTCCTACCAACACTTTGAAATAAAACTCTTGTTAATCTAACAGAAACATGAGCACGAGATGCAGACTGGTCTCTATCCTCTCTGGTCTCAAATCCACAGCACTGAGACCTCTTTTTCTGTTTTTCTCCTGGTAAAAATCTTCACTTTGCTATGGAAGAGCCAGAGGAAGTTTTCTGCTACAAGTCACACTAAGAGTCAGTTCCTCAGAAGAGTAACCAATTTCCATCACACACCTCTGCAGCTCAAAGCTTCGCCTGCAACGTAGTGACTTGGAAAGTGACTCAAACTGCAAATAATTCACTTATACTTTAAATATGTTCCTTGGAACAATCTTTACATTGTAGAAGTTCAAGTTCTTTCTTCTCAAAGGGCAGTAAATGGAAACAGTGGTTAGGGTTTGGGACTATCTGCCCCCAGGCAGAGGGTTTGCACCACACATGGGGTTTTCTGATTCTGCTTGCTGTGTCCTGCCAGCCAGGACTCTAGACAACTGTATTTGATAGCAAAGTCAGGCTGGGGGAATGAATAGTTAAAGCTTTGAGAGAACAAAATAATCTCCAACAACCTTCAAAAGCCTTAGAGTACACATGGCAAATGCTTACTGTCCACCCAAATGACAAACTGGCACAACATTAGAAAACCTGGGGGATGACTTTTGTGAAGAACAATTTTTGTGAAAGGCAGTGAGGCAAATGGAGGCACAGAGCCGGGCAGCTGTGTCCCATGGTATCACCAGTGCCCAACATTTCTGTATCACCTAGTGAGACATCCATTTGTCTCAATCCTACCACCAATACCACTGCCCTAACGTCAGCCCTACTGCATGCAAAACACCATGGTTCCTTACCACTCATGACTGCCTTCATATCCTACACTTACTATGAGGCCCAGAGCAGAGGAACAGAAGACAATAACAAGGAACAGGAATGACAGAGTACAGGAACTGGATGAACACGTGATTAAAAACATGCAAGGTAGAAAGACAAATCTGTCTATGTTTGGGCAGCAACTTCAGTCACTCTGAAGACCAAGGTCTTCCAAACACAAGGACTATTCAAGTCCCACAGTTAAAAGCACTTTTGAATAGTCAGAAATAAAAGTTTAAACTTGATGCTTGCAAACAAGCACCAGAAGACAAGTATCAGTAACTTCTAATATAATAAGCACCTTATATTTAACTGTGTAATCTTTAAAGATTACAACCTTAAGAATAAATTAGTGCTCTTGTAATGATTATATTACAAGTAACATTCAAAGTTATTAAACACCTTTCCTTTCACTAATGGCTTTAATGTGCCCCATTTTCTTTATCCCCATGGCTAAAAGCCAGATTCAGACTTACAATGACTATTTCAATGACAATTCTCTCAGGCTCTCTTCCCAATACTCAACCACTTCCTATTTAAATTCTGACGTGAAATAGCTAAAATAATCTCTTTGATACTTAATATGCTAATACACAAGAATGACCTGACCATAAACCTGTACCGCACAGAGTGAGAATTTTAACTCCAGTGGCAAGGCATTCAAGTGACTCTGATAACTAGAATGAAATTCAACGATTGACATATTACTGGTGACCTTCTGGAGAACAAATGAAAAGCATCACATTAATACAAATTCTCCTGTGAAGATCAAGCTGGCAATCTGCCAGTTCATTACACCATCTAGCTACACTCCAACATTAAATATTGCCTTCCTTTGTAATTGACTGAAATATGCTGGAGCAATTGCAGGTAACCACTTTGGGCTATTAAGGTATTCCATTAAGACTTCTCCATTAGGCAGATATTTCAAATGAAGTTACATCAAAATAGGCTATGTTCAAAATATTTTAACTATGGAGGCAACTGGGAAAGCACAATCTAGTCCCACAAAGCAGCAGACAGATCAGCCTAAATACTCAAAAGCTCAATGCCTGAATTTGCTCAAAAGGAAAAGAAACCCACCAAGTTTATTCAAGACTCTAGTATATGCTTAGTATTTTAACCTCCTAGTCATATACATCCTCACAAAACCCACTTAATATTACCTTCTTCTAAAGCTAAGAAAATAGCAATGTTAAAATACACAACTATTCTTTAACTCTGATAAGTTACTAATAAGAATACTACATTTTAAAACTAAGTATGAAACAAAGGGAGAAAACAGAAAGCAAGACTGGATTCACATTGTATTTAAGGTTTCAAAAAGGCAGGAAATTGAAATGTTGCATTACAATGGGTATAACATTTTGAAAACAAACAAAAAAAAATTCTTTCATGCTATGTACTGCACAGAACTAAGTTTTTCTTCTCTTAAGATTGTGGTTCCTTAACGGCAAGGAAGCAAGTGAAATGGGGCACAAGAACAGGTTCACTGCCTTGCACGCAGAAGACTGCCAGATACTTAAAATGCTGGAAAAGATTAAAGCCTGTATGCCAGCTGTGAAAATGAGACTAGTCCTTGTAGCAAAGACAAACTTCTCAGTTTAAATAGGCTTTTTAAGCAGTCCAGGTTTGGAGCCATCACCAGAGGCTGTAAGGGCTAACCTAAGAAATTTAGGTCTCTTCTGGACAGTGTACAAGCAGGAGGTGGTGTATCTTTTCTCTGTGCTCCTATCTGGCATGCAATAGGTGTAGTAC
Organism: Strix aluco; assembly: GCF_031877795.1. Taxonomy (NCBI): domain Eukaryota; kingdom Metazoa; phylum Chordata; class Aves; order Strigiformes; family Strigidae; genus Strix; species Strix aluco. The sequence goes on along the minus strand of NC_133932.1, from coordinate 68,614,119 downwards.
ACCTCGCAACCATGCTGTCTGTATCAAAGAGGAAGCGATTAGACATCTATCATTGGTCACTCAAACAATTCTATTATTTTTTTAAAAATAAACATATACTTGGGGGGTAGGGAGAGGAATGCAGCTAGAGAAAGCATGCAATGGCTCACACTTTAACCACATGCAATTGAAGAGGCTACACTGACCTATATTCTTATTTAACTCCTGCAGTCAAATGCGTATCCTCTGCAGACTCTGCTGTATACATGATATGTTTTCAAAAAACCAGAAAATTTTGCACAACCACCAACTCCCAATCTACTCATGAAATGCAAGTAGTTGATCATCTAAATAATATAAACATTTAAAATAAATACTGTATTTCAAAAACCAACTTCCATTATCAGCTTCCTCTGTAGCTGCAATCTAAATACATGCATGACTAGCATCTTTTTAATTTGGAAAGAAATGAGGGTTACAGCTGGTAGTGACTGCACCTGCTAAGAATTCTACAGTATATATTGTACAGATTCACATTACTCTATTAAGAGGAATGACACGCTTCTTACAGTCTCTCAGCTAGAAGTTTCCCCAAAAAGTCTGAGCTACTAAAAACCCTAATACTGATACCAAATTACTACCTAAACTCACTGTAATATGCAAATTTTTTAATTCCTGGCTTAAGCAGGATTTTCCATCTTGATACTTACTGATATTGACCTAATTCAAATGTTATTATGCTGAGCTGCAAACTTCCAGGGCAGTCCCTGCATGAGAAGAAAAAACCCATAAAGCAGAGTAAAGAAATCATGAATGGGAGGCCAGGAAGCCTCCCCCCAGCAAAGCTACAAACTCTGTGAGAGGACATGTAATATTGCAGTCTCAAAACCAATCAAAAACCCCACAACCAACAAAAACTCCTAAACACCTGTTTTTCAGACTGATAATTGAGCATTAAAATAAATGCAAGCCACGTCCACTCACTCTCTGCAAGCTGAAGGAAGCTCACAACAAAGGTACCATGCCACCAAAACAGCCCCAGGTTTTTTAAGCATTCCTTATTCAAAAGCAATTTGTGAAAGTGAAGTATTCAAACTCCATTTTATCTCAACTGCCCTATTTTTTCTTTTCTATTTACAATAGGAACTCACAGCTTTTCTAATTTTACATATTTAAGTATTTATTACCTGGCTACATAGACACATATATAAATATCCCTAAAGCCCACACAGAGGAAGCAACAAAGTCTTAATTTATGCTTAGGACAGCTCTAAGTACATCAAGAACCCTTACAAATGTATGCTGAAAGACCTGAATAACCAATTATAATTGCAGACAGGTAAGCAGAAACAGAACTATACCTACCAAGGCTGTTCTTAAACTTTGTCTCACAGTATCTTTAATGAAAGGAAAGGATTGGACTTCAACCTTACGTAGTGCTTAACTAAGCAAGTTTCTCAGGCCATGGTTTGAACACAAGGTAATTATTTTGGTTTCCTTACTGGGATACCTTATTATTCAAATTACAGATCTGATTTTTAGAAACATCTTCGCATTTATAGATAACTTTCTTCAGCGCTTCATAAAGCAGTATTTTGTACATATAGTTTTATAATTTGTTCCAGTGGAACCTCAGCCTTTTTCTGATTGATACATTTAATATTTTTTTAATAAAAAACTGCACATTGACAGTCTTTTCCATTAAGTAAAATCAGCTCAAAATCTTTGAGGACCTGAGTGGTTAACAACTCATCAGCCCAAGCAGCTCCTTCATAAATCTGTTCTTCCTATTGCATCTTCGCCATAAAATGTTTTACATGAAGACATATACGACCCACCAAATCACACTAGTTCTTCCAAATCCCTCTACTAGAGTCAGAGCTTTTATTTCTATTCTTGTGGATTGCAGGGCTGTGAAAGATGACTACAAACAGCATATTAATATACTCTTTACAGTAATCTAGTAATCTGCACATGCAAATTATGAAAATGCACACCTCCACTGGAAAAAGGCATTCACAGATGCCTTTTGGAGAATTGAAAACCACAGATTCCGATCAATTAGCTACCACAGAAGGATGCAACACTAACTCACTATCAGAGAAACACTAAGCAGAGACTCCTGGTTACCACTCTTGGCTAGGGAGACAAATGTTTAAAATAAGCAAATAAATCTCACATCTACACAGTTAGAGAAGCTTTGCTTTGGGGTGACATGTAATAGAAAATGTACTGTAACGGGGGCTCCAGAGAGACTACAGATCACTGATACAGTAGAGTTAAGTAAGGCAGACCTAGCCCACTGGCAATTCACAGTTAAAGGCTGACTGCAACCCTTATTAGAGCTCCTGTTCTGGAAAATTATTCATTCTTTCCTAGTCCAAAGAAAATCTCTCCTATGTGTACATTCAACACAGCACTGTCTGAATTTGAAATAGTAGCACCACTACTGTTTCAGTGCTAAAATGTATGGATAAGGTGCTGTTAAGAGGTCAGTGGTTGTCTCTGAAACCACTAGGCATCAGATACAAGGAACTGGATGAAACGCACAGAGCAGATCCTGACCAATGTCTTCAAGGAAAACATTGTCAGAAACTTCTTGATAACTCTCAAACTGCAAAGTGGCAACTTGATACGCTATGCTGATGGAACAAGGCCTGGTCTGGGCACTCCCCACCTGCTGTAAAAGCTGACAATGCCAACAGCTGCAGTCACCACTCCCTGCACCTAAGCCTGTTTGCTGAGGGTGTCTGGGTTTTACCCTTCCTCCAGGTGCGCAGCCACCAGGTATACAATGATGCTGCAGGCATTACTGTCCAAGTAGAGTATCTTTTTCTGAAGAGTATGAAAGCTCTGCCCTATTCTGTTCAGGCAAACTGCATCTGAAGTGCTGTCAGCATAAACGAGAGCTGTTTCACTTTGAAGGGATGGCAGAAAGAAATCTATAATGACTTCAGCTGAGGGAGCAAGTTGAAGAAATCTCTCTCCACTACCACCAGCAGAAAGACTAGAAAGATTTATTGTTTACTCAAGTTCAGTATTTCATTCACAATGTTGAAAAGGATAGGGCTGCAGAATTCATATAAACAGACATTAAACTGGAACCCATTAGTATAATTGAGGGAGGGGAGAAAAAACAAAGACCACAACACAAAATCCCTTACTAAAACTAGAATATACTCAAATAGTACCTGGGGTACTACAGCAGTAATGCACTGATGAAAATTATCTTCCTTGGGAGAGGCAAGACTTTTTTGTCCCAATATATTTGTATATCAAAGACTGGGAAAAACTGGCATTCCAGATTTAAAGTTTTTGAGTCTCCCCTGATGACCCTATTCAAGAAAAACAAAAAACTTCACATGGTTCAGGTACAAAACTACCATAACTAGGGGGGTTCACAACTAAGAGCCAAGGGTAAGTGGAAGACAAACACTTGGAACTTAGAAGTGGCTTTGATTCCTACGTGACTTGGTTGGTGGTACATGCTAGTCAGTGGTGTGAGGTACCATGACCATCCTCTTTGAACATGGCAGAATGGCAGTCCCCAAAGTCAGCGCCTTCAATGTGCAGGTCAAAACAAAACTGCTAGGATCCTCGGATCCACAAAAAGGAACCAGTGCCTGAGTTGCTGGGATCGCTACTTCCTAAGAACACAGTCCCGCCAAACACCTGCTTTTTCTTCCAAGTCAATCATCAGAAACTGCTTAAGCAGTTTTTGCCTGAGCTGCCCCAGAAACTCTGCTTTACGTCGACAATAAGAAGAGAAATGTTAACACAGCTTTGGTTCCACCACAGCATACAGCAGCCCTAGCCCCAGGCACTGCTATTATTGCTGTTTGAAAGATAACTAGATATTACAAAATCTCGTAATACCCAAATAAAATTTGGCAACAGCCTACCTTCTGAGGTTTTCAGCACTGATTTTCTCCCTTTCATGTCTTGTACACATTTGATGGTGTCTTATTCTACTCCTTTTAATCACACCAATTCAGTGGCAGACTACAAATGAAAATGTAATAGAAACATTGCAGGCCCTGTAACAATAGTCAAAACAAAGATTTCCTATGGCAGCTGTCAAATTAATGACATCTCCAAACCTATCTAAATACAGTATCTGGGCAGAAATCCAATTATGTCAATTCTGTCTGAATACCCCAAAAGAGAGTCCTACTGGGGTTAGAAGTGGAAATAATTTTAAGCACAGATTAGCTACATAAGCAGCTCCACACTTGAAACCAGAACAAGGGAACAAAAACCTCAAGGCATGACATTTATCTGGACACAAGGGAGAGGGAAAAAAGAACTGTTAGACATCTGGCAAAAGGTCAAAGCCAATTACCTTGTCCGAATTTGCGCCCCAAGATAATAGCTTCCAGGTTCACTTCTTCGAAAAAAAACACGTATTGACTCCAGTAATTAAAAAGATTTCTGTTAACCTCTACATCCTTCATTACCACTTTGGCTTTTCCAAAACTTCTTTTTCCCAACAAAATACTAACAGCAGTAGTAGAATGTGCCAACTTCCCAGAAGCATGAACTAAATTTATCTAAAACTTACATAAAAGAAAATAATATTCTCTCTCATTTAAATATTAGGCAGCAGTGACAAATGGTATTCAGGGCTTTTAATTCAATAATATGATTTCTTGCTGCTTTTGCTGCTTTCCTTAAACCATTGTAACCGTTGATTTCCGTTTTGCCTTGGAAGTGTCTGTTACTGCTTAATTATGTGGCAAATTCAGTTTTCTGAACCTTGCCACAGGATTCTGTTTATTTGTGGTTTTAAAACAGACAGCGATCAAGGTGGGGGAAAAATAGCCTTTTAATTCAGCAAAGAAAAAAAATACAAGGATTTTTGTTTTCTTTCTTTGCAGGCATATTAAAATAACTGCTTTTAAAACCACAGATAAATATAAGTTTATCTGATTTTTAAGTGAAACTATCCAAGAGACTACTATGAAACTAAAGAAAAAACTGCATGTGCCAAATAACTGAAGCAATATATAATGGTTAGTACCAATGGTTAGTACAATATATTGTAATGAGAAACCTTTGTCTCTATTATGAATAGATAAATAAACCTTTAAATAAGTGTAAGTGAATGATGATGAAAAATAGCAGACTTTGATTTAGACAAAGTTTCTAACCCTGATCTGTCTGTATACTGAACACTTTCAAAAGTAAGGACAGAACTCACTGTACATACATTGCAAGTCCTTCTGCTATCAACACGATATCAAATTCAGGAGAGAGTGAAGCATTCATTATGAATGGGCCTATATTTAGAACTGCACATTCCAGGCTGTGCTTCTTATACCAAGACTCACACAGAGGTGGGGAATTCTTTTTTGTTGCTGTTGGGTTATTGTTTTTTTTTTTCCTGAGCACAGTCATTAGGGATATTCAGAAAAGCCTGAAAATATGAAGCTTCTTTGGTCAAAATCTGGTAAGTTCTAGAGCATGCAGCTAATTCAAAAAGAAATTCAAAGAAATGGGTAATACACAAATGCAGGGTTGTACTCCACAACTCCAGATAGCCTTAATTCAAAGCAGCGCCAATGAAGACCAGCTACCATCTTCACCCACTCAGGGCATTTAATATCAAAATAATTTTTAGAGGCACGCACAGAGATCCCTTTGCAATCCAGCAATTTTGCAAATTACCAGTTTGGACCAAATTTAAATCAGTAACTCATGTTACTGTTAAAGCATAACTTAAAATATCAGACACAATAATTTTAACTAACCTTAATAATATACTTCACTGTATTTCCTTACAATGAAAAAATACAGAGTTTATTTAAAATAGCTTCTAATTGAACCATGTAGCCAATCAGGTTGTTGGAAACATTTTGGCAAATACTAAAACAAAATTTTTTTTTAAGAATATATGCAAGGAACCCATTTGTTGCTAGTTCTTTATTACAAGAGATTTCATTTTTGCATTTGCTCTCTAGAACACACCAATCTCAGTACCATGAATCCTCTTTTGTGTCACACAGGCACTGCAAATCCAATTACTACTCTATTAGGTCTCATTTAAATCCCATACGGTATGACAATAAACTGAACAAAATGAGCATCAGCACGTTTTTCAACCATCTTTACAGTATGACATAGATGGCAATCACAGCTTAATAAAATTTCATTTACAAGGAAGGTAGCTTGAATTTTCTCTTTCTTTGTCAGGCATTCCAGGGAGACTTGGAAAACACCGCTTTGTATCACCCTCCCTTGAAGAAGCCAGTTGGCCATCGCTACCTCATGCTTCTCAAATGCCCGAGACTTCTGCTTGCGGCACGGAAGTTTGCCCTGGTGCTCAATGCTTAAAACACATGCAGAGCCTACCAACCAACAACCTCAACATTTACTCCAAAGGTGTCGTGGTTTCTTTTTTTAATTTCCCCAAGATTTCCTGGGTAAGGAACCCTTTGACCCAGGGTAACATCCAGTTGGGAAGCAGGGAAGGGGGAGCAAAAAAAAAACCCCACCAGTCTGAAGGGTACTGAAAAGGTGATGGTATTTTTAAGTAAGCTCTTATCCTATCTGGATGTAAAAAACTATAATTGCTAAATATTGCAATGTAAATCTGCACAACTTTCAGAAGCTCTGAATAGTTCATCACTTCAGTGCAGTAAATTTAAGGATATATTATAATCATGTGCCCCTCTACCTTCATTACAGTATTTCCCAAACTTGTGTCACTACCCAGCAACTACCGTTTATAGATGTCCAGGTCTGCCCTTTCTTCTGGGAATGCAAAAAAACACCAACAAACAAAAAAATCCCTCATTTGTAGTAAGCAGTCACCACAGTCAAAGTTCTCTCAGAAGGATGCATAAGAGCTTTGTTGAACGGTGGTTTCTTAATAGCTGACCTGACTAAATCATCTTCATCATGCAGACTAGAAATCAAAATGTCATGCTGATGTTTAAACATATGATCTGCTGTTAAAAAACAAAAGCCAGGAAAACATATGCTGCCCACTTTCAAACGTATTCCCCAGAAACTTTGTTGCTAGGACAGAAAGGTTCAACGTTTCAAGAACAGACTTTTAAAATATTTCAGTCATTCCATTACACAATTTTAGTTATAGTTTTATTACATTTTGTCCTTTACATGCCTACCACCAGTAGTCAGTAAAACCATGAGAAACAGGTAAGTTCCAGGTTGACCGAGAGAGGATGCTGATGGGGAAAGGGAGGGTAATTAAGTAATTTCAAGGTTTGTGCTCCAATTCTGCAATTAGCATGGGAAGATTTGGGCCAGAGCTTTCTCTGTGAGAAGGAGATTATAAAGACAGCAACATTATTGATTTTTTTTTTCTTTTTGCTAAAAAAGGAAACAAAAGGCAAAGACATTTTTCCATGTATATTACTCAATCACATGATCTTTTCCAATGCATTTCCATGGGTTTTTCCTGCATGTTCCTTAAAATGCCTTCCCCACTGCTTCACCTACCTTGTGCTCCAAATTAAGTCCTTTCCATTTATCTCATCCTTTATCTAAAATTATGGGCAGGCCCCATTAGAGAACAACAAAAGCCAAAGACCACAGACCCTGAATTAACTCTGCCTGTAACTTTGAGCAATATAACAGACCTTAAGGAACATAAGCTTCATTTACAAATATATGAAATGCCAGATTCACGATACAAATGTCTTTGCCTGAAAATGAAGCTAAGATCTTCATTTTTAAAGCTAATAAAGAACTGAAAACAATAAGTTGTACTTGTATACTTAAATAATTTTGAAAATGGTTTACTTTCAAGGAGGCAGAACAATTTCCCTCCTTTCTACAGAATTTTAATTATATTTACTTTCACTGTATTTTACCAGTCTTTTCAGTAGGCTATGATGGCAAATACAGATCCTATAACAAGAACTTATGCTCTAGGGAAGTTATACCTCTCAAGCTGCAAAAGAGCACAAACATCCCACATGCACACAAAGCCTATTGCCATGAAATGTAAGAGTAACAGTCCCAGAAACCCACTGTCAATTGATAAGGCATACACACAATTTTTCTTCGAAAAATCAGTTATAGTAACCTTCCATTTAAATCAGTGATATCACAGATGCCGTGAGTGCTTTCTTCTTGACAAATATAAAGTAACAGTTCCCAGTAAAAATCAAGAATTTTCAAAACTAGAGCCTAAATACAGACTACAAACATATCAAGTGCTTAAATTATAGCTACTGTATTTTCAGAAGCACTAGGTACCTTAAGAAAGCAGTGCAACAAGCTTCAAGTTCTTAGCACATTTGACATATGGCAGCAAAAAAAATTATAAAAAAAAAATTAAAAATCAGTCCAGGAACAGACATCCTGTGAGAACAGGATTCAGAATTCTGGTGATGGTCCAACAGTCAGAAATAAACATACCACAGTGAAGCAATACCAAGGACAAAAAGCATGATGTACCATCTAGTACTAGTTCTGCCCCCTTATGGGGTACATCATTGATTCCTTTGACAAAAAATGACTCTCACATTACATTTTACTAACTTGTAACTTTACATGTGCAAACTTACTTCTTCAACTAGAATTACCTTACCCTTCCTGCTGATGTCGGGCATCAATAATCTCAAGAAGAGTCAATCAATATTCAGCATTTCAAAATATACGTGGAAAAAAGCAACTCAGGCCTACTTATTTTTATTAGAGACAGATCACTACATCACTTTGTGAGATGCAAAGGAAACAGAGGACAGGGCAAAAAGCAACCCTCCAGAGTGCACACTCACCAGAATTCCCTAGCATGGGTTTCTATGCCCATTATTGATCAGTAATGAAGTTTTGAAGAAGATAGTGTTGCACTTATAAACTGTAAAGTTAAACATTACACAATTTGCATAACTTATGTTTCAGAAGCCAGTTTTAGCTTTGCCACCTAAAAAAGCTGCCTGGCTTCACCACAGAAACATGACTCCTCTTTTCTGCAGAATACAACTTGATGGGAGCTTCAAATGAGCACATTGGGTCTGAGAACGAAACTCAAAGCTTTCACAGAGTGAAAACACCTCCTGTTTGAATAAAGCTTCAGATTACTGAAGGAAGGATCACCTCAAAGAAGGGCGATATTGTTTCTTCTTCCAGCCTTTTAATATACCCCCAGGCAAAAAACTTCTCTTTCCTATCTGTACTCTCCCCAGAGTGGAGGCAGGAGGACTGCCCGGACCTGCTACTTGAAGAAGAGTTATGCTGGCAAGCAGAAGAGTAAGTAAATCAACATAAACACCAGCTTTAAAAAGTTCTTGGCACACGTTACTGAGTTAAATTTACAATGTCAAATTAAAGAATGAGCCATCAGACTAATACATACACATCCGCAAACTTTGAAGCTATCTTGTATACCTATACAAACGCTTTACTGAAAAACGAAATAAGACTGTGGGGTCCTCAAAAATCAACCACAGGACTTCTGTAATTCTCAGCAGGGCAGGATTTCTCCTACAACTCTAAAGACCGACTCAGGCTAATTGCCACCAAATGTTACCGAACAATTCTTCACTAAAAGAAAACCCAACCCAAAACAAAACAAAAAACCCCCAGTCATCTATGGTTACAAAGAAAATTTGCAGAACTAAGGGCAGCATGAGTTCTGCTGCAGGTCTACAGAGCTTCTCCAAAGAGTACCAACAGGTAAGCAAAAGTACAAATCTACCTGGGATATATCCTGGTTGCTAGATCATGCTATCACATCTTCATTACTGCCATTACCTGCAATATCTAGATTAAAGCTTGGATGGGCATGCAATCACGACTTGATTTTATCGTAGAGAGATCTGCCAAACTGCTCCTCACTGGTGTCTTCAAAACGAGAGCTTGGATAGCAGATGTAGTCTTTTAGTAAGTGGCTGGTAAAGACTCCATGTCTTGCATACAATACGGAGTGGGAGGCTGGTGTGATAACTCACATGAGTAGGTTGAGCGGTGCAAAAGCGGAGGAAGAAACAGGACAAGAGCAGCCAAAGCGTAAGAGGAACAACACTGAAAGAGATGCAGAAAGATTTTACGCAATTAGCAATACCCTGCACAGACAGGAGAGGAAAAATACACACAGAAGAGCTGTGCAGAGTTTAATTTTCTTAATTAAGCTGATGACAAACAATCTTTAATTTTTTTAATTTTTTTTTAAAGTATTTTCTGTCAAATTGATCTGAATAAGGGTTGGCTGTTAATAGCCTAGGTGCAGACATCCTTTTTGATACTCTGAAATTTCAGAGATAATACATTTAAGGAAATTTATAAACAATAAAGGAAATGCAGACCATTTACACTGAATATTACATCAAAAGACCTCAGGTTTCAGTTAAGGTTTTGTAATTGACAGCTCAAACTCTAATCCCGACAGATAAAATAAAATACTAATGAATTCGAGTCAGTCTTTCAGTAGGGGAAGAATTGCAGAGATTTTTGTTGTTAATTCCATTCCAAGGCAAAGACACAAGACAAAAAGGTTCAGTACACACGAATTCTTCAAATCTCTGACTACGTGTTCATTTTGTGATTTTTCAGTTTCTTTCAAGACGTGAATACACACAGCATTTCTAGAAAAAGTGGGAGAAGAGTTTTCAAATGAAGATATGAAGAAAGAGGCCTAACTAACAAATCCACAATGTACTAATACTCCCCTCTTAAACTATTTCAACACCAGTTTCTATATGGATGGAAATTTGAGATGTGCATTACCATTCTGACAAAGATCGCTATGCTTAAAAATTGTTTTGTGCGTAAAACGGGTAAAGCCGAAGAATCTAAAATGTCTTTTATTTTATTCCTACCAAAAAAACCAGAAGTTGCGTTTCAGAAACGCCAAATTCTTGATCACAAATAAACATTACATTGAGTGCATGCTTAATGCTACATAAGGTGTTACAGAATTTCAACAGCAAAGTACAATGTCTTCTTATTGATGGGGGTTTTTATACTTCAGAAGTCTTTCAGTGGAGTACAGATATGACATGAGATTCTGTATTTAAAAAAAGTTTAAATTATAAAAAAAACCCCTTTCACCTCATAAAGAAGATCATTTGAAGATGGATTTCACAAAAGAAAAGAAGAAAAGCCCATTCAGAGAGAAAGAAAGGATATAGTCTTTCCCTCCTAGAAATCTCCCTGAATTTTCAGAGTTACCCATTGCCGCCCACAAAAGAACATGCTCTCAGCATCAGGAACCCCCCCACCCTGTGTCCAGTTCACACTCCTGACCACAACCTCTAACCAGGTGGAGAGATGTCCCATGGCCTGGAGCAGGAACACCCAGACCCCAAGCACAGCTCCTGGCCCTCCTGCCTCTCGCCAGTGAGAACCACAGCTTCCTGCTTCTTCCATAAGATCCATCCTCATCAAACTGATTTATGAATTAACATAGGCTTAATGAATCTGTATTTTCCAGGAGGAAGGAAAACATCTTTCCACCAGAAGGCTGAGTGACTAAGAACATCAGAACTGTTGGTAATTATAAACACATGTAAAACTGCTGCTTTACATCACTGAATACCATCTCTTTGCCGTCACATTTTTACTACAACTGGAGTGCACAATGCACGCTTTCACTCAAGGTCACAAATGGCAATTAACTGGCACACGACAATTTGAACTGAACCATGGAGATGATCTAACATGGAGGAAACTCATAATCTTATCAAAAGCCTTCGGGTTTCATAAAAATCAAAGAGCATAAGGGCTGTGGGTTGGAAGAGGTTATGAACAATTACTGTATCAAGGTACAACACTTTTTAAAAGAAAAATTCGGGGAAGGGATTTAGTGGAGTAACATGATTTCCCTTGTGAACTCTCTCCTATTGCTACAGGAAGACAGAATTAATTTTAACAAATTCTACCAGCTAAGCAACCGCTGTGGCAATATATTAATCATTCAAATTATCTATCTCACAAGTAAGTTCTTTCCACCACTTTCTATATAAAGAAAACTTCAAAATTCATTGTCTTTGATTCTGAAGAAAATTCACAGAATTAAGTTTACATGTGTAAGTTTACATGAACACAACTAATCTTAATAAGGAACTACCTTATCAGTTTGCCCTTTGCAAGGAGGAGAGGTTTTTTTCTAACCAAAACCTGACACAAATTCCCAAAACATCTTTTCTGCATTTAAAAAGTTTTCACAGAGTCTCCAGGATTAAAAATAACCCTGGTACAAATATCTCCAGCAATGCTTCCTCAGCTTTTACTAACCAACAACAGCTTAAGAAATCTACTCATGAAGTACAATCAATACAGAACCTTTTAAGAGACACAGCATATATAAAAGTAACAGTTCAACAATATGTAAGAATTAAGTTCAGGCATTAAAGCCTGAAAGAGACTTTTAGGCACAAAAAGGGTTGGAAATGAAGGATTGAAAATGGTCACAGAGTTGCCGGTAGCAAAAGGAGGCTCAGTATTTCTTAGCATCTCCTAGAAAAAAAACACAGCAGCACATAAACTGACAGTCCTGCTGAAATTAGTGTGTATTTTGAAACATAAATTACGTCTACACCTTGCTGCATTAGGACGGCAACTCAGAAATAAGCATGCAATCCCTCCAGCAGAATTTACTTCAAAGCTTTCCCCCTCCTCTGCTCACAGAGCTCAGCAATAGATAAAATTGAGAATGTGGTTTTCATTCATTTCTTCCAGGCACTCTAAAATTCACACATGCACCTCAGAGCGGCTTGAAATCTGGTGTGCCATATGGCAGTGCATTTGTCATTTCCAGAAATATGTTGAATATGGGTTCCAGAGATATAAAGCACCAATAAAAAAACTACCGAAGCCAACAGATTCTGCTCAAACGCCACCAATTTTGTACTATGTGCAACTGGAGAGCCTGGGCTTTGATCAGGCTTCAAAGAACCTCCTCATTTGCCCCAGAAAATAATTTGATGCCTTAGCTTGTAGAGGCTCATTTCCCTACTGTTTTGCAACTCTGTAAAGTTATTTACAATTGCCTTAAGGAAGACTGAAGTAGAAATAATACATCAACATCAATACTAGAATTATACAAACACATTGCACTTGGAGCACAAAATAAATGATTTACAAGCTGCAAAACAGTGGAGAATCAGGATCAAGAGTTTTATGGCTATTTCAGTGTGCACCAACTGAAGAAGAAATAATCTTCCCATTCCTGGATACAAAGTTTAGTGGTCCACATTATGAAGTAACTCTCAAAAAAAAAAAAAAACCACACAGAACAATTAGCAAACAGATTTTTTTTTTTTTTTTTTTAAATCTGAAAAAGAAGTAAAGTCCTCCTGCTGGCTGAAATAATCACAGTCTCCCAACTTGGCAAATTAGAGTGAGCTTTCAAAAAAAAAAAAAAAAATGGCAGAGCTGCACTAAACACCTTGCCGTTGGCAAAATGAGCAAGTCCTGCGCTGTAAGTAGAAAGCAACTAATGCATCCTTCTACTACAATTTCTACTTTCCAAAACCATTTACTTCCCACTATTTGCAATTTGTGATGAAATAATCCTTTTTCCTTTTCTAAGAAACAAAACGCAGATTAGCGAGCCACAATCAAATGACGTTACATGACCAGAACAACTTGCTTTTTTCCTTTCAAGGCTGGAATCACAGATCATGGTATTTTCCGACACAGATACAGAGAAAGAGAAACAGAGAATCCTTCACCCTTTTGCTGGCACACTCAGTTTTACCTTCCTCTCTTTTCTCCTCATGTTGCCTCTTGAAACGAAGTTATCTTGGCACACATCTTCTTACCCCAAGGGTGAAAATTAACAGCGAGTACTAACTGTTGACAAGAACTGCTCTGGGGGTGGTACTTTGTTTTGAAACATACACAGAAATCAAGAAAAATCTTACTCCTGAAGGGTAGATCCTAGAGTCTCTGAAGAACTTCCCATGTGCATATTCCATAGCAAAATTTGGTTTTGAGACAGTGTATGTATAGAATTTATCCGGAATGGGGAGGTGACTGGAAAGACTGCAAGAAAGTACAGGTGATTCTGTAATCAAGAGTCTAAGCCAGACCTACTGCAAGGTTTCTATGTATAAGGAAGAAAATGAAGACCATTTCTACCCTAACTGGGAGAGAATACTTGCAAGCACCTAATAAAAAAAACCAAACCCAACAAACAACTTAAGCAGCAGCAACTGGGATATTTAACATAGCACAGACATTGTTCTGCTATACTAATCAATCACGTTCACCCAAGACCAGGATCCATTCAGCTGCTCCAGTTGAGTGTTTCAGCCATCCAGAGACAAGACTACTACATATCTGCCACTCACATCTCCTAATGATGACAGTATATCTGCTCGTTGCTGCTAGAGGCAGTAGGCTTTGAGAAAGCCAGGGCTTTTTCCCCAGGCGTAACAAGCACAGAGCTGCCAGCCGCTGGTGTTGCCGTCTAGGGAAGCTATTCCTAGAAAAGCAAGAAAAAAAAATGTGTGGGCTGAGCTGGAAAGACAATGTAGAAACTAAAGCATGTAGAAGAGTCCTTTGTAACAAAAGAGGTGAAGAAAATCCCCATGTCTGCTAAGATTTAGGTTGATGACCTTCCCCCGCAGCCAATACCCGGGCTTTTTAGGTATACCGAGCTTGTGGGTGGGATGAAAAACTGCTTTCACATGCCACAGAAAAATTTTACTGTGCCCAGCAGACAAATAAAGTATGCTAAATTTCCTGGACATTTTAATATTCATTGCAAGGCAGAACAGAAACAAACAAAAACCCTAGAAAGTCTGCACTTTACAGAACTTTCTATATGTTTTGCAGGTTGCATGGAAACCACCTGCTGATGCTGCCAGAACAATTCAAGTCTGTGTTTGACAGGTCCAGACCTACTGCAAAGAAAGGAAAATCCCACATGGGAAGCCTAAGTGAGAGAATGACTTCAGCATGATAGATGGAGATGTTCCTGGGTAATTCAGAAGAAATTTCTTCTTTATTTTTTATTTTTTTTTTTAACAAAAAACCATACTGGCCATCAGTTTGAAATTTAACTTTTACCATATTCTTAAATCTAGCTCTAGAAAAGAGAAAAACAGTCAGCTACTGAAGTTGCACACACTCTACCATCCTCACACTGCTATTACTACACTGGCAACAGTGATAGCTGTAACTGTACATGCCCATATAGGAACATCCATGTAGCTGGGATGCCACGTTTTACCCCTGCCATAACCCAGGTTAGCTCCTGGTGAGACAATAGGTCAGCAGTAATTGTCCATACTAAGACTCTCTGAAATAACTACATAAGGATGGCAAGACAAAAGTTTTATAAAATCATGTTTTAGAAGTTTGAGTGTAGTATTAACATTTAATGAATACATTTGTATAGTAACCCAGGTAGATTATTGTCTTCCTGTTACAACAGGGTTTTAGTCTGTAGGGTTTCCTTCCTTTGAAGCAAAAGTGAACAAGCACTGCCAATGACAGGATACTAGCCTAGCTAGATCTAAGATAGCAATTGTGGATTTGCCTAGATCCTAACACACTATCTTAAACGGACAAAAGCATCTAGCAATTCTCACATCGTCACAACTAAAATGCTAAAGAGACAGAAGAACTAATTCTCAACTATGCATACACTTTTAATCACGTATTCTTCTTCACATACGTGTTTTGCCTGACAAAGTCCAAAACCTAAGCCTCAGAAAAGTTAACTAAACATATTCATAAGTGGCTTGAGTATAACAACTCAGTTGATTAAATATTTGGAAGAGTCCACCTGGAGGCTTTGAAGTGGAGAATAGGACCAAACGAGAGCTCTGCAGGTGGTAATACACTCCTTGGGAATCTACCAATAAAATGGTAACAATCCTTAAGCTGAAGCAAAGCCAAAAGATTCAAGATCGGAAATGAAGCTATAAACAGCAAGAATGCAAAAGTTTACTTCCTGTACCCAAGGTTAGCAAACTATTACAACTTTAAGGTACATGACAGTAAAGCTACTTTCCTTTCTTACTTACAGATTTAGCCTTGAAGGTGTTCTATACACTTTTTCAAGCTCTCGCTGAATATTTTAATGTTATACTTAAAGATCTTCCTGCATTCCGAGACAATTCTTATTATTTTGCTTTGATGCTTTTTTCCGTTGGATGTTTTCCAGATGAAGCTCTAAATTGAAGTTCAGCAGAAAAATGATCAGAGCACTACATTTCAATAACAGAAGCATTGAAAATGTGGCCTTCAGTGTATTAAACTCATTGCTGGGAGCTACATATGAAAATATATTACCCACCTCAGAAAACTCTCCATTGTTATAATTTGGTCATTTCACACACCAGTGATCAATCTCAGCTGAGCACATTCTGTAAGTCCACACATAATGATAAAAAATTAGACGTACCAGAGAAAAATTAAAGCCCTTCCTTTGTGAACAAGTTTATTCACCTAGTGATTTAAAAAAAAAAAAAAAAAAAAAAATCACTTTTCCACTGCTTCTTGCTGTGATGCTAAACAAGCTGAAGATATATAAATTGTTGATTACAAGGGTCAATGACTCAACAACCTGCATTATGTCCGCTTTGCAGCAAAACCTGCTAGGCACAAAGAATCAACTTTAAAAAACAATCTTAGAAGCACGCCCAAATGAAACTTTCTTCTTTTGAAAAAGCTACATACACATTAAATACTACTCGTTGTTAATCATGCGTCCCTTGTCTAACTCTCCTTAAACTCAGGATTTCTACTCTACAACTCACTTTCCTTTCTCTACCCTTAGAAATTTAGAAGTTTCAGATTGGTGTTGCATATGAAAGCCTCAGAATCAGTGATTGTCACAAATTGTATTACACACACATCTACAAGCTGAAAACCCCAGGCTACATTTCAGCACAGAACAGAGACTTTTCATAACAGCAATGCTCTGGAGAAATGTTACTAAAAAGAGACTATCCAGCTACTGGAAAACAGAAAAACTTAAGTAAGATTGCTTCCGCTGCCCCCCAACTCCCTATCACACTGACATCCAGTGCTGAGCCTCATCACATATTTCTCACTATGGTAGATCTCCCTCTCCCACAATAAAGAGTGGACAAACAGGGAGAAGATGTTGCATACGGAAGGAAAGTACGGTGTTATTTTTATAATTCATTTTAGTCCAAAGCTAGTTCACACCAGTAAATTCTGCTCCAATTTGGACGACAGTGGTATTCATAAATTCAGTTCAGATTTAACGAATCATTCCCAAATACCAGGCTGCAGGCATACACATATGTAGGTAGAAGATGAAAAGACGATATTCAACAGAACAACCTGTAAGGCACCGCGTACTTACTCCCAGCCTGAGCAGATAAAGCAAACAGACAACCTCATTTCTGTGACTGGTGTGCAACTACATGCTTAGAATAGAACAAAAATATCTTCATCCAAGTCCTATTCACAGCTGTTAGTTTAATGGAAAGACTCTTTCAACACAAAGAATACATGAGTAATAGCCTCCACAGCACCTTTAACAGCAAACTGTTAGACAAGGGGCTTCATAACACAGCAGCTGGATGTCATTCAGCTTTAAGTCACTTGGAAAAAGTGAATTAACCAGACTTGTATTTCTAAGGCAATGACCAGTGCCCCCAGTACTGCAAAGGGAAAAGAATTGGGGAAAGGAGGCGGATTCAGATGCTTTGAAAGAAGGATTAGAGCAAGGAGCTGCGTGATTCAAGACAACGTATGATGATCACTCTCACACAGCAGCTGCAGGAACATACAAGACTTCTCCACAGGACAGTTACAGACATTCATTTTAGCCTTCCGTAAATTTACAGTATTTTAAAACAATTGCACCAAAAACAACATAAAAACAATGTAAAGCATTCACTCATGACTTTTCTCAATGTGAAAATGCTTCTTTTTATTTAGCGAAAGACATTTATTGACTGAAACATGTGGGAGCCCACCCCAATACCCTAATGCAATGCTGGAACATATTCATGGAAGAAAGTTTAAAACAATTATACAAAAAAGTTGTATGTGAGGGTTCAAAAGTGTGGATAATCTGTCCTCATGTCTGAAATCTCATTGACTGTATTTCTGTATTTTTTAACATCACTTTTAACTGCAATGTTTCAGTCAAATCTTGCTCATTTTATTCCCAGATGAGTGTAATCGTGCTAGACAGGATACAGGGCTTTTTAGTTTTATCTAATGATTTTGGTTTTTTATTTGCTGAAATATTTCTGCCACATGAACAGATTACAGACAACCCAAAAACACATCCCCTCACAGTCAAGGCTATCTACAATCCTAACTATATACAAAACACTGCAAAATGGAAAAAGAGGAAGAAGAAGACTAACAAAGCCACAAAGCAGAGGTGATCAGTGTCTGTTTAGATAACACAACAATCAAGGTATAAGCCAACTAAAGTTTTTTTAGAATGAAGATCAAATATTTACAGACTTTGTAAAATAAAATGGTATTTTTGTAAGAAAATCTAAAGGTGCATCTAGACAACCACCAAAACTATGAATTATATTGATACTAGATGCAAGAATTCTTACCGAGTTTTGGGGTTTTGATTGCTGTTGAGTTTTTTGGGGTTGGGTTTGTTGGGGTCTTACATCTATTAGGCACCACAATTTTAGAAGGACAGTGTCACCAATTTAAACAACCCGTTGAAATCTGGCTGCTTAACATCAGGTGGGGTGTCTTGCAAACTGAGCACATCCCCTATGTTCAAATAGCCAGTGCCTGGAAAATAGCAGAAACAAGAGCCAAGGGCTACTGCCAGTCAACCTCTAGTGTAACTCCACGTTGACTCACCTGCATTGATGATTCACTGGCATCAGACTCAGGATTGCTATCCTTGAAGAATAAAACATTTAAAATTTACTACCTGCTTAGGAAGCACAGTATAATCTACTGAATACCAAGCTAATTCTAATGCTATGTACACTTAGTAATTGTATGTATGCCATTGCTGCAGAAGGGTACGGCAATGTCCATTAATTCAGACTGCAGTTACGTATGGTATCTTCCTTTCGCCACAAGTATGTCACTTGTCTCAAAGGAATCCATATGATCAACTACTTAACTGCTAAAACTGTCTATTCAGAAAGAATAAAAAAAATAAAAGAACAGTACAGATAAATCACAAGAGCAAGCTGGAAAGACTTTTATCATAGAAAATGGAAGCTAAGTCTAGCTGTACCATTAAACAATGTATTATAGCTAAAACATGGGGGGGGGGGGGGGGGGGGGGGAACGTTTTAAAATTGTTTATTTCAATGATCTGCATTAATATAACTACCTGCAAACCTCAATTCCTCCAAAACAGGTATTATAACCCTCAATGCATCTAAGGGCTTTTCTTGCATCACATTATAACTTTTCTTTTTTTCTGCTTTCATACAATCTGGTTTTCTGCTTTAAATTTGAGGTTTCCATATTTTAAAATTAAACACCAAACTAAACCATTTCTTGCTTTCCCCATAAGGAACTAACTTCTTCCCATCAACTTAAGCAGGCATTATATCAAGCACTGCCTGATCCATCCCTGTTCCTTAGCATCTCAGTATTATCATTCATTAAACAACGCTAAACTACTAGCAGTCCCACTGACTTTATGGGACTGCTGACAGAGTAAGGTAATGCACAATGCATAGGTGTAAAGTTTGTCTGTAAAAAAAAAAGCTGGCTATGTGACACTGCAAGCAGAAGTTCAGCATGTAATTTAACATAAGTGTCGCGACAAGTTAAAGAATGTGTAACTACAAAAGAGTTAACCTGCAATGTAATTGTGGTTGTTGTCTTGAAAAGACGTACTTATGGCTCAGCTTCGTGTTGTTTAAATAAGAGACATTCACTCCAATAGGACCACTCAGGGTATCAAGCACACGTTTGCATTTTCAGGGGGACACAGCAACAGCGGGAAAAGTCAGGATACAAAACAAAGAATGAATGTTTTGGCAAAGCCACAACGTTGCATCTTCCTGACGTTCCAGAGAGACGAAAGGGATATCTGAACAAAATAAGCATCCAGGATCTCCAGTTGGCAAAACCGGAAAAGATACTAATCGAATATAACCATCAGTATTACAAGACAGGACTAACAGCAGAAGACACATATCGCTGCAGTAACAACATTACACAGACTTTAACAGTTTTCTGTCATAGGAGGTCTGTAACATTTCAGTTTGTTACAATTCCCCATGCATCCCTTAAGAGCCTCAGAGTTCATAAAAATGATGTGTCATATTTTGATACTTGTGCTAAACACAAGCTTTATTATTACCGGTGTTTAAACCCAATACAATCCACACAGTCCTTACTGAGCTATCTGATTAAATTTCTAATATTCATGAACTAGATTTTTAATATTGAATGCTCAAAATGATTTAAGTCTTTTGATGTAACGGAACATAAGTCATTCAGTGTCAAGTGGAAGGCAGATCCTTTATTATAGCATTAATTATTTGGGATATTAGCATTAATTTCTTTCTCTATTTGAATTAAATGGCATTCAAAACAGTGTGAATTTATGAATTGTCCACAATATAATTATTTCTATATTATCCCTGCAGCCCTAGCAGAAGAACTGAAAATGTAAAGGAAGAAGACTGATCATCAATTTTTCTTTTAATCTTTTTTCTGAAAGACAGGAAAGGTGAAGCTCAATATGTTAATACTCCAAATGACTTACACTTTTTTAATGTAAAAATACACACCTTTATACCTATAAACACCATCTACATATTTTTGTATCCAACACACAACGATTAAAGGAAAACACATTTAAGCAAGATATACCATAGCCAGTTTCTTTTACGACTGGAACAAAACCATTCTTAATTAAATCCAGAAAGATGCAAAAATAGCAGGAACTTTTACAAAATTTCAATACTCACTGGGAAAAATGCTACTTCTTAACTTATATTTCCAAAGTTGCTACGTCTACGGGATTTCAAGTTCTGGTAGGAAGGACTAATTAAAGATACAAACACGGTACTTTTTTTTCCCAGAAGCTAAAGGGTACCTTTTTTTAATTCACTTATGTTACAGGTATAGCCAGACAATATTGCTAACAAAAATAATTCACAACTATAAATAAATAAACACCACTCATGTAAAAATGCACATTTGCAAATCATATGTATTAGTTAACAGACCACTAGATACTGAAGGACCATAACCCAGCATAATATTCCCATACAAAACACACAAAAATCAGTACTTACAGGTTTTTATCCAACTTTACAAGACACTTGAAGTCTGATTAAATCAGAAACAGCTGTCCAACTGAAATTTCAACTTCACGAATAAACAACAGCCAAGGCTAAAAATAAGCCAAACAAACCATCTGTGCCACTGCCCCTGTTCGCAGCCCATCTACACAGGTGCCAGCTCCCATCGCTCCACTCCACAGCAGAACTAGCATGGGGTGTTTATATTGTCACTGACTGATAGCACTAACACAAAATGAAAAATCAGTGAATAAAGTGCCCACTTCCGACGTAAAAAACACTCAACACTTATCCTTCTGGTCTTCCTGAAGTTCTTACTAAACACTGAAAGCATCTAAAACATACACATCTTTAAAGTGACCGGATGAAGTCCAACTACCTTTTTTTTCTTCTACTAATCTAGCAAACAAATTTCCAATCTAAAATTACCAATTAAATTTTCAACAAACACTAAATCTATTTAAAACAACACAAACAAGAACCCAAAGGGCACTTGCTTTTCTACCTGAACTCAAAATCAAGAAAAAGCCTACAGTAAGTATTGCTAAGCCAGGTGGAAGCGTGCATTTGCTGCAGCCCAAGTCTCCTGTGGTGGAGGGAATCCAGAATCCTTGACATGTCATCATTCAAGATCTGTCAAATTTGATAACACTCTGTGTGTGTCTGGAGGGACACCATCCATTCAGGGAAATGAACATATGATTTGTTGTCATGACAGCTATCAAAATTCAGCCCGAGAACACATCACACAGCCACGTAGCTCTCCTTCCGTATTAAAAGGTTGAAAAATACTTTCCTCATCATCATCCGAAACATCATTAGGATGTCAACTAAGAAGTCAACTCCCTTGGAACAGCCGTAGCCCAGGACAGCACTGGGAGCCAAGTCTGACACACAATGGATGTGGGAGAAAACAAGTGTGATGAATACACTGCTATTGTAAGAACAGGAAGGAAAAACCTTGCAGCCATGCCATGCTGAGGGTGTTCCTATTGCATTAAAACCAAGAGGTCAGTCCGATCGATGCTTGGGACTCCTCTCCTCCGGTATCAGTGCCAGGCTCTGCTAAACAGGAGGCTTAATTTATTGCCGTTCCTTGAAAGTTTTATTAGTCCAGAAAGCCCTAAAGAAATTTAGAGTAATACACTGATTTAACTCTCCATACGTAGAGTAAGTTTTAACAGGATTTAGTGTTCCTTTTCTCTCCTAAACCTGTGAAAGGACTACTCACAAACTGCTTTATTTTACTATATAGTTAACTAAAAACTTAATTGGTATACAAAAAGGATTATTTACGCCATCTTAAACTTGACAAGAACAAGTTAGAAAATCCCAATATATTTAATCTATATTTTGTATGCTTAATGAACACCACCATTCCTTTCTAAACCTTCCCATCCTGTGAGGATCTATTCTCACTTTGAAGGAAAGATTTTAAAAGTGCTTAATGACTTCTGAAAAATAATATAAATAAGGACTATATAGTTAAATCAGAAGAGAAATGGACTAATTCCTTTTAAGCAGCTTACTTTGATTTTCTTAAAAAGCTAATTTTTTAAAAAATGCTGCACTGCTAGCTGAACCCAGAATCTCACCCCAGCATGAGCACAAAGCACCTGCTTTTGCTAACCTTCCTCCCATTCTCCTGCAGGGTCTCACAGCTCCTCCGTACTTGCATGGAGCTGACCCAGTGTAACCTATAGGGAAAGACAGCCCAGGGAAGGCACTCAACTAAAAGCAGCTTCTCACACCGTAACAGGACGTGTCCCTGCATCAGGAAGAGCGTCCGCAGCCTCTAGCCTCTTGATAAACTTCAGCATCTGCTTTCACACCCCTGTCACTTCTCCTTCTTAAGGCCCTCACAAGTGCTCTCATAATTTCGAGAACTCTGAAACTTTAAATGGCTCAGAAAGCTAAACTCTGCCTTTCTACCAAAGAAGTAATAATCTGAAGGCCTGCTCATTTATTTTTAGTTATGGATCCATTTTGGGTGAACAGTCCAGCCCTGGCACAGCAAACACTATCCACATCCACACCGCTTCCAAGGACCACGCGTTAAGATACCTGCTGCAGCGACAGAGGAAGAAAGAGCACTACCTATCATAAGAGCACAACCTGCTGAAACATGACAGTAATGACTTACCATCTAACTATACTTGTTTGGGTTTTTTTAATTAAAAATCTTCTTGGAAACAAAGGTTTGGTTTTTGGTTTTTTTTTTTAAAAAAGGAGGTTGCCCGAGAACGTTACTACCTGGTTTTGCAAACACACTAAATATGCTAGATTTTGTCTAATAAGGTTTCAGCTCTATCTGTGGTGTATCTCACTACCTGTTTTCACATCTATTTCTACAGTTGTCTGTACTCTGCAGTCAGTAACCTAGATGAGCTGAGGAAAACTGGATCAAGTTTCTTCAGCCTAGATTAAACACACACCTGTACTGCATACATTTTGCATCTGTATTTTGTCATGACTGTAAGAGAGAAGCACATTTTTGAGAATTCAGGTATCTACCAAGAGTCCCAGCATGTCTACCCCACTGTCTGCTTCACGGGATAATCAATATTAGTTGCTTGTCACCATATTGATACTTCTTAATGAGATCAGGACCAAAACCAGCACAACAGACGTACGGAGGAAAAAAAGCCTCTAAGCCACAAAGTTTGCTTCTACGACTTTGAACAAATGCTGACTAGACCAGCACATCTGAGTTTCCAGTCTAACAGATGTTTTTCTCAGCACAAGTATTTCTAAAACTTTACTGTCATCGGGTTATTGTGCATAGCTGCAATAATTTAAAATGCTATGGGTTGCTATTCTCAAATCAAGATTTATTCCTCTGCACCTGAATTCTTAAAATTTACAATACTCTACTAAAGCTTAAAAACATACACTGCCAGGCCACCTCACTGCACACAAAGTTATTTATGTTGGGTTTAAAATATGACCTCACTTCATTAATGGTGAGAAACAAATTAATTTGTTGTGTCACATATATTTAATGGAATATAAAAATATATATTTCATATTTCAATGCACTTCCAATTTACTCATTCCATTAGCATTTATGAAACAATTAAGAATCCTTATGATGGGGAAAAAAAGATTACTCCAAGAAAAAAACAACTTAACACTTGAAAGAATTACTTTACCCACCACTGAACAGAGCAACGGTTTAATTGGGCAGAACACAGACAACTACATTATTATGAGGAAACTAATGGGCCTAATTGAATCTGCAAGAAAAATTTAAACGGAACTACCTAAAACAGAAATGAGCTTAGGATACCTGAGCCAACATTCATAAATTTGCAAAGCAAAACAAAGAGAAAAGTCATTTTCAAAAGGTGCAAGTCACCAGGATCTCATGTAGTACATTCTTCAGAAGACTGGACAATTGTGCAGTAGTTAAATGCATAGTATGGGCCTCACGTATACGCTTTAGGAGGAAGAAACAACGCTAGTTCCCACATTACAAACACCATCCAAATTCTCCCTGAAGGTCTTCCACTCCAGGAACTAATAAGGATTCCTGACTTTCACTCTGTGAAAACTATTGTTCTGCAACATTTCTGCATACCTAGTAAATACAAGGATAAAGTGTATTGCCTTTAAGTTTGTTATTTCAGCAGAAGTAGAAAGCAGCTTTCCTGCAGAGTGCCTCAACTCTCTGCCTCTTCAACATGCCAGATGACCTACTTCAGGGGAGCAGGGTGTCCAGCGACGAGCGCCCAGCACCTTACCCCAGGTCTGGCTAAAGTAACCGAAACACGGTAGCATCTGGTTTCACAGACAGTTCTCAGCTCTCTAAAAACTCCTTCAAACATCTCTAATAAATCCCCACCAGCAATCCCCCTTCCTCAAAACACAGAGCAGGGGTTGGGGTTAGGACCCACAGCTTAGAAACCATCAGTCCCTCGATGTAAACAGGAAATATTTTCTAGAACATACGCTTCAGATTCATAAGATGCCTTGGTTTTGATTTCAAACCTGCAGCAAGTAAATTGATACAGCACCTGTCTCCATGAGTCTGGAAGCAGCTTTTATGCTCAAGGAGCATGAAAAACACAGATACTCTGGGTAGTTTTGCTGCTGCTCAAGACCGTGAACAGCAAACAAAGCTATCTGGGCATCACCTTTTGAGTTGCTACTATTATGGCTTCTACAGAGGAAAGCCACAAGCGCCGCAAAGGAGCAACATACCAACAGCAACAAAAGGTACGAAAAAACAAAAAGACCCAGACACTACTGACCTTGTCTCTCCTCTTCAGCTGACAGTAGACATGAGGTGACACAAAAGACAGCAAATACCTCTCCTTACACCCCCACACAGCTAGCCAAGAAACTATAGAAGAGAGGAAGGGCAGATACTAAGTCCCCTTTCCTACTGCAGTAACAAGCCAAAGGCTGAAGTTTTGAATTTATCATATATTCAAGTAGCAAGGACGTAATAAAAAGGGTCATCCAGACAATCAAGGACTAACTCTGCTGTTGGTTTTAGAAAAACATAGCAAAAGAGATTTTGTGTATCATTATATCACAACAGGCAACTGTAAATGTCATCTGGTAGAAGTAAAAGACCAATATAACAGCTAATGTTGCAATGACAGAACGACAGCAATGACAGCTAACATAATGAGTCTGTATCCGTTTCATGGCCTATATAAAAATATTTGCTAATTACAGTCTTGATCTTTGTGGTACAGGTGCCATCTATCTCTACGCTTATTCACTGTTCCCAAAAGTGACATCTTCTGTCAAAGTCTGAAGAAGCAAATCAGCTATGAAGACAAAGCAATCTGCTTAAGTGTTTAAACTGACTTGAATCAGAGGATTTCGATTGCCAGAGTTGTGAAATCAGTACTTCTAAGAAGCAACAACATTATTTTACTTCAGAAGTTATAATCCTAAAAATGAAAACACAGTACTATTATCATCTACGTCGTGCTGACTGCTTCAGATTCCTAAAAAGCAGTGGCAAAACAACTACTTCCAAACAGAAATTCTTCATAAGCTCCTACCCAGTGAGCCCTTTGAAATTCCTCCATATTAAGTTACCAGTCCAAACTCCTGATGATACAAACCACGCGTGGTTAGGCCATGAAAATTTGTTTTTACAAAGGCCACTACAGCGTTTCATGAAAGAGAAGTCTAACTCTCCTACGTTGAGTCACTACAACAGTAGCAGTATGTTCCTCAGAAACAAACATTGCTTCGCAGCATGGAGAAGAAACGCGGCTCAGCTAAAAAACACTTTAAATTCTTGCCGAGGTTCAGTCAGCATTCAGGTTTTAAAGTAACAAAAGGACAGTTTCGAGCTAAATGCTACCTCGAAATCACGGAATAACCCCGATACATGCAGAGGGCCGCACACACTGTAAAAAAAACGAACCGTGGGGCTTGTTAACATAAGCACTAGAGTCGAGAAGCACTCACGATTAGCCGGTTGCCGGACAGACCTGAATTACAAACCTGAATCCCGATCCGACAACTTTTATCTGAGGTGGGCCACAGTGCCCAGCCTGCCAGCAAGGGGCATCCGTTAGTGTGGGCGCGTTTTTAATTTAAAACAGGATGAAAAGACTTACAAACTTAAGAAATTTTCCTCCCAAAAGACCCAGGGGTGCGCTTTACTAAACAGACACTACACGAGGTATAATTTAACATTGGTTTTTTTTGTTTTAGCCTCACCTCCTTTACCTACATCAGCATCGACTGGGCGTATATCGCACCGCGCTCCTCAAGAAAACCCCCGCCTTCAGCTCCCGTAAAGCCGGGAACGGAAAGAAAGGAGAAGCAAGCAGGGGGGCCCCCGGAGGCCGTGCCCGTGGCCGCAGCCCGGCGTGACCGGCGGCCGGTCCCCGCGCGGGGCGGCGGCGCTTCGCACCGCGGCCGCTCCCGCCCGGGAAACTTTCCGGTTGCGCCGCGCTCCGGCCGGGAGGCGCTGCCCGCCTGCCCCCGCCGCCGGGCTCGCCGGATACGCCGCCTCCATTCGCCCGCCGGGCCGGGCCGGGCCGGGCCAGGCGCGGAGCTCCGCGGGGGAGCGGGCCGGGGGAGGGGGGGGGGTGTCCCGGCCCGCCGCTGCCCGCCGGCAGAACGGCGGGTGGCACAAAGCAGCGGCTGTCACACACACACACACACGCACAAGCAGCAACTCGGGAGGATGAGGAGGAGCCGCCCCCGAGTCCCCCCCCCGCAGCTGGACGTGGCACACAAACACCTCCCCCCCCAGCCCCCCCGTGCCGCCCCCGGCAGGTACCGGCCACCCCCTCCCGGGGCGGCGACGGGGCCTCCGCCGCCCAGGTGACACCCGCCCCTCCCCCCGCTCCCGGCGGCCCTTCCTCCCCCCCCCCGCCGCCCCCCGCGGCCGCCACAAGTTTACGGCGGGCCCCGGCCCCGGCCCGCCCGCGGCCGCGCTTACCTCCGACCGACCGGCCGGCGAGCAGCGGGGCGGGCGGCGGCGGGGAGGCTCCCAGCCCAGGCGGGCTCCGCTTCTTTGTCTCCTCGGCGGCGGCGCCCGCTCGCTCCCCCCTCCGCTTCCCTCTGCCCTTCCCCGGGCGGATGCGGGCCGCGTCCTCCGAGAGGGGCCAGCCGGCTCCCCCCCTTCCCCTTCCTCCTCCGCTCCGCGCCGGACGCGTCCAAGGCCCCGGCCCTCAGCGGCGGCTCCGCTCCCTGCCTCCCCTCAGCCTGCTGCGCCCGGCGGCGGCGGCGGCGGCCCCTCCCCCGCCAACCGCCCGCCCCCCCCGGCACAGGCACAGCCCCCGCCCCCGCCCTGCCCTTCCTGCCGCTGCCGCTGCCGGGATCGCGCGGGCGGGAGGAGCTCCCCGGACTCCCCCTCGCCCGCCGGGAGGGACGCCGCTCCCCCCGCCCCGGCGCAGGAAGGCCGGACCGGGCCGGGCGGCTCCCTCCCCTCTGCGCCGCCGGGGCCGGGGGGCGGGGCAAAGGGGGCCCTGCCCGGCGGGAGCGCCCGGACACCCCCCCCCGCCGCCACCCGCCCCCCTCAAGCCCCGGGACGCCCGGCACTCCCGGTGAGGCTCCCCCGCTGGGAGCGGAAGCGCCCGGCGAGCGCTTAAAGAAACGGGGATTGGGGGGGCGGGGGGGCCGCGCACTTCGGGACTGGGCCGGGGGCAGAGCCCCGGGGGCGGGGGGGGGGGGGGGGGGCAGGGCACGGAGTCGCCACCGCCGCCGGGGAACTTCCAGCCGTGGCATCAGGGCGCCTCGGCTGCCCATTGGCCGCGGGCCGTGACGTCAGGCCGGGGCGCGCGGGGCGGCCGCGGCCCCGACCCCAGCCCCAGAGCGCTGGCGGCCGGGCCGGGCCGCGCCGCTCCCTCTCTGGCTGCCCGGTGCCTGCCCGGCGGCTGCCCGCTCCCCTTCCGCCCCGGGGGAAAGTTTCGGCCGCAGCGCCCCGTGTATTAACCGGGTTGGGCGGTGATGTTTGTTAGGGGGCTCGGTGTGTACCTGCCCAGGTGTTGTTCCCTCAGGAGAGGGCGCCGGGCATGGAAACCACCCCGAGCCGTCCTTTCCGTCCAGAACAGAGCCCTGTCCCCGGGTGCGTGGCTGCTTCGGGCCGCCCCCCGCGCCCCTCCACTCGTGGGAAAGGTGGGCTTCCCCCACGAGTGGCTGAAGACGGGGTTTCTCGTGGGAAAGGCCAACCCGCTGGCCCGGCCACCAGCCATGAGCAGTCACTGGCCCCCTGGCCCCGGTGCCTTCCGCGGGGCGCGGTCCCTCGGCGGGGGTAACTGTGCCTGGGCTGTGGGGAAACGGAAAGGCCGTTCCCCTGGAGTAACACGGGGAGTTCTGAGTAAAAACCAGCTCTGCGGGGGGAACCGGCTGTGAAACGTTGTAAAACTATTGACCCTTCCCAGCATGGCGGCTTCCAAAGAGAGGAGGCTCGCGCGTTACCTGTAATGGTGCAGCCCCTCAGGACACGTTTCGTGGCTTGGGAGGCAAGACTACGCAATGCCACCAAATCCAAAATAAAGTTAGCAGCCCTGCTGTCTTGTTTTCTCTGACCAAGCCAAAAGTAGCAGGGAGAGCTCCGGACAAAGATTTTATCTTTAAATATAATGATTTAAAAACGCATACTTGGAGATCTTTCAGTGCATAGTTTAGAAATCCTCAAATAACTCCCTCTTCCCCTTGTTAACTTTTACTAATTCTCACAGCATTTATTGATGGTTTGGGAAGTCCCAAGCGCCTTTCACGTGCCTGTGAGATAAATCTGAAAGGAAAATGCGGCCTCTTCTTTCTTCCAAGAAAGACACTGCATGCACCTCGGGGAGGAACAGAAAGCCCCTTTCCTTTCCAGGCTTTTTGTGCATGCGTTTGACTTGCATTCAGAGGTGTTAATCTTCCTTTTGAAATAATAATCTGACCATGCTTTTTTAGACATAGGAAATATTTGGTGTCCCTGCTGCCTCCACCTCACCACACACGGTCAGGCCTCACTTCAGCCTGCAGAGGCTTAGGCTGAATTTAAATGGGATCGGTCATCCAAGGACTTTGAGATAGAAGTCTCTGTTGTTCCTGGAACAAAATGCACCGTGGGAGGGATAAAGGAGAGGTGAATTATCCTTGCTCTCCTTTGCATTTATAATACACAGGCTTCAGTCTCAGTTTTGTCCCTTCTTACCACACCCTTGCTAATGTTACCATCCTACAGAAACCTTCCACTTTGTTGTTTTCCCTACAACGCTGTTGAGTTGAGGATGTCCAGGAGAAGGTGACATGATCCCACAAGGTTTCCAGGCTAAATTAGACATCTGTAAGATGCTGAGTGAGCAGTAGATCTCAAAGCCTTCCAGGTATCTGAAAAAAAATGATAAAGCACACCTAGCTTTAGCAGATTAATGCTAATAGGATTTATGGAAGAAGAATGTTTTAGGGAGGGATTTGGATGAATACATTGTCTTCAGGCAAAGGACTAATTTAAGGAGTCTGAAGCATACTGTTGCTAAATATATTTAATTACATTAAGAAACGATCCATTAAAGCTGTTTTTTCCAAACTGTGGCTTATGACGAGCAGAAGATGCTGTAGAAAGGGTTTGCAAGAGTATGTTGAAGGGTGTTTTAACTGCCTGTCTGCTGAGCGGATCCTTAACGTTTCACCAGCAAAAAGACCAAAATGTTGCCGTGAGTCGTATTTCAAAACATTGAGCCTACTGAAATATTAATGTACACTTTTTGAAATATCATAATTAGCTGTTATCTCTCAAATAGCTGTTATTAAGAAGAGCTGGCTGCTTGTGATTTGAGTGAGTATTACATTCTTAATATGAGAAGATGATAAATTTGGGGGAATCTGCACAGAAGTGAAAGCAGTACATGACGAAGTGGGCATGCTATTTTGTATCAAGAAAGTAAATATGCAAAGCATGCACTTTTGCATATGCATAAAGGCAGTGCAGTCCTTAGAAAATAAATACACAGGAGAGAAGAGCATGAATATTGCTCCCTGCCTAAGGCTGTAACTGTATAGTAAAAATAAAAGGAGAAATGGTTAAGCAATAGAAAGATGCCTATCTGTCTTCGATAGGGAAACATCCTGCCTCATGCTGCTACGTCGAACAGCGTTATGTGCAAGCAACAAACCCAGAGGTTGTGTGATGGATTTATTTCACAATTATGTGATGGCAGTCAATTTGTCTTGACATTTGTGTCTTGCACAAGAGGCTAAAAAATATTGTGTCTTATGGCTTGTATTTCTTTATTTTTCTTCACCTTTCTTTTTTTATGACTACCCATTTTCTGTCCCCTGTGCGATGCTGCTTGTTCTTTACCACTCACCCAGCGGAGCAGTGGCTTCCTCAGGACAGGTGCACGTCTGTAATCTCCGCCACGGATCACAGCCATACAGATCCAAACCACGCTTAACGTATTTACACCCCATTGTGGCAAGCACATAACTGCCACCTCCTAGGTGGACTCCTTCTACCTTCTGCACAAATACCTGATCCTTTTGCCAGGTGCAGCAGGTTTTCTCACCAGTGGCTCTACCTAGAGTATGAGCTAATACCCACTCCTGTAGACCACTGGGAGATGTTTTAGCAGAGATGTGAGAAGAAGGAACTGGAAAGTTGTTTGAAAATCTGGAAAATGGCATTGTCCAGTTCAGAGGTGGACAGCAAAGGTGTTTTGTCACTCTGTGTTAATCCACTGGAGAGAAAATATACCTAAATCTAATTAACCTGTTTTAAAAATAGTTACTCCTCCTTTTCAAAACTGCCCTTTAGAGGCATCGATATTGTAATAAACTCCATTTATACACGTGGGGTTGTAATACTGCGTCACTAACAGATGGAGAGATAAAGAAACACTAGGTACTCTGCAAAAAAAGGAGGTGATTTTTAATTCTCTCTAATCTGAAAAAAATGTTCATTTTAATAACACCTCTCAGAAAACTTCCCATCTTACGATTCAGTTAATTTTAAAATGTTGAAAGCAGTGTCAGTGTCTTTTCTCTCTCAAAAAAAAATCTCTAAGGGTTTACATCACTACACATCATCTAGTTTCTGCTTAAAGCATATACTCGATTCCCATGTAGATGAAGGGGAATTACGTGACCGCTACCAGGGGAGAATGGATCCCAAATACTCAATTAGTTACTGCTGAGTCACTTAAGTACATTTGCACAATGATTCTAATTCAGCCTGATGGTAACGCAGCTGCTTTTCTCGCTTGCTGCATGGCCGCTGCATCTTCAATGACATTTATGAAAAACATTGAGGGGGAAGAACGTGTCCTTAGAGCTCAAAATACATCCGAATTCTTCTCTTCAATGGACCAAAGCTACCCAAAGGTGCTGTAAAACTGCAAGCTAAATCTATCAGCAGATCGCATTTTATTATGACAAATTCTATCGTTATCTTTTGTAGACAGTTGCTAAGATTCAAAGTATTTATGTAAGGAAAACAAACTGGTGTTTTGGGCTTTGGAAATGTCAGGGCTCTTGATTCTCCTGTTTATTTAAAAGTGAAAGTGTGCTGAGGGACATCTTTTGAACTCTATTCAAAGGTTAAAACTGATCTTTCATACAGTTTTGAAATATTGCTGCTAAATGGTTTGACTCTGCAGTGTAATCTCCATTTTGTATTTAAATACCAAATTCTGTCCAGAGCAGGCTGTTGTGCACACTGCAGAGACCTGGACGTTGCATCTTCCAGCCACGAGGTGCAGCTGTCTCAAGGGAGGAGCACAACCCGCTGACACGTGGCAGGGCCGTGCAAGAGCTCAGAGCGAGCGGTGTAGGATATAGCATCCTGCTGCCAAGGTAGGTTATGTCGGAAAAATATAATTACCCACACTGGACTTTGCTCAGGACTTGCAAGCTGATACTCCCCTCTCATGGGGAAGAACAAGGAGGGAGAGGTGACAGAAGAGAAACACAGGAGATTATCTCTTACTTGGAGATCCAGTAGTCTGCGTGACCAATTTATGGATTGCCTAGCTGCAGGGACCAGTGCTTTTTTTGCTTGGAAGAAGCATTTTTTAAGTGTATATAGTTGTTCATCTTTATGGAAGGAGGGGAGCTCAACCTGGGGGGCCTCAACCTGGTCAAGCTCCATGGCAGCTTCCTTGGGGACCCACCAGCTGCAACCTTGCAGCATTTGTGTGCATGGGCAGGACTTCTCTGGCCCATCCCAGTCCGGCATGGCAGCCACAGTCTGGGGAGGTGGGCAAAGGGACTTGCTTCAGATCCATAGTTACGTTGGTGGATCCTGTCAACCCAAGACCAGTGGCAAACGGAGCAGAGGGACCAAGAGGTTGGAAAAGCACCTTCAGGTTGTGAGTGAAGGCAACACGACAATCCCGAAACATGACGGTGAGTTGGGTTTAAGTTCCTACTCAGCTCTGTACTATGTGTCTACAGCCTTAATGGCCAACCTCACACACAAGAGGTGACTTCACCCTTCAGAGCTCTAGCTGGTGTCAGAGTTTCACAAGCTAACAATACTGTAATTCACTGCAGAGAAGAAGCAAATGCTCCTTATTAGCCTTCCCATTTCTTTTCTAATAACTGATGACTAATCATAGGCCTTGCTTTAAAAACTGTATTTCCAATTATAATATTGTCATTGATATACAAAATATTTTGTATCTCTCAAAGCACTGATTCCAAGAAGCGTAAGGCTATGCGAGAAGCTCAACCTTCAAACAATGTTTTCATCCTTCATGACTGCCAGGGAAAGTCTGGAAGCCTGATCCCCGTGAACTTAGAAACCTGTAGATAAAAGAAAAATCAATGTGCTTTTAAATCAGGATTTTACATTAGTTTCATGACTGGTGTCTTGATTGAATTTTTGAATGTCTGAGGTTGTCGATTATGAATTAGGTCAGATACTGTAAGTAGTTTTCTGCTATTATATGCTGGCATGAAGTTTACCTTCATGCAACATTTCCTATTTGAAGAGGTAATGCAGACTGTTACCGATCAGTACACAAGGTTTTAGTCTACAGGCTACACAGATGTACAGTCCACACAGATCAGACATCATCTACAATCTACACAGGTCATAGCCAAATCTGCTTTGTCTGGTTCAGAAAATACGAAAGTATAGTCTGTATTTTACCTTTCAATCTGGAATTAAAAGACAAAAAGGACCATAGCAGCAGAGTGATCACTAGATGACTTTCCCTGCACCTACATAATCTATAATAACAGGGGGTAAAACTCAAGGACGTACAATAACAAACCAAGACTGCACCTCCTTCTGATGCAAAACTTCAAGATGTTTTGTACAGCCAGTTTTTAAAATTCCTTCCTGATGTTACAGAGCTTATGTTCTCTACACTTAACAAGTGAAGTCATCCGTGTTTTCCAATGGGAAATAGATTTAAAAAGATGTAAATAGGTGTGACTTTAAAAACAGCATTTGGATATACAGATGATGGACGACTGTTTGCAGTAGAAGTGGTATGTAATTATTGTAAAATACAGTATACTCTGGTATTTTGCTGTCACTCAGCAAATAACCTCAGTCACCACTGTGGAATTAATCGAATAGTACATCAGTACAATCAATTGCTGCTCTAACTAATTAAAATTAGAATTAGCTGAAAGAAAAATAGTATAAAGAACTAACATGATTGGAAGAGAAATTGTCCTGCGACTCCATCAGTTATAATTGAAATTGCTGAACAATTATACGTAATAGAAAAACAAGACACCAATATAAAAATCATTGGTCAAATACAAGTATTACATAAAGAATCTGGAAACACTGAATTGTTAGATCAGAGATGGAGAAAATTTTAACTATACAAGATTATAAATATGGGTTAACGTAAATCAAGATAAAGTAAAATTTATTTTAAATATTGATTGTATTTTAAATAGATCTCGTGTTCTCTACAGTTAATTATTTTAAGGACACACTTCTTAGTTGTAACAAAAGAGCTGGAAAAAACTAATCAGGTTGCAAAATACAGTTATGGGTTTCTTGGGTTTGGGTGGGTTTTTTAGTTTTAAAGCAATCCCTTTTTAAGCAACTATTGGAAAGACAGCAAGCTGGCAATAGCAAATGATGGAGCATATCTAACCTCAGATCTGCTCCACTACCATTCTTTTAGCTGATCTTTATTACATACAGATATTGTCTAGAGACAAGAAAATAATTCAGAAATCAGTGTTCCCAGCCTTTGTTTTCTATCTGTCACTGTCACCCAAGTGCTATAAAGCTTTAGCTTAGTCGGTAAAGCTTTGGCAGTTTAGCATCCTTATCTTTTATATGATTATAGTAATAGTTCACTGGGATGATGGAGGGCTAATTTGTGGATGTAAAGCACGGAGGGCATCGTATACAGGTGGTATATTTTGGTGTTATGACTCACAGCAGCGAAGTCAGTTCTTACTTAGCTGAAAAATCCAGCATTCAGCTGAAACGTATCAGGTGCTGTTTTTTTCTTCAAGAAATTTTGGGTGGATCCATTGTATTTATAGTTCTTACATCATTAGCCAAATACTTTTGTCATACTAACATAAGTCAAAACACATTTATCTGTAGTCTGCGAACATACACAAGCATATGAAGCAGAGGACTCTGGACGAGCATCTGAGTCAGTGCCATCTGCCAAAAGTAGGAGCAATTTCTACTCTTGGCAAGAAATAGGCTATTCCAGACCAAGGGTCTGCACAGTTCTCCAAATTCCCAATTTAAAATATCGCAGCTCTTTCCATGCCAAACCTCTCTTTAGTGGGGATTGCTCGCCATGGCCATGAACGCATGCTCTGCCGCCAGGCAGGAGACATGGGGAGCGGGCAGCCACGTGCTGCTCAGCTGCCGTACGAAAATGCAGTGGTCCAATGCAATAAGTTCTTTGACCTAATACTAACAAACAGGTCTATTCTAGGTCTGAAATTGCCTACACACTGATGTTTAAATGTCTGTGAAACGAGTTAATTCTTACAGACTTTTACATGGTGTTTTCCTCCTTGTCTCCTGGAGGGTTTTCTGCAGAGCTCGCCATCGCAGCATCTTGCTGTTCTCCTGGGATTTTAAATTTGGTGGGTGAGGTCCCTAGTTGACAGGGCAAATTGTGTAAGCAACCTTAATTGCAGCTCATTTACTCTGTGTTGATACTGATATGTCCTGACTGTCCTTTTGCAGATCAGTCAGGAAAAAGACCCTTTCCTCTGCCTGCGCTCCACAAAAGAGGTTCATTTACCATAGGAGTTTCCTAGCAGACCGCAGGGAACCCTGCAGAGCGTCAAGGCTTGAGGTCCGTTGCCTCTGCAGACCCTCTCAAAGCCCCCACCAGTGCAGCTGTAGCTTGCTCTCCTCCACTTGCCAGCTGCTGGTTTCAAAGTTCCTGCAAAAGCGTTGGGGTGGGAGAAAAGCTCTGCACCGTGGGAGGGCGGGTGGGAAAAATGATAACAGGGAGTGGTTGCATTCTCCCCATTCCTGTCCCAAACCTCCTAGTCACTGGGCCCTCTCCACCGAAATACCCCGGGAGGGGAATTCCTGGGAAGTATCCAAGCTAGAGGGAATGAATTGTGCCTTTAGGTCGAGATGTTATTGTTCACGTAGGTCTAAAGCTGTTGCGAACCAGGCTTTGTGCTGGTCCCCACACTGCTCTTTGCCCCATGCAACATATCACACTGCAGTGCGGTGTGTTTTAATGGTATCGTCCCCTAACGAGTGCCTAACGCTGCGCTGCCTTGTGCTTTGGTGTCTGTAACTTTGAAACTGTTTACAGAAAAGCTCATGGCTCTCACTGATTTCATCTGCTCTTGCAATTTCACTGTGAGTCATCCAATATGGTGTGTACTTTGTTTTACTTACAGACCAAACTGCCCGAACTGCATCTTTAGTTAGGTCGTCTACTCTCAGCTTTCTTCAGGCAAAAAAGCAAAAAAAAGTTTCTTGCTCTCAAAGCTGTGGAGGCATACTTGAAAATGTGTACTCCTAAGCTCTTTTTTATTAGGAGGTAAATAAAAATAAGCCTGCCATTGCACTTTTAGTAGTGCTTATTTGAGGTCATGAGTTATGCATACCAGTGGCTGGCAGTTCTGGGTGTTTGGGGTCTCTGAAACTTCTACATATCTCTCCATGTGGGCACCCAGAAATTGCATTACCCGCTCTTGGGAAAGTAGCGATGTCATAACACCTCACAGAGTGGTGGTGAGGCTCCGTAAAGCCCATTGAGATCCTCAAAGGGAAAGCATTGAAAGAATAGTAGTCCTTTGTTTTTTAAGTGCTTCTCAATAGCCTAGGTCTACTTTCAACTGCATTCAGAGTTTTTTTCTTAACTGGGCTTGCACTTAGACTGTTTTGCATGTGAATCTTTATAATGGGGATGGCATGATTGCTACAGCAGTGCTGCATCTACCCATTTATATTTCAGTCTTAGACCTGACTTGATCATTCCAGGGTGTTTGGTAAGAAGCAGCAGCACACAATAGAGCCCAAAACGACTGCAGAGGAAATCTGCTGAGATGGGTACAACTGCCTGGTCCCCTTCTAGCCCAGACCTTCACTTGCTGCCTCTAACCTGTGGGATAGAAATAAAGTCAATCTCACACTCTTCTGCAAAAGCTGAGCCTATTGAGAGCACCGATTACAGTGAAAATCCTTAAACTACACTTGCAGGGAGAACCCTTTTACTTTTATGATTTGCTGAAGCCAGGAAGTCACTACGTGAGTGCAGCCCTCTCCAAGTGTGGATGCTGCTAGTAAGCAACATTCATGGTTTTAAGGATAACACATTTAGGTGCACCAGCCAGGCTAACAGAACGCAAAGGTTCTTTTCCCACAGTTTGGCTAAAAGTGGCATAATTATGTGCATTACTTTATCAGAGTTGTTACCTTTGCAGTTGTAAATAAGAAAGCCTTGCCAATTTTCCACTCAATGGAAAAATTCTGTATGCTTTGATAGCAATACACCAGAGACAGCACATAATGGAAATGTTGTCATGGAGTGCCAGCTCAAAAAGAGAGGAAGATGGCTGACGAATTAACTCTCAATATACTTTTTTCCTTCCTTTTCCTTTTCCTTTTCCTTTTCCTTTTCCTTTTCCTTTTCCTTTTCCTTTTCCTTTTCCTTTTCCTTTTCCTTTTCCTTTTCCTTTTCCTTTTCCTTCCCCCTCTTTCTCTTTTTCATTCATTTTATCTTTTTCTTTTCTTTCTCTTTAATATAGAAGCATATAGAGAAACGGATTTCTGTCTTAAATAGGCCTGTATGTCTTTTTTGCTATAATTTAAGATTTAGACCTATAGCAAATCCAATTTATTTTTCAGCTGTAATTTCCCAGGCGCTTCCTGCTTGTCTTTTATCAGTGCTGGTTAAATACTGGAAAAGCAGACTTGTTGGCATGCAGATATCCTGGAGTTAAAGGTAACATTCTGCATAAGCAGAATAAAGCAGTTTGGGGAATATATCTACCAATTAATTTCTCTCAGTTAGATGAATGCTGTACTGGTTTATGTATCTCTGTGTCAAATTATGATCTGTTTATGTGCCCTCACCTGGCAGTTCCATGTCTTTTGAAGGGCAGTGTGGGCAGAAAGATCTTGGTAAGGTACAAATCTCCTTGTTCTCTGCTGCCTGCATACGTCAGCCGAGCTAACGCCCAGAAGGAAGCAACCTCTTCTATTTGAAGCTATATTTTGGTCTCAGTTCTTTTCCTGCAGCAGTGCAAAAGTGTGTGTGTTTGACCTGTGTCGCCTGAGTCCTCTTTAATTCAGATTAATTATTTGCTGCCCAAAAACAATTGATTATCTGAAACAAATGTAAATAGACATTTGTGGTTTCCCTAAGGCTAGTTCCTAGATTAAATCATAAATACTCTATACTCTAGGAGAAGGCGTCAATTCAAAGCTAGGAGAGCATATATCTAGTACGAACATATCCCTGGCAGCCACCGTATAGGCTGTATGTGACTATTTGGACAGCCGCCTATGTTCATACTGATTAAACATTTTCTAAGGAAGTTCTTAATTCCTCAGATCTTTGCTAATATTTTCACCAATGGCGGGACGTTTCATTATGCGCGAGCAGGACCCAAGCCTGGAGCTGGGCATGGTGCTCCCTGGAGAGCGCACACGGAGCCTGTGCAATGCAGACACTGAAATGCTCATCCCAGAAAAAGGAGAGGCCATGCATCTCTCTCCTCCTTTCCAAATCCTGCGTCCTGCTTACACCAGCTCTGGCCCTGACTGGACCCTCTCCTTTGACTCACTAGTGTGGCATAAAGCTATGTAGGTTTTGCTGTTGTTTTTTTCTTTTCTTATGGGTTGCTGAACTGATGTGGTTCCCGTACAAAGCCAATGCACAAATGCCAGTGTCACCGTGAGATACAGAGTGGGAATGTTCAGTGGCAAGGGTGTCAGACATGGGTGGGACCTCCAGCTTTGTGGTCTCAAAGTGTTATTTGACTCCCCAGGACTTGTAAAACCAAACCCTTGAGGTAAAGGGTTCAGAATAACAACACCCTCAGCCAGAAACTTCTGCAGGGACCACCCATGTGCAAGAGACATGGTGCATGAGGATCTCTTAGAGATCCCACCCCTGCTCCTCTGGCCAGGATGAAGGGATCCTGAACTTGCTTTGCTGACTAGGAGATGGAAATCTCTGGATTTTACTGACTCCGTCCTTTCCACATGAGTGCCTGACATATTAAGCAGTGACATTATATGCCCTTTCTCTTGCCCCGTAAATCTTGCCTTTACTTTCAACCACAAAGGTGGAGGGTATTTGTAGTCAAAGCTGCTCCATAACTGCTGCTGCCTCCTGTGGTGAATCCATCCTGTGGTTGTGTGCCAAGCCCACTGTGGCAGGCCCTCAAGGCAAATGAGCACTGTATTTTTGGGTTGCAGTCAAGCCCAGACATGACAAGAGCATCATCAGGGACAGTCCCAGGCACGTGCAGGCACAGAGTTGGTGGTGTTTAGAGACTTGTGAAGTCAAACAGGAAGGTATGGATTTGCAATGTTGAGCACAGGCATCTTAATAATACATAAGTCTTTTGTTAGTCACTTAAACCTTTCATTGGGTCAAGCCCTAAACAGCTCATTAAGTTGCAGTCATACAATCAGGAAGCTGAAGCGATGTCACGTAGAGCCACTGCCCCCACATTGTCCCTGCTGAACAACTGCAGGAGTGTGGTGAGCCATCCTCAGCCACCTAAAACCAATTCCTGCAAACTATTTCATGGTTACTCAAAAGTAAAGTATACATTCATGATTTATGAGTGATTGGAGAATCAGCCTTCCAATTTTCCCTGATTTTCTTGAACATTTGGTTTACTGTTTGAGCAGGTGTCTAATTTCTTCAGATTAAATTGATAGATGTATTTAGACAAGAAAAAAATCTAGTACAAGTGGCTTATTTTACAGATTTTTATGTATTGGGAAAAAATCCTTTACTTACTTTAGGTGGAAGTGGATTTGATGAAGAAACAAAAGCCTCTGAGCATCAGCCTTAGGCAACAGCATTTTGTTATTAAAAATAGCAAATAACAAACAGCTGCAAAGAGGGAGGTAGAGTCTATACTGGGAAATTATGGGAAGATTGCAGTGAGGGAAGAGGGAGGCTGGGTGTAGGATTAGCAAACAAATTCCCCTAACTCCTCTCCCGTAAATAAATTGGTGGAACGTGGATGACCCTAATTCTGGTTGGGAGAAGCAGCATGCTGTAACCCTACCCCCTCCGCCTGGCTCCCTTCTCTCTCGGTAACACTCCCCACCCCAGAGAGCGGAACCCCCGGCTGGTCCTGCCCTGCAGCCCTGGCCAGCCCAGGCAGTGCCAGACGCAGGAGCATCGCCTCCACCTTCAGCTCCCAGACTGAAATGCTCCTCCTACGTTTATGTGTTTGCTGTTATTCCTACATGCTCTTCCCAGCCTTTATTTTTCAAGGAAATGGATATATTCCTATCCAAATGATATTTTAGTAACACTTCCATTCATTTACTGCTTGCTAAATGAACAGCATAATCATTATGTCCAATACAGGAAAGAATTCAAGCACGATGTTTACTCTAGGACAGCATTAAAAGAAATAGTATGTATGCAAGAAGAAATTTACTTTGGCATGTTTTTAGGTGTTTTGCCTCCTATTACAAATGATGCAGTAATGCTATTTAGACTAATCAAGTATGATTACTGATTTCTTCATTTTCATTAAGTCTGAGGCATATATACCTTCTATAAAACATAACCATGAACTACAGATACATCTCATATTGCGCAGGCAGATAAAAAGAGAAGGCATCTCTACATTGAGTATATATACTGTAAGCCTGCATCTCTTATTCATTTACAGGGAAATTTTGCTTCAGGCTTAAGTGCTCACTAGTTCAGATATCAGGATGATGAACCAGGTCCAGAATGTTAAACCTATTGATTAGAATAAACATGTACGTATTGAGAACTTGGGTCAGAATATCAGCTGGCCTAGAGTGGCGCTGTACTACTGCAGCACTGTAGAGGTGAGGATACGAGCATGGGTCATGTTGTTGGCATAACTTCACATTACAGCTCCACTCAAAGCAAGAGCCTTTTGTTCTTGATTTCCTGTAAAAAGTCATCTATATCCATAGCAGCATGGGAGCAATAATAATACAATTACTAGTGCAGCACGAATTAATTTCTGAACAACTGTCTCCTCATACGAAAGTCCTCTCGGAGGGGAAAAAATAGATCAACAAGCAAAATCCACTGCATTTGCATAACACCAGGATGCTTGGGCTGCCTGTGCAGCTGAAGAGCTGTAATCCAAACCCACACATGACAGGAGCTGCTTTGCCGGGCTCTTAAGTGTAGTCTTTCTCAGAAAATGAGCAAGCAATAGCCTGCCGGACTCGTTGCATCCGGACTGCAAACAGGTTTCTTCGGGTGCCGAGCCCTCCTGCCTGGCCTGCTCCCAGCTGTCTGTGGGCGACCAGGTGTCCTCTCACCGGGGCCACAGCAGACAGGGTACTGGGGTGCACGTCCTGGAGATGGCAGCTAAGCTGCTGGGGAAGCTGCGAGGGCTCAGAGGGTCTTGACTATCCCTCTGAAAAAACATTTTATCAAAGTGACTGGATGCTGGTGAAACGTAGTTGTCCCCTTCTTCAGCAGAACAGCAACACAGCCAGGCATCGCCGCTGAAACGGCGTGGGGTCCTCAGGGAATGGCGGTGCACCCCAGCTGAGCTGAAGGGGCGGTCAGGGGCTTGTGCGGGTCCTCTGCACCGCGGGTGAGGCCAGGGACTGCAAGGATAGCCCCGTTTGACCTTGCCAACAGTCTATCCTCTGTCTCCATCTGAACGGCACAATTAATGCAAATCACAGTGTGGTCAACCCTGCCTTGCCTACAGCTAAATTGCACAGCGCTTGCAAGGGACACGATGGTAAGTTCCTGTGAAATCTGCCTCTCTCCAACACACCGAGCCCTCTGCGCAGCGGTCCCTGGCCTTGCTCCCATCTCCAAATTTCCCTCTACAATGGAGCAGAGCAGTTGGGGAAAGCACATCTGTGTGTGTGTACAGAGGAATGGGCGATAGGTCTCCTGTGCATCGTCCCCCACAGCACCACTCCCACGCACAGCCCCATGCTCACGGTACAGGTGGAGTTTGAAAACACACAGGTAAAAAGACCAAAATAAACCATCCTCTCTAGTACTGATATAACTCTTCAGTTTAGTCTAAACCACTCAGCCAAACCACAATATTTTGAGAAAGAGAGCAAATGTAAGTACTCATGTCCTTACAGCCAGTAAAACAAAATAAAATAAATGCAGCAGACAGACAGTTATAATGAACAAACAATCCTTTGGGGAAGACTTTCCCAAGTTAACCATTAAATTCAATACGTTTTCCCCTGCTTTCTCTGGGCTCCTAAAAAAGGGTCAAGTTTGGGGGTGACAGGGGAACTGAGGAAATGAGATAAAAAAGCTACCAAAATTGAATTTCCTCACAGACTAATTCTTCCATAAGCTGCCTAAACTTTCCTTACCTAAATAAATACTCTGGGGCACACAATTTTTTACATTTCCAGTGTGACTCTGATGGTAACCTTTGCCTATGTTGTGATTGCCCAAGAATCTCAGAAAATAGCTGGTACATTTACATCTTACATACCATCTTGAGCTAGGTAACAATTGGGAACCACAAAACCCTTCCAAATGTTTGAAAATACCAGAGTCTTTAAAAAAAAATAAAATAAAACCAAAACAAAGTATAAAATCCCAAACCCCAACCTCCCCCCTCCACCAGCTCTGGCTACATATTATTTTAAATATATAAATAAAAAGATCTTTGGACTTTTTGGTGGCTTGACCATAAACACTTCTACCTCTTTCCTCGTCACTGCTTAATTGATTCTGCCTGGACAGGCCATATATAAGCAGAAAAGAAAAAAATTAGGTAATTAGAAAAGTGTTTCAGACACTTAGGCTGTAAAATATCAACCTGAATACCAGCTATAGTTGCCCTATGTAGTACTTTCAATATATACAGTTCTGTTCATTACTGGAGTATCCCATGAGGCAGGTATACTTTATATACAGCTACATTTAGAACAAAGAAATTACAGTGTGCAGCAGTTAGGAGGCTTGCCTTTGATCAAAAAGCAATTCATTATCAGGGGCGAAATTCAACACAAACCTCCTGATTCCACTGCTCCCACCCACCATCTCAACAAGAAAATAAATATTTTTACATTCATACATACATTTCTTTTGTTTCAAGTGCTTTTGATGTCTCAAAAGTATTAAAAAAATAAACCCAGCCCTCAATTTCTTACCTTACCTGTAATCCAAACGAATGAAAAAATCCATCCCTTAACCACTAACCATACGTATATGTTATACAGCAGCACAGGGACTAATAGCATCAGCTCTTGACAGGTGGAGATGGGTAAAGTCTTACCTTCTTGCTCTACCAGAGACAGCCTTTGGAGAGTTTGTTTTTAATCTCACTTTTCTCTCTGTTAAATGAACAGCTCGGATCAGATGGATTGCCTTGAAAGGGACGAATTTATTTTTTTTTCCATGAGACTCTCATAAAGGTCTACTTTCCATCCTTGAAAGAAAAATACCATCTAAATAGAAGCAAAACCCAAATAGCAGAGCATAAGCTGTGATTTATTCAGTCCAGCATCAGAGAGTCAGTTCTTCACTCGGAACTGAAGATGGGGAATTTAGAACCAAATTTGCTCCTTCCATTCAAAGACAAGACCATGAATCAGTACTTGTTTATGTACAGTCTGTCTTACTATACTTTGTGTAGAGGAAGCGCTTTCACCCACACATTGCTCTGCCTGACCTGTTCTTGTTCAGATGTTGTGTAGAAATGTCCTTGACATCAACTATAACAGGAACTAAATATAGTTTTGTAGTATTTAAATTGTTTCATCAAGAGTGTCAAATAAAAAAAGATACCTTAAAGTTAACCTGCTGGGAAGAAAGAGGATAAAATCCATCACCCATATAGATTTATTTTTTTTTCCTGTCCTTCAGAGCAGCCTTCAGTCCTGCATCCCTGGAGTTAATTACCTTTAGTAGAACTTTGCTATGTCCTCACTTTTATTGTTAAAAATAAAGTCTTCCATCTTAAATTAAGACCACCATAAACTGAATCACAGACCTCAGCTTATGGTTATTGCTACCACTGATAATGAAAAACTTCTCTGCCATGCTGGAACATATCCCACAGACTTTTAAGTTGCCTGTATGAGTAATCTGTGATGTCCCCTATTTTAAATCTTTACTAACATTGTCTCGAAGTTTTGAGATCCTTGAGAATTTGACAGGGCAGTTTCAATTTATTGCAACCTAAAGATCT
Organism: Strix aluco; assembly: GCF_031877795.1. Taxonomy (NCBI): domain Eukaryota; kingdom Metazoa; phylum Chordata; class Aves; order Strigiformes; family Strigidae; genus Strix; species Strix aluco. The sequence continues at coordinate 68,569,714 of NC_133932.1, read as the reverse complement.
TTGCAAGACCAGGAGTAAGAAAAGTCCTTGTCTAAACAGCAGGGAAGAGGTGGCTCCAGGCTGGCTACCTGCTGCGTTTGCAAACCCTGCAGCAGCTGATGGTGCATACAGGGACTAGAGCCCCTTCCACACTGCTTTGCTCTCTCTCCTCCTCTCATGCATCATCTCTGGTGGGTGACTAAAGCCAATATTCTTGATAAAATGTTGTCATTGAAGATACAGGAAATACAGTGGAACAAAAGTTCAAAGTACATTTTTGGTTCACTGCCCTGAAAATTCAAACCAAATCAAACTGATTCATTCATAGTATGAAGAGATTTATATTGCTGATGCTGGCTGCGTGCATACTTCTGCAGTCTCCCTGACCAAGAAAATGCCATCACCTTCATAGCTTGGAATAGCCTAAGTGAATTTTACAATTAGAACAGATATATGCAACAACATCACTCAGATATAAAAACAGTTGTAGCTGGGGGGAAAATGATTTTTGATGCTATTTTAAAAGAAGTAATTTCCTTTGTTGCAAACATGGAAGAGTGTACCAGAAAAGGTGCTTGTACCATCTACCTAAATTCCTTCAATCTCACATAATAAGAGACAAAACCAATGGGAAAATAGCTTTGGGGAAATCTATGAAAAAGGTAATATTTAAATAAATCAGTTATCTGGAATGTTCTCTGAAGTCTTTTTCTCATCTTAGTGAAAAAGGTAACATCCACTTGTGGCAGCCTATAGATGAGGACTGTATTAGGAGACATTTAAATCAAGATGTGATTCCAACAATTTCCAACTGCCCCTACTTTGGAGAGCATTCTTCTGGCATGGACTGAGGTTATTGGAGTTGCAATAAATATACAGTTTTAAACAACATTAAATATTTTTTAGGCTATTTACTATCTATTAGCAAAACATAATCTTTGAAAGACAGAACTTAAACCAAGAATTGAAACAGCTCTGCAAGATTTCCATCTCTGCAGGATCTGGGGAAAACAAAGAATTTTGCATTGACTGCTCTAAGATGCAGATGTAATGGAAAGGACTGGAGCAGAAGCATGTTTTTAAATAGAGATATCCCCAGAGAGACATCGTTCTTTGGGCCACAATATTCTGGCATCAGTGCTTGGGGACAGGGGTCAGCAAACCTCCAAAGCTTTGCTTATGGATGGCATCCATAAAACAGATAAAGCGTAATGCACCCACATTTGAGGCAGGGGGCTGAGCAAGAGATGTCCGTATGGTAAAAGCTCCTTTTGCACATTGAGTGACCAATGCCACATGCAAGATCTGCAGTACCTTCAGGACAGAGGGAGTTGCAGCTCCATTCCTTCACCCATAGCTCCATTCCTGGACGTAAATGTCAAAAAAGAAAGACTGCCTCTTCAAATGCAGTCTAACACAAGAACCACACTTTGAAAAAAATACGTTTCCAAGCAAACCCTATTAGAATTTTGTTTCCCTAAAGTACCAGGGCAGCAGTGTTAAAAAATAAAGGAAGAAAGATGAATTGGAATAAAACATTTGGGTGGAAACACTGTGTTGTTGCCATGACTAAAGGGAACTAATTTATTTACTTATACATTCTTTGTAACCTCATTTTCTCCCATGCGACATCCAATGACTCATCGTTTGTTTACTGATGAAGAAAACATACTTTCTGAAATCTGTACATGGAGAGATCTTCCCTGGGCAGTCTGCATTCCTCCCACGCCCAAAAGCAGGCTTGAGCCTCCTCCGCAGCCTCCGTCCTATATGGCCCCACAGCCCCACGGACACCAACCCTCAGCATCTCAGGGCCAGCAGGGCAGGGAGAGGTGGAGGAGAGGCACCTGCATGGGTGCTGCCTGTAGGGACCACTTAGGGCAGATAAGGTGGCTTGGGCTTGCTTTGCTTTCCCTGCAGGGTCTCCCAGCCTTGGTGGTTTGGGGACTTTCTGGGCAGAGAAACTTAAAGCTGGAAATGCTAGAAGAGCATCAAGGCTGATAGTTTGGAGCCAGCTCTGGTATGCTCTGTCTACCATATTTCTGGACTTGATATATACCAGCTCAGGCAGCACTACCAGGAAATAAACACAAGAAGATATTTGCTTTATCTTTTCCTTCTTCTCCCCTTGCTTGCATCCCTATCCTGATAAAAATGAGAAGAAACTGAAATGGAAAGATATTTCTGGGATGCTTCTTCAAGTCAACAGACCAAAAAAAAAAAATATCTCCACTGAAGAAAAGAAGAGAAATTAATAATTTTGGACAAAGAGAGCCAGCTGCAAGAATTGCTGTGGTAATCTGCCAGCATTTTAGGAATGAGGACTACTCACCTGTAGGTGCGTCATGTAAAAGGCTGCCACTTTATTGTTCTTGGTTTGCTTTTTCCTCTTCCATTGTCCATCCTTTGAAGAGACTTGCTGAACCTCTCAGGGCGGTTGTTAGCTGGCAGTGTACATCATCCACCACGTAGCCCCAAATGGTGGGGCTTTCCCTAAACCCCACTGCCTTTCCCCAAACCACAGGCCTCTCTACCATTTGAGGTGACAGACAGCTGCCGTCGTTTGATGTGGTGGGTTTGCGTCATTCTAGGCCTCTAGTTATTAAAAAGTAACAAAACTGCTAACAGATAAACATATGAGATCATCAACCCTCCCATTAATTAAAAGGGAGTGTTTCAATACGAGCAATAATTATCTTAAATGGATATGGGATACAAGCCTCATAGTAAGACTGAGTACAGCAGGGAAGCCTTTAATGTCAGGAGGTAACGTTAGTCACCTGGGAAATCCTGAGAGCAGTCTCGGACAGCGAGACTAAGCTACCTGTCTGCAGCTGGAAAACAAACAATGGCCTTCAGTCTAAGCCAGTGCCTGCTCCCAAGTCCACAAATTCTGCTCATAGCTTAGCCCTAGGCTTGCCTTTGACAGTCCACTTCACAGGCCTATAGCTCAGTTTCTGTACTTACAACATCAAACATAAAAAGAAAGCCCTGGATTCAGAAAAAAAAAGATTCAGAGGAGTGGCTTCAGGAGGGAAAAGCAGCGGTTCATCACCCTTCTTGCTGGAGATGTGCCCTCAGCAAGGAGGAGGTGAAGCCATCGAGGGGGGACAAAGCACAGCCGTGCTAGCATGTGGATGATTGTGTGGAGGGAATGTTGCTGCCAGGCAGCTGATGCAGTTTCAGTTTGAGATACAGAGTCAAGGCTCCGGACTGCCTCTCCGCAGGGAGCACCACATCACTGGGCTCCGGGCATCACATGGGGACCTGTGGGCTGAACTGAAGTGATGCTGTGGAGGGACAGCAAAACCCCCTGATGTGCCCAAGCCTGGCGGTGGACCTTCCCCACTGCGTCAGGGCTGGGTGTCCCACTGTCCCACTGATTTAGCTCTTTGAATGCTTGTGTTACTGTTAATATTTGCTATACTGCAACAATGAAATAGATTATTAGAAATATTTTGGGGTAACCCAGACTCCAGTAGTAACCTTATCACTGCTTTTGTGTCACAGAACCAAACTGCAAAAGCACAGAGCTCTGCCTGGCACAGCCCTGCGGGAGAGACACCCAGCACGCCTGCAAACCTGACGATATTTGTAAGATTTTATGCATTTGAATTTTTGCAATTTGAATCTTTGAATTTTTGCTTACATGAAATTTCAGGTGGACATATAATTTATCTATCTCTAACCTAAAATACTCCAGGGTGATTGTTCAGCTTGTAAAATATTTAGACGCACACACCCACGCATGGTCCAATTTTTTAAACTAGGTTTGTATAGCTGTATGCCTAATTGTGCAGCTTCTGTGATTGAATGTTCAGCTAGCAAATGCACATGCAAATGCTTAGATCTATAGATAATAAACTCACTGTCTCCTCATTTTTAGGTGTAAACAAGATAAATGTTAAATACAGTGTCCTGTCAGGCTGTAAACAGACAGCTGCTTTTTATAAGGAAAGTGGGCGCAGGAAGAAAAAAATTCCAGTTACCCCACCACTAAATGCATTAAGCCTAAAATAAGTAGTTCTATAAATATATGTACTGAAGCTGTAAGTGGGAACTATTCATAGTGGATGGTCACATTCTTAACCCTAGTCTGTGTCACTTGTCAGATAACTACTGGAATTCCAAAGTTGCATTTACAAGTACTGCATTGTATTCTAAAACCACTTGAAAATAAAGTTATGCTTCCTGTAAAGAGGTACTTCTGAATTTTATTTACTTGCTAATGCAAAAAAAATTAATTAGCACATTTCTCAAGCACTGGTTAAGTTAAACTTCATAAGAGTTTTACTACGTACTGTACATAACTCCTAGGGACTAGCTCAGAGAAGTTTTAAACTTACGTTATAGGGACAGATAAAAATATTGTCATAAACAAGGTGCATATATAGCCTATATAAAATCATATGATATTTATGCATCAGTCAGTGCTATGACTCATGTTAAACTATAGCGTGAACACTGTATCACTGTAATACAGCTATTACCTATGAGAGATCCCGTGCCTTACAATGCACTGTTGTTCCCCTCCGTGCTTAAGAAGCACAGTTTTCCAGATTCCTCTCTGTAATTTTGTAGATGTCATCCGTATGGAATTTCTGCTCTAATGTTCACCTTAATCTCCTCAAATTGAATCTCTTTCAGTTGCATGAGGTATGTCTCTTAGAGGAATCCCCTCCCTCTCCTTGGCATTTTATTTGCCCTCCGCAGCGGTGGGAGTAGTAGGAGAGTGAGATGCTGTATTTCATCAGGGTGCAGAACTGTCAGCAGGGAGTATTCTCCACTCCCCCTCTGAAAAATCACTCCGCATTTTCCCAGCTCACCAGCCAATCTGACTATGTTGGTATGGGCACACTTCACTCAACCCTCACCCAGAAGGAACTGGGATTTGTTTCACCCCAAGAAGACAGCAAATGGAGGAAGCTAAAGGCCAAGACTGCTGTGCCATGGTTTTAAGTGATGGTGCATTTACAGACCGATGCGATGTTTGTTTTTAAATAAAGCTACCTCTGCCTAACAAGCCCTGTGCTGGCCATGGAGGATGAAGGCAAGTGACGGACTCATTTCTTGAGCCTGGTCCCCGTCGCTGTGACTCAGGGTGGCAAGTCTCGCCCTGGGTGTCCCATCCTTGCTGAGGACCCATGCAGCACCCTGTGGGGCACAGGTGCCTCTCCCCATGGGACCCCCAGTCTCAGGGTGAGCTGGACTCAGGACAGGCACCGAGGCCTCTGCTCACCACCTGCTGCAGTCGCCAACACACTGGGCAGAAAACGAGTGTGTTACAGTTCTTCTTTCATTTTGCCATATATGATTAGTCCTCTTAGCATTTCTTTGGGAGAAATCACTTCCAAACCCTGGAGAAAAAAATAAAAAGATCTGCTTTTCTTTTCCATTCACCAGCAGGAAGCTGACTTTGTCACTCTAAACGCTGAGAAAAATCACTCTCTGCAGGAGAAACAAGCACTTCAGAAAGGGAATCCCTCCTATTTTAGAGGTGTGCTTTGGAGCAAGAGGGATTGCACCTCCATGCCTGTCTCTTTTCATCAGCTGTGGAGAGGGTAGCTTGCTGTCATAAACCTCTCTAAAGGAGACGTCTGAAGTTAGACCAGGATACTGAAGATAACTGGGAGGAGGCCTCCCTGCATTTCACACAGCCCTGCCACTGGGCTGAAGTTGTCTGCTGCCCCTTTTCCTCTAAGTACCATAGGTGCCCATACCTTAGATTAGCCAACATGATCTTTAGGCATGATGTTTAGACTATATTGAACAGTTTTTCCACTGGGGGAATACAGCAGGAGCTCTAACATCTAGCTTATGCACAGAGATGGACATTTCGAGACTTAACTTGGAACTACATCCCGCTCCCAGCTCCTGATTCAGCTGGTTAACCACAGGTGCCCAGTGCATTTTGAGATGTCCAAGGCCTGTCCTGTCCTGCCTGGCCTCCAGCCCTATGCTCCAGAGGGACATTGGGTTTCCTGTGGTTCCTGTGATATATCTGTCAGTCCCCAGTGCATGTCTGCTGTCCCCCAGGGCCATCAGGCCATGCTTATGTGTGAACAACTGAACAAAGCCCTAAATTGCCACTGATTATAATGGGACATTTGATACCTCTGTCATGTGTAGATGCCTCACTGTTCATGGGTGTCTTAAATCAGCAAGCTGAGTCTTCCCCTGTATACTTTTCCCTGTCTTAATGTATTTTTCTGTTTCTCTGAGACATAAGAAATAATATGCAATTCAATAATAATCCCTTCAATATTATGGATGAATTTAGTCAAGGCAGCTAATTTACCAAATACTTTCTCACATGCTTTTTTATCAACAGCTAAAGTGTTGTCAATACTTCCTAATTGCCAGCACTCTGTCTTCATTTTTCTTTCTATAAAACAATGTTTGAATATAGTTCTGCATCATTCCCATTTTGTAACAATTTATTTCACTTCCCTCCTTAAAAGGGGGTCTGCTTCCTCTTTAGCACAACACTCCTCTTATTTGATGCCGCTTTGGCTACCCATCACTTGTTCTGTTTTCTTGCTGGTTTTATGTTTTCTCAGGGACTTGAGCGGAGCCTGAGAAGCAGGTTTTCTATAGGCACATTGCCTGCTTCTTCCTCCATTTCATTTTCTCTTTGGGGGGAGGGGGGAACTGTAGACAGACATGCTGCAACCATGATTTCTTTTAGAGTTCTCCAGCATCCTTAGAAACTCATGTTGGTTGGTTTGTTCATTGATGTACACCATTCCATCGCAGTTACTGGTTTTCTTAACACCTTCAAAATGTTCTTCCACACCTCTTACCTCCTGTACTAAACAACTAGTCCAAAACTTCTGGTTATCAGAGGCAGTCTCCTGTAAAACACCTTTTTGGGGTTTGCTGACTTGAACTTGAATCATTGTGAGTATCAGCATCAAACTTTCCTACTACTCTTGCATGCCTAATTCCCCCCTTGCTGAACAGAAATAACCCCAGGCTAACATCTTCCTTGACAGAATTCCAGCTGCGCCAAATCCAAAAAAATCAGAAATTGCAGATCAGCCTTCCTGTCTACAACTGTGTGAAACTGTTAAAAAGAAAAAAAAAAGTAACATGGGACTTCAAGAAAACATGGAAGGAGGTTGGGATTTGTTTGTGTTTCAGTCCTTTCAGCTTGTGGAGCATCCTTTTACAGTTTTCACTACACTGAGAAAGAAAGGGAGGGAGGGCAGGAGGGATGATACAGGGGAAGGAAGGAAGGAAGGAAGGAAGGAAGGAAGGAAGGAAGGAAGGAAGGAAGGAAGGAAGGAAGGAAGGAAGGAAGGAAGGAAGGAAGGAAGGAAGGAAGGGAGGGAGGGAGGGAGGGAGGGATTTTTCTATTGTAGGAAAGCTCCAAAAGTGAGCTTTTAAGACAGCTATTAGGAAGTTCCCATGAAAGTTAAAGCAGCTGGCAACACTGAAGCACTCTATGATCTGAATCACGATGCAACTGTGCCCGCAACTTAGAAATGCCTTCGTATTTGCAGTAGCTATAATTGTCATACGGTGGATGTCAGAGTGGGGTGGGGTGGTCCCTGGTCCCTGTATTCCCAAGCTATGAGGCTGTCGGTCCTGGGATTGCTCAGATTCCCTCTCTGTCAAGCACCCCCCACACCCATTCTTTGTTTTTCCTAATAAAAATAATCTAACTCCCCTGCTGCACCCTTCCTTATCTGATCGCACCCAACTGCATTAGTGTCCTCTGTCCCACCTCTGTCTCCAGCGGCCGAGCCAGGACCTGTGCAGCTGGCAGTCACCCCACACACCTATGATGACAGCTGTAGGGGCTCCCTTCTGTGCTGGCACCCTCTGACACTGTCTGGTGGCTGCAAGGAGAGGTTGGGGTGCTGCAGTGGCGAGGGTGCTCTCCAGCAGGGCCCCCACTGCCAGGAGTTGCACAAAGCACACACCTCCAGCACAGCTGGGGACCCTGCTTCAGGCAGTTTGGTATGAGTGCCTCGCATGCTGGAAAAGAAGAAAATTAGGAGGTGGGGAGCTATCAAAACTAATAGCGGGTTTGTTCTGGCAGTGCTGGACAGAAGTGGTATGAAGATGAAAAGGTAGGAAAACAAGATCTTCTCACAGTAGATCAATATTGTTAATATAACTAAGATCTTCACAAAGGGCAAGGGCACACATTTCCTACATTAGCCGTTGTTGTAGCAAGTGGTCCCTACTGTTCACATTCAAAAATTGACCTTTTCATCTTCCATTACTGCCACAGAGATCAATAATCTCATGCATGAGGAGAGATACTAGTATCTGTAGAATGTCCGGAGGATAAAAAATAAGGTTGTAGTACTCATTCCACTGTCTGCCTAAACACCTATTTGCGAGTGTCCCAAAACAGCCTGTTTAAATTCCTTCTACAGTGCAGAGATAGAAGATAAGGCGAGAACTCATCATCATTCATTCTACATAATTAATCAGCTATGATAAGAGCTTGATGAAGCAACATTTGCAGTAATGTAGACTTTAAAAATAGATTGTATAATTCCCCCCATGTTTTCAGTTTCAGTCTACATTCATGCAGGATGTTATGCAAATCCATAATCATATCCTTTCCTCCCACACACATGCGCTCATAGGAAGGCTGGCTGATACATACAGAAATAAAACATATGTACCCATGCAAAAACATGCTTGTGCTGGGGTGTATGCATTAATTTTAAATATGCTAACAAATATTTATATTATTTCAGCGTTCTTTTCAATTGCATGTTTCTATGTGTGCTTACATATCATGCTACCATAACGTGTCATGTAAGCACAGTGTTATCCATACATTAAGCTGCAGAGACATGTGATGAACATTGCTGGTGAGAGACACAGAGTACATGTTCGGATGCATCTCTATTACATAGAAATGTTCAAAAGATTTGTATCCTCCCTAAGTATATCTCACAAAACAATTGCTGCCAAGGCATTTTTAGTCCCCATTTATTTTCTAATGCATTTGAACAGGAAGGGGAAAAAATAACAGAAAACCAAGGAACAAAACACAAAATTAAGAGCAGAGAGAAAATAAAGAGGGAAAAAAAGTAGTAAAATGTATTTTCAGTCTCTCTCTCTGTAATAAAGATTATAATGTGTACAATCATTTTTACCAAAGGAGTCTATGATAATTATAGGTACACTGTCCTACATCTGAAACCTCTGTCTCATATATATACACACATATATATGTGGATATATATGCACGTATATATCTGTATATACACACACACATCTATGTATATAACCGTATTTTCTTATGTGCTTGTATCTATACACATATATATGTGGATATATATGCAGTATATAAATACCACCCAAACCCCAAAAGTTTTGCAAGGGCAGGAGACCAGCTAAGCAGATTCCTGACCATCTGACAGCTGGGGAGCCAGTTTATGTGATTTCTGTCTCCAGTTTTCTCAGAATACAGAGGACAAATTTCTGCTTTACGTGCTCCTTCTGCAAGCAGTATCTTACAGGCAGATTTACAGCATCAACAACTTCAACAATGGCAGAGTGGGGATAAAGTCACTGCAATTGCTGACACAACTCCTCAGTCAGAAAAAACCCCCACAGTGTTCCTCCCCAAAAAAACTAAACCACCCCAGCCAATTTCTTTCCTCATCGTGTCCTAATGTACACTGCTGTCATGTCTTGAAAGAAATTCAGGGCTTTCTACTGCAAGAAATAGCAAAAAGGAGGATAAATTGCTTTATCTCTGGCAGAAGTGGAGCAAGCCTTCTGTCATATCCCCCAAGCTGCTCCAGGGAGAGGATTTCCTCACGTGGATTAAGGCAATTATTTTACATTGAATGAGGAACAGGAACGTTTCTGCTTCTGTGACTTGAGCCTCCTTGGGGGTCCTCTGCTGCCAATAGCCAGGATCTGCAGCTCCTGGGAGACGGGTCCAAGAGCTGATGTGGTTTTGGCAGCCAGTGTCTCGCCAGGGTGCCGCATCCCCCAGGTTCACTCTGGGAACATCTCCCTTCCCACGGGTGGAAAGGCAGCAAGCCACCCTTCATCCATGTCCCAGCCCCAGGACAGCAGAAACTGGGGCACCATCAGCTGTGTTTCAGACCCTAAGCCCAGCCTGGCCACTTATCCCTCCTCTGGGGTCCAATGACTGAGCTCCTGGGCTAGCCACCCCCAAAACCTGGGCAGGGGATGCAATCGCATCCTGCAGAGCTCCTGCCTGTGGATTGCTGTGCTACCGAGCTTTCCATCTATATTAAAAAAAAAAAAAAAATATTTTTTTATATAAATCCTGCCTTCAGGAAAGCTGAGAAGCCTAAAAACAAAGGTTTTCCAAAAAGCACAGTTTTCAGCAGAGGCGCAGCAAAACTTTCCATGCTGGGTAGAGGCTGCCTGGCCCCAGAGGGTGGGAAGGAGCCCCCCGGCATCCCCCCAGGTGCAGGGTGTGGGAGGGAGTCATGCTCTCTCCCTTGGGATGCATCCACCTGGCAGCTGCTGCTGCCTTCCAGGTAGTGCCCGGGGAGCCCCGTGGCTGGAGCACAGCCATGCCATGCTGGGCAAGAGGAAAAATCACATTAAAAGACACAACCTTGGCTGAAAGGTGATTTGTTGCAATTCTGTTACAATCAATTAAAGGGATGATTACAGTCAAGTGTTCTGCATTTCTGCTTAGTTTTTTGGCAACAGTTTCTATAAACGCAATGGGACAACCAGCAGTGATTCCCTCCACAGAGTAGCCATTGTATTTCTCAGCTCCACTCCTTATAAACTAGATGTTGTAATTAGTGGCCAAGTACATTCCTTGGTATCAGTGATGACATCATCAAGTGAGAGCCAAGTGAACTTTCATCAGCACTCTAGTTTTAATTTAGGACATAGAAAATTTGTTTTCCAAACCATTCACTTATATTTATGGGCATCAGATTTTCGAATTTACTGGTGCTCACACACACTGTGAATACTATTTTCTGCAACTTTTTTTATTATGGATAATTAATCGGTGCAGAATGTAAGAAAAATGGATATGTAGACTGTATGGCCTGAATCCACCCATTCTGTAATTGAAATAAATGCTTGGATGTTTTAGTTCTACTTAAATTAAACTTAAACTGATTGTGAGGGTGACAAATAGGATTTATCAATCTTTAACATCTCTAAATAGGAATGATCTTCATCTAAGTTTCCACATTGATTCATAGCTTTGAAAAAGTGGGAACATTTCGAATTTTGCTATGTTCACATGCAGTGGTTGAAATTCAGCAGGGATTTTTACCTGAAGTAGAGTGTCTTAATGCCTTTCACCTTACTTTTAAGCATGATAAATAGTCTCATGGTGTATTGAGAGCACTTGGGACATAGGTCAGGGAGCAGGGGAGAGTTACTCTACTTTCACGCAGCAGAAGCAAACAAATTTGGCAAGGTGTGAGAAGTGGCAGGGTTGGCAATATTACCACTAGTAATTTGTGTGGGAAAGTGTCCTGCTCAGCGCTTCTTCTGAGCACATTTTGCACAAGCTAATCCTACGAAGAAACCAGGTTTTTGGTACATAGCAGTGAAGAGATAAAGAAACTTTTAGGGAGTTTTATATGTAAAAGGAGTGAAAGATATTTGCCTTTTTCCCAAGACGTGAAGCTTTGTCCAGGAGGGGTTGTGAGCAGCACTTCTAGCAGCAACCATTAGAAACGGTTAGGAGAAGCCATTTCTAAAGTTGAAGGAGATGGAAACAGCTTCCCAAAGAGCAGGGTGCTTCAGCGGCAGGGATGTGTCTGTGGCAGTCACATCAGGCTTGTCCAACACAGAGGTGTCCTGGGACATCTGTAACACCTGGGGGCTCTGGAAAAAACGGTATGCAGTGAATGCTTAAAACTCGTATCAGAAGCGGGAATGGCAGAGACATTGGCTGGATGAGATGCCCCTGCGTGACACAGCTCTAGGTAAGCAGGCATTCCCCTTGCACTGTGTGCATGGGCATTTTTGGTCGTTCACTACTGAGAAGAGTCATTTTGATTCAGTGAGCTGCCAGTGCCCGACCCCATCTCAGTGCCCCCCCGCCCCCAACCACATGCACTGCTGTTCATTCAGGGCCCGGCACCCAGGGAGCAGCAGGAGCTACCAGGGTTTGAGCTGAACAGAACAAGTCACAAAATGCGTGACAATAGAAAATCAACAGAAAGAGAAAAAACTGAGGCTTCAGAAATAATTAAGCCACTTAAAAGCTGTGTGAGATTCTCAGGGGAAAAAAGGAAAAAAAAGGGAGCAGAGAGAGGTTAGTACTGCTCCTTCTCACGGTGCTGCTCCACTGACACGTCTGGACGTGAGCTCACCTTTGCTTAAGGTCAACTTTCTGGTGCTTGAAGTTGCTAATCCTGCTGAAACGTCAGGCCCCGAATGAGCTGCATCCCAAAGGGAGCTGTCAAGCAATACTTGCCCACTTAACTGATTAAGACCAGTTCCTAGTTTTTCACTGGCAATTGATGGATCTAGTAGTTGTCTTCCCCCTACAAGATAGATCAATTGACAAGAAAACTATTTAATGACAAAGCTTCTAAATGCTTGTCTAAGTTCCTTCTGCATTTTAATAGTGGAGACAAGTTATTCAATCAAGCATGGCACTTAGTGCTGCAGTGTCTAGTTGAAATGTATCAGCCTCTCAGAAGAAAATGCTTCAGGTCACATTGTGGACAGAACATCCAGAGACACATTTAATGTGATAGGCTTTAGCACCCAGTATCTATGAGTTTGGGTTGGAAGCAAGCTTGCAGAGGTACTCTAAAATGCTCCTGAGCTCGCAAGCACATAGCCATATTTGTTGGTTTAACCCCCAAGGGCTCTGCTGTGATTCCAGAAGGGGTGTGAAGGTGCAGGTGGGCAGCTGGTGCCTGGTAATAGCCCTGTATTTATCCTCCTATTTCTGGCTCCAGGCTCTCAGCTTTGTTTCACATTCACATGAACATTTCTCTGGTCATAGTTTTGTTAGGCAGAGATTTCTCACAAGGTTTCTGTGTTTTCCCTACCTTTACTAATTGGAAGCACAGTAGATTGCACTCTTGCTGAATAGACTAATTTATTTCTAAGTCACTGCTCTTACACATTTATGAATTTGGCAAGGAGGAGATATTACATTAGTCTGGAAAGTTTTCAACCATAGTCTGCTAAATTAATAACCCTATTCATAATGAAATTTGACTGATTTTATACTTTTCATACCTTTTGGGAGTGTACCAAACTTTCCAGCACTTAAAGAGGCACTGTAAACTGTATGTTAGTACTTTGGTTCAAGAAGAGTCCATCTGGCCCCTTGCAGTGATGGCTCACTGAGAGAGGAGGTGGCATAACCCAGTCTACTTTTAGGTTCAGAAACAGAGTGAGAAGGTAAGAAACTGTTTTCTCTGGATTAGATCCTGCTTCTCTCATTCAAGCCATGTTCTCATTTCAAAACTGAACTTTTCAAGCCAAGGAGGCTTCCACCTGCACAGTCTTCTGTGCACTGAGTTGTGTCCCAGCAGAGTTCACTAAGAATTGCGCTTTAGTACCCTGCCCTTGTTTCAGTGAAATGACAGAGTAAAACCAACACAGGAGCCAAGTCATGCCTTGCCCTCAGTATTTTCACAACTTGTCATTGTACCCGCTATCTAAGGCAGGTCAGGCTTTTTTGTCTTTCATATTTATGGGCAGAAACTGAAGATCTCAAAATACAGCCTGCTCCGAAGCTGCAAGCTGTTAGAAAGCACAGTCTATTGCACTGGCCTGATACACGACACTCTCTTGCCTTTATCCATCTTTCCCTCTCTTTCCTCGCAGGCACTGGGGTTTGTTAATAAAGGCTGTCCTGCCTTTTAAGCATTAACATGAAGTTTCTTTGCCTGAAAGATAGGATACATCTAGTTAGCATATGATACTGCACTACTCATACCTATCTAATTGAAAATGACCATAATTTCCCTGCAAGTTTATCTGACCAAGAAAACCAAATAGTCCCTTTCCCCCAACTATGTTACTCATGTGATACACGATAATAACCAGTCCAGAAAGGGCTGCTCTATCACCACTGACGGGAGGCTCACGCTCCAGCTGAGCCTGCTGCTGCGTTTCAGCCACTGTCAAGATTAGAAGTACTGTGAGTATCACTTAATCAGCCTTCTTACACCAAAGTTTTGTCAGCCTCAGATTCCCCACAGTGCGCCAGCTGTCTCAGTATTTACTCTGTTTTACAACAAAAAAGTTAAGGCTGCCAAAAAATCACCAGACAACTTCTAATTTTTGCACATGTAACAAACACCTGCAGCTACATTCCCTTCAAGGCATGAAAACTAATCCAAAAATGAATTTTGTTTTGGGGGAGGCTTTAGGAGAAAAAAGTATGAAACAAATTATTTTGCTATTTTTTAGGTAAAAGAGGGTGAAATAGAAAATAAGCTGAGCAAACCACTTCCCTAGCATTGTCCGTGTGTCTTGCTCAGCCTTCTTCGGTGAGGAAAGGAGAAAGGCAATGGTTTGAACACATCTAAGAATATGTAGCCCATCTGGGTGCAGGCAGGTGTGCTTCTCTTCCACCTGCATTTAAGAATATGCAAAGCAAACGCACTCATCCGCACCTGTTTGTGTAGACACATCCTGACTTTTGAAGCTTGAAATTTAGTATAAAAATAATCCCTTCTGTGCGGAGCAGGTGTTTGCAAAGTTGCGTACAGCTCATTTGTAAAAGAGCAATTCTGAAAGTTCAGCAGTGTGCACCAGCCCTGTAGAACAGACTGCGAAGTTACAGCTGCTGGTTGACTCTGAGTGCACACAGAAAATGCATGTGACTGGCTCACTGGCCTCATTACTCATCCTATATCCATGATCTAGCAAGTCAACTTCTTATGTTTCAGGGGAAGTCAAAATGATAGTAATGCTGACAGCAATGCATTAATTAACCACTGTCTACTGGGGCTCCCTGTGAACTTCTGAAGTGTGAGATTTCGTTAGAATTGCTGTTTGTCTGCAGAGCTGCGGACGCTCAGCCAAGGCACCAAGGGGTGCAGACAACCTTGTTCAAGTCATGGTCATGTTCCCTTCCTCCCCTCGTTGACTGTCATTTTGTACAAGGGCTTCTTTTGATGGCTTGAGGCCCCAGTGATTTCAGCTTTCTATCCAGAGTGTTACGGACAAAGTGGGATCCAAGTCATTGTGTTTACTAAACTGAGAGACCTTTATAATGACACACATACACTACAATGAAGCAAATGAACATCTATGATCTTAAGAAATTACATTCTTCTTTCAGCCTGAGTTTGTTCAACCACACTGCCCCAATTCTTTTATTGGCCATACTGAATGCCTTCCCCATGAGGTACCTTTTCCATCCGTAAGTACTTATACAGGCTGGCCAAGATGTCACTGAACGCCCTCAACAATTAGCTGGCAGAGGATGAAATTCAAAAGTCATTGGAGCCAAGCACTGTGGCCTCTCTCCTGGTCCTCATTTCCACTGGTTTTCAATCTTGGATCAATTGGTGTCCTTGTTTTGACATGCTTCAGCATCTCACTGCAAATATCAATAACAAACCTGCACACAGCACTCCTCACAGAGGTTTGCTAATATGGCATTCAGAAATAAACCCCTTTTCCTACCTCCCTTCTCAACATGATTTTAAGTTGTTAATTCATCTAAATATATTTTTTCTGTTCTTTTATATTATCTAGCCCTATTCAGAATGCCTTTCCCCCCCACCACTTGGGAACACCTTGCTTTTCTTGTTGAGCTGATCCTCCACAACCCCTAGCATTTAGAACAGATGAGCAGCATGAATCCTAAAGGCTTTCTCTGCAGTCACTTGCAAGTTGCCGAAACGTTTGGTGCCTTTAATTATCCCAAAAGTGAATGTTGCAACATGACCGCACCACCTGCATGGCTTGGGATCCAGAGCTGTGTTGTCTGCCTGTATGGTTCTTGCAAGGCTTTGCTCCATAACAGTATCTGTTATACATGCATGCATATGTATTTCTGCAAGACAGGGATTGCTCTATCGAATGCATGCCGTGCCATGCCAGAGCTCTCTGGGCTACAAGGTGGGATGTCTCAGTGGTGCAATGCAGCTTTGATCCCAGAATCACTGTAATTATGTTACCCTATTCCTCTGTCCGAACTGCTTAGCTAAGCCTAGAAGCCATCTGCAAGATGGTTTGGTTTGGATGACATCTTGCTTCTATATCGCTGCTGTGTATCAGGTGGTAGGGCAGGCTTGCTCCCAGCCAGTTCTAGACCTGTCAAGCTTCACTCAGCTGGCCCCAGTTTCAAGCTCCCCAGCTGTGGCTGCTGCGCCTCCTTCATTTGCACCACAACACAGTCACCGCTCTGCTTGTCAACCAGAACTGGACGCCTTTGCTCTGCTACTGGCTGCTCATCTGTGCCTGAGCACAGAGCAGAGCGAGACCACAGGGATGAGCAGAGCTGGGAATACTCCTTCCATGCTGGATGGTGCATTTCCCCCACCACCCAAAGTACCGGCTGCTTTTCTCAGTCACCTGTCCCAGTGATGGACATTTAAATTGGATTTTAGAAATCACAAAGGCTGCAAAAGGCATGACGCTCTATGGTGGGGATTTGCATGCTACATAACGGGAGACTACCCAGTTCCTACTCACATCTGCAATGATAATATTTGTTTACTAGCTCAGGCAGAGAAACTGAGCCAAGTCAATCGTCACTGTCTCATCCCTGCTTTGAAAAGCTCACTGTGATGATTATCATCAGGACAGTGCCTGAAAATAAACCTGTCGAACACAGGCAGACTACATGAGGGTGAGCCCAAATAAAGAGATGATTATTTGGCTTCAAAATCCCAGAATGGAAAACAATAGAAGGAATCTGGGGAACTGCAGATGTTCAGTTGAAATGTTTTCTGCCTCAAAAAGAGAGGAAGAGAGAGAGAGAAGATACATGGAGTGGGAAGGATTGCCTTGTGGTTGAGGGTCTCGGGAGCTCTGGCCTCATTTCCCAGCTCTGCTCAGGCTTCTCGTATAACCTTGGCCAAAGTCACTTCATCTCTCTGTGCCACAGCTCCTCCACTATTACATGGATTTCCCCCCTCTAGCACTAGTCCCTCTCCCTCTTTCTCTCTCCTCTGTTTGCCTCACCTGCCAAGACTGTAAACTCTGTGAGGTACAGACCGCCTCTGATTTTTGATTTCTTTCTGTTTGGATTTGATTGTCTCTGATTTGATTTGTTTCTGTTTGTACTGCAGCCAGCAACCTCAAGCAGAGCCTATGGGTGATAACATAACACAAATAAAACACACAACTGAGTTTTTGAAAGCTTCTGTGTTAAAAAATACAGTAATCAATTCTGAAATGTTTTGCTTCTGATGAGCCAGTAGTAAATTTTAAGAAAGGTTGGTTTATTGTAACAGTATAATGGGTTTGCTGTAATGCAAAAGCTAACTCGCAGATTCCTATGGTATTACTATATGGATTTTTACATAATGTTTTAAAGTTGTAAGCTCTGTCTGCTCCATTTAAATATTTGAACAAAGTCCTGTGCTAAGGGACGTAAACTTGATTTTGCTAACAGTCAGCAGAGCCGTCTGCAGGTGAAATTCTGGTGTAAGCACTAATCCCTGACATGTGGCTGTTATCTCCATGAACTGGATGCCAATTACCTCACTGGTGATAGCCTTCTTCCTGGCAAGATGCAAATTTCCATAAAGTCACAACATATCAGTCAGAAGGTGCATAGATTCTCTTCATTAATGATGTAATTTTGGATAGCATTGGCATTCACCTTAGGAACGAATAAAAGTTAATTCAGAACCTAACATGCATTGGTAGACAAGGAAGACAAAAAATAGAAAAACTTATTCTCTTCATTTTCATCCAGAGTGTTTGTTTTCCATTATCAACAAGATCACTTCATGATGTTTCATTAGGGAAAGAGAAGGTGTAAATCAGAGCGTATGGGTACATATAGTTGTCATTGAGATCACTGAGATACACTATTGTTCTGGCATATCAGCAACACTTTCCAGGCAGTAGCAGCCTTATTTAAGGTGATTTCTATAATAATCTTTGCCACTCAGTAGAGCTGTCACATTGCCCACAGATGTACGAAGGGCTTTAGCTGTAGCCGTGTCCCCCTAGTCACTTGCCCCCTGCCCTGCAATGGGATCCCACCAGATGAATGGGGCAGACCCGGCCCCCAGCCTCACATTTTAAGTCGTTTCTCAGCTGACAGACAGCGGTACTTTCAGGCTTCCTTCCATCAGGATTAGAAACAGCATCTCAAGATTTTGATCTCTAAGGGATTTACCCAGAGTCTTATTTCTCTTATTCTTTATTTAGCCCTGTTTAGTGTTTAGGTCTCTTCCTGCATTCCTTAGGTCCACAGGCAGGTGAAGAGCTGAGTAGAAAGCCTTGCATTTAATTCACTCTCTGTTTTTAGCTGGGGAAATAGTTTCTCAGTGAAAGACCCGTGGTGCAGCCAGAGAGGGCGGGCTTGAAACTCCAGGCAGAAATCCCAGGAGCATGACCCAAGGGAAACTCCAGAGACTCTGCTATTCAGCTTTTCTCTGACTGATAAGAGGAGAGGCCTGTCTCTACCATTTCCAGTGGTTTATTATTTCTGTCAGGTGGGAAAGGGACCTAGGGGCTGCTGTGGCTTTCCAGTTTTGGAGAGATAACAATACTATTCACAGGCCTTCTGAGCCAATGGCAAGGGCATCTTCACTGAAGTCACTTTACAGTACTTGTTAGAACACAAACCTTGCACGAACAACTTAAAATGAGGTGAGATAAACCAGTCCCTTTTATGTGCTTTATTTATTTATCTATAGATCCAAGATAAGCACTTGGCCAAAACAAGATCTTGCATGGCTCAAATTCAGCGTCTCAAAACAATCACCATCACAGGAGTCTCCTTGCCAGGTTCATAATTAAATATAGATACACAGTAGATGAAAGCATGCTACGGTGCTGAGGCAGTTTGCTACCACAGCACTGAGACATGAGAAGCAGCTAGTGCAAAGCCAACTGTAAGGAGTCAGTGAAGCTCATTTGCAAGGGAAATGCAAATACAGAGCTGATTGCATTCCCTTAAATGGGAAAGTGTGTTAAATCTGATAAGCGTGCTCTGAGTGTCTCCTAAGCGTGGGCTTGTCTCAGCGCTTAGTTTCTATTCTTCAGCGGGTGAGGGAATGAACGCTGTTCTAAAACCCTGCACAGGTGAGAGACAGCAATTATTTCCCTCTACTTCTTCCACTATCTGCATAAATTAACATCTAGATAGCCTTTATATCTCCAAAGCACTCCACATATATTAACTAATTAATGCTCACCGTATCCCTCTATATTAAAGAAAGAATTATCTTCATTTTGCTAATGTTGAAATTCAAGTAGGAAGATTAAGTGCCTAGGAGTGAATCCACCTAAGCAGTTTAGTCACTGAAGTCAAAGGGACTAAAGATTAATCATATGTTTAAGAGCTTCGGTGGACTGGGACCTGGGTCTTGCACAATGCAGAGCACCTTGTAGTATCAGGCGCACCCAAAGCCACAGAGGCACCAAGTATGAGTACCTGACGTGAAATTGCTCTTCAGGAGCTCAGATCTCAGTCCAGTGCATGAATCCATTATATGCTTTCTAAACGAAACTAAAAATGATCTGTCTTTGGAAATATATGGTCATATAAGGTAGATATCAGACAACATACTTGGAACAAAAAGATGTTGCCCACATATAAATGGTGCCTGTTTTCTTCACCACCACATTTCCAATGGTATAATACACAAGTTTGGAACTTTCCAAAACCACGTTTCTCTCCATCATTACCTGCAGTACCTATGGCAGAAAACATGAACTGCTACCTGCCTGTTACGTACAGCTCTTGACAAAAATCATCACATCTCCCCACACTTATAAAAACAAAGAGTCTGTTCTCCTGGAATTTTGAAATCAGTTTTCCTGGCTTCACAGCTGCAACATTACCAGCCAACAGATCTGACATTCCTCTCAGGAAGAAATTCATTGTAAGAAGGATTTAGAGGAGCCATGCAGACAGTGGGGTTTGTTTACCTTCATTTGCATATATGCAGAAGAACTTTTATAGAGGCAAAGAGGAGAGAGCCGTACCTGAATCTTTAGCAAGTGCTAGTTCTATCAAGTTCAAGTTCAGGACTAAACTCAGGTCGGATACTCAACAACATTTACATACAACGTTCCCAGGGCTGCTTGAATATGTCTTTCCCTTACAGATTTGCTGCGCTTTACTGATATTGCACAAGATTGCAAGGTACTCTTGTAAGCAGCCCTCAAATGCTCATATTAAACATTATGTTGATAAGGAGGGGCCTTATTTGGGGATAATTATTCATCAGCACCTGAATATGTTGAGAGGGGCATTGGGGCATTTTCCTTTTCTAAAGAAACGGCTCTTTTGTTGGCATGGAAAATAAACAGTGAGCTCCAGAACAGGCTGGTCTATTGTAGAGTTCCCAAAATTAGGCTAAACGGCTGGTGACTCATTGTTGGGATATTAATCAGAGCAAGATAAATGTGTGTACAAAGGAAGGGACATGGCTTATTTGATTGGGTTATTGATTGATTTTGGATTAATTTATGAAAGAGACAGGTGTTGGTGGGGGTGAGACTGCAGTCACAGAAAAGAGTAAGGGCTTAGCTCAGCTGGCCCTTCCTGGTGTTGATAAGCTAAAAAGAAAAAAAATGTCCGCAAAGGCAGAGGAGGGATAAAGGAGAACAGCAGGGCAGGGCAGCTTGTGCAAGCCTGGCGCTCGCAGGAGGCAGCCTTTGTGTGAGCAGACAATAAAACAGCATGTGTGTGAGGGGTGCAAGGGTCGGCAATAGGGAAACCTGGGACTGGGCAAGCCTGGTGCAAGGAGATCTTTTTTTCCCTGTGCCTACTCTGTGTCAGCTGTGCTACTGTGACTGCCATCAAAAGAAGCAGGTATTACTATTAAACAACCAAATCCCAGAAAATCGGATACGGTGGATGAGACTTCACCTGCATCTCCTTTTCACGTGCTGCAAAACTGTCAAGCTCAACAGTTACAAGTAAAATGGAGCGAAGGCAGGGCAAGCAGCGAAGTGTGGAGAGAGGAAGCCACGGCCAGTCACGGGGCAAGGAAGCAACGGAGGGAAGGGCTGGTCCCTGTGGAGGCACAGCAGCGCTGCTCTCCTCAGGCCACCCGTGACCATGATGAGCGCTGCAGAAAACACCAAGGTGGAGAGAAAGCACTGAGAGAACAACTTTTAGCAGCTCCTGATTAAGTTTGGAAGAAAATTAACAGAAAGCATAAATATTCTTCTTTCAAAAAAGACTGCTCAACTTGAGTATTTTGGGGGATTTAGGGGATTTGTAGAATTTCTCTGCACAATACAGATGCCCTAGATAGGCATGGCATGAAGGCGATCTCTGTTATTTAGCACACGTCTCCACAGTACGGCTATTGATGTGTTCTCCCCCTCTGAACTACGTAGCACTTATTTTTCACATGAGTAAACTAGCCTTAATATTGGCTTAGAATGTAGATAAATACACTGAGTGTATAGATTTCTCTCTGTCCCTGTAATACTGCATGCATCTCTGGCCTGGATCTCTGGCTTTTCACACTGGTAACCCGTCTCTAATATTGATTTGGAACGTGGATAGATAGTACACACTTTATGGATTTATTTCAGTCTTTGTTCAATCTCTGTTGGTTTGGAAAGTAGATAATCTGCAAGAATGAATTTCTGCCATAACATTGCTTTCTCTGCATACAGAGTGAGAAAATAATATAACAAATATCTTCTAGTGCGCTAAGTAACTTCCCTTTAGCTGACTGTAACTCCTCCTCCTCAGCATCTGATGTCTGTGGCTGTCTCGGTGAAATGGCTGTGCACTGTCATAGCAGGGCACTTTCACAGTGAGACATCCCATCTGTCTTCCTTTCCCACAGCATTGCAAGTGTCCGTTTGCTTTAATACCAGTTGCTGCGCCTGCCTTTCGTCTACTGCTGCACGCTCTTAAGTGGAGATGTTGTAAAAATGTCAGGCTGCTGGGGTTTGGGTTTGCTTTGTTTTCTGATGGCTTTGGTTTTTACACAGTGGTGGGACATAGTTTGTGACAAAGGGTGTCTGTAAAGCTTGTGAAAGCATGGTACCACCCAGCAAACCAGTGTGTCCATACTGCACCACACAGCCCTGCTTGGTGGCACAAGTTCAGGTCCTCAGCACAGGATAGCCAGCGCTGCATGGCACTCCACCTTGGTGAGGATGCTCTCCCTCCCAGCAATATTAAATATGATGGTCATGGTACCACACCAAACCACAGCTGTGTGCTCACGGCCTGAGCTTGTTGGATCAATGCAGGTTCAGTGAACACTTCAGCAGGTCTGCTTACCTAGCATAGGGAGTTCTTGAGAGCCCGGAGCCAAAATACACAGGCAATAACCTCAATGTTTTGTGAGATCCCCCTTTTAAGCATAAAGGTTGAATTCTTCAGCTGCGTTTTTACAGTCCTGTTGGGTCTGGTGTTTGCCAGTGTAAGAGGGCACCAAGTTGTGCAGCACAAAGATAGGTCTGGCTGGGACCTCTCTGCACACCTCAGCAGGCCACCCAGTATAGCTGCTGGAGGGGAACAGGCGTTCATAGGGCCTCTTTCTTCCCACCCTGAGGGGAATATCTAAAACAACTGAGGGGACTTGTGTCCTTGATGTGTGGGTTTATAACATAGGGTGACCAGATCACATACAGATGTCTGCAGTATGGGCATTTGATGAATCCTGCATTTGGTGACTAATGGTCATGCTCCTGCCATTGCAAAGCAAATAAGGCATATACAAGGACTAGTTGCTTTGTCCGCCATGTCATTTCTCCAGTATGATCATGTGCAGTACCAGCCACCACAATAACGGAACTGAACTGTTAATAAGCCTTAACACTCATCCCGTGTTAAGACTTGTTCTGTGTTCACTTGTTTTTGGCCTACAGAACATTTTCCACATGCCCATTTCATTATCAGCCATGCTATTTGTAATCCACATGCTTACTTTAATAGGATTTAGTTGTCAAATAGGATTCCCTTTAATTTATAAATGGTATTAGCTTCCTTAACATCTTGCTGTTCTTTGTTGGCTTCATCAAAATTGCTTCAGGGTTAGTGTGGGTTTAGACTCTGGGTGAGAACCACCACGTTCTGGGGTTTCTGTGTAGGTGACTGGCTACATGCAAGTACCGTCTCAGTCAGTGGCAGTCTAGGCCTCTCTAGAAGTCTATTACTAAATACAAGTGTCTAATGCTGTTGGAAGCATGTGGATGGATAGAAAATGTGGGTCTGGGAGATATTACACAGGGCTGCTGAAGACCTCTTCTCTTTTGGAGCAGCAGCTGGAGGTGCTGGGAGACCCCAAGGCTTCTCAAGATGGCAATAGACCCTGACATGTATGTGAGGACATCGATTCCCTAGTAGCCAGGTGGTCATGCCCTGGGGGTGGTCTCAGCCACCTGGGCAGCACAGGATACCACCTTCACCAGTGACAGGCTTCTAGATAGCATCATGTCTTTGAGGCCTTCATCTTCTGTTTTTTTACCACTTTCTTACCGCATTTAGGGGACGTTATCCAAAGCCTTTACTTGTCAGTGAGATCAAAAGCATAATCACAACACTTCTTTCTGTTAAAAAAAACAACTTAGGCAAATAGTTGTCACTGAGGGGTTTTTTTGCTTCATATGTATGTGTGTTTATTTTATGAGTGCATATAAGGCTCACTTTGCATCCCAGGTCACCACACCTCACAAGGCTGGTCATAACTTTAGCCTAATGTCATCAGACCTTTATTTCCTGCCTATAGCTGCTCTTATACTGGAGTTTAATAGGGGCTTTTATGAAATTTTTGAGCACAATGGAGATAAAAATAGGCAAAGCACAGGATGTTCATCAGGACTTCTTTGTAGAAGAGCCTGAAGCTGCTACCTCTCTCTGGATCCCCATTGTTTCCTAACTTCGCCCCTTCAGGGGTAGATGTATCCGTAGCCAATTGAAGAGAGAGAAAGCATGCTGCTAGAGGAAGTATCTTACTGTGATTTCTCTGCATGAGAAATATGTTTCGTTCACTGTGATCCTTAACTTTCATGGAGTGGAGTAAGGATAGGATTATAAAATCCACTTCTCTTCAACTGTCTTTTGCTAGAGGGATGACATACAGGAAACCTATCTGCTATCTATATACGGATGCCAAAAATATCTAGGTCATAATAAGCTCCTGATTATATCTCTATCTATTCCCTGAGAGTTAAAATTTATCTCACTTTAACTCACCTCCAAAGTTTTTGTCTGGGGTAGTTTTTGATAAATTTAAGCAAAATTCCCTTAAATAAAGCTGGAGTTGAACTTAAAGTGCTTAATTAGCACTAAAAGTGCTTAATTAGCACTTTTTTTTTAACATCAAGGAATAAGAGCAGAAAGCAAAGAGACTGCTTTAATAGATTGGAAATTATGAGCATTTTATACTGTGTAATAGGACTTTGTGCAACTACAGCTAGCAGGCTTAACAGCTCAAACTCCTGGCTTTGAACACTAAAAATGCTGTTAAATTATTAAGCTTAGTCTCCACTGGCAAGGACATTCAGTGTCTGAAACCTTACCAAACCTCAAGGCAGTTGACAGCAGATATTATAATGAACAGAACAAAGAGAAATTCGATTTTTTTTTTTAAATGGATTCTTCAGTTCATCTCTTACACTGGAAAATTTAAAAACAGCAGCTATGAAACTTGAACCAAAATTAAAACTTACAAATTAAAATTTCTCTTGCAGAAGCAAATTATAACAATTATCACTTCAGGCTGAAGCAAAACATATCAAATCTATTTCAGGCATTTTAATCCTTCATGAAATGAAGTGCAAAGTACAGACAGCATTCAAAACACAGGGAAGGAAGTAAAGAATATAGTGCTTGTTTTATACAAAGGCTCAGTGGTTAAATATAAATTGAGCCAGAGGCAGACAAGGGGAAAAAGATGGATGGAGCGGAGGTCAGGGCATTCATCTGGGACTTGTAATACCAGGGCACCAGTTCCTACCCCAATAACCTTTCTGGTATGAAGAGGAGTGGCACTGACAGGAGCATCCTTATATTACACAGCCTGGTGTTTAGGTATTTCAGGGAGGTAAGAAATGAGGTTCAGATCCACTCTGGTTATGACAGGAATAAGAACTGGATTTCACATATTCTAGGAATTGCTTTAATCTCTGGACTTTGGGCAAAAAATGGGAACATGAGCAGCAATACTTTCTTTGTCATGGTTTAATGCATGCAAGCCACCTGTTTTTCAGTGTAACCTGTTCTGCTGGTTCAGAAGCCTACATATTAACATTTACTAAAACGTTAACTTTATGGACAGACTTTCCAAAATGGAAAATATTTATGAGTGTTGTAGGTAGAAGTAGTGAAACATTCAGACTGTGATAATGAAGAAACCTTGATGGTATGTACACCCTCTCCTGGCGCCCTGTTCCTGCCATGGGACCTCAACGTGGTATCTGTGAGCTACTGCCATTCCTCTTGGCTCTTTGCACTCGTGATAGGGAATAACTTGGAGTAGCCACTTAAAACGCTGTCACCCTGCTGCCAAGAAGCAGCCCATGAATTTCAGTCATGTTGCATTTTCTACACTCACAGCTAGTCAAGGTCAAGATGTCCTAAATGTTTACAGGAGATCACTGATGAATGGAGAGCTGTTCAGACATGCTGAATTGCAGATAGCTACTTTAACTGACTTAATTAGAACATGCTCAGTATAAATGCTGCGTGAAGATGAATTTTGCTTCTGCTAGCAGCTAAGTGGTCTTTATCTAGAGGCTAAATAGGTTGGAAAAAATTGTGATATGGACAAACTTCAAATAAATCATAAAAAGAAGGTGAATAAATGGACAACTGAGTTCAAGATTGAAATACACACGGTGTTTCGACAGTATACATACATACTGTGCACTCCTATGGTAGTGTCAATTTTCCAGGTCAAGCGGAAAGAGTTATGAGAGAGTTTGACCCAGTTATTGCTGAGACCCTCTGAGGCAGTTCAATATTGGATTGCTGCTAGTAAAGGACATGCAGAACAAAATACAATCTTTCTGCTAATTGCAGTGAGCCTGCAAAAGCAATTTTTTTTTACCATAATAAAGCAAGCCAAGTGGTATTCAGGACTTTTGGATTCTACTCAAGATCTGTCACCAATAGCAGATGCCAGTAATAAATACAGACGCATTTCCAGAAACGCAGTAAGTATGGAGGTACGCTCTGGTTTTCCCATCAGATCTATTTTAGAATAGGATATATACTGTAAACAAAAGGAAATAGAGTATTTTAGTATTCTTCAAAGACACACCTGGAATTTATCAATCAGTTTTAAATGTGTTGTTGTTGTTTCTCTTCCTCTCACTCACTCAGATAATACAAATCCCTGACACATCAGCCTCCCCAAAGAAGCAGAGTGCTGAGAGGGGTATGGAGGGTCTTTGTTCTGAATGGTGCTGCTAAAGTTTCCTTCCATTTCTTCCTGGAATACAGAAAGATGGATCATTTGTTAGAGCAGCAGGGGGCAATTTCACAGTATCCCTAAATTTTTACAGAGACCACTTCTGTCTTTTATGCTTTGCCACTGCAGGAGAAGCTGCCCAATTTCAGTTCTTCCTTCCAGAAAGAAAGGGACCATGCCCTGTAGCAAACTATTACATGGAAAGAGCCTGTTTTGAATACAGGCTTCCTCTTTTATGACAAATTATTCCTGTCTACTCTACCAAGGACACAGAAATGCTGGAGGGACGCTTGATAACATTCATCTCGCCTAACCTGAGGCATCTGCCAGGTAGATGTCACCACTTGAGCTAGACTAGGGTTCCCTTCCTAGACTAATGGGTAGAAAAATGCATTTCTATTTCATGAGTCATCTGATCTGGTTTGGATGATTACCGTAGGACAAGATGAATCACAAGGCAGAAGGGCTCATTTCTCTGCTGATAAGAAAAAGGTGGCTAGGAGAATAGCTCTGATGGGGACATCTCCTTTGTAGGTGCCTATGTTTAGGTGAGGTGAATTGCACTCTCTGAATCAGAAACATCAGAAATTGGTGTATAGCACTAATTCAATAAAATATCAAGGACAACCCACTTTGCTGAGACCATTTAGACAGTTTGACAGTGGTTGCTGTGGTTCTGTCAAAAATTTTCTGGTGGTGTAAGGCTCTGCTTTCTCTGTGTGTATTACTCCAAGCAGGAGAAGAGTTAGCCAACTAAACAAACATCCAGGAAAAAAAATGGTTATTTCTTTATTGCTGAGGTTTAATCTATTGTTTTGTGATTTTTAAGGAAATCTTGAAGCTTAAATGCTAAAATGAAAACCTACAAGAAGATCACACCAATAAAAAACTCACAAAAAAATTAATTTATGTAGCCTTATTCCCAAAAGTCTAGCTATGCCTCTCATTAGTGCATAAGAAAGCATTACAATTTTTCCTTGCTCTGTCTTAAAGACTGTCATTCTGATGTAATTTTATTATTGAGTTCTACAAATTGCTGCTGCTCACTTTAAATATCAAGTTAACTAGAAGGCCTTGTAGCTTTTGTGAAAAATGCAGGATTAAAATATTTCTGGGAGCTCCTCTCTCAGCTGCAAGGTGCATGGGAATTTTGAAGAGACACGGTAATTCCTCCTACCTCATCTTTTATAGGATCTAAGCCTCTGGAAGATAGATAGACACTTGACCAACTGGGGGCAGGTACCAGCGGTGTTACTCAAGTGTTAACTGTGTATTAATCATCATTAACAAAAAGGATAAACCAGAACCACATGACCAGCCAGCAATCAGAGAGATCAAGAGGGTGTTATTCAAAGAGCACAATTTGAAAAGCTCTTTTCTGCTCTTTAAACATCTGCATAGAGAGCAGCATTGCTCCTCGGTTCCTGTACATCACTGGGGAAGGGCTGTGAGAGCACACACAAACCTGGTGGCCCTGGGAAGTGTGTGCTCCAGGGAAAGAGTCCTAATTCAGCTTACTATAACATAACATAATTTACTGAAGCAGTCACCATTTGGATCACAGCGTTTAGATTTGTAGCTCTTAGTAAATTCTGCAATAGGTGCTAAACTGAACTGGGAGTAGGAAATGCAGGGATTTGTGAGAGCATATTAATGCAGTGGGGAACTCACTACTAGGGAAAACATGTTATTTCTAAACGTACAGCTTTTATGTATATTCAAGGGCATCAAAGACTTATCTCTGATTCTGAAAACATATTGGTATTAAAATAACATTCAGGTAAATTAATACTATTGATATTAATAAACGTAATAATACAAAAAAGGAGACAAATTCCTCTGTTCTGAATTTATTCAGCTGTCTTTGAAAAGACGCATGCACCCTTATTAAATCAAATGTATTCTGTTTTTTCATCAATTTTGCTTCTATTTTTTGCCCACTTTTTTTCTTTAAGAAAAATTATGTACATAACTGCACCATGTATCCAGCTGATACAAATGCTTGTGAATTGCCTGTGATATATTCACTGATGGTGTAAGACACATTAGATGAGAAAACCATTTTAATTCTTTGTATAAAGAAGTCACTATACAAAGTATTTTTAAAACTAGACGCATTGTCTAGTTTTAAACAGATGCTTAGATGAAAGTCATGGACCTGCTTGAGCAAGTCCAGAGGA
Organism: Strix aluco; assembly: GCF_031877795.1. Classification (NCBI taxonomy): domain Eukaryota; kingdom Metazoa; phylum Chordata; class Aves; order Strigiformes; family Strigidae; genus Strix; species Strix aluco. The sequence goes on along the minus strand of NC_133932.1, from coordinate 68,541,063 downwards.
GGGCCCCAAAGATGATCAGGGGGCTGGAGCACCTCCCTTATGAGGACAGGCTGAGAGAGTGGAGGTTGTTCAGCCTGGAGAAGGCTCTGGGGAGACCTTATAGTGGTACTTAAGTACTTCCAGTACTTAAAGGGGGCCTACAGGAAAGATGGGGAGGGACTTTTTGTCAGGGACTGTAGTGATAGGATGAGGCGTAATGGTTTTAAACTGAAAGAGGGTAGATTTAGATTAGGTATAGGGAAGAAATTCTTTACTGTGAGGGTGGTGAGACACTGGAACAGGTTGCCCATAGAAGTTGTGGATGCCCCCTCCCTGGCAGTGTTCAAGGCCAGGTTGGACGGGGCTTTGAGCAACCTGGTCTAGTGGAATGTGTCCCTGCCCATGGCAGGGGGGTTGGAACTAGGTGATCTTTAAGGTCCCTTTCAACCCAAACCATTCTGTGATTCTATGAAGCTTCATTAAAAGATGTTGTAGCAATTGAAGACCCTACTATGTTAAGAAGAACTTTGTAGAACTGTAAAGCTAATATTAGAAAGACAGTGAAATTGAAGGTTCAGTCCCATATATAACCCTAACTGTTATTCTTAACACCAGGGAGCCTGTCCCTCAAAAACTCCTCCTGATGAACCCTCCTTGGCCAACCAAATGCAACACCTCTTCCAAATAACAAGTGCCTACCGCAAAATGCCATTTCCTGCAATTTAAATGAAGAGTTACAGGCTGCTTTGTGTCAGACTGATATGGGATACTAGCTGAGCATGCAGTTATTTCCATTTCTACATGACTCTTGTTGACAGCACAGCACTTCTCCTGTCTCAGCTGTCTCACAGGTTTCATGTACATTCAGAACTCCCCTTCCAACACACATACATTCAATTCATCTGTGTTTAATCCTTTCAAGTATCCTCTTCCCCCTCCCTTATCCACTTCCTGAAATATCTTAAATATATGCTCTGAGCCTGTGAACTCTGATATTATGCCTCAGTCACTCACTCATACAAGTTAAATGAAGTATGAATAGAAGGTAAGTGGGAGGTAATAGGATGGAATTAATGTAATTTTGGTGGATGCCGATTTCCAGGGATCAAACCTGTGTTTCAGTCTCTAATGCCCTGAAAATAAAAGGGCCTGGGTGGACGCAAACATTATGTTACTGCTTAAGAAAAATACAGCAGGAAGACATATTACTATTAAATCTTTTATCAATTCATTTAATAGATAAAACAATTCATCTGTTTCTCAACTCTGAAAAAGCTGTACAAATCATCCCATCTGATCCTGATTTATTGGTATTCATCCTTCCCAATATGTGTGGCGTCCTTTTGGCAGGGGCTGACGTTCTCTCATCTGTTGTATCCTGATGCACATCTGCTCAGAAGTGTCACATGTAGGTCAGGCACAGCCAGAGCCACAGACAAATAGTACAAAGGCAGATGGTTACCAACTGCATTCTGGGCTAGATTTTGGCTGAACAAGGTAATCACTTGTTCTGCTCGCAAACATATTCCATGTTTCTTTAAAGTTTTTTTCCACCATTTTTACAAAAATGGGGGTAAACTCTGAACAAGGAAGATTTCTCTACTGCGTGCTGCAACTTATCATTGCCAACAACCTTTGTTATTTGCCAGAGCTTTAGCAGCATCATATAATTTAGCTATAAATTGTTCATATATTGCTCTTCAGAGAGGTCATAAAGGGGGCCATTTTTTGATAAAGAAGAATTGGATGGAACCCTTCTACCCTGATCTCTAGTGTAAATGTTAAACCCATCACTCACACCTAATCCAAAATTAATAACATAGTCTAGCAATACTGCTGCTGGAGTTCGCCTCTCTGTTGTTTCCCTTGTTTTATTATCTTGACAGCTTTTCTTCACAGCAACATAATAGTTTACCCCAAAATGTTGGATCATGCTTCTATTTTAAATGCAGAACAAAAGTTGTGGCTAAATATACTAATTTCGAATTACTCGGTAACCTGAATATGAAGGTTGTTTTATTTCAATTAGGATGCTGCTTGAGGTTTTGGTATTTTGGGATTTATTTCCAGTGTCTACGTGATATGTTTAACAATACTAATGATGAACTGATAATTATATCTTGGGCTATTGTGTGATGTCTAAAATGTGATGGGTGCTTACCCTGTAAACCTTGAGTACAATTCTGTATCCACTGCTGATTATTTAGCTTCATGAAAGACTACTACAATTAAGTGATCAATCATATGTGAAGATTAATGCTACTTTCGTGGTCATTGTCCTTTTCTCCAGAGTCATCTGTACTGAGTGAATAAACTGGTAAAAAATAATTTCCCCTCACTCCTTATAAAAATAGCTTCAATTTTGTTGATGTGTAATGTGCTATTGAAATAATATTTCAGATGAATATTTATAGGCATTTCTGTTCTGTACACATACATTGATTGGGTTCATCTGCACTGTGCAGACACGCACATTTCTTGTTGGTTAATGATAGTAGCAATTATAATAGCAATACTAATACTGCTCTTCTTTATAAGGCACGTTGATATCTCTGGGTAAAAAGTGCCATAGAAGTAGGTAATATATAGTTACATCACATATATTACATCATATAAGTCACTATGTTGTTATATGATGTACTCACATCATGTTGTAAACACTGTTATTATATGACATTATTACAACAATAACAATATCTTGTTAATCTTGTTTTAATAATTCTTCAAAATTTGGGCTTCTCAGATATAGTAATACTCTGAATAGTTTTTGCACTTTCTTTTGTTTAAATACACAGAACCCAAAGTGTGCAGAGAAGTCAGGTTTATATGAGAAGATGCCATTATTTACATGTTCATTTATTTTCCCATTCAGAGTGTGAGTGTGAATGATTGGACTCAAGCCTTAGATTTTCAGATTTCAAAGCCATGTGATGACAGGAGGCACGGTTCAGCCAAAATTCCTATTATTTCCTTCGTTGCCATTTTGCCTATGTAACATGTGCAGGATCTGTGCCCCACACTATTTCCAGTTACTTTGATGTGATGAATATTATCTGCAACTTTTGCACTGCTGACAAGTGCCAGTAGATGTGCTATTTAATTGTCATGATTAGGACTATATCTGACTGTGTTACTCAAGAAAAGCCATCCTCCTACTTAACATCAGCACACAGCTACCCACTGCTTTGAAAAAGTCTCATCTTCAGTGAAGTACCTCAAATTGGTAAACACTAGTTGAAGAGATGCCCATCTGCTTCATGAGCGCCCCTGTTAGCAGTCAGTATTTGTAATTACTGCAAATGATATTTTTAATATGTTGCAATCACATTGCAAAATCAGTTATTTTGTGAAATGGCTGTTTTATATTATGACTGCAACACATACATAATTGGACTCTCTCAGAGGAGACAAACTGACAGGACACATACTGAGAAAACTGCAAGGTCTATGTATGACTCCAGATTTCCTGAAGAACTAAAATGATCGAAAAAGTGTTCTTTTTTTCTTTCTTTTGGCAGCTTATTCAGAATGATGAGACACACTGTATCTAAAGCCAAAAGGCTTCTGCTTAACTATGGCAGAGACACAGGGAAAAAGTATTGGCCTCACTGAAGTCTCCAGGATTTTGGCCTTTGATTTCAATGCGCAAGAAATCAGACAGTAATTTCTAAGGGGCGTAGAGGATTACAAGCTAGAGAGGAGTGAAAACTGTGCTTGGCACAACTGGACATTACATGTGCACTTATAGAGCAGAGCAAGAACTTCAGTGGTACATGGGAACCTTTGCAATGTTTAAGAGCAAGAAGGTGGCAATAACTGAGCAAAAAGGCACAGAAATTATCAAGGTTCCATGTAGCTAATGGGATTTTTTTTTTTTTTTCACTGTGCTTTCATGCAAATGCCTGTATGTTCTGCACGCAGCAGATGCTCAAAGGCAGTTGCGTGCCAGGTGTATGTGTATGACTCCAAGGTCCTGACAAACCAGCTGCCCAGGCTGGGCACCTGGCTGGAAGGTGCCATCAGGCCTGTTTAAGTGTTAGGTACTGGGGTCTCATCCTGACACAGCACCAAGGTGTGGTCAAAGGCACTCCTGTGTCCCCCTGTTTGGATGCAGCCAGATTTCACCCTTTGATCACTTTGTGGGGACAGTGCATGCTCAGAGTGATGCTATATAAGCAAGTTGTCAGTTAACTAATATTCCCCAAGACAGATTGTGATCCTGCCCAATCACTTGGGACTCAAAAGGATTCTCCATGAAGAACAGATCCCATTTAGGATTTGCTCCAGTGATATTAAGAGAGGAGCTGGCTTTCTGTGTCTGGTCTGAGGTCTAAGGATGTGCTAACCGGGGACAGCAGGACTCTGCATAGACCTGCTGTGGACTAGTATGAAAAGTTGGGGCAAAGTGACAGTTCAGTGAATTGTTGGTGCCTCCCCTTCCAAAGACAAGCAAGAAGATTAACAAACAGCTGTGTTTGTGGAGTTCTTTGAAATCTATAGATTAAATTTATGTACCTAAAGTCATGTGCAGTGCTAAATACTATTATTGTCTTCTGAAATTAGAAACACCTTCCAAACAATTTCAAACCCTTCTCCCACATAGTCAAAGAAAGGAAATTAATCTTGGCCACAATTAACTTTCTATCCTCATTTCTCAACCTGCTCCATCTGCTACTTCATCTGACCTGTTCCTACACTTCACTGATCAAATGCATTTACGAGCTTATCCATCATCTTACAGCATAATGAAGTGTAAACATTTTCTGCATCAATCTATAATGTGAGCCATAATTTGGAGTTCAAAAGATTGCATCCAAGACCATTTTAAGCTTTAATCACAACCATGCTGAGTGACGGGCTACTTGCAGTTAGCAAATATGTTTGCCCTTTGTTGCTGGACATTCTCAATGGGTCCAGAAATTCTGTAATTTCAATAAACATTTGGAATTGAACAGAATTTAAATCAAAACAAAACAGAACAAACAGCAAACCCAAACAATTTTTCCAACATGACTTTATTTAATAGCTATCTTTAATGTCTAGATTGCTATTTGAGGCGAGTACAAGGGAAAAAAATCTTGCAAAATGATCTCAATGACCTGAATGCAGATGCTGTAAACAAAGATGCAAGACTAAAGATGATTATACCAGCGGTATTGCCTGTATCCTTCAATTTTGCCTCATATCATCCATTGTTACATAAAGACTATTTCAAAACATCCTGCAAAAAAGCAGTCATACACAATTTCATGCATATGGCTGAAGTAATCAAGCAACAATGTAGCACTGGTACACTAAAGCCAAAAACCTGACAACATTGGTTTTCAATACTGTTGTCAGATAATATTAATAGTAACTGAATCCAGCATCTGGTCCTCAAAAAGGAAGAACAATCTTTCTCCACTAGTCCTCACATCCACGGTATGTAGTATTAAATTCAGAATGGCCAAGCTGTAAAATGTGTTACAAACAGCAAGGGACAGGGATGACATCGAGGAATACAGGGAAAGAAAGAGGAAGACAAAGGAAAGCACTGGTTCAGCAGCTCACAAGGGAGAAGGGCGACAATAGCCAAAGTATTCAACAGCCTCAGTCATCACAAAATGAGGTTAATTAGGACTAGATATTTATCACTGTTTTAATATAGGAATAGAAATGCAAGATGAACCTTTAAAAGAAGAGTCTAAACAACATTTAGATAAGTAGAATTATTCAAATTGGTAACACCCAATGAAACACACACTGGAGAACTTGCAGAGCTTGCTGAAGCAATTTCTGTTTCTCTAACAATTATCTTGAAGAGCTCATGAGGTGTCTTAGAGAAGTGTAGAATGGCAAATATGGCACATGTTCTTAAAAGGTTCAAGGAGCTAGAGCTCAAGGAATGTAACTTTGGTACTTAGAACAAATCATTAAGCAAACACCACCAAAGCACCTAAAGGATAATACAGTAATTGAAAACCAGCAATCACAGAATTGTCAAGAAGAATCATGTCAAACCAATCTAATTTCAGTCTTTGACTAAATAATTGGCCTAGGAGATAACAACAAACATGATTTGCTTTGACTTTCATATGGCTTTTCATACTGCTTTACATGGCATTACCCTAAGCAAAAATGAAGATAGCTAGGACAAGATTCAGCCTCAGATTCATGCATAGAAATGTCTCTTGTTTACTGTGGAGGTGTCTGCAGGTAACCTAGCCATCTAAGCTTCCTTTGTAGGGAGGAGATCTAGGGCTCAATACAGTTGCCCCCATAAAGGTATCTAGTACCATCAGAGATGCCTCCTGGCTGACCTTCAGCTTCCGTTTCAAAGGGGGGTGAACATCCCATATGTCCTGTGTCAGATCTGCCAGCCCCATACGGCTGCCCTGAGGGCATCACTGTACAGTCCAGAAGACAAATTCACCTTAGCACAATTGCCCACCTGAGGATGAGCAGGAGAGCTCTCCAGCCGCCACCCACTGTAACAGCAGCTTAGACACCTAGCTCTGTGGGTGCATACACTGAGGGAATTCTCAAACTGGGATGTATTTCAAATAATGTTCAGTGGGGATTTACCTTAGGTTTGGTCATGCTAAGCAACTTGTAGGATGAAACAGAAAACATTTTTTGTGCCATTTATAGATGACAGCAAACTGGGAAGGGATGCAAGTACTTTGGAGTACAGGGATAACATTTTAAATGATTTTGACAAGTCGGAGAAGTGATCCAAGGTCTGCAGGGTGTTCAGTAAAAAGAAATGCAAAAAGCTTCCTTTAGTCATAAGATGTGAATACAGAAATACACAATGGAGAACTAACGGTAAGTCACCAGTAGAGTGGAAAATAATTCAGCAATTACTGTGATTCACAAGCTAAAAATGTGTGTGTGATGGTGCTGCAGAAAAGACAACTCCCATTCTTGGATTTACTGGCAGGAATGTCATGTTGAAGACACCAGAAGTATTTAACATGCTCTGATCCATAATGATAAGGTCCCTGCTAGAGTGTTACTGCATCCAGGGCCAATAACCACACTTTAAAGAAAGATATGACAAGTTGCAGAGAGAGTAGATGAGCAAAGTAAGTATGACAGGGGAGTTACAGAATATTATTTCTGCATGAATTCATGGATTTTGCTGTGCTTACTGTGGGGAAGACTCAGCGATAGGGGCAAGGGGAGGACAGGAACCCATACCAGTCCCCCAGGTCATCAGATGTTATAATGAGAAGAAGATCAAACTTCCTCTGTCTGCTAAGTGAAGGACACAAGATAATTGGCCTGATTTGCATCAGTGAGATGTTTTTAAATCCTGGAACCTCTTTTATAAGAGATTTTTAGGAACACGTTCAACACAAAGAGAAGATTAATACTGCTTCAGAGCGACAGAAGGTGGACCTGCAGCTTTTCTGTGGGGAGCTGCTAGAAATGGCAGAAGTGTCTCAGAAACCATTGCCCACCCCAGCAATCCCCTACTATGGGGAGGCAGAAAGAAACCCTCATTGATGGAGGTGGCTGAGAAGCACTTGAAGGAGGTGGCCGAGGAACAGGCAAGGAGGAGCCCTGGTCTGGTGGCCTTTCTCTGCAGGAGGCAGGCACTTCCTAGGGCCCACTGCAACCTCACTGTGGCACCAACTTGAGACTTGGGGGCTTGTGTTTCTGTGACTGTTGATCGAACACAATATGTAAGAGGTCTCTTCATTTTATCTTTTCTTTTGCTGCGAAGGTGGAGTGATGGGAGTTTTATTATAGCACAACCGTTCTTTAGTAAGGTAGTTAATGAGCTGTCAGGATTTCTGTAATAAACTTCTCTTTCAGAGTAGTAAGTAATAACTCACTGCAAGATGAAGCTTATTTTTAGTCATTGCTCAGAAATGTGTTTTACCAATTTTGAGAAATAAACCTCATCTTTTTCAAGAACCTTATCTCTCAGTAAAAACAGACTGTGGGACTTTCTCAGAGCAACTGGGTAGGTTTTTTTGAAATATGAATGTAATTAGTCCTTTTACTTATAGTGAAAGTATGTGTGTTATAGAGTTGTAAAACTGTGGAGGGGATTGGGAAATTCTGTCTCATCAGTTCTGTTCTTTCTGCCTCATGCCATTTCTCTTTGCTTGTTTGTGCTCCTCACGGGAAGATGACTAATCCTGGCCACCAGTAACCAGCAGTGCATGGAGCTCTGGCCAGGACATGACAGTGCTTTACAGCAGAGCACAGTTGCTTGGCTTGTCATTTTCTGAATTAAAAAATAACAATTTTGATTTGCCACCCTCAGCCCTTTCCTTTCCAACATACGTTGCCCCCAGCTGTGCTCGAAGGGGCAAGGAGAGAATTTGAAGTTATTTGTTGTAAATAATTTGTCTGAAAGCACATTTCCTTTTGCAAACAATGTGGACACAGTTTACAGTTCATGACTTTAATAACTGTTTAAAGTTTTACAGTGTGGATATACTTGAACTGATTTTCTTCCTAAGCTTTCTGCTGCCCTTCCTATTTTCATGTCTTATGGCTGGTCAGAGAAATCACGTGCTCGTGTTTCTTGTCCATGAGCTGATCCAGGCTTAATGGCCAGGAAAATTCCCTCTCTCTGTTGCTGATTATGCTCAGATGCTTTTTTAGTATTCCTGAAATGTGTCTGCAAATAGTAAAAGCACATTCTGAGGAAAGCTGCAAGTGCCTTTTTTGAATATTCACACAGGTTTCGACAGGGCTTTTAGATTCTGCACGCCTCTTGCAAAATGCCGAAAGTTTCCTGCATTAGTATTCATGAATAAGCAAATACAAAAGGGCAACAAATGTCAACAAATCTGCATTACATCCAGCAGTGTATGAGTAGCGCCTCTTCCCACTGCCCGTCTCTCAGCTCCCTGATGGTTTCATTGCTGACCTTGGCACCTTCCCTCTCAATCGCTGGGGATCCTCTCCGTGATCACTTGCATTTTACTTACCGTGAATGAAGCAGTATTTCTGCTGACTCTTCCACTTCCCTCCCTCCAGAAGAGTGGCTGAGATGTTTTGCTTATGACCTCTGGTGGTAAAAGGGAGGTTCTACAAACACATTATTTGCACTAAAAATGACCATGAAATAAGCAGGCAGACTTGTTTCCTATCAAGAATCAGGCTGTAGCTTAGCTGGGGATGGGTTTTTACCAAGCACCAAATTTTCCTTAAGTACATCCTTACATGATATTGAGTTGATTGAATGAACGCAGTCATGTAAACAGTGTCATCGGCAGAGACACACTGGGGAATGTAAGGAGCTGTACTTACCTGCTTTTCAAGTGCTTGCTCTCCAGGAGTGTCCTTGTTCCATGATGTTTTGTTTTACTACATCTCCTGCTCTAAAATAGCGTACTAAAAATGATACACTTTTTTAGCATTTAAGACTTTGTTTATAACATTCAATTTATTTCTCATTTCCTGAGCGCTTTGCACCAGAGAAAGGTGTGATCCTGTTTACACCCATACAAATCTGTAGGCAGGGCAGAATCCAGCCAGATTTTGGTAAACTGATCTGCAGAACCGCAGTGAAATGTGTACATATAAACGGTGCATTAACTAAGGATATATAAATATTAACTGCATACTACTGAGGAGGAAGTTGTGGAAAATGGAAATCAAGTAACATACACTAATTTGCATAAGAAAGGCAGTGCTGGCTACAGGACAAGATATCTATGACCTACACTTGTCTTCAGACAGCAGTCAGCTCAAAGCAACAACCAAACCATTTTCCTCTTTTGTACCATCCCTAGCTGCTGCCCCATCTCCTGTCCAGGCTCTAGAAGTGGGTTGTTGTGTCTGTGTTGTCCAGTGCATTAAGTCTCAAGCTTTACTTAAGGGCACAAAAAGGGACAGTTTTACCCCTGATCAAGCTGCCCTCTCCCCATGGGGCAGTTATCCCAGACCTTGCAGCAATAAGGTTGCTCCCAGATGGAGAAGGGGACGAAGTGAGGCTCCATCTCCCTCCCAGTCCTCAAGGTGCATGGAAAATTTCAGGGCAGGTTTTTTGCTAGAATCAAACAACCTTCTCCTAAACTGCACAGCAAAAATGAGGTGTCATTTCCCAGATCCTCAGCAGTGCAGCAAAACACTTCCCCTGTGAAGTTCGATGTGGGAGGAACAGAACTAATGAGACTGAAGAAAGGGGCAGAACTGCAGGAGTGTACATTTCCCCTGCAGATCCTGCAAAGAAATTGGGTCACAGCAGTGAGTCTGACAGCAGGGCTTCACCCTGCCAAAGCATGTCAGCCTACTTTTAGCCCTGTGAATGTGTAGATCCCGCTAGTCTGGTCCTTAGTTTTAAGCCCACTGACTTCACTGAGACCTTTCGTTTGCTTAAATCTTGGCATTTCTCTGAGCTAGGTCAGCAAAGATGGCTTTTTGAAGCTCCCAGTTTGCATTAATGAGGCTAGCTGTTTTTGAAGTAGCTTCTTCAAAAGTTACTTTACAAACCTTTATATTGTATTATCTATGCCCTGAGAAAGGCAACATCACTTTTAGTGCAATGTGGTATCAAAAGAATTGTCTGTGCAGTGGCAGCCACAGGAAGAGACACACTTTCTTCTCTGAGAAGTCAGGGAATATGCAATTTATTACAAGGCTAAGCAATTAAATTACATTTGGGAAGAGTTTCTTTATAGATGGCAGACAAAGTCCTCTCAAGCAGATGGATATAAAGTCTCCACCACATTTCAGAAATTTGGTTGAAGACAGTCCAATTCTGAAGTCACTTTGGCAACTTGTTGTACTACACGTGCTGCAGCTTCAGCACCTTTACACTAGGCACTATGGACTCAGAGAAGGGGAGTTGCAGCCCAGATTCATGCCAGAACAGTACATCCCACATTGTATCACTTCCCACCTGGAAGTGTCTGTCTCTGGCCTTCCAGGTACCACGAACAGAGATGATGATGATGACGAGACATTTACTAGTCACTTCAGTTACACACATGAAATTGAGGAGGACAGATCCAGACTGAAGAGTCTACAGTGGTTTCAGAGGAGGAGAGTTCCTGGAGAGCTAAGAAATGAGCTCCATTAGATGTGGGGTGGTGGGGAGGGATGCTGGAGGATTTGAGAACTTGTCCAAGTGCACATGTGTGGTCTGGGTGACAGCCAGGGATGAGTGCATGTCACCAGTGCCCTTGTCCTAGCTGTTTCAGAGAGGTGTGAAATGGGCAGCTGCAGTCTGACAGCTCTTCCCAGGACTGGCTGTGAGAAAGGAGGATGAAAAAAGCCATCAGAAGAGCAGAGATGCCTAGCCAAGTGCCCGTCTTTCCACTGGCTAGCACTTCCAAAGCCAAGATATTCATGGTAGTGGAATTTTACTGCATTTGTGTCAGACCTCTGAGATCTTTTACAGCATCATTACTCTGCCAGAGTTTTGTCCCAGAGGCTTCATCACAGGCTTTGTATGTTTAAAGTATCAACCATGGCTCTGCAATGAGATGGAAGGCAGGTCCTTCTTCCTCCTGGGCACAGGCCACAATGTCCCTCAAAGTGCAGGAGTGGGGTTTATCACCTCGGCTCCACAGGCAGATTGCATGGTAGCTCGAGTGTGTTACAACACTAATGGGAGACCTTCAGAACCTTGGCCCATATGGTGGCTGTTGTCACAGACCTGATAACTCAGACCATCCATGCACCTAAGTCCATCCATGACATGGCATTTCCAAAGGCTGAAAGGTCCAAGGTCTGAAGAGGAAAGGTCTGAGAGATCAAAGGCCAGACTCTGGTCAAAGAAAACTTACCCATTCCTGCCCCACCCCAGTGCTGACAATGTGAAGGCTCTTCCACATAGTGCCACAGCGCCCAACTGCCACTGCTGTGCGGCTGCTCCTTCAGCAGCTGCCCTCACACGGGCAGCGAGGAGGAGCAGGCAGGGTGGCAGGGCCACTGCAATGGCATCTGCCATGCTCTTCCATCAGTGCCATGATGACACTGTGCCATGGGGAGGATTTAGTCTAATTTTTTGGTTTATGGCTAACTGGGAGCAGCAGAAAGAGACAAGAAGCCCTGAAGTTGCTCAGACACCTCCAAACTATTTTCCAGCTGGACAGAAGGGCCAGAGAAAGAATTTTCATTTTATAATATGAAATACTTATTTTGTCCTGAAACAAAAACATTCAGGTTCCTTCTTGAACTTCAAGCATTCAAGATGTTTTGAAGGGGAGAGTTTCAAAAACTCCACCCAAAAATGAACAATATAGTGAAATGAAAGTACAGGAAATCCTTTGGTATTGCTGAGTTCAAATCTGACACCTGAAAAGAGTTTTAGTGGTGAGGAAAGGCGCAGAAGGAGGGGAAAAAAGCCTGTTTTCCATCTTTATGTGCAATATGGGAGGCACATGAAAATGCTCAACCCCAAAAACTATCAGCAGGTGTTAGGTGTTCACCAGACAGCAAGAGGGATGGAACAAATTTTAGCAAGGAGCAGCCAACATCCTTGTTCCAGGCTGAAGGCCATGAGGAAAGACAGAAACAAGCAACAAACTAAATTAGAAGACAAACTAACTGACCAATGTATGTGCCGAGGCCATGCTACAACCCTCGCAGTGCCTCCCCCAAGTCTAACACCATCTCAGCATGGGTGACAGAAAAAGGGGCATGAGGGAGATGGGGGTGAAAAGACAAGGACAAAGAAAAGAAGAGGGAGAGCAACATGCCTCTTCCAGCAGAAACCAGCTTTCCTCTTCTCTGTATGCTTTTCCTATCTTAATGTACAAAGCTTGCGGCCAGACGATTAGATCACTCTCTCCCCCTTGCCATTTGTATGTCACTTCTCTGCTTATCTTGGATCTTCCCCAGGGCTGGGAGTATATCTTCATGTACATGGTCTAGCTGCACTGCAACACAGAGGTTAAGAAAAATAGGAAAGCGCTCACAGAGACAAAACAGCACAAACAGATGGGTGGGGGTTTTTTGGTGAACAATGGAAAAAAATAAATGTCTGAACTTGTTACATTTAATTGCATAAACGTATTGAAAGTCTGCTGCCCTCTGTGCTCTCATTATTCCCATGCACCTATTTCCCTAACCTCACTTACCCTGCACAGATAAGTATGGTGCCCTTTTACTGGAAATAAGTCCTGCCCCTGTCAGTGTTGAGAAAGATCACTGTAATGCTTGCTGTAGGGGAAAGAGAGAGGAAAATCAGTGCCTGATGTGCTAGCAGACAGTAAAATTCAAGGGTCATAGGAAGCCACAAATCTGCCAGAGATGATTAATTCAGTGGTGAAGGTGGAAGCCTAAAAGTTTTTCTGTTTCCTTTGTACTGTCAAATTTCTTTTTACTTGATGCAAGGGACAACAGAAGATTAGGAGAGATGTCTGAAATGAGAGGTCCCAGGGTACAGGAGACACTGGGATACTGGGCTGTTGCAGGGTGGCACGCCACCGATGAGGACCTATTTGAGCATGGGTGACACATGCCTGACATGTCATGCCTCTGTGCCATCCTGTGATATGGCATGTTAGGTGATGTTAGATGCAGCCTTTTGGCTGATTAGACAGCAACCATCTCCAATAGGATGCCAGCTGTGCTGCTACCTCCTCATCTCCTAATTCATGGCTTTACCTCTGTCTTTGGAGCAGCACAATGAGTTGTGTGAGACCTGACTGTGTGAACAAGGGTGGAGAATTATTGCAAATATAAGTGAAGCTGCAAGAAGCAAATGTTAAGAATCCCACAGTCCCTGGGATTTCTCAGTAGCAGCATTTGTTAAGAAGGGAACCTACACATTTGGACAAAAACACTTTCTTAGTTGCTGTCCCCCTTCTGGGAATGGATTAGCCTCCATCACACTGGATGTACCACCTGGCTACCCCTCATCTTCCCACCTTGTCTTCCCTCCATTACACAGTTTAAAAAATACAGACATCTCCCTTTCACTATCAAGACCTTATGTAGCCCTGTCCTTGATCTTCTGATCTTCCCTTCCCATTTCCTTATCCTGATAAAGTGCCGGCATCCTTTCACTCTCCATTTCCCACTCTCGTTCTGCTGCCCTCCCTTTTGCAGCTCTCCATGCATGAAATAACCTCCAGAGAAAGCTTTTTACATTCTCATCCTCTCCCATCAGGAAGCTCTCGTCTGTCATGGACCTGACAAGTAGTGCAGTAATATGGTAGTAATAATACACTACATCTTCAAGATGTCCATGATGGACATATATATATATATATATGAATGCAGGAGAGCTGTCAAGAGGATGTAACCAAAGGGACACAGGACATTCTTCTTTCTCCTCCTCTCTTCATCCATTTCCCTCTGGTTTCTGCATTGCCTCTTCATTTTGTCAGTGAATTCTTTTAACCAAGGACTTTATTTCTGTCACTGGAGAGTACTTAAAGTGAAAATAATAACAGATGAAAAAGCAAACAAGGAGGAGTTTCAAGATTTGCTCTTTCCTCATGTTACTGCAGAAGTTATTGAGTAACTGGCGAGAAACTGGGATGTGGAGTGGCTGTGGTGTCTCTGGTGGTAGGGAGTGAGCAGGGAAATAGAGCAGCTGGATCTTAAACCTCCTCTCTTGAAGATTTGAGCCCTCCCCAGAAAAGATCTTCACTGCAACTTCTTCCGATTCTTGTCTGTCACAGTTGGCTGCTAGTGAACCCCACACAAAACTGTTATTTTTGTTATCCGGTAAGATAAAATGCTCTATGTGCATCTTTAAGACTCAATTTCTTTTAACATCTTTAAGACCTGAAGAGCAAACTAACTTTTTGTGCATTTTTCTTATAATTTTCAGTGCATTCACAAATACACGATTCTCCTGGAGCACTGATCTAATAGAAGACAACTTTCTGCAAACAAGAATCTCAATTAGTGCAAACCCAACAGTGATCCAGATGTCACACAACAAATCTCTTGAAGAGCTGGGAATACAGATCTCACAATTTTTAGGTCCATAAGCTATATCTATACCTAACGCAAACTGGAAAAACGACTGACCGCAGCTTGGAAGCCAAGGGGCAGAGCATGATTCATACCCAGGCTAAACTCCATGGCCTCTCCTTCTCCCTTTTAAAAAATCCCAAGTGTGTCAATGTCCAGACTCATGCTGGGATGGTCCCTTCTCATCCTAACCTCTGAGTTGCATCCAGGCACTGTGTTGGGGACTGCTGGTTGACTGACCAAACCTGTTTAGGGAAAACACTACTGATAAGCTGCACAGACACATGGAGGAATATCAGTCAAACTCATGGCCTGGCCCTGTTTAATTTATCAGTGCAAACATGCCCATACTGAATTAATTCCCTAGCAAATGCTTTTTCTTGGCCTTACTTCTTCTTGACAAGATCACACAGCACTTAGCTGTGCATCAAAAGTGAGAGGCTCATGTCCCACTGTGCAGCAGAGCCTGCAGAAAGTGTTATATTGAGAAATAGGTCTGTGCAACATGAAATCCTGCAGGACATTACTCGCACCTTCTCCAAACTGACTAAGGTGGCGTTCTCCTGCACACGAGGCTGTGCTCCCCAAAAGATCCAACAGCAGCATTCTTTGAACATAAACTCTGTCAAGACACACCATTTGACTTGTATGCAAGACACAGCCCACCACTTGTACGCAAACAGACACGAACAGAGGCACATTCTCAAAATGTTGTTCATAACAGAAGTGGCTGAAGAAATGATGCCATTTCTTCTGCCCCTCCTTCCCCACATGCATTCCTAAGCCAGGGTGCTGGTCTGCCAATCTGCCTTGGGCAAAAGAGCTGTCAGATGTGAGGCACACAGAACTGTCTTATGCTTTTGCTTTTGAGTGAATGTAAACATGGTAACAACAGTACTTTATAATGGACAATCAGTTTGCAAATAATTTTGACACCCTGGTCATAACAAGCTTCAGGAATCTGGGCGTGCATTGAGGTAGGAAAATAAACACCTGGGAAGTGACCTCTGATGAAGTGCATCAAAACCTTGGATCCAAACCTCTCTGAATCTTTGACTGTGAATTGTTGTGCATAGGCTGGCTTCTGGTGCCTCTTTTCTCCTGACTCTACAAACTGACAAATTCAGTGATCTTCAAAGCAGAAGAAACTTCTATGACTGACAAGTTTGACCTCTTCCACTCTGATGGCCACAGAGTTTCACCACACAAAACATGCCCAGGGGTAATTCTGTGCTGCTATTTGTAGGTATCCATGCAGGGAAGATCTGGTGTGTCATTTCTTGCATGAAGTTTCAGCTGGGATGAGAAGAATTTGGCACTTTGTGCCTCTGTAATTTTGAGGTTAAATACCTTTCCTAAGTGCTAACAACAAATCCACATGCATTTAGCTTTGAATTCACAAAGACTGTGTGTAAACCTTTCTCCTGGGAAGGAAAGAGGTATACCTGTGATACCAGGTGCCTGCCCGTCCATAGCAGGGATCAGCTGGAGCTTGCCACAGTCTTGAATGCACACATTTCCTTCTGTGGAAAATACTGGTGGAGGAGGTAGGGTTAGTGGATTCCTGGCCACAAATGAGGGCTCATGGGTTTGAGACCCTCCACAAGACTTCCTAATCAAGACAAAGCTAAAGTGACTTGGGCTTATGCAGTATGTTACAGTGTAATCGAGGAGCCTGAAGTAGTGAGGGTTTTGGTGGGTTGGTCTGCACCAGTTAGGTACCTTAATGAAACCAAGTTTCCCCCTGCTTTCTGGTTTCTCGGAAAGAAAGCTCAGGAGTCTGAGCTCAAAGGGTTCTTCAGAGTGCCTCATGTCCCCGTGACTAGGGAACAGAAAGTAGGACCAGGTCATACACTGCATTTGCTCTGCAGTTTGGATGCAGCTGTTCCTATAATTTCCAGTTCATTCATTTATTACTTACTATGATTGATTTCTGTGGTTATTTGCTCAGTCATGCAACAATAACTGAATATAAGCTGGTTATGTTTCTGTTCTATATGCTGTCTAATATGTAAGAAATGTCTTTACCTTTCTGAAAGCTTAACAGGCACAGAGCACTGTTTATTAAAGCAGAGAGGAAAATAATGTTAGACTGAATGTGGAAAGTGTCTAGGAAAAAAAGATGGAGTTCTCCATTTATGAAAATTGAAGTTCTAGAATTGATATTATTCATTTCATCTGAATAATTAAGCAGTAATGACCATGGCATAGGCTATTCCAGGCAATTAATGATCAGCTCTAGGGGTTGATGGCCTGTGAGGAAGCTAAGGGACATTAACCTCTGCTGGCTATTAGTCATTCAGATATTGCCATGTGCTGACTCTATTGCAGATTCCTTCCATTTTTAAAATATAGATGTTAAAAGTTGCACTAAAAGCATCTATGGTGTAATGACTGAGTAAAGGCCTCAAGTTGCGCCAGGGAAGGTTTAGACTAGGTATCAGGAAGCATTTCTTTACAGAACGGGTTGTTAGGCGTTGGAATGGGCTGCCCAAGGAGGTGGTGGAGTCCCCATCCCTGGAGGTGTTTAAGAGTAGGGTCGACATAGCGCTGAGGGATATGGTGTAGTTAGGAACTGTTAATGTTGGGTTGATGGTTGGACTGGATGATCTTCAAGGTCTTTTCCAACCTGGACAATTCTGTGATTCTGTGATTCTGACTATAAGTGAGCCAGGCATCTCTGCAAAAATAACAAGCAGCAGGGTCAGTGCTGTGATGGCCCAAAGACCTCCTAAGGATGTCTTGACTCCTGCTTGAGTCTTGGTGGCCAATGGCAGAAGGGTGAGGAGGCATCCCCGCGTGCTTCCAGTTCTCCTGGATCCAAGGGGGCCCCCCTTTCTGGGGACCGCTTTATGCACACCCACCAGCATGAAGTGTTCTGAGAAGAAAATAGAAGGGGAACCTTGCATGTTTTCCTTTACCTGTGCATAAGTTTCAGTCCTTTAGGAAAGAAAGAAATAGGAGGAGGATGGAAGATACTTGGGAGGTTTGTATATATGTGTATATATACATAGATATGCAAATATGAAAGAATGTATTTGACACCAAAAAAGCAAAGTGTTTGAATATTTTTTTGTAAAGAGTACTTGTAAGGGAGATTTATTTGGGCCTTTCCTTTAATGAGAAGTGTTTAACAGAAAACACCTGCTCTGCTTTTCTCCTGGCCTGCCCAGACTCTTCCTTTTGCAGCTTGCTAAACTGCCCCTAGGCTGGTCACACAGCAGAGAGATTATGGCCAGAACAAAGATGAAATGGAGTTTCAAGATGCAGTTGAATAGTTTTGTCCCCACCACCATTTCAAACCACAAACCCAGATGTTAGACAAAGACTAACTACGCAGTTTTATAGAACGTGTAAAAAGCCACAGATCCCCAAATCTGCAACAGTCAGTCTGAAGTGAGTAAAGGGTAAAGGGTAGCAGAGAAGAAGGAACCAGAATAATAATTGTTTTTATTTCAATGGCAGAAAATATACTTTTTTCACTTTCTTATTCTTGTTTGTCCTGGGATAAGGAGGGGAATCAAGGTTTTCTTATAACAAAGTTATATTAGATATGGTCAACCAAGTCACATTGTTGCTGGTGTAATTTTGTTTCAGACGAGACCAGTCTAATTCATGCGAGATGGCTCTATTGCGTATCTCACTGGAACGCTTACAAAAACACTGTGGAGAGAATCAGGAGTGCGAAAACTATAGGAAAATGCACCTAAACAGCATCTACCACTTCTATGGCAGATGGAATTCCTATATGCTGCAGAGTTTATTAATTTTGTTATATGTTACTATATCCTCAGGCCCAAAGTATAATTGCTTTTTCATTGTAAAGAAGTGTCATGGATGTCCTCAGATGCCATCAGATCTAGTGTATTGCGGGAGTGGTGGCAACAAATTATAAATACACCTTTTGTTGTGGCCCATGTTCTAAAGCTGCATCCAGATTTCACACCAAATTGGCCTATTCAGCTGTAAATCCATGGTCTACTGACAGGTTCCTCTGTAGTGCTGCCGTTTTTTTGGGTAGGGTGTTGGGGTTTTTTGTTTGTTTGTTTGTTTGTTTTTTCCATTGTAATAATAAAATAAAAAAAAAAAAACCAAACCAAAAAACAAACCAAAAAAACAAACCAGGAATAAAAGAAAGGAGAAAAAAAAGGGGAAAAAAATCTGTTCTTAGAAGGCCTACCCAGAACAAGCCCTGCTTTAGGGCTCTCTCTGCTTCTGAACAGATGTTACTAAATTTCTTGCAAGCAGAAAATGAGCATCAGGTTATAAACTGACATCTTGGCCTGCTAGTGCCATAGCAGGACAAGATTGAGCTTTGCCCTGGAAACACCCCGTGCTGCATTTTCTATTTGCCAAGGGTCTGATCTTTTGATCTTGGTGTCCAGAGAGGCTGTCCACGTTATAATTTCTTAAAAGTGTCATGTCTAATACATGGGATTTGGGAAGATTAGGGTCTAAGGAAACTGGCCGCGAAGTTTCAGATGGAAACATCTGTAAGGAGTAGGACATGGAAGCTCAGTCTGACTTTACCAACCCTGTGAAGTCATCTGCCCTGTCCCTCTCTAGTTTAATTAAGGCTGGGAAAATATGCTTGCCTCAGCCCAAATCTTCTCTCTCTCGGTCCTTGCTGCTGTGGTGAGTGCAATGAAAACCCTCAAGCTATTTTGTTCCCTCATTAAAAAAAAAGCTTACTTTTAAAGGGTAATAATTTTGCAGCTGGTTGAGTTTCCCTGACAATCAGATTTATTCTTCTTAGAGTTTTTTGTACTGGTCATATTTTCGTAGTCTACAGTTTGATCGCCTAAGTGTTCAGAGCAGCTTCTCCTGGCCAAGCTACTCATATTGGCCTGTTACCTTTGGGTCTACAAACTAATTCCTGAGAATAAATCACCTCAGCCTTCATCCTTTCCTTTCTTGTTCTTTTTATAGTAAAGTTAAAACACTCAAAGCATTCATATATTTTCCTCATTTACTACTACAAGGAATAAATTAATTTCAGATTCATTTAGAAAAAGATGCAGTTGATGCCTTTTACACAAGAGGGCAGATGTGCTTCTCCTTTCATCACCGTCAGTCCCCTATTGTACTTAGTTCACTGATAATTTCTGCCTTCAGCCAGGCATCTGGGGCTAGATGTCACAGAAGAAGCATGGCTGTGAGGCAGGTTTTTAGTCTGAATAAACAATACCATCTAGGGATGGTCTGAAGGCCTTTTATGCTGCTAAAGTAATACCTATGGAAGTATAAACACCCAGTTAGAACTTTGGGTTTGCAAGCCTAAAAAACACAGACTTTCAAACCTAAGAAGAGACAGGGTTCACACCTGACTTCTTCATCATCTCTCACACCCTCTTTTGTCCCTTTCCTCTGGTACAATGTTGGAAGCTCAGACACCAGGTACCAGTTTCCACCCCTCTCTGGTGGCTGAGTATGAAGATTTCATTTCAAAACCTGTTGATGGGGAGGAAATATCCCCAGCCTGAAAGTAGGCTGGGGACTCTGTGGCTCTAGTGTGTTGCATGACGTGGAACCGAAACCCTGATTTGGGTGACTTGCTGTCCCCTCAGCTCCACTTCCCTGGTGCGTGCTTGCTCAGTGCTGGCAGGCCTGGTTATGGTTTAAACCTGAATTTAACCTCCCTGAGAAGAAAGAACACCTTGTCGGAACCCAGACTGTTTGCTAGCCCCTTGCTGAGCTTGGTCTGGGTACCAAAATGGAGAGCAGACGCCCCAAGAGACCCAGAGTGTGGGTTTCATTCGCAGAGAAGGTTTCTGCCCCAGGGAAGAAGCGGGACTTCCCCAGATTCCCTGAGTTAATTCATGGCCAGCACTGTGCTTCCCAAGGGAGCTGGCCACTGCCTCTTACTTCCCCGGAGAAGGACTGCACCACTTCTCTTTTGCTCATAAAACACTGCCAGCTCTTCTGGTCACAGCACTGTGGAGGAGCCAAGGAAATTTCTGTAAAACTTTCTCAAGGGATGTAAGCAACTCAGCAGAGATGGATGAAGTATGGTACTTCTCCCATAAAGTCTCAATTTAACTTAAAGAAACAAACAAACAAAAAAATATCGGGGCCTTATACAATGATATGAAGTCACATGACTACATTTTCTCC
The DNA here is from genome assembly GCF_031877795.1 of Strix aluco. Lineage (NCBI taxonomy): Eukaryota > Metazoa > Chordata > Aves > Strigiformes > Strigidae > Strix > Strix aluco. Next base: position 68,520,087 of record NC_133932.1, on the reverse strand, counting down.
ACTAAGCCATCCAAAAACCAAAACAAAGTTGTGAATTTTTAAGAGCACCAAAAGGCTTATTTTTTAAAAGAGAAAAAGCACTCCATAGCAAAGATTTTTCTTGCAGTGCATAGAATCTTTGGGGGGGGGAAAAATGAACGTGATGTTTGCCTTCCAAATACCCTTGGAGAAAGGCTGAGGCAAGCGAATGGGAGAGCAAACCCAGGCTTTTTAAGAGAAGAGCAAAGGTCAGAAAAGCTCATCTTTAAAAAACAAAACGAGGAAAAAAAGAAAACTGGCCACAGTTTATCTGGATGCTTTTCCCTTGTATTTTACAGTGTCTCTTGACTCTGTCACATCCCTTGTATTTTATGTACAGGGGCAGAATATTGCTGTCACCAGTGTCACTTGTTAACTGTCCAACTAAAGGCCACCTGTGGGAGACCATCTCAGAGCTCAATGCCAGCTTTGAAAAAAACAGGGATATGGTTAAAGCCACTCATGTCAGACGTAATTAGAAATTTACTGGGATATTGCTGGAAGAGCCTCTGGAACTTTCCAAAATGCTGGGTTGCTGACGATCAAATGTATTTGCTTTTCCATTTTAGCAATCAATGAATCTGTGCTTGTGGAAAGGCTGCTGAACTACTTCTCACATCAATCATAATTAGAGAAGTGCTAATCATGTTAAAGAGTTGTTAATCATACATTAAATTAAATGAATGACACATGCTCTCATACAGTGTGTTCACCAAATGGCAAGCCCGTCTTAGACACTCTCCCTTGCTCTCTACAGTATGCCTGTTTGGCCTACAAGTATATAATAATTTATGCTTTTAATTAGATTATTGCACTGCATAAAGTAAGTAGCACTCCTATCACCTACTAGTCATCTTTTTCCTTTTACAGAGACCTCCACACAGTCAAGACACTGATAGATCTACCTTATTAATATATACCACAGTGCTGCTGACAAATTGTTCTAATGGCTCACACCCATTCAATTGGGAGGAAAAAAGGAGGATTGTGTGCATGTGTCCTCTGAACAAGCCAGCAGTGGAAGACAGCTAATCAGTTGTGTTAAACTCAGGTTTGCATTGCCTTAGCTCGGTCAGTACAGGGAGTATGTGTCAACAGGTACAGAAGCTGCATATCCAAAGATTTTCTCAGACCTGGCTAAAAGGTGCCTCTTCTGCAATCGAGAGAGTTTTGGCCAAAGTATGACTTGTTAATAGTGAAAGTGGGAGCATACATATGTGAGAGTGTATACACCTATGTATATACATATAAAAGTGAATGTAGGGAATGTAAAGACAATTAATACAAATTAGAAAATATACTGTGTACCAAAACAAGAGAAAATAAAAGTACACTGGCTGGCTGGTTGGAAGAGCACCTAGGGCTACTTACCTGTCCTTATCAGCTCTCCTCAGCGTTTGCTTTTGCGCACTGCTGGTGCTGTGCTAGCTGCCTCTTTGCTCAGGAGCAGTACAGCCTATGTTCTACAAGGGTCACAGACTGTTAGAGGAGTTTTAATTCTACCAGGAGAAAAGTATTTGCTGTGATATCAGTTGATTGATAGAGGGAGATGGCAAACTATTTAAGATGATAATTCAGTGACCATTTATATTATTGGTAGCAAAAAAGCAAGATAGCCTATTCTGATACTAATTTTGTAGAGGTCTTGGAGCACCATGCAAATCCTGAAAGTGTGGGAACATGCTGATTCTGTGTCAGCAGCAGACTAGCTCTGGCTATTGAGCCTGATGCTAAACATTAGCAAGTAGAAGATAATAAAAGGCCTTGAAAATGAAAGAAGGAGCAAAGGCAGAGAATTTAATTAATGTTGATCTACGTGGCTTTATGGAAAATTGATCTGTCCATAAAGACTGATTTCCTTTTTTCATGAGATTACAAGTTTGCGTGATAAAGGAGCTTGACAGCAGAAGAAGTATGCTTAGATTCTCCTTAAAGAAATCCTACATGACACTGGGGCTAGTGCTATCAATATAACACACTAAATGCCCTAAAGTGTCTGTATGACAGACATCAAAAATTGTTTATTCATGAGTATTCACAAATGTTCATTTCTACTCATGTTCCACGGGGAGCTCATCACTTCAAAATGGGAAACATACATAAAATTATTTCTAGTAGTAGGTATAGAGGATGAAGAAAGGCACAGTGGTGAGGAAAGGTTGGTGATCCAGAATGACCTTGATCACTCAGGGAAGCTGGGCTTCAATGTCTACCTCCAACCTAGGGCATCCACGAGCACTTCTGGGTGTACCCTCCATCAGGGGTGGTGTCACAGCCAAAATGTGCTTTGATACAGCTGCCAAGTGGGGATCATGCCTCAAAGGACCACAGATGGAAAAGACCTGGGCCATCCTCACAGAGTGGGGAGCCGTATCCTCAGAAATATCAGTTTCCTACAGCAGCTGGAGAGGTGACAGCATACAAGGATCAGCACAGTCACCCAGGAGAGCGCCAGGAGCCGAGAACCTGGGTATATAATCAGAGAAGCAGTGAGGTTCTCAACATTGATACTAGCATGTAATTCTGGTGTCCCCATTTTCGAAAGGGCTTGAAAGGCTACAGAGACTGCAGTGAAAAGCCACCAGAATGAATTGAAGTCTGGAAAAACTGCTGTGTACTCAGAGACAGGAAGAATTTGTTAATTCTTCAAAAACAGACTGAAGAGAGATTGCGTTTCTGTGTGTAATTTCCTGTGTGAGGAGAACAAAAACAACAAAAAAAAAGTCTTAATATCTGGAAGTTAAATCCAAGTGCATTCAAACCAGAAACAGTGACAGACGTTTTCAGCTGTGAATCTGTTAGTTGCTGGAACAAGTTACAAAGGAAAATGCTATATTTGTCATCATCAGGTGTCTTTGAGTAAGGGGAAATCTTTCTGGGGAAACAATTCTCTTTTCTTTTCTTTTCTTTTCTTTTCTTTTCTTTTCTTTTCTTTTCTTTTCTTTTCTTTTCTTTTCTTTTCTTTTCTTTTCTTTTCTTTTCTTTTCTTTTCTTTTCTTTTCTTTTCTTTTCTTTTCTTTTCTTTTCTTTTCTTTTCTTTTCTTTTCTTTTCTTTTCTTTTCTTTTTTCTTCTCTTCTCTTCTCTTCTCTTCTCTTCTCTTCTCTTCTCTTCTCTTCTCTTCTCTTCTCTTCTCTTCTCTTCTCTTCTCTTCTCTTCTCTTCTCTTCTCCTCTCTTCTCCTCTCCTCTCCTCTCCTCTCCTCTCCTCTCCTCTCCTCTCCTCTCCTCTCCTCTCCTCTCCTCTCCTCTCCTCTCCTCTCCTCTCCTCTCCTCTCCTCTCCTCTCCTCTCCTCTCCTCTCCTCTCCTCTCCTCTCCTCTCCTCTCCTCTCCTCCCTTCCCTTCCCTTCCCTTCCCTTCCCTTCCCTTCCCTTCCCTTCCCTTCCCTTCCCTTCCCTTCCCTTCCCTTCCCTTCCCTTCCCTTCCCTTCCCTTCCCTTCCCTTCCCTTCCCTTCCCTTCCCTTCCCTTCCCTTCCCTTCCCTTCCCTTCCCTTCCCTTCCCTTCCCTTCCCTTCCCTTCCCTCCCCTCCCCTCCCCTCCCCTCCCCTCCCCTCCCCTCCCCTCCCCTCCCCTCCCCTCCCCTCCCCTTCCCTTCCCTTCCCTTCCCTTCCCTTCCCTTCCCTTCCCTTCCCTTCCCTTCCCTTCCCTTCCCTTCCCTTCCCTTCCCTTCCCTTCCCTTCCCTTCCCTTCCCTTCCCTTCCCTTCCCTTCCCTTCCCTTCCCTTCCCTTCCCTTCCCTTCCCCCACCTTGCATTTTCCAGAAAGATACAGCACTATGGCCTTTGTTATGAAACAGGTGAGAGAGGTGGTTAGATTTTAAAGTCTGTGTGTTATTAAGAAGTTACCTCTACACATTAGGATGGAATATAGGATGCAGTCCTGTGAAGACAGAACAAGTCACAGCCGTGTAGTCAAGTCTGTTAAATGTCATTGAAGCATCTACTGCTGAGCCTCTGGGACTGACAGTTAATGTTAAAAATGGACTGGATTTCTTCCTGCATGGTGGCAGTGTTAGAGCAGCTAGAGTAAGGTTGCTTATACAACTGAATAAGACCTGGGCACAGATGTGGAAGGCAGGTGTTGGCTGGAAGAACACATGCTGGGTATGTGTTTAGACATCCCAGATAGCACTTTCCAGTGTGAAACAGATACACATGCCCATCCAGCCTCGCACTCTTACCTGTTTACTTTAGTGCTGCTGGAAGCTAAACACAGTCCTGCTTCCCGCCAGTTGCCATGTAACAGCCCTGTCTGTTGTCACAACCCAACTCTCACACTAGACCAAGACATCTTGGCTGTTTTGAACTGCTCTTGGCTGTTTTTCTCTCTCCTCTATCAAATGTTAAGTTTCAAGTGACTTAGTATGCTCTTTCTGGGAAAAGTAGACTTTCTTAAATAGAGTAATTTCTCTGAGTGTTTTTACCTCTAAGTTGCAAATGTCATTCAACCTAAAGTGACTATTTTCTGTTTGCATAGTAGATTTCATGCACACTAGGGAGCATTTCAGACTCTCTGTGTTTAACTGCTAATAGGATTTGCAGCTATGTTTGTGAATTCCAGATACCCCATTTACTTCACTGAGCTTCAAGTTTATACACTGTGAAGAACTAGAATGAAATATTAGCACCATACAGCTAAACAGAGAAAGTTTGTACAGTATCCTGCACCACGTTTTTCTCCATTTTCCATTGGAAAAAGGACAAAGGCACAATGAGGTTAAAATAAATCTGTAGCAAAGTATGGGCTTTAGAAAACATTTTCTTTACTTCCAAAATACCCTGACTCGCATATAATTTATGTGGAGCATGCAGTTGATTTAGAGAAGACCTTAAAATGACCCATTAATCCAGATTCAATTGGAAACTGGAATAGCTGTAACTGATTTGTTTTCACAACAGCAGCACACAGAAATCATAAGAACAGACTGAGAAGATAACATTGGTAAATTGTAGATGTTTTCCCACAGGATCTTCAGCCAGTTACAAACACTTTCATAGTTTTCAGAGATACAGCAAAGATAAAAAATATATTTCAAGTATTTTCCTTGCCTATTTTATGTGAACCAAACTATTGCTTACTTTTTTGTAATTTAAATGATCGTTTCACCTTATTTTTCCCCTTTTTTTATATTCCCCTCCATGTGTTTATATTTCTAGCCCATCCCTTCATTCCCACACATCAGCACATTGTCTACATGTTAGGATTTACAGCATAAGATTCAGTTTAAACCAGAAAAGGACTGAACTCTAATTGGACCAGTTCTAAAGCAGAAAACAGGGATAAAGCTCTTATTAACTTGAAATTTTTAGGCCTTGACCTAAGTTAATAAATAAATATTTGGTTTTATACCAGAGTTGGTTTTTAATCCCCTAAATATTTGTTCATACCAGCCATCAGTTCCAGAAACATCTGCAGCCTGGGGACTGCTGGAGCTGCTTGGTCTGCAGCTGCCAGACTTGGTATGAAACCAGAGGTGGGAGGCTGGGAAACTGTCCCTAAAGGTGGCCATGACATATATGGAGCTATCTCTTTGTCTCTGTCCCTTCCTGGAGGACATGCACAACCTGCATACCATATTTCGTGGGTACACACACTCTCTACAGTGCCCAAGAGGAGCACTTCTCTGTGCAGTCCCTCTCAGCTGACTCAGACCACAACAGTCCAGCTGACAGCCCTGAAAGGATGGCAAGCCACAAATTATCTGGATGTGCCAACAGGGAAAAGCAAGTCTGTCTCATGGCATGGGCAATCCTGTGCCCACACAACTGCCAGAGACCCTCTTGTTGATTCTCTTCCAGAAGTTTGACCTTAGTCCTGGGTCTCCATCTTCATCTCACCCCTCCAGTAGGATAATATGTCTGTGGTGGCCTGAACACTCTATTACCCTCATGGCCCCCATGCTTTTCTGTGTAGGTGGCTCCAATGGCTCACCCACACTGAAGGCCTCACATGTCTTCCTTGTCTGAACTTGTATGACCTTTCTACTGCAGGTGAAGGTCTCTCTGCTGCCTGAGAAAGCCCACCATGAAAAGTGTAAGGAAGCACACAAGCCATCGGTATGATAAGCACATGAAGTTTGTGGTCATCACCAGGGTTTTTAATTGTCATTTGCAATGTGAGCAGATCCACTTCTCATCACATGATTCGCTTGGATACAAAAGGTTAGTCTTGTCTGGGCTGGTCACATGGATGCTTCTGTATTTGTTTGCTGTGTTTTTCTTGTTATTCATAATTTATTTAGAACCAACCCCATTCAAAGTCAAAACAAAGACAGTATGTTCAGTCACTCAAATTATAGGCCATTCCCCAGGGCAATAACCCAAGACTACAAAAATTCTTACAATGTCTTTATAAAGGAGGAAAAACAGCAGCCTCATTATTTGGCAAGCAAGAGCTATGATTTTGTTGAGACTTGCTTAAAAGAAACATTATCAGATTTTGTTTTGTCCTCTCCCAAGGAATCTGTGCATAAGCATAAATTATTCAAGCATTCAGGATTTAGGATATGCCAGAGTAAAAATGTCCATCACTGTACCCTCCATTTGCACTATGTTCCTCAAAATAATCCTCCTGTGCTGGGCTGCCTAATGATCCACAAAATGTTGGCCCGCTGATTTCATGAAGTGACTTTCCACCTCATGAAAAGATGGTTCATGTCAGAGTTATGAACCACAGAAGCGCAGGCTAGGAAAACTGTTCAGAAAGCTCTGGGTGAGACAAGAGACATCTGGATGTTTACAGCTGTTGAAAGACTCCGCAACAAGCTTCAGAAGAAACTACAGGACAGTGGTTAGCCTAATAAAAATAAAGATGTTCTCCCTGGAGTTGTACTTGCTGACTTGAAAGTGGTGTCTCTGCAGGCACGAGAGGATGGTGCACACTGTTCACCAGCCAGCTGGTGCTCAGGTATGGACTTCTGGTTGTTGAAATGAGCTATAGCATGAGGGGGAGGTAGGGAAAATTTGCCATGGAAATGTTATAAATGCCTAATCCCAAGCAGTCTTCCTCAAACAGACTCTTTTTTTTTTTTTTTTTTGCTTCTCACGATCTGCAGTCAAAAGTACAGAGTTGCAGATCAAAGCGGTATTTCCTGCTAAATTGTCATTCTTGCTGCTACACCTACAGCACAGCACATCTAAACTTAGCTAACTGTAGCCTCTTACATTTTGTTTTAATGTATTGCATAGACATACCATACCTTTATTTCTTATGATCAGTGTGATAGCCATTTTTGTATACTGGGAGCATACCGTGGGGAGGATTCCTGTTCTTATCTCTACATATCTCTTTTCAGCCACTTTTGGTCATATGCCATTATAGTTTCCTCCCCCCAAAAGAAATCTGTTTCTAAATAACAGCAAACATAGACAGACCCTGATTATGAGTGAGTTTTGTAACACTCTTCTTCAATGCAGCTTAGTTTTGGCCGTTTACATCAGTAGTAAAGAAGCCTTTTTCCCTGGGTACCTTTCCCAGGTGGATAACCTGAGGTAGTGTTGTGGGTGGATCAAACTCTTTTTATTTCACAATGGCTAACGAGCAGCCATGGTATGGCAGAAATTTTTATGACCTCCACTTAGCTTAATCTGCAATCAGCTACCATTTCTTAAGTTAAATTGCTGACTAAAATTCAGTCCTATGGACCATTTGAAAACCTTAAAACACCTTGTTCACTGGTGGCTTTACTTCTGGACTGTATGTTGACCTTTGTGTGTATTCCCTCTAATTTGTCAGTGAAGGTATAAAAATGAGCATCAAAAATAGTTAAGCTGAAAGCCCTAATCACACTTTTTATCCCTCATCAAAACACAGTAAAAGCAGGAGAAAACAAATAATCTGATCCAGTAGTTCAGTAAAACTATCTTTATATAGAGTAAGTCAGTACATTTTTCCCAATGTACTAATTTAAATAACTTCTGTAGATGAAGAAAAAACCTACATATCCTCCCTCACGAATTTAAAGAGAAAAGGCCAAGAGTAGTTCCCTCATTCGCTCCCAAGACACAACGAAGCTCTGCACAATGATCAAAGTTTTACCATAAATCGCAGTCCATATGACCTTTTCATTTATTTATTTTTAATAGCTATCAAAACCAGAGGAGGCTTTGACACTATTATCTGAAAGGGCAATGAGTAAGGGTCAAGCCCTTTTTTTTTCTGAAGTGAAACAGGCTGGAAGTGAGTGTCTTCTGCACTGGTAGAAGAGAACTGAATTTCAGGGTAGGTGTGTTTTTCACCCTGGCCACAGTCTGACCAGAGATTTCTGTTCTGTTGACCAACATTGCCCATGCTTCTGCCTGACCCATCTGGATCTGATCCTGTAACTATTAACTCTTCCGTACTCCAATAAACAATCATATCAAATTAATTATATCTCTCTTTCCTCTGTCTCCCTCTCTCTCTTTCTCTTCCCCCACTTGAATGAGAGATAGGGTTCCTGTCTGGACTAGACTTAACATTTGCCAGTGAAGGCCATTAATCCCAGAGGCAGGGAACTCTCCCATCTCATTTTCTCTTCTGCCTGAATATACCCCTCCTTTTTCTCCTCACCTCTCTCCTGAACATTTTCAGAGGGATAACAGCCTCTTCTCTGGGACGACTGGGACTCACTGGGGCACCCAGCGGGGAGACACCCCCAGTCAATTTAGCAGGTCAGCCACGGCACAAGTATGAACTTGACAGAGGTATGATCTGATCTGCCCACCCTCTCTTTTCTCCTCTGGACATCAGCATCTTGTTTTGCCTGCAGCATCTGAGTGACTAGCAAGGCTATGGAGATAAAACAAAATTACTGATCAGATGAGGTCTGAGAAAATCCAAGGATGAGATGGAGAAGCAAGCAAGAAAAGCTAGAACTGAGCATCCAGTGGAGAACTGGAAATAAAAGCCCATAGCTCTCCTTGGGTTTGTACAAATTTTCTACTTTTATATCCGTGAAAGTGACTCACGACTCCCTCAGAACTAAGTTTTGGGATGACAAGGCAAAACCTGGCAGACATCCTTCCCATGCTGTTCCTGCTCTTACTCAGCACTATTTCTCCCCTCCCATATGGCACTTTCTTTAAAGCACAAGAGTTGGTTCTGAGGAGAGTTTTGAAATGACAACATGAAGGCAAAAATAGGAACTTCATTCCAAATGTTTTTCTTATTTAATTTGATAGAGAGGAGCCTGACAGGTAAGGTTTTCAGGTTGCTGGACTTTACAAAACTCTGAAAGACTTTTAAGGGAGAGAAGCTTGTTAGGTACATTGCTGCAAATGTCCTTCTGTCCAGTCATGCTGTGTATGTGTATCACCCACCAACCATTGAAGCCCCTTGATGATTTCCATATACATTGTTAGAAAGGTAGTGCTCTCAAATACTTTTATTTTTTTTTCTACAAGAGTCATGAAAATAAGCAGCTAGCTAGAGAAAGAAAACCCTAGAAGCATATAGGGTTGAGATGGTCTCCTCATTAGACATCAGAGAATCCATACCAAATGCCCCAAACAAAGAAGAGGCTTCAGTCTGTGCTTCTGCTTTATTTGATAATGCTGAATTTAACACAAAGTCATAAACAACTACTTATCCATTTTGAATTTCTATAAAGAGTAGGACCTTGCTCATTTTTAATTGCTAAAAAAAGTCTGCTTCTAGTTGTATCTGGTGTACATGCTGCACATGTATTGGCTTTTTTTCAGATTTATTATCTTATAGATAAGAAACTTCAACACATCCCTATTTTACTTTGTCTGTATTTTAAATTTTCATAATGGTCTGAAAGGTACTAAGGGTTTTGTCAAACAAATATAAGGAGTTGCTATTTGTCAGCTAAAAATCTATTACCTCATGTTCACAAAGAAATGTTGTTCTGGTTTATATGAGTTTCTGGTCTCTGTCAGGGTTCCTAGGCACTATGTCAATGCAGATAAATAATAACTGAATCTAGTGCCAAATGGCACAGGTGCAAAAATAGTTTGTACCAGCTAAGTAGAAAATGGATGCTTCCCCCTCACTTTGCAAGGAAAATTTGATTTTCTGAAAAAAGAACAGAAACCTCTAGATTATCACTTTTTATTTAAAAAAAAAAAACCAAAAAAACCACACACACAAAAAAACACCACCGAGAACAAATGTATTTTAGAAATGTCTCTGCAGTGACTCTTGAGAGCTGGTTATAAGCTCCCTCACATCACCATCCTTTCTGCACACAGCAGGGTCACTGGGCAAGCTGCACCTGTAGCAGGCCTTGCAACTCCACTGCTAAGGAGTCGCATTCACCAGGGAAGCAGTGAGGGCAGAAATCAAGTTGAGGGAGGAGAACCACTGAACCACAGCTTTCATAACGTCTTAGGGTCAAGGTTTCAATTCATTTAAGTTGTTTTCTCAATAAATTAAACATTCATTTCAGAAAGAAAATATTTAATTGGAAAAAAAAATGTTACTTTTATTTTCACCAAAAGTAATTCTGAAGGAAAATTTTGGACTAATCTAAGCAAATTTTGGACTAAACTAACGTAAGTAGAGTATATCAGTCCTGTAGGGATGGTCTGTGATTCCCAGTATCTGGGCAAAGGAAGCAAGAATCTACATAGCCACAAAATCTAAAACTGAGTAATGTACTGCTGCAAGACTGCATGCCTCTCCTAGTTCTTAGTTTTGGTAGAGGATTATTGTATGATGTTTTAATCAGAGACTCTGACATCTTTAAGAGAAAGATGGCTGGTGTTGCACTTTGATGGTGATGCCCATTTAACATTTTCTTCAATGGTTAAATAATATTTTATATTTTCCTTCAAGCTCCAGATCCTGAAGACACAAGACTAACTAAGAATCTCAGATTTCATTTTTTAAAACTCCTTCAGACCTTGTGATAGAAAGTCTGCAAAGGTAACATCTAATCCTTCCCTTCCCATGCATATCCAACCTTTCCTTACACCACAAGCTCAAGTATCAGGAGACCATTAAGACAAGCCAGAGACACTGTTTTTAACCTCTAGTTTGTTGGAATCTGCCTCATTGTTTGTCTTTTTTGTAACACTTGGCATTGGCAATGATTAATGCTGCCAACATTTTTCTTGCCAGGAAAGACGTTTCTTTCTTCTCTGGAGCACCAGCGAAGCCTGGAGACACCTCCTGCTCCAGAGCTGCCTTTCCTCCATCACCTATGGGGAAAGCAGCTAAGAAGGAAGACAGAAGTCTCATGCCTCTTTCAGGAGTAGAGGGGCATTTCCAAAAGGAAGGAAGGAAAAGCGTGAGTTTACAATTTTCTTGTGGGTCAAGAGTGATAGAGAAGGAGTCAAAGAGCTCCAAACACCTTTCCCCTTTCTTTTCCACTCCTGTCAAAATGTAACACAGAAGGTGCTGATAAACTCTCTTCTTCCCTCCTCAGGCACAGCACTATACCTCCACAGACTGCCCCAAGAAAGCTGTAATCAGAGTAATTTGATTGACCTACAACCTGCTCTATGTTGATCCAGAAAATGAGGACTACCAGGATGAGGCCAGCTGGGTTATCTCAGCAGTCCATACCTAGGCTGTAGGTTAAGACACCTCACTTACACTGGTGCAGTGACCTGGGTTAAGCTTAGCTCCATGTGGGGCAGATCTCCACCTGCTTCTCAATTTTTGTTCTCCCTGTGAGATGGGGTGACTGGGAGAGGCATTTTTGGCTGGCCATTTGCAGCTGGATGTTTTCCAGATCCTTTTCACTTCCTGAACACAACAGAAGTGCCAGATCAGATTTGAGAATCTGGCCTATTATTTTTTGATTATTGTCCCAAGGATAGAAGAGTACCCTCTTCACTTGTCAGCAACTAATAGGTCACAAGTTGGCCAGTTTACCAAACATGAGAACAATTTGCCAACAGCAGGGACTTACACCCTAAAAGGAGAGAAGACTTTCAGCTGGCAGCCTCCTCGCCACCCCAAACAAAGGAGAGATATAGGGTATCAGTAGCTGCTTTTAAGTTGTCCCAAGTGCTAACTTGTTTCTGATTTTTAGGCTGTCTTTTTAAGTCTTCCTTGTCTATTGCTAACAACTGCTCAGTGAGCTAATACTTCTTAAGAGCTGCTATCAGTCACCCACACTGCCTGATCTGGAAAACAGACATGAAGTTTTTGGTAGCTCGATCCTTATCCAATGCATGGGTGGGATCCTGCCACCGATGATGAAGGGTGGAGGATTAAAGCCAAGTTATTCTGCTGGCCATTGTCAGGCTTCAGCAGTCTTAAATGTGCTGAAAGGGCCTAGATTTATTTCATTTCAAATGATTGTGGTGCCAGCTGCATCCTATGTGAGTATAGAGACAAAATTTCCTATTTAACCCTAATGGTATCTTAGTATATTCTAATTGCATATTCTTCCTTTCCTTGTATACAGCAGTTACAGAACTCAGAAAGAAATGCCAACATTAGACGAAGAGGGTTTGGAAGTTATACAGAGGTGAGGAGGAGGAGGAGAGAGAAGGCTTAGAATGAGCAGGAGGGAATCACCCCCTTCCTCCTGCTGCTCACTGCTAACACTCCCCAGCCTCATGTCTCTGCAACCTTTCCCTTGGATCCCCTGATGCTTCGCAATGCTCTTCCACCAAAGAGATGCCTAGGATGGGAAGGGAACTTGTAAGGCACTGAAATGTAGCCCTCAGTTGTGATTCATGATGGGAACAGTCCTTGGCCCTCGTGTTCAGCCCTATAGTGCATTTTGGCAGGGGAGCAGGGGTGGGGTTTGGCCGCCCAAAGTTCAAGGAGTTATAGCAGTAACACTATCCTTATTAAGGCAATGAGCTGAGTGTGGTTATTTAGGGTATTTGTGGGAAGATTCACCAGCCCTGATATAAGGACCTGTAAGTTAGGGAGTTCATTCAGCTGCCCATGCAGAGGTGACTCATGCATTTTGTGGTGCCCTGGGGTACATCAGGCAGCCACAACAGCGCGGGTCACCTCCAGCTCCTGTCTCCTCTCTCCTGCCCCACACAGGTGTCTCAGAGAACCCAGGATATATCCAGTGGCACTAGGCAGCTCCCTGTGGGCAAGTGTCTGGAGCCCTCAAGGGCTGAGACTAATATAGTCTCTTTTTCTAGGAATGAATAAGCTGCTCCAGAGGACAATTAAACATCTAAGGGAGGTCAGATGAATTGCCCTCTGGAGGTTCATGTTTCACTTCTTTGGTCATGCCCACAGACTTTAGACTTACAACTTTCTTGTATCTTGTATAAAGCGAGACAAAACCCTTATGCTGCAGCAAAATGTGGTGCAGGCAAAGTAGATTGCAGTTAGAACTTTCTTTTAGGATCAAGTTACAGATCAAAACTATTTACAAACCTCCATTTGTCCCCTTTTTCCATTCACACATTACCTTTCTATTTTCATGCTTATCTCTCAAGTTCCCTTTCTAACAACTGCCAAAAGGACAGCTACTGATATCATGCACTGTGCCATGGCTGCTTCCCAGCACACCACGTTTAGCCCCCAGGTGCAATTTCTAGGAGGTGAAGAGAGAGCGAGCGTTGGTGTGAGTGTGAGTGGGCGAGCATACGCTTTATAACAACGCCGAGATGCTGAAAAGCAATAGCTGCAATGTTGATCGTATCAAGGCAGCGTTACCAGGAGACACCTCACAGCATGGCAGACACACGCTGTTTGAGTCTATTTGCCCTCTGGAAGGTAGTGGGTGTAACGTTTTACATCTCTCTCTTGCTCAGACATGAAGGACGAGCAGCCTAACAAGGTCACATTTGTTAGAGGCATGCATATTTCCATCTGCTCAGTCGGATGGCAAACAAAGTGCCTGGCACAAAGCAAGACACTTTAAAAAGGAATTGTTTAAGAGGGAGTGTCTAGGCAAAGCTAGGAAAATGAGTGGTGGCTAGATACCAATCATTGAGACAGGTACAGATACATTAAATCAAAGCCTCTTGTATTTATCAAGCAAAACAGCAAAAGCTACTTTTGATTTTCAAAACCCTTCCAGCTGTATTGCTTTCCAGGGCACTATTAGCAGAGTGGCAGAGGAAATGTGTAAGCCTTAGTGGTGATGTACCCCCAAAAGCTGAAAGTTCTCTCCTTCAGTTCTAATGCAGAACCTGAGCTGTGAAATGGTTTGGAGCCGCTGCTGAGTCTTTGTTAGACTTGAGCAAGCACTGTTTCATCTGTTGAGTCTTAGACAGGAGAGACACAAGACATAATGCTAGTTTAGGTTGCAGCTTGAATCTCTTTCAGGGTGGATGAAGATAGGAATGGCTTTTCTGTCTTTGAGGTGAGAAGGCACAGTCTGAGAAAACTCAACTCTGAACATTATTTACGCTAAAGCCCTTTGAGATGAAAGCTATAGCTACCGTTGTTTCATAACCTGGACTCAAGGATCTTCAGAGAACAGAGGTTTCAAAACCTATTAGCTTACAAAATCTAGTATCCTGAATCTGCTGTGATAATAGAAATGAAGATGTCCATTAGGTTGAATGTTAAAAACGTTTTATTTGCTTAAATATTATTTTCTTTGCTTAAATATTATTTTGGCTATATATATTATACAACTGACTCTACATGCTTAGATAAAGCATGGGCATTGCAAAGGAATTGGGAAGACTAGTGTGTCTAAATAAAATTATTCTTTAATATTTTTCTTTTCAGACTTCCAGGAACATTTAGTAATCATTATGGAAAGGACATGAGAGTAGAGAATAAGGAAGATACAGATGAAAATTTCCTTTGAGGCATCACTAGGATGTGTTTTGTGATGATATGCAGTTAAAGGTAGATCTTATTGCATCCTCTTTGAGCTTTACTCAGGTTTAAGGCAATGGCATCTGTTGGCTCCTGAGAGGTGCAGCTCTTATTTGAATACATACAGTCATTTTGAATCAGCAGCTATTTCCTTTCCATAGAACACTTTCTGCAAATTTTGCAGATTTGGAATTTCCAAGAATACCTATACCAAAAATACACACTAGACTTAACTAACTCTTGCTAAGACCGATGTCTGAACAGCAGACAACAGAAGATGTTCCTGCTTCTGGGGCCAAGATCCTTCTCCCTGCCCTGCCTTTGATGTTGATGCCTTAGTGAAGAGGAACAGCATGTCCCAAAAAGAGATGCTTGACTTTTAGACACTAGAGTAATGGTCACTGGTACCAGAAGGAAGCCCACTGACACAGCAGCAGCAAGCCAGAGAAAGCCAGGCCCCCTGCTAGGAACTGTCTAGGGAGACATCTCCATGGCTGGACATAAGCAGATATGTTATGTGGTGACGGTTCACCTGCAAAAATGACTCAGACACCCTCTAACTCCTGAGATGGATGGGCAGAGGCACTGGCACTTTAGCAGAGGTCTGAGTGAGACCCAGGCTGATAAGTGAGGATCAGAGTAACAGGCAGCTGGACTGGAAGGTGCTCATGTGGGCAAGAGCATGTATCCAGCCTGTTGCCAATGACTTCCTGCAGCCTAGGGACCGCTGGCAGCCATCACAGGTGCTGCAGGAGGGGGGAGGAGCAGTGGCTGTGGGGGAAGGCCCATGTCAGCCAAAATATGCATTTGACTTCAGAGCCAAGGAGATCGGCCAGCACTGACTCAAATAATGCACTGTATCATCCAACCAAGTGTTTTTCTGGAAATCCTTTTCAGACTCCCTGATGACTCCCAGACAGCTTTAGTTGCGTCTTTGGTGTAGACTGACAGTGGCCAGGTTGCTAAAAACTGTACGTGGCATAAAATTTCAGACATGCCAGAAGCAAGATGACATTCTCTAAAATTAAGAGCAAATACTGTTTCGCACATATAGACAGAGAAATTAAGAGCTACTTAACTTGCTTTCTGCAGATGCTAGGGTATGGATATAAAGTAAGAGAAAACTCTTAATACCTGGGAATGGCTCCTAAAGCTGATGTTTACCTTTTACTTAGCTTAATTAATAGCTAATGACAGACACATGACGGTGGATAACCACTGCATGCCTTAATCAATGCCAAAGCCAGCTCCTCCTCACTTGAAGAGGACTATCAACAGCAATTCATCACCTCTGAAGAGGGGCTGATAGGCAGCAGAGAGTGTTCTCAGAAACTCAACTCTTGGGGAGGGATGGCAAAGTTTGGCTCTACATGAGCAGCCTTGAGGTCAGCAGCAAAAGTCAGGAAGGCATTTCAGGGGCCAGAGTCCCCTTCTGTCATGCTGAAGGAGCTGCTGTAAGATACAGGGGAATAGCATGGCAGAGTCCATCTTTAGGATTAACTTGGTGAAAAGGAACCACTTTACTCTCTTGCTCTTTCTCATGGGATTGCAGGCACTTCAGGAGGACTGTTACCATTCTGGACTTGCCTTTTATTTGTTTCATGTTTAGCAACTAGAGGTCTTGACTTCTTGACCCTTTGGATGGCTTCAGAAGACTTGACCATGAGAATAAGTAATAGCCAGCTGTTCAGAGACAATGATGGTAAACAGAAGAATAGGCTGGGCCCAAAGTGGCACACTTCCCTGGACTGAACTGGTCAGGATATGAAAAGGGATAGGGT
The DNA here is from genome assembly GCF_031877795.1 of Strix aluco. NCBI lineage: Eukaryota > Metazoa > Chordata > Aves > Strigiformes > Strigidae > Strix > Strix aluco. Next base: position 68,503,589 of record NC_133932.1, on the reverse strand, counting down.
TCCCCTGAAGCCAGAGATCCTGAATGGCAGACTCTGGCCTGAACAAAGCCATTTCACAGTTTAATGGTAGCCCTCTACATTTGCTGATGTAGGAAAGCATGAGATATTGAAGGTGTAAACAAGAAGAGTTCACATTCTTTAACTGGCTAACAGGGAAAATTTTAAGCAAGGATTCATATTCATTAATAAGTCTCATAATTATTCCTCGAGCATAAAAAAACCTAACCATTTCACAAGCTTTTCCACAGTACATAAGACTATGCTGAAATAATCTATGCTAACTGGAATCCTCTTAAAAGCAATAGCCACATTTATTTTTAAACAAATATCTTTAATTACTGCAGCACTCAGGAGCTGGCCAGGTCAATGGCTCAGTTGTGCTGGGTGCTGTGCAAAAAACAAAGCAAAAAGGAGCACTCAAAATCTCACCCCACAGCTAAATGCCAGCCTGCTCCATGTTTTAAACTGGGGATAACCATCCCTCTGTAGTAATCCTGTGGTTTCCATTTGTTTAAAAAAATTCTCATTATGTGCCTCCTTTAAAATTGTGAGAGAAAAACTTTAGAGGAAAAGACTCCTACATTCTCTTCCTGGGTATGTGGTTCCCTCCTTCCATATACACCTCCTGATTCTCTTCTGAAGAACAAATCAGAGCTTCATCTGAGAGCTCATCCACCGACTTATTTGTTAATCAAACAAGCACTCTCCCAGTTTGTGCTCAAAATTGTATTGCTTCCCACGCACAGATTATTCCCAATACTTTGTTTTCCTTAATCATGAGACTGAACTCTTCTTCTTACTCGAGTCTCTCAGGCAGATTGCATGCCTTCTTATCAAGAGAAGAAAGGTGAAATAAGGATCATGTTACAACCCAAATGTAGCAAGAGGCTTCTGTTGAGCTCTCCTGTTTATTTTAGTCATTTGGCCACCTTCCCACAGCAGATAATGCTGAGCTGAAGTGTAAGCTGTGGACTCTGTGCGGTGTTAGAGATACGTTAGACAAGAAACTCTTTTTGGGGAAAAGCCCACAGATACTAGTCATGCTCAAAATTCTCTGACCACCTCCGTTAAACTGCCATACAGTTTTTTCTTCTGATCTCTAGGGAGTGAATGGTTGCAAACACAGAGACTTAGCCTGAAACCTTCTGACTTTAGCAGCTTCCCAGATGCAGGCAGCTTTCTGTGATACCACGGGTTTTCTTTTTGTGGCCACGCCAGGTACAAGATCCTCTGCCAGCCTTCCCACCTTTACCAGTAGCTTCCCACTTCACTTGCACTTCTACGTTTGCTTGTGGGGAGCACATGCTGAACCAAGCAGGGGAACTGGCCAGGTTATATTATAATTTAAGAGTATTTTTAGGCATTTGAGTTCTCTCTGAACAGAGTCGGGTGGAGCTGTATCAGCCCAGCTGAGACACCTGTGCTCCGTGTTGCAGTAGCAAGCGAAAGCATTTGGGGTCTTGGGCAGGAAGAGAGATGGAGTGGGTTTTTCTGACTGTGACATGGCCATGGAGAGAGTTATCCATGGAAACATGCACCACATTGAAAAGATCAGCTAGATTTGCCACCTGCAAATGTTGCTCTGTAAAGGGAAATGAACCTGTGAGTGAGCAGAGGAATGGGTTTAGGAGACTGGAAAAAAGCAAATGAGTTACTGCAGGAAAAGCTTTCCTTTTTGGGAAGTTAAGATATACCAAATAGGGCTGTCTAGACTTGCACAAATAAGATATACAAGCCTTTGAGGTAGTGAGCCCTAGAAATATGTCTTCATGGAAGGAGAAGGTGTGATGCTTACATGAATCTGCATAACTGTACTTGCTTAATTCAGCCAGCTTCTTACACAGAGGCAGGGGAGACTGCGATGTAGAGTACAGCTTCATCTAGAGCACATCCCTGGAGAAATTAAGCATTGGCAGTCCACCTAACCTTCAGACTACCTTGTGCCTACACTGCTTATCTCCTCGTGAGACAGACTGAGCTGACAAATGCCACAATACCACCTTCATTGCAATTTTTTAATGGCAATTTAACCCAACCCTATTTCTTTATTTGATAGTCATGGAAAGTGATTGATCCCTCAGGCACATGGTCACTGGGAGTGCTCAAGGCTATGTTTCTGGATGCAGAAGGCAGGGCAACTGAGGCAGCTAGACAGTATGACAAATTACTGTAGACAGACTAGGTTACAGCTCCCTACCTTAAGAGGCAGTACCTGCTGGCCTAAAATAAGACAGATGTAGCCTGACAGGTTAGACCAGGGTCGCAGGTAGCCTCCCATGAGCTCTTTCATTTGTCTGTGAAGGTGAAGTTCCTCTATCATAAATGATAAATGTCATATGTGACCTGCTGTACATCTCAGGTCTTCTCACACTCTTGCTCCCTGTCATGTGCTTGTAGCTTTAACTTCTGTTTTAAAGTGCTGAAGAGCTCTAACAGGCATTTCTGTGACACATACATGTGTCCAAAAGCCTGGGCCCCAAAGTTGTTTATTTATAGGCTACCAGACATGCTCGGCTCCTATTTCTGAAACAGGCACTTCCCCATCACATTTGTGACCATCATGACCCATGCTCAGCTCACGCAGCTTAGGTTTTCTGCTGCCCCTTAATAGAAGACCTAAGGTGGTGGAACCAAGATGATGTTCAGCAGGGGAGAACCGTGAGCAGAGGGTTAACCCTTGTACAGAAGAGAGATTTGTAAGGACAGAGACTCAACCATCAACAATAGATGGCTGACCCTAAGGCCCTGGGAAAGGAGAGGCCTTTGCAGGCAGGAGCAGAGCTGTACAGTGCACAGCAAATAAGTAGATCAAGGAGAGGTATGTAAGGCAGACCCTGAGCGGAGGCTTTTGGATTTTTTTTGATCACTGTTTTGGACTGGTGATACAGACACCATGTCTCTGGATCAAAAGGGAATGAGAAACAGTCCAAAAGCAGCTCCAAACCTTCCTCAGGTACTCCAGTATTCTCAGTGAACTTCTGTGAAATGAAGAAAACATCAAAAATAAAATACAGACAGCTGAAATGGAGAGCCCACGTAATCCTCCAAATGCAGGCTGCCTCACAGCTGAAATTCCCCAAGCCAACCAGTGTTTCACTAGCAAATGAACAAGTGGGGAACATCGGCCTTCTTGCAAGTGTGTGGGTGAAAATCCTGCTGCCTCTTCTCTCTCTGCCTAGCAGACCAGAGAGTGTGACCATCCGTGTGAACGCTGGAGTCACTTCCCCCAGACCTGGCCCCAGCCATAACGCTTGTTCCCTGCCCACACACTGCTGTGCCTTAAAGGGGTTACAGAGGAGAGGGGTGCAGGTAACTCCCTCTACAAGAGCCAGGCTTGCCACCTTGCTGTGCACTTATAAAATGGTCTCACAGCTCCAGGGAAACTAGTCATTGCAGAACTAATGGCTGGTGAAAAATGCAGACTTTCTTTCCAGAATATGAAATCTTGTACAGTATTAACTGACCGTTCAGATAACATAAAGACACATTTTAAAGTCACCTAAGCATATAGGTGGAAGTGTTTAATTTCTTTCAAAATAAAATGTACTGAAGGGTGCCAAGATTCCCCAGTAAACGGCTAAAACCCTGGCAGAAGCTTGAGGGTTGTTAAGTTACCTTTAACCACGATGCTCACCCATGGATGAGGGGGAGACATGGCAGGGCTGCTGTGACTGAGGAGGCAGGATTGTGCCCTCCCAGTCTGGGCAGAAGAGCTCCTGCCGGGAGCATCAGGTCTGTGCAGAGAGCCACCTCCCTCTGCTCTGAAAGGAAAAGGGCTGTGGTCAAACGTGAACATCCCAGTGGTTGCCCCCAGTTGCATCTTTCAGAGCACCCCAAACGTCTACCCAAGAGTCCTTGTCAGGCTGAGTATCGTAACACAAGGAGAGCAAATGTCCAAGTTGTGTTGACAAGTGGCTTCCAAATTACAAAACTGATTTCTCTGGAACTGATTCCTAAACTCTGAGAACATGCTTAAGACCTCTGGGTCAGGAAAAGATTTAGACGTGTGCAAATGTCCATCCTGTCTGAGACACACCACGAGCATGTATGGTTCTCGGAGCTGAGAGCAGGTTTAGGTCTCTTCCTGGGGCTGTGGGTCACGGGCTTGAAAGCCAGGTTTGGGAGCTGGTCACAGAGGGGCAGTGGCTTGGGCAAGGATCCAGGTACTAAGAATATAGTGGACCCCTTGTCCTGCAGACTGAAGACATTTCCTCCCACCTCCCTCACACCTCTGGGCTGACCCCTGGCACCTCTTGCCCACTGCGACACGGGAATGATGCAGGTTTAATCTCAGAGAGAGGGTGGAGGAGAAGACCCATGACAGCAATGGCCCCCATGGGAAAATGTCTGTCCCTGGTGTGGTCTGTCCATCTGATAGCTACTTTGCTATTTACCAAACCTCCACTGCATGTGGCTGCATAACACAAAACCCAGCCCCAGCTCAAGGGAGAGGAGCTGAAGAAGAGGATGGCACCGAGAGCAACATTACCAGGACTGCTGCAGGCAATGAACCTGATTTCCATCCAGACCTGACTTTGAGAGCTGTCCTCTCCAAAGGCAGGGCCTTCTCCTGCCCCAGAGATGGGTCTCAGCTACCCTTGCAGAAGGAGAAACTGCAGGGGAGCCACAGGGCACCTGGCTGGGGCTGGATGAGTCTTACATGGGGAAAGAGGCCACCACCGTCTGCAGGGACAGCAGTGACGTGGATGCAGAAGGAGGATGTCCTTGTAGGGAGCTGTGCCTGCTGGCCTCGTAAGCTTGTGGCAGGGTTTTCCTGTTAAAACCTGATTAACTCAGCCTTAAAGGCTCAGCCCAGGCAAACGTGTGATATAGAAGGACTCCTCGAGGCAGCTCAGGTAAATTTTATGCTTTATAACCTCTGCTTTTAGTGTCTTGTTTTAAGAGTCTGTTAACTTAGCATATAAATCACATCTTTTACTACAGAAAAGTGAGATAGGTTTGAATTACAAAATGCCTGGAAATTCAGGGTTTGATTACTATTCTTCTGTACTTCAAATTAAGAGTGGGCTATTAATAGCAACACGGAAATTCCTGAGTAATGCAGTTTAAGCCGGATGCTTTAAACCATTTAAACATAAAGGACCAGATTCTCCTTTATACAAAAACCCTAAAGTGATAGAAAATAATATTTAAATCCTCTTTCAGACCTAAACATTTTCATTAAGAGTAATTTTCATAGTATGTATCTAATCCAATCTAATCTTGCAAAAGATGGTTTAGTTCATTCAGCACAAAGTATTTACATGATAACAGATAAAGTGAATACATCATTTTGTCAGCTATTAAAAATACTTAATAATTCCAGTTGGAGAACTCAGCTGTAAGAGCTGCTTTCCATTTCAGTGAACTTTCTGCTACGGAGAGGAAAGAAATGATTCCTCCACATGGCTGAGCATCAGGTTTCTTTGAGCATGAAAGCAGGCTTGTAAAGGGTCGGTGTTTATGGTTGCTTGTCTCCAGCAGGAGTGTTTTCTGACATGCAAATAACCTGCCATCTGCTAGCAGGCTTTAAGCAGCTCCACTTTAAAACCTTCTTCTGCAAGCCTGTGTCAGCCCAGCCAAGCCCAGCGTGTGCACGGATTAGTTTCTTTTTAGGAGGCAGTGTTGTTGTGTCTTTGGTACTGTGCTGCTACAGCTGTGTGAAAAGCACAGAGTGGCAAAAGGGAAAAATTGAAAAAGTTATCTGTGGATCACAGGCAGGCTGTCCTGCCCTTCTTCCTCTCTGAATTCCACTCTGAAGACAATCTCTGCTAACTCAGAAGAACACCAGGGATTGATTTCCATCTGAAGGTTGACTTGGAGCAACTCTTTCTGAACTAGTCTTTACAGTTAATAACTGTTCTTGTTTTGCTTTAGCAGTACTTACTGGTTGAACAAATGAGGATGTTTAAACAAGTGAAGATGTCCTTATAGTTTTGGGTAAGCTGAATGGTGCTCTGGGCTCCTCAGGCGGCACATGGTGCCTGAGGTGACTCACTCAGATGTAAATATTTAAGCTCGAGCACATATGTGTCCTCAGCTGATACCCTCCCTTCTATGTATATGTACATCTGACTTTATATCCCAGGAAATAAAATGACTGTACTGCACAACTAAACTTACACCATGAAAAATCCATGTAGGTGTCTGGCAGCTCAGCAATAACCTCAGGCTGAAGCCAGGGACTTTGTATTTGAAATACCTTGGGACAACACTACTTTTACTGCTTTCTCAGCACAGAGGGGTGGGCAAAGGGATTCCCTCAGCCTGTCATGTTGCTGACCATGGCAATGCTTTCCACAGGTGGCAGTCCTCCTGCAGGACCCAGTTTATAAAGTCACCCTCTATTCCTGTTCCCACAGCTCTGCTCCTGCTGTCATGCCAGATCTAGCAACCAATTTGGATTAAAACAAACAAAAAACAGACAAAATTTTTTAAAAAGACACATTATTTCAGCCTAGCGGGGAAGGTAGTTTGTGTGTAAGAATTACCAGCCAAGACCAGGGCAAGGCAATAGTTGTCTAAGCCATCTGATAATAGTAAACTAAAAGGTGCCTGGCAGATGACACATTAAAACTGGCCAGACTGTAATCTGGAGTGAAGGGAGAGGGATGAGAGAAAGGCCAAAAGAAAGGGCAGGAAGGAGAAGACTTGTACCCATCTGGAGTTTCACCCTGGGTGTAGCACAATGGCTGAGACCCTCTTTCTTGGGCAACCGCATGTGTCCCTGCTCTGTGGAGGCTCTGTGGTAAAACATGACTTACCTGGGGAGCACAGAGAACAACCCCCAAGTGCCCTGCACTCCAGTCACACCTGCATGACAAGTAGTACTTCTGTCATGTCACTATTCATCCATGCAAAAATAACTGAGTGGATGTTTTGGGGGGACAGCTAGTGTTTACAGTACTTTTCTGAAACTCAATCTACCCATGGCAGCATTGCATAGTTGAACACCAGGCTCCCATAAATAATTAGTAACGCAAATCTTTGCCTTGCCTTTTATCTTTGTCACAGTGACTGGAATGCACCCCACTACCATCCGTGATTATAATTCATGCGTCACTAAAACCACAAGGTATGCTTTTTACAGGCCTGATGTCTACCCCTCCACCCACCAACACTGCCCATAAATCTCCTTTTTTAGCCAAAGATGCTAGGACCCACTGGCAAAATCTGAAGACTTGCCAAGTCTTGAAATATTAATGTATTGTTAAAAACAGGAGCTCTTCACAAAAGACATATCTGACATTTCCAAGGAGTGTCTGGTGAGGTAGAGTATCTGGAAATTGTCTGTTGTGAGCATGATGGAAGAAGTGGTTCCGAATAATCTTTTGCAGCAGGAAGCAGTTTCAGCAAAGACCATGCTTCACTAAAAAGGGAGATGCTGATAGAAGCTAACCTAAAACGCCTGATATATTTATTACCATTGTTAGCAGTTTTGATAATAATAACAATAACAACAACAACAATAATAATTATTCAATGCAGGATGGGCTGCCTGCAGCAGGCTCACTGCCCCGTAGCCTTACCTGCTTGTTTACTGTGCTGTGCAGTGCAGGATCCCTAAAACTGACTGCATATTAAAGAAAAAAAAAACCAACAAACATCTCTGCATATTTTTAAGATCCTCTGCAATGTCTGTGTAGGCTATGAAAACATGTACAGTCTAAGTAGGGAAATAATAGCTGAAAAAATAAACCCCCTCAGACAATCTAAACCAAGAGCCGTTCCTTGAGCACACAGCAGTGATCCTAAACAAAGCCAGAGACACTGCTTAGAGCAGAGACTTGTGCCATGGCACTGTGGAGAAACAGACCATTCCCCAAGGGATCGGTATTGTTTTCACAGGTATCTCACTTGTCTGCATAAACCTACAGGCTGACAAAATGTTTTTATTCTGAAGATTGTTTAGGCACCCAAAATTATTTGACATTATGAAATATTTGTCTCAGTGTGGTCCTGTATGATGCTGCCAGCTTGTTAGGAAACCATAGTACCCCAGCAAGTAGGTTGAAAAATCTTTGCTTAGGAAATTATTTTTTTTTCACCTCTGCCACAATGATGTAGGTGTAGTTAACCCATCCACAAAGAAATCACAATTACAATGCTGTGGTAAGTAAAGCACTATGATTCTTCTGCCATATGATGCAGAGGTCACAACAGCCCAGACTGATAGCAGGGGAGGGAAGATGTAAGGTGACTGCAGACTAGCCCTAGATCAGACTCCCATTTTCTTGTGTGCTGTGGTGTGCATGTATGGGCAGCTTTCATAATAACTGGTACCAAGAAAAGGAATTTTGACAAACAGTTGTCATGAAGAAAAAAAAAATCTCTTCTTGCTTATCTTTGTACGTGTCCACCTGTGGTGACACTACTGGTCACCCTCTCTGAGCACTTGCGGCACAGCTGGCCAGATGTGATTCACCCATTTGGCCTTTACCACACCATGGTGACTGGGAGAAGATTCTTAGAAGAGTTTTATTCCAAATCAGTCTGGTAGACTACAGAGATGCACATACCAGGGTGTTCACATTGCCTAACCTAACCAACCCAGGACACGTGTGCCCCTCCCTGAGCTACCTCTCACCAGCACCCTCCAGGACCTCCACTGACCACAGCAGGACTCATGAGTTTTTACTGATGCATTGAGCTAAAGACTTGAGTCAGGCATGAGTAAAAAAAGGCTGAAACCTTTCAGGAAAGCTGCTGAATATCACACAGGTGCTATGGCTGTTTAAGAACAACCTAACATTTTGTCAGGACATGTGTCAGAAATGGTATGTCTGCAGTTGATCTGGTCCAGGAGCAGAAGATTCAGCCCTGCTTTTCTGTGGCTCTGTGGTATTCAGTGAGTCCCATTGTCAGGAGGAGGAAAGCTGGAGGAAGCCACGGAGACCCCAAATTTCTCAGGAAGCTATAACATCTTAGAAAAAAAAAGTTAATGAAAAAACAGCTTTGAAGAAATGTGAAGGGTATCAGAAATTTAAAATTTGAAACTTGCCTGAGGCATCACTTCTGGAAAAAATCAAGCTACTATAACAAGTAAGGGCTTAATGTGGGGTTATCCTTACAGCTATGTGATGTTCATTTTCACTAGAAAACAGTGCTAAGTGAGGAGTGGAGTATGTGGTTTTTGCTACAAAATTCAGTGCCTTTGTGAAAGAGCCTGGTGAGAGGCTTTAGCAACCTTGTCCTGAGCTGTGCCTGGCACAAGCTACCAAAAAGAACTTATGTAGCCACTGGTAAGTCTTTAGCTTTCATCTCAGCCATTTGCAAAGTAAGGTCTGGGAAGCAGAGCTGGTCTAACTCATAGTATTTTGAATGAATCTGAGGGTTTAAAACAGTTCTTGTCACCTGAACCTCCACAGCTCTGTCTGTCTGCATGTGGGACTATCTTTATGGTCAAATCCTCATCTGGCCTCTTTAATAGCCTTGGTGCAAGGGCCCACATCAGTAGTCACTCAAGTCTGTAGAAGTTTATCCACCTGTGACATCAGCCAGTGTCTCATCTATTAGGCTACCAATAAAAAATTTGCTAACTAAAGTTGTTTTCATATCAGAGAATAAAATTTAAAGGCTGACAGTTTAAAACACAGATGGCCTGGGCCAAATGGATGGTTTGGTGACTAATCACAGAAATCAGTTAGAGTTCTTCAGCCTGACACAAAGCAGACAGTGTTATCCAGAGACCTACCATGTTACTAGGTAAAGTGTCCTACGGTTACAGAGTCACTACCACAGGACTCCGTGTGAAATTATGCAGTCAACAACCAGGAGAAGAGCCGCTCCTGTTACGTACAACTCCATTGCTAATAGCAACTTCATGGTTTGAAGAGAGCCAGGCCCATCCTCTCTTCTGAGAAGGGGTTCAACTACCTTATCACCAGAGAGACCTGTTTGTGTGCTGGAGGAAGAGGGGAAGGGAGAGGACTACTTACAGAGCATTAACACACAACACTTGTAGGACATGTGTGTTTTCACCCTGAGTGTAAGGCAGGATACACACTTTTTACCATTCTGCATTCAGGGATTGATTCAGAGACCTTGAAAACTTTCCGTTGACTTCAGTGGAGTTTGGATCATGCCTGAAAGCTACCCAACAGCCTGGAAGGGGGAAAAGATAAACTGACTTTTTCCCCTGGAAAGATCCAGGAAAATAGTTCAGGCAGAGAGAAGTATGTTATTGTGGCATTTGGGGATTTTTTGGGTGGTTTTTTTTGGTTTTGTTTGTTTGGGTTTTTCTTCCCCACAGCAGCTCATAATCTAATACCTGGATTATTTTTAATGTTATATTCTTCTTCTTGTGATTTCTAAGGAGAACAGTCTGCAGGGCCTGGCAGGCAGCTGAAACAGAGCAGTAGGAACTCCTGCAGAGAAACGAGGTCCATGACCCAGCTGGCAGCCGGGGCTCCCAAAGGGCCAGGGAAAGTGAGGGACACTGGGGCAGGATGAGGTTGAGGCAGAAGGTGATCAGCAGCCAGTGCAGCAGCACCAGATAGTGGTGTGACGCCTAAGCCCATAGATTTGACAGAAGAGTTTACAGACCCATCACAGTCCTTGTGACTATCCCAGGGTCTGGTGAGCAAGCTCTGGGAAAGACAGAGGTTTGATTTGGTCTAACGTGAGCCATGCTCTTGTTTAGTCTGGGCCTGGTCCAAAATCAGTCTTAATGTTCTGGTTTGTGTTCTGGCTGAACTAAACATTGCTTTTCCATTTTTGAGAAAGCCCAGAGAACAGGCTCCCGGTATGAAAGCCCCTATCAGCCAGGCGGTTGATGGGAAACAAAACTCTCACATTTGTTTCACTTCAAATCCTTCTGGTTTAGAAGCACATAGATACATTTAACAGGAACAGACACCCTAAAAATAGCGTCTTCAGAACAGTTGGAAAACCAAGATTTTTACTTTTTAATGATTACATTAAGCAGCCCTGCTTTACAATTTGGCTTTGAAACTGACATCACAAAACTGATCAGCCTTACAAACAAAAGCAGCTTTCACACCTTGCTGCTTTTAAGATAAAATGCTTTTTAATGACGTTTCTACTAGTTATCTGCTATAACTTCCCAATCTCTTTGAAGAGGCTCTTTTTAATGTGTGTCAATAAAACTGCCAAGCATTATGGTCTTTTATTCAAAGTATGTCAATAAGGGATAAGCAAGCACAACAGCGCTGCTTTCTCCCCACTAACGGCCACCTCCAGCTGTGTCCCTCTGAACATCAAGATCTGCCCAAGCAGGAGTTGCCAGGAGGGGCTGTGGATGGGGAGACGCCTCAGTAGGGCTGAAGTGGCCAGGAGAGTGGATCTGAAGGTTATCGCTACAGCCTGTCACAGGTTTCTCTGCTGCTAAAGCAAAGAGCAAAGCCCAGAGGTGTAGCCTTCCACCTGGGATACAGGGGATTGGTAAACCCGGTGGCTGTTTCAGAGGCAGGGAGTGTTGTGCAGCTGCCATGATATTCCCTTATATCCCTCCTCTTTCTCATGGGAGAAGTCTTCAGTCTGAGCGATGTGTCAATAAACATAATGTCAGTAAAGAAAAAAGCCACTGGAGTATAAATAAAAGGGGCTAAAGTCTCCTTAGCTGTGGTCAGTCTCTAAGCATCTCCATGATCTATATGTTGCCAACGTAAGTCCAGCTCTTTCACTCTCTGTCTTGCAAATGGCTTTGCTCAAGCAGTATCAAGTGCTGGCTGGGCTAATATCAATAGTGGATATTAAGGGAATACATCATCACATTAGAGAGTAACAAATGATCTGGAACATGCCCTTGGATGCCCATTTTAAAACAAACTTTTACAGTCTCAGTTCTTCAGCAGTCCACAACAGGACCAGCCTAATGCCATAATCTCATGATTTGTCACCTTGGATTGCACTGAACATCAGCCTTTCTAGTCTTACACTGCAAGCTGTCCCATTATTCCTACCTAACACAATTACTTGTGCTCATATTTTCCAAACAGTCTCAATACAACAGTCAGACATTTCAAACAGATAGTTTAATTAAATTATGGCAACTGGGGTTATTTTGGTTCCAGGAGTATCTGAGGTAGAGATGATGAGGATAAACATGGCATTTGTGCTTTCAGGGAAGGGGATAGACTCGTTCAGTGTGAAGATGAAGCTTTCAGAGCACTGAATTTCATTAGCAACTGAATCCTCTAGAAATCATGCTCCTTTCAAGCATTTTGAGTTGGGATGCTCCAAGATGGAAGCCACCAAGATCACTTGCAGAAACTTTGTCTTACACATGCAAGGAGAGCTGGAGATCCAGCTATTTCTCTGTGCTAAAGAAGTTTTTTACGTGGTTTAGACATCCTCTGTGCAGCCAGGTGTGCCAAGACAGCATGGCTCCCTGTGGGAAGCTCTGCTTGGCCTTTACTTTTACTAGCCACCCAAATAACAACATTAGGTTTCTGTGTGTTAAATCATGTGACTAAAGGGCAACCACAGCAAGCAGTAAGACCAACAAGGATCAATGACAGGTGGAGGCAGCCTAGTGACCTCAGCAATGAAAATAAGGCCCACTGAACCAGCAACTCCCTACAACCATCAAAGGAGAAAGATTAGACCATTACTGGTGTGAAACACCCCATGATGGGACAGCCAAATGGGTTGGACAGACACGGACAGGAAAGGGAGATAACTGCCTAACAGGATGCAAGACTTTGCATGGTATGCACAGGCAGGAGAATTTGAGGATTGTCTAAAATTTCTTACAGGAGCTTTTCAGGGGACTGTGGGAATGTGTAGGTCTCAGTAAGGGATGCTTATGGGAAGGATCAGAGGTGAAAAAATGGAGGCATTAAGATGAATTGGGGGAATAATAAACATGAGGAAAGAGAGGGGAAAAGGAGATAAAAGGGGTCAGTTGAATGTACACTTGCTTGACTGAGTCCTGTGTTTCGTCACCACCATCTATCCTGTATTCTCATTAAATCCTATTTCTAACTGGCTTCTGTGAGGGTGCACTCTCTATCCTGAGACATTTTGTGTGAGTGCTACCAAGCTTCAGACCAGACTAGTAGGATTAGAGAATACCAGCACCCAGAGGGGGACCACAAACTTCTGGGGCTCATAGGTCCAAGTGCCAGCATCTGGAGGAGACAGGGAACTAGGTGCCAACTAGACAACAGAGTGTCTATGACCGGTTCCTGAAGTGACCCATCTCAGTACTGGACTTCAGTCCTAATCCCCCAGAGAGGGGGAACAGGATTGGGCTGTCTATGCTGTTCCTGTCTGTATGAGTGCTGGCTGTACCGATAAACTCAGTGATTCCTCTTTGTGCTGATCCATGGGACCTGCGATGTTCATAACATGTGTGTGTGTGTGTGTGTGTGTGTGTGTGTGTGTGTGTGTGTGTGTTTGCCTATCAGGAGTACATTCTCAGCCTCACTGGACACATGAACATGAAGCTGCAGCAACCTCGCCTACATCCCGAAGCTCACCAGATTCAGCCACCCCTAGCACCATGAACTTGCTGAAGACTCCATGTTGAGGCACTTCCCTAGCTTTCCAGAGATAGATTCTGTCCCAAGAAGACTTCCTTTCCAAGCCTCATTATCAATTTTCAAAATGTCCCATGCAACTCAGGGAGAAACATCTGGCTACCTCTGGCTTTGTGTCTTTTCTAGGAGAACAGTCCAACACCCCCCTTTACTAAATCGTCACTTCTTTGGGAATGGAACGACAGTGGTTTGCCGGTTATCCTTAAATCACTCCTACCACCAGACAGGCTTGAAGATAAAGTAAGGAATGAATTTATTCAGGAATCCAAAGATCAGCAGTACGATCTCCTTATTTAGAGGCAGCTGTACAGAAATAAAAGAGAACTTACAGCTGCAGACAGATTATTCTCTGTTCTCTGTTTTATCCAGTTAAAATGCTCTCAGCATGCTTATACACCTTTCAGCTGGAAACTTGTCTTTAAGCAAGACCTGGACCAGAGCAAGTATTTCACTGAGGGATGTGGATTCAGGGATATGTATGCCCATGCACATCTCTTTTGTCCCCTGAGTTTTTTCAGGTACCCCTCACACCTCTCCCATTCATGCCATCACCTGACCTGAGAAGTGTTGGTGCCTGCTGGATAGGTGGGATCTTCTGCCCAGACTGGGAAAAAGTATCACCATTCTGGTGCTTATCTTAATGCATGCTGACTGGGAAGGAAAGCCTCCCCTTGAAGGCAGAGCAGGATTCAAGCCTCCTTGAATTAATTCTTTATACACTCAAAACACCAGCTCATATATATGCATAAGCTAACAATCATAGTACATATAAACATATAAACAGTGATAATGCATGTAGTTAATTAGATCTTGGCTGCATTAAGACAAGAATTAATGGTAACCAACTTATTTCAGGCTGACAATGACATGAACATGCTTGGCATGAACAATGCCCCTGCAATACCCTGTGAGGGCATTTTCTTCCTTTGAAGGTATGGATGTACTGGATGAGAGATTTTTGGAAAACATTAAAACCAAAAGTCATTTATCATACTCCCTATTCTATTAACACAGTTTTATTTTCCATCTGTTCTCCCAAATCCAGGATCCATGCTAGCCAATGCTTTGCATCAAGCAGTCCCTGTGTTTAGATCTATGTGACACCAGTGCCCTTCTTCATTTGCAAAGTTTCAAAACTGGCCACTGATAGCAAAAGTTTTTACATCTTTTGTAAGGATTTCAGACATACCTGCCACTGTCACATTAACATCAGGAGGGATGATATTGTGTTGTTTGACATTAACCTGATCTCAACCCTGTGAAGAATGATTTTGACCTACAGGTTATTTTGCTTTGCACAAGGACTGCTGGCTGTTATGCAGGAGGTTTGTCCTTAATAATATTTTGGCATTCAAATCTACCCAGCTACCAAGAAAAATACTGAGCAGTTTGAGCTGCTAGTATAAAACCATGTTTGAAAAGGAGCAGAAATGCTCTGTTACTCACAGTCACATTGAGAGATTATGCAAATCATTTTCTGTCATAGCAGCAATAGGTCACACATTTGAAAGGCTTCTCCATTCAGTCCTTTAATGCAACTGTGCCAGAAAGGGGATTTTGGGAGCTCCTGGGATCCCCTGGGCCTCCCCTACCATACCCTCCTCTTCCTCCTCCTCTGAGCGACAGTGCTCTGCAGTATGTGTAATGGAGGTTGTGTAACCCACTTTTATAGACAGGGAAGTGACTTTACATCAGGTTTTGTGGCAGATGGCTATGACTGCAGAGTCGCTTCTCCTGGGCTGGCAGCCCTGGGGTGAAGCTGCAGCAGAAGTTGGGGTGTGAGGGGTTTCTCCTGCTGGGCTGGGGCAGGGAGAGGCTTAGTGGGAAAGACCCATCACAGAGTTCAGCTCTGGGTCCTTAATCATTTCAGGTCAGGCCTGGATGCCATAAACCAGGGGAATGAAAAGAGCAGCTGAGCAGGTTAAGTGCCCAGATGAGCTTCTACCAATGCCCTTCCATGACTCTGCACAAACCATCCTGGAAATGCCCTGCAGCTTTGCAGAGGAGCAGGCAACCTCTGTGCTGTTTTGGTACCCAGCTGTAGAGTAAATAGAGATTCACACCTCTTCTGCAGCACTCAGATTTATTTTTTTTTTTTAAAATGATATAACCTCCCCCAACCTATTAGATTCTATTAATTAAATCTATTAATTAAATTGTATTTCTATACAATTCAATATTTGTTTTTCTAAAAAATTGATCTCTAGAAGGCAAAGTTTTCTCCAGAGCCCTTCCTTTACACAGGGATAGATGAGAACCAAAGCAGGATTAGAGCCAGAGAGCCCACAGGTCTGGGACCTGGTGTCATTTTAGGATTTGTTGTGATGATGCAGAGAGTTGAGTGTCCTAAAAACATTTCAGCATGCAGGGCAGAGATAACAACTTGCCTTTCTTTCTACTTGTTTATCTCCCTTTGTTCTAGACTCTTCAATGTCAGAAGGCCTTTCTTTTTATACACCTTTAGGTTTGGTAACTATTGAACCTCTTCAGGCTCAAGCTCAATTACAAACCGTGGGCAATACCTGCAGCTCATGCAGGGACTCAGAAAAATGCCTGTTTCTCAACACACTCTTGCAAAGGAGCATATTTTTCCTAAAAGATAGAAGGAAGCACTGCTGTCTGCTGAGAAGGAGCCAAGTTTAGTGCAATCACAGATCAAAGAGAGGTATGAACCTCTCATCTCCATCTTGGCAGGGTGTTCTCCAGAATATTCATGTTTGTGCCCAAAAATTAAATGGCAGATTTGTTTACAGAAGTGTGTTCCAAGAGATGCTTGGGTTACGCTCAGCAGCTGCCCTTATCACTGGTGCTGGGCATACCTTACATGTCTGGGTGATTTATTGATTTGGACTGCTTTCCACAAGAGTTCTGCTTGTGAGGCAGAGGCGTGCTCCAGCACGGCAGAGGAGCTGTAAAACAACAGCTGCAACGGGTGGCTTCAGCTCTCCTCTTAGTTTGTCGTGCCCTGCCAAAACGGTGCCAGACGCGCATGCTTGTGTGGGGCTTGATGGATGAGGAATAACGCAAGAACATTTGTCAGCTGCAAATGAAGAGGAATAATATGCCGTAGGGAGATAAAGTTAAATGGGGAGATATAGGCAATGAAGTAAAGGGGGGAAACTGCAGATGTTTTGAGGAAACATCTGTTAATCCTTGAGGGGAAAGAAGTGGTGGGAAGGATGCTAAGGAGGCAGAGATTGAGAGGATTATCTTGTGGGTTTTGTGGCTTGAGTGGAGAGGGGAGGTTGGCAGGCCACACTGCTGACAGTGCAGGTGCCCAGGGCAGAAAGAAAGCAGAGGAGAGATGTTGCATGCCAGCCGTAACAGCAGAGAGGAGAAGAGATGGTGGAACATGGAAAGAAACACAAAGAAAATTATGGTAATTCTAAGGTGGTCTAGTATTACACTGGATGATAGTTTTATGAGGCATACAGGTGATAGTTAGAAAAAGATCAGCAAGTTCGTAGTCAGAATATGTGCAAAAATGCAGAAACGCAGCAGGTTTTGCATGATAAAGCCTCTAATCTCACTATCCTTCAGTTATGTTGTATGTAAGTGTATATTTTTAAAGATGAAAGAGGCACTGTGGTTTTTTTCCCAAGAATCTGAAAATCAGAGAGCTCTTTGTGTATTTTGATCGGTGTGTAACTAACAATTTAGCTAGTCTCAGTTGATGAGGCACACATAGCAAAGTAGCAAAAACATGTCGCTTCCTTTTTCAGCATGCTTTGGTTTTTGGTTTCTACGCTCTGACAACTTAATGGCTAGACATATCTGTCAAGACTTCCAAATTAATGCATGTCCATAGAACTAATTATTTTTCTTTGAATTGTTTTTGAAAAATCTGAGCAGCTCTGATGATGATAGAAGTAGTTTTGTTGTTTAACTGAGGTACCAGAAAGAGCTGTCCTCCTGGTACATGTCATGTCCTCTGTCAAACTTTGCCATAAAATTAGGGTGCCAGTTTTAATACATGTAGTTTTTTTCAGCCACCAGAAAAATCACTGTGAGCTCTCACAAAAGGCATCCCTGAAACAGATAAAGTATTAATACAATCAGCTGAAGACTTTTTATGTTATGGAGAAAAGAGGAAAATCAGTGATTCAACGAAAAGAGAAAACAAGCATTTGAGGCTCAACACAGTCATGTACAGGATCTGGGTAAGGGGAAACATTAGGTGTCAGGTTTGACATTAATTTTGGCACTTGCGTCCAGGCTAATCTAGGCTCTACAGAGAAATTTTTGTCATTGTGCTAAACAGGCTAAAAGGTACATGGTAGCCCTGGGCTGCATTTCTATCAGCGATGCAACAAACCACTAGCAAAGATTGAGTTACCAGTTATGCAGTTGATTATGTCTCCAGGGGAAGGATATACACTGTAATGCCAACTGCTGCTCTTTGTAAACATAACTTTTTAATACTGCTGGACTTGTTCAAATTGCACATGATGGCTTTTAGCAGGCTAACCTGAGCCACCAGGCTTACACCAAGGCAATGCCAAAAAGGGAGGCCACTACCCTGTTCCACAGTGTGCAGAGATGATACAACATTTTGTGCAAGTTTTCAGATTTATCACCACTGCCAGCTGCATTATCCTAGTTTCTATTTCTGCATTGTTTTGGGAAATGCCTTTGAGGGTAGTATAATGTCATACTAATTTTACAACTGAAGTCCTACTTCATATGTCCTAAGAACAGCCTATTGATTGGGATGTAGTGCATGCAGATGAGATGATTTTGGGGTGCTGGAGCATAACTGCTTGAGACCATGTGCCCCCCACCCAGCATGAAACCTGAGGCAGAAGATGTAGGGAAAGGGCTATCACAGCCAGTCTTGGGGCTTTTTGCTGGGAAATGTGCTCCTGCCGGAAGGATCCTTCTAATGTCTGTGGAGGTCTGGGAAATTCTTAGTCTGCTAAGAGTTGGGGGTTTCTTATGATCTCAGTGTATTTTTCAGATCTTGTTCTCAGCAATGATCTCATAATTTCCCCTATAAGTGGGAAACCTGAGCCCCAGGGAGCTTAATTTGATTTGTTCAAAGTGCTTGGCACTTCCAGCTCCTCTGTCCTTCAGCGGGACTTGCATGCACTTGCCAGGTTTGATAACATGGATGTGAGTGTCATGTCCAAGGTCACATAATGAATTAATGTCAAAGCTGGGATTATTATTACTTATTATGGGCGGGCTAGCAATTACACCTATGCTTAAGGCAATCTACAGCTTCTATTACAAAAGTCTGCTTTCATCTCTTCTGCATGCCAAAATAAAACTGCTTAGGCTGAAAATCTTTATCCATACAAGCACCCTTGTACTTGGGGGCAGGCGAAGCAGACTGGGCTCTTGCTTGCTTAATGTTGCTAGTGGCAATTCCCGACTCTTGCTGCTGGGGTCACAGCACTGTACTTCTCTCAGTAACGGTTATCTCATGAGAAAATCTTCTAAAAGGCATCCTGAAAGTTCTTTTGTACGTGTACTTATACTCACTGGCAGAGTTAGGTAGAGTGTGATAAGGTCATTAGTTCGAACGGGCAGGTAAGTGTTCAAATGGGACACTGAAATTCAGCGTTACTGGAATTGCTTCTCTCATCTGCTTCGAGCTCAAGCAATCCCTTGGATCCCGTTGTCACTGCAACCCACAAATACTTATATCTCAGCTTGTTGTTAAGTGAAACCTGCTTAGCTTTATCAGGACTTAGTTTAGTGGATTATGAGGGTAGATTTAGTTTTGGACTGAAGAAGTCTTAGCATGATCCAAAAACAGCAGCTACAGTAGAGTGAAAGAGTTTTTCAGCCAAAATGGGAAAGGGCAGATGTGGGCCACGAAACAGCTGCTAAGAGCAGTGGCCTTTTGTGAGCTGTAACATTTGCTGGGCAGACAAATTGAGGAATGAAGAAATTATTCCTGCTTTTCTAACCCTGTTTGCACTCTGAAAATATACTCAGAGCTTCCTCTGGCTAAAGAGGTATCATCCACTCCTCTCATTACTCAGGGCATTTGTCAGTGGTGCGTCACTAGATCTGCAAAGTAAACCCTCAGATATAGGGCCATTAAGTAGGGACAGGGAGGCAACAGTGCAGACTGGGGACTGGATTCATCTCCCACAGTGTGAGTGGGACAGGGGTTGGAAAGGGGGAGAAAGAGGGAAGTTCCCTAGGTTTTCCATGCAAAGCTTGGGTTTAGAGGTTTTGGACAGTTGGATGAATTTTCAGACTAAGGATCATCTGCAGTATTTTCTGTGCTGGAGGAAGAGCTCTTGTCTGTGCTCTGAGCCTCTGCCAGTCCCCAGGCCTGGGGGGTGCAAGCTGCAGAGACTGGCCATGAGGGGGACCAAATGCTCTGAGTGCTTGGGTTCAGAAAAAACTGGAGAAATTCACAGAGAGAAAAGGAAAAAAAATCCATCAAGGTCAGTAAATATAGTTTGCTTCTCTCTCAGAGAGTCCCCAAACCAAAACCTGTGGGAATTCAGGAAATTGTTCTAGGGAATATATATTCCCAAGCATGAACTACTGGCCATCACTGGAGGCAAGAAAATGGGCTAAGCTAACCTACATCTGGCCCAACACAGGCATTTTTGTGGCACAGTACACATGGCAAAGTCATCTCACACTGAGTGAAGCGCATTTCACATCACTTCAGTCAGTAGAAGTTAGCTGTCTGGTGTGAGTCATCTCCTCTCCCCCTGTAGTCAGCAGTGGGAAATAGGCACCTCCACCCACCAAAGAAAGCACACAGATAACCAGTTTACACTAGATGCCAGCTTTTGATGGCAAAAAGTAGGTGAGGTGAACAGTTGATGACAGCACCCATGGAAAACACAGAGGTCACAGGGCTCTGAGTGTTTCAGACGGCTCTCAAGCCTGCGCGTATCTTTCCTCGTAGCGATGACATCTTCTTGGAGCCTTGGCTCAAAACACAGGGCAGGAGGGGAAGCTGAGCAGAGATGAGGCCATTGGAAATCACACACATTTTGCTGCTTCATATGAAGGCATCTCCACCTTGCCTGTGCTCCAGAGCCTGGGCACAGTGGTGGCAGTGAGGACAGCCAACCACTAGGAGGGAGCTGGGGTTGGGATCATCCAGGTGATTCTCCATCCCCAGGGGCCTGGAGGTCACTGACATCCCTGAGACTGTTGCTGCCAGAGCCCAAATGCTGCTTGCTGCAAGCACTCACACAGGCGTGGGAAGGCCTGAAGATGTGCAATGCTACTGACACCCCGTGTGCCTCCTGGCAGAAGGCTGTGTGCCTGCAGGTCTGCATGGGGGTCAGCATTTGTGCTCACACTTCCTCCAGGTGTGGGGCAAATAGTTTTAGGATTTTATGTGCAAAAGTTTTATCTGGAAGGTACCGGTGCGAACTGTGGCTGGGAAGAGCTAGAAGAAGCAGGCAGGCTGATGGCTTGCTAGCACAACCAAATCCTCAATTCATAACAGCAAATGATAATCCCATCTTCCTCACTGCGAGGGTCTGAGTGTAAGGTGTTTGCAAAATATTGACTACCAGCAAAATCTCCACAGGCTCCCTCTTCCCCTCTGGCTCTGCTGCTAAGTCTCTGGCAGTCAATATCATATGTACAGAACCTACCTCTAAATCCCTCAAATTAGATTAAAACTCAACAACATCATAATGCGGTTTTAATCCCTGTGCTACCTACCATGAACACAAATGTCAGGACATCAAGGTCGGATTCCCATGAATATCTGTCAGTAGAGATCTTCCTTTAGAAAAGGCAGTACTGGTGCAAGCTGGTGAGATTTTGTTTGTTAAAGCTATCCTGAAAATTTACATCTTTCTTGGATGCCCACACTCTGGCATCTTCTGTGACTTGCAGAGAATGGCAGGGTGAATCCTGATTGTGGGGGACCAGTGGTAAAACTTCTAACTTCAGCGTAACGAATGGATAACAGGACCTTGGTATGGTTTCCACAGAGGGCTGTGCTTTAAAGCTTGCAGCATTTCCTTTGCATTTCAAAAGCACAGCTAGACTCGAAGATCTTAAGGGTCTTTTCCAACCTAAAAGATTCTATGACGCTCTTCTAGCACACACACCTCTCATTGACTTGGAGTAGAGAATTGGCTGAAATTCTTGCTTTGCTTCCTGCCCGTGCCTTAGTCGTGGGAGCAGCAGGCCTGGCTCCGGTCCTGCAGACCCATGGAGATGGCAAAGGGGCCTGCCGTGCCACTGCTGCTTTGGACCAGAGCGCTTCAGCCCCCATCCCTCTTTTTGAAGGGCTAAATTCCAATGTCACTATAAAACTGAGAAGCCCAGAGATGTCTCTGCTCCTGACAATATCCACAGGAATACTTCCTCTTCTCCATTGTTAGCCTGCCACCCTTCTGTAGCTCAGGAGTGCTGGCACCCTGAGTGTGGGGGCATTTCCCTGACTATCTCAGGGGAGCAGCTCAGCCGTTTCCTGCCGTGGGGAGCACAGGATCACATCCAGCAACCTGACTTGTCACTGACGCTTTAGCCTTCTGATGTCATCCTTTTTCAAGACACTCTCCTTTCCCTAGCAAGCCTCATCAAAGAGCAAAGCAATACCCAAAATGAAACTGGGACAGTTTAGAGGCACAGGGTGGAGCAACCATCTTTACAGGACATCTGCTTTTATCAGAGAGAAAAGCTGTAATGTTTGTGTTAACAGATCTGTAATCCACCTTCTCAAGTAGTTAGATGAAGTGTGCTGGGAGGCCACATTTATCCTAAGCTAGTCCCCAGTTGCTCAATATTTACACCAGACCCAAATGTGCTCTGTAATTGGGCTGACACCTGAGGATTAAACATGTCATTAGTGCCCAGAACATCCTGGACTGGGCCTGGGGACAACCATCTTTTATCCAGGTTGTTTCTACAACATCACCCAGACCTTTGAATCATGCAAACAAAAAATTGGCTAACATGAAAAGGTTGAGGCTTTCCAGAGCTGTCCAAACATATGTCCTAACTACCACATTTTTGATGCTTATACAGCTTTTCATAAATGTTTATTGTTCTGGGAAATGAGAAAGGGCTGTTTACACGGTAGTTAAAGGAACATGTGGCAAAAGGTCACTAGCTCTAGGATGAACAATATTTTAATCAGGAATCTGTGGGATATTTCTCTTATCTCCCTAACCTAAGTCTCTAGGCCATACTCTCATCCACAGTGCTTGGAAGCTGGGCATTTCTGCACAGACAAAAGGAGATGTGTGAAAGTCATTTATTCCAAGAGACTTGACTCAGGCTGTCAAATCATGTTGCTTGGCAGGGGCTGAGGACGTGCTGTTATGAGCTTTTTTATGTTAGGATGAACCCTTCAGATGCCAACTTCTCATTGGTTTGGAGTTAAAACCATAAAATCTGACTGGGCTCCATGTCAAGCCATAAATCAGTTTGTCATGTCAGAAACCCTGGCACGTGGTTTGTGTTAGTATCCAGTCTCCATGGCTTGACCCATGCTTGCTATCCAAATGAACTGTTCAGAGAAAGCTGGGAGGTGACACTATCTCCTAAAGACTATTGTTCAACTAGAACACTGAAGAGAAGAGGGAGATGAAGGGAATGGGGGGTTCTTCAGGACCATGGAAGTAATAAATAAATCCAGCAAAGAAATCAAATCCCTCAGCAAATAATCCTGCTTCAGTCAGGAAGAGGAACAACAGGCAATCTCAGTTCAACAGCACAGTACTTCTTCAGAGAAGTATGCTGCTGTGTAAAGGAGGGTTATTTGTCTGCACGAGGAGGCTGCCCAAGGCTATTTCTTCACCTCCCTGTCTTAAAGAGAGGTTTTTCCTTCCCTTCCCTTAAAAAGAATCTTAAAATAATTCAACTTCATACCAAGGGCCATGTCTCTGCTGCAACTTTCTCTGCAGAAGTACACTGAAACACAGAGCTGAACCCAGCATTAGCAAGGAGGTGGGCAGGTTGTAACCCGACCTCTGCACTGAGCCTTGCTCGGGCAGATTTTCCTCCAGAGCCAGCAAGATGCTGCCCACAGAAGCTGCTGGAAGAGCTTTTTGCCGCCTCTAATCTCTCACTCATTCCATGTACGAGTGCCCTCTTCACCCGGTGTCACACCTGTGATGGAGCAGGAAGGGAGTCCTGAGCAGAGAGCTTGCACCTGAGGTACGGCCCCACTGCCCACACAGATTTATTTCAGGACCTCAAGCTAGTCTCTGAAATCTCTGTCATTTTTGCTGTGAAATGGTAGCACTGGCACTACCTCCCCCCAAATGAGGTGGTGCAGGGGTAAAACAAAGCAGGACACAAGGCACAGACTCCTCTACAGCAAGGCTGCACACCTGGGATGGACAGACAAACAGACGAAGGGCAGACGGAGTTTGTTACATTAGCAGAGCAGCCGGCATTTCCTAGGGTGTTTCTGTCCATCCCAGAGTCCTGATAGATAATCTGATTGAGAAATTAGAGTTGCTCATAGCTCAGCCAAAATATCAAGCCCTGAAATAACACTGGCTCCTTGGGGCCCCTCGCAGGCCTTCCCTACAGCAGGTGAGTGTATTTTAAGGTCAGGCACTTCCAAATGGAGCAGAGCAAAGGGCCAGGGCTGCTCAGGACTGTGGCAACCTTTTCCATTAGGGGCCTCGTGCCACTCCAGCTGGGATGCCTTAAAAGGCTGGTAGCACAGAGATGCTGCAGTCCTTATCTCCTGCCGATGGCTGGTACTTTAGAGATATTATATTTATAGCTCACCCGAAGCACAAATGCCTAATTACTAAACACACAGTTTGGGCAATCCAATAAAGTGGCAAGTCTGTCCCCCTTCTCTCTCGTTTGCAGACTCACAAGCAGAGGCAGCACTAAGCTGCAGCAAGGTAAGACGGTGCCTTATTTTGGTTTTCACTGTCCTTTAGGAGTTTTTCTCCTTTGCAAAGGGGGCTGGCAATTTCTCAGGGCTCTGTGTAGATATCATGAGGGGGAGCGTTTGTTTCTTAGGGGAAGAGTGGATTTTTAAGATGTTTGTTCCCTTCTTGCTGCCAGGGCACACACAGGGTGTCTCTCTTTGTATTTCCAGTCTGCTATTGGGAACCAGGTGCTAACTAACAGCTGCTCTTTAGTTTCTGCACTAATAATACACTGTCATGTTTTCATGTTCTCAAGGAACACAACCATGTCTAACTATAGACACTTTCCTGGTTTGAATAGCAAACTGAATGACTTCAGGCAGAAGGCTTTTGATTAGGGTTTTTTTTTCCCTCTATCAGCATTTTTTTCTTTATGATGAATATTTGGAAAATGAATAGATAGTGGAAAAAAAAAAAGAGGACAGAAGGAATATTTTACTTTTTTTCCCACTTTCAGACCATTTCCTAATGGCCATGAAATAAAGAAAGGCAAATTACAGGCGATGCTTGTTGATTTCATGTTTAAACAATCACTTGTTATGGATTACAGCAGCTGTGTGAAAAGGGAAAAGAAAGCAAAGTACTGAAACATGACTGGGTGTCAAAGCAGGAATTTGTCAGAACTAGCCTGTAAAATAGCATTAACTGCCAAATGCTAATTATCAGGCTATTGTTACATTAAATTACTTTTAACCTCATCTCATGAGAGCGTTAATTTTCAAATGAAACCAAAAAAAGAAGACCTCTTTGGAAAAATAAGATTGTTTGGGCATGTGTGTACATTTGTTTGGATGCATTTACACATGCATTTTTTATATAAACATTCTTATAACAAAAGTCTTTTTAATGCAAGGATCACAAAGTATGACACAAAGGTAAGAAATTTTAATTTACTTTTAACCGGAGAACTAAAACTATCACATTTTGCACCAGAATTTGTTTACTATTTCATTATTTAGGAAATTAAATTCAAGAAGGCTTTTTATCCAAATACTGAGCAACCATTGCTCCACAGGCTTTGACAGGATGGTGGGCCCCTGGCACCCCTGCGGTGCAGGATTCCTTAGACCTGACCCAAAGTTGAGGCTTGTAAGAAAGGTCAGCCCACTCCAATGTTTGGAACTGGGCTCAGTCCCTAAGTGAGGATTTCAAATGCAAAAAGATAGGTCCTTAGTTGGTCCAAAGCTGCTGGAGATCCACCGACTCTAGCTGAAAGGTGGGTGTTTACATCAGGTGCTGATTGGGCCTGTGGACATGGAGAAGTTGGGTCTGGTCCCAGGGCTGTCCCTGGGGCTCTGTCATGACAGAGATGTGGCCACATCCAAAACATCCTAGGGACAGGATCTGCGCCCAAGCTATGCCCAGATGGGACAGTCCTAGCTGGCATCTGGACAACTGACCTGTGGTTGACTGAGTCTCTGTGCCTGGGAGCATCCCGCCATCCTGTTTAATTTATGAGTACAGACATGGCCTTTGAGGGTGCCCCCACGTGTCCAGCCTCACCTGCAATGGGGACCCATTGCCATGGTGGACGTCCTCAGTTAACATGTCTTGTCTGGCTGAGCTTTCCAGGCTTATGCTGGTGGGGGCTGTGACTGTCAGTGTAGATTACGCTGAGACAGCACCTTTCATTTGAAGAACAGCACAAAACTTACGTGGAAGAAAAAAGTAATGTAAAATAACAAATAGTCTGTACACATGCCTATCTTATCTTGAGGCTTACTGTCCCCGCACAGATGCCTTGGAAGGCTTAATGTCTTCAGCCACCACAGCCAGCACTTCCCCATGTCTCTGTTCTCCAGCAGTAACGGTCTAGCTGCTAGACCGTGGTCTGCTCTGTTCAGATCTGCACAGAGCTCCCATCTTCTGCTCCCCAGCACTGGTGAGATGAGTTTTGTATGTTGACTGGAGCCCAGAGGTAGCATGTCCCACCAGAGAGCGCAGCAATGACTCTTAGCAGGCCACCAGCAGGAGCCAGACCCACTGCTCCACTTGGTCTGTTTTTTCCGAGATGTTGCTATTAAGCTAAACTGATGTGCCGCTGCAGTAAATTGTGCAATAAAGAAATCATGTACAAAACTAATATTTTTTTATAGAGTAGTCTCACTTCTCCCATACTAGAAATTTCTCATGTCCTCAAATTCTTCGTCTATCATCCAAGCCTCAGGCTAAAAACAATAAAAAGAACAAAATCGTTCTGGTTGGGCACTTAGTGTTAAAGTATCGCCACTGGTGTATTGACAGTATTCACTCTTAAAAACAAGAAGCAGAAGCAACATTCCAATCTTGCTGCAAAACATTAGGGGTTTTTAAAAAAAATATGTTGGCCAAAGATCCTTAGCTTGAAAAAATGCAGGAACATACATACTAATAAAGTGATTTTTCACTGGATTTGAATTTAAAAGTGAAATAAAGCACAAAGACCCAAAGCCTGTTCCCAAAGTGAACCCATTTTAAAGGCAGTCTTTCCAACAATAATACTTTGTTCTTACCTAGCATTTGAAAATATGATTAATGTATGAATAACTTTACTTTTTCCCTTCCAAACAGCAAGCCATCAGAACAAGGCAGACCTTTGATTGCAGCTGGCAAGAGGCTGGGAGGGGGCAGACCCATTCAAACACTTCTTTAATACAACAAATGTAAAAGGCCATTTTACGAGGAAGAAAACCAGAGAAGGAAGGGAATGTGAACACTGACTTGGGGGTGAAATCCTGGCCCCACTGAAATCAATAGCAGTTTTCTCAGAAACATTCACTGATTTTAGCAAAGCTCAGATCTCCTCCTTTTCCTTCTAATTTTAATAGTGCCCAACTTGTGTAGATTTGCAACACCAAAGCACCTTTTCACATTTTTCCTTACCAGTTTTCCTTTTTTGTAGCTGTGTATTGACTAACCAGAGCACAAGCACTCTGACACAGCTGCTTTTCAGTGAGATACATTATTACTGGCTGCAATATTTCATCTTTGGCTTTATATCACAGTGAGTACAGTTTCATGCTGATAAATCTCAGGCTGTTTCAACAATGTTCATCACCTAACACTGATTAGCTTTGAGAAGCATAGGTCATATTACAGAGAGTCCTAGTTTTTCCGAAAGCAGTTGGAGCAGTTCTGCCTGGTTTTGCTCAGATTGTTCTGACACAAACATGGAAAGAGCATTACCATGCACATTTTAAAGGGATCCATCAGATTCATTAAACTCAAAATATTTCTGCTGCAGATTGACTTACTGGCTACTGTTAACACATGCCACCAAGCAGTGAAACTGAGAGTTAGAAGAAAAAAATATTTTCCCCTAATTTCACTTTACATTTTCAGTAACATTTTGTGTGAAGTCAGTTGTACAGGTTCTCTTTTATAATATTTTTTTTTCCTGCTGTCTCTGTGAAACTTCCATGTAGCAACAAACGAGAGGAAAACTCTCCTTTAAAAAAGGAAAATAAGTACACTATCGAACCACGTTGTCATGGGACTAGAATGAGCACAGACATGGGAACAGAAATTGTTTCACACAGTTCATAAACAAAGCCAATAGGCTTTCAGATCACCATATTCCCTGTCAAGCTTAACGGATTTTCACCAAAGTCTCACTAGAAATTTGCATGCTTTCTGTTGGAGGGAAGTAGGTAATACTGACTAGCGCTCCTTTTTGGTAGTCTGCAGCTAGGGAAGCAAAGCCCGGCATGCCTAGAGATTACCATACGAAAACAAGAATACCTGCAATCCACAGATGCCACCACACAGAAGCCCATTATTCTGTTATTTATCCCAGGTTTTAAATGCTGAGTATCCTAATTTCTTATGCATGAAGTCCATTGACTGCAACACGCCCCACAGCCTCTGGTGTTGTGTGCAGAAGGCAGGAGGACACTCAAGACATTAGAACACCATTTATGATACAAGAAAGATGTGCTAACACCATATAGCATGACACTGTGGTACAGAACAATAAAAGAGAGGAAGCTATCAGAATAAACTCTATTTGTTGTAGTTTTCAACTTCTGGGTGTAAGTCCCAGCTCAGGAATTTGCATGAGCACAGGTTAAACACACTGTGTGTTATGTACTCTTATGGCCCTCATTTCATATCATTGAGTATTTCTTCTCTCAACATCCTTTTAGGGAGGAAAAGTAGCACATTTTCCTAATTCAGAAAGAAGAAGTAAGGACCAGATCTGAGGGCAGACTCCAGTGCTGAAGTGCGGTGAGGATTGGCAGGATGTGAGACCCAGCTCAGGGTTGCTGTGACCCAGGGCTCGAGAAATAAGTCTTGGAGAGAGACTCTCCCCTCTCCACCTTTCATCTGCCTTAAAAATCCTCTAGCCAACATGTGGGACATTGCGTTCAGCTCTGCTCAATTAAGCAGGGGGGAATATAGAGGCTGAATTCAGGCATGTGAATTCTGCCCGGACATACCTGCCCTGCTTTAGCTACCCAAGGTCAGATGTCTGTCTGAACTAGACAGCCGGATTCCCTCTAAATTCGGTGTGGAAAGACAAGCACATCTATAGGGAAGTTCATTTCATGCTCAGTAGGTGTCTAACAAATCACCCCTCGCAAATGCCTCTCTTCCTCCACCCACTAGAGTGGGATCATGGATGGCTGGTTTGGATCAGCTAACATCTGGTCAGTTAAAATGAAGTGAGATGGATGCCACTATAGATTATTTGCCCAGATTACACAAAGCATTTTGCTGATCGAGGAACAGACTGTTACCACAAGTCCCTGACTACTACCTGCAAACTCTCCCTTCCTTTCTCCTTTTAGGAACCAGGGTGCTTTAGTAATGCAGACTCTCTGTAATAAGAACTGGGTTGTGCTTACTTCTCATCTTTCTCCTTGGTCATTTTTACTTCTTGTATTCGTTTTCCTGTATATTGATGTGTTCTGGGGGATTCTCTGGGGATTCAGAAGTGAACCAAGGCTATCCTGGTGCTCTAGAAACTCTTCAAAGTCTGCTTTCAGGTGCAAAGTAGGACCCAGAGAGCAGAAGGAGCACCTCAGATGAATGGGAAGTGCTTTTGGTGGAAACAAGAACCCATACAGAAGTGGAAATATTTTGTTAGGAATTTTTCCTCGCTTGGTGGGGCTGTAACAGAGAGCAATAGTCTGCAGTAATTACTTCGCCTCTCAAAACAAAAGTTTATTCAGGAATGAAGGCTTCTGAAAGAATGTAGAAACTTAGGAGGAGGGACTGAATGGTGATGGTTTTCTAGACCATCCATTCTCATTTGCAGGGAGAAAATGACACAAACCTATTTGAGAATTTGTAATGGCAATAGTCTTCAGCCAACAGAACTGAAACGTCAGAAAAAGTTTCAATCCAATGCATCTTTTTGTGCAAAATTGAAGATTTCTGAAAAATTGGGGATTGCGATGGAAACGTTAACAGTCTTTTGCAGAAATCTTGAATGGAAAGAAGACCTTTTGCATGAGGTTTGTACTTTCCTTATCTGATACTATGAGTTAGACTTGTATTCCTAATAATTTTTACTGAACTGCTTCCAAAAAAATCAGTGTGACTGTGGTAACAAAGACAATCAGCCAGCTAGGATACTGGTTGTCTCTCATTTTAGACCGACCATTTAAAATAAGAAAAAGAACATAACTTTTCCTAATAGTGGAAGGTGCTTATGTAAGTTTGTTACTTAGGCAATCAATGAGAAAATATTCAATCATTATAAATAACCTATTATAAAAGTGTCATGGTTTGAGGCCAGAGAGCAACTGAGCACCACACAGCCACTTTCTCACTCACTCCTCCCCATCAGGAACGCGAAGGAGAAAATAAAGCAAAAGGCTTGGGAATCGAGATGAGGACAGGAAGGGATGACTCACCCATTACAGTGAAATTCGTCACAGGCAAAAGACAGACTTCTTAGGGGAAGAAAAAGAATGTCAATTTAATTCAAACACAAATGGCAACACACTTAACAGAATAGGACAGTGAGAAGTATTACCACATCTTAAAAATACCTTCCCCCCACACCCCTCCCTTCTTCCCAGGCTCAGCTTTGCTTCCATTTTCTCTATCTCCTCCTCATTGCAGTGCAGTTGGGTCAGGGAATGGTGGGGTGAGGTCAGTCCCTCACACATTGTTTCTACCACTCCTTCCTCCTCAGGGGGAGGGCTCCTCACACTTTTCCCCTGATCCAATGTGGGATCCCTTTCATGGGAAACAGTCTTCCATGAACTTTTGCTGACATGAGTCCTTCCCACGGGCTGCAGTTCTTCCTGAACTGGTCCAGTACTGGTCCCTCCCGCATGTTGCAGTCCTCCCAGCACCGAAATACAACAGAGCAGGCTTCCCTCAGAGACCCAACATTCTTCAGGCACAGCCACTTGCTCTGCCATGGGGTCCTCCATGGGCTGCAGGTGGACATCTTCTCCACTGGTGACCTTCATGGGTGGCAGGGGTTGGCCCCACCTCTCACCACGGGCTGCAAGGGGTCTCTGCTCTGGCACACTTCCCCCCCTCCTCCTTTCTTCCACTGACCTCAGTGTTTGCAGAGATGTCTCCTTCACAACTCCTCCTCACAACTCCCACTCCTTCTCCCAGGTTCCCCTTCTTAAGTACATTATCATAAAGGTGCGGCCACCATCGCTAATTGGCTCAGCCTTGGCCAGAGGCGGGTCCGACTTGGAGCTGGGGGAGCTTCGAGAAGCTTCTCTCAAGGACCACCACTGTAGCCCCCTCCCCCACTACCAAAAACCCTGCCACACACAAACCCAACACAAAAAGACAATGGGAACTTCTTATCAGGACTGGTAAGGTCATTCATTTGTAAACTGTATCACCCTCCATCTCATCAAATTCAGTAAAAGTTTTGCTCTGAGGCATCCAAGATTGACTGCAAAAACATTTCTGAGCTTCATGGTAATAATTTTCACATTTCTTTGTAGACCACAACCTTAAATCCATGGTGTTATTTGTAGTGTCATCTTACTTAAGTCTTGCAGTTCAATAACTTGCAGATTCATAACCTAAGGAGGATCTAGATTTATTAGTGTAATTAGTGTCTTAGGATACAATTATTTGTTGCTGTGGAATACTGGTGGCTAAGCAGAGGGTATAATTACAAGGACTTAATCACACAAACATATGATGTGCACAGTAAAAAGACATATTGTTCTGCTTAAGAATGTCTTTAGGCAGAGAGAAGTGAGGAAGACAGTGGTTGCAGATTTTGGCACCCCAGCACACACTTGAAAAACAACCAGCAAAACTGTTTCAAGGATCTTACGTCCACAATCCACTAGGTCTGAAGACCAAGGGACCACAGAACTACAAGCAGCAAAGGATTCAAAAAAAACAGACTAGAGTGGGCCAAAAAAGTTTTCTGTTGACCCTGCAGAATAAGTGGTGCGTAAGACAGAGGAACAGACTGCAACAACCAGAGCATAGAAATCTCAGGAAGAGGTTTTCTAAGGACATCCTTTTGGAAAATAGGTAGATCTGATTTACTGTCATGTTTTTCTGTTAGCTAGTTTTATCTCAGTAGAAACATTTTGATTTATAAGAAAATATTGGCTCTGAGGCCAACTAGCATGGCACAGCTGGTGTCCTTACAGTTATACTGCCTTACCAGGCAAAATGTGATGGACACATCCACCCTTCTGTTTAGGAGTAATCCTTTGGGCAGACCAGCCCTTGGGCCATGCCAGAGACCCCTTGGGAGAGCGATGGGGGCTTTGGACTCAACCAGTCCAGGGGCTGCGCTTACAGTTGAACAGTGTGGACCATCCTCTGCAGTGTTTGGGCCAACACAAGCTACTGCTATAGATGCAGGCAGGGAAGGCAGCAGGGCCAGAGGAGTGGGTGATGCGGTCACCCTGAGAAGATCTCCCTGTCATTGGCACAAGGAGGTTGCAGGATGTGAGAGCAGTTTGATCATCCATCCTTTTCTTCTCAGCAACACTTGCTTTGCTTCCAGTGGCAAAATGCACACGCAGGAATGGTGTGGCTGGGCAACCCCCTCCCACCACCATGAACAGGAGCACCCAGATTGCATGCTGGGGATCATTTGGGTCCATGCATGGTCTTCCCTTTGTCCTAGCCATTCCTCCCCTGGTCCCATTTCTTCCTACTGGAGTCTGCCACTCCTCCCAGTTGCCTGTCTTTGGTAATGGTTTCCTCATTTGTTGAGTGAGAGCATCTGACTTAGCAAAGACCTAGCATGTGAAGGGCATGGGCACATCTAGTTCATTGTGCCTGGAATGGGTTAGGGTTTAGTTACACAGGCAGTTGTGCCGGCTGCTGGGAAAGGATTTGTGACCAGATTCTCGGGCTGGATTCCTACCCAAAAGCCTAAGGCCATGCCTCCTTTCTGCCTTTCCCCCCTCTCCTTACAAATGCAAATGTCAGATATGCAGATTACTAAAGGAAAAAATAGCATACAGGTCTGGGTCCAAGGCATGCTCACATAGAAAGCCATTAGGAGAAGCAGCATGAGCATAGCTGTAGAAGAGCTGTGGGCACTCAAGCAGAGCAGCCTGCCTTCCTCCCAGGTCTCTCTCCTGCAAGTGGAGTTTCTGCTGCCTGCCAGTGCTGTGCCTGCTGCCAGACAAGCTAGTCCCTTCCATGCATATTTTTTCTGGACATCCAAGTGATAGGAACTCTTCCTTGCAAATGAGGGGTCTGGATTCCTGGAAATCCTTCTGGATATAAGGAAGAGACAGCATCACCATGGACCAGGTGGCCTTTCAGGAGCAGCCAGCCAGGTGGGCAGTGCTCAGTCATGTAAGGCATTTGTGCTGTAGCAACCCAGCAAGGACCCACTAGACATTATGGTTAGCCATTAAGGATAAAAGAAAGGACTAGCAGTGCTTCCTAAAGTGATTTCTGACTCCTCTCTAGTGATTCAAAAAGATTACTTATCTTCCAGCATGAGACACATTATCTTCAAGACAAGACATTGTTACAAGCGTTTACTTCGTCACTACATTTGAATTTCATTCAGATTAAGACAGCAGGTCTACTAGACAGTCATGTATATAAACTTGGCAGGGACAAACACAATCCATATGTCTATCAGGCTGACAATGGATGGTATATTTTTTCAGCTCTATGTGAATTGTTAGACATGAAATTCACATCAGCAACTAAAAGATTGCTTTAATCCTATTACTTAAAGGGCCTGAGCACTTACAGAGTTCAAAGTAAGCACAGGCCTAAGAGGATCAACAGCAAGGACTCTACTTCAAAGTGCACAATCTAAGCTCATATTTTCAATCATAATATATGTCTGAGCCTACGTCTCAGACCCTCTCAGTTTATATGTTGTATATACAAACAGTGGTTGAGCAGAAGAATAACTGTTGCCATGCAGAAAGATCTTTCTGCAAAACAGAATGTCCCCAATCATATTCAGATAGGAGAGGGTGACTATTTCTACTTACATCAAAATATTAGGAGTCTGAAGTAATCTGGGAAGTGATTTGCAACTGTATGTTTCTTTTGAATTCAAGGCAAGTTGAATGGTTTGGGGAATGATAGGGCCAATACATAACTAGGGTACAAAAGTAGTCTTCAAGGAAGAGATGGTTGTAACAGAAAAAAACTAAGTGACTTTTTTTCACTCCTGTGTTCACTGTGAGGA
The DNA here is from genome assembly GCF_031877795.1 of Strix aluco. Classification (NCBI taxonomy): domain Eukaryota; kingdom Metazoa; phylum Chordata; class Aves; order Strigiformes; family Strigidae; genus Strix; species Strix aluco. The sequence continues at coordinate 68,469,642 of NC_133932.1, read as the reverse complement.
ACTTGGAGAGCTTCCCACATCAGAACACTTCCTTATGGGGATCTTCAGAGGATCTATTTCAAGCTGAAGTGTCTGTAGAAGAGGTATGGAACAAATAAACAAAATGAATAGGAAGAAAATGTTAGAACCAGATGGTATTCACCCAAGAAATCTAAAGGAACTCAAGGATGAATTAGATGAAACAATAATAGTGCATGGCCTCTTATTTAAAACAGGCTTAGAACTGAACACCTGAAAGTAGCTAAACCAGTGCCAACCTTCTTAAATGATTCCACAGAAAACTGGGGGAATTAAGCCTGGTAAGTTTGATAAGTTCAGTAGAAATTACTACGCAGGGTGGAGAAGATGGATAAATATGATACATTTGGAGAAATTCAATACAGCTTTCTAAAGGGAAATCATGCTCTACAAATCCATCGCGTTCCTGTAAAATGATAAAAAGCATGCAGATATGGGAGATCTTTGGTTGGTAGCATCTTCTTATTTGTATTTTTCCATGTATTCAACAAGAGTCCTCACCAAACACCCCTGAAAACATGTAGGCAGACACAGGATAAGAGGGATGATCTTTGTATGGATTGCATAAAATCGTTGAAAGATAAACAGCAGTTATTACAGTCAAGGGAGATTAATAGGAGATTAATAGCAGAAACTCTACTGAGACTAAGAAACAGAAGGATCTTAGGCAACAGGATGAGTGGGCATTGGAATGGCACCTTAAACTGAATGTAGATAAGCATGAAGTGATGCACATGGGGAAAAATGTAACTTCAGCTATAAAGTGATGGTTCTGAGCTGAACTTGGGTGTGAAATTTGGTGGTTATATCATTTACAAAAAAAACCTGCTCAGTGCTCAAAAGCAGCCAAAAACCATATTGAATGTTAAAGTTCATCTGAAAAAGTGAATTGTCATACTGGAAAAATTTTGGGGAAGGATGATGTAACACAGGGAGTAACTTTCATACAGAGTGACTAGGCAGGCTGGGACTCTCCAGCCTAGGAGAGAGATGGCTGAGGGGAGATATGATAAAGATTGACAAAGACATGAGCAACCTGTGAAGTGTGAATAAAGATCAGTTGCTCATTATCTGTCCAAGTGTAAGATGTAGGAGGTATCAGATGAAACCAGTGGGTAATATGTTCAAAACAAACACAAGGAAATGGTTCTTCAACAACATAGAGTAGAGCTACCTGTTACACAACACTATGAATTTACTTTCATGGGATCAGAAGAGAACTGTGCAAGTTCATGGAAGTGATACTCAGTATGGATACTGTCTCCAGATTGAGAAATTCCAGGTTAAGCCAAAAATCATTGGAGGCTGGGAGAGTATTAAGGAGGTATCAATACAGGCTATTTTCATTTTCTTCCTAAGTCACTTCTTAGACCCCAAGAACAGGATAATGAGTTGGAGGAACCCTTCTGCTCAACGATTCTCATATTGCTATGGCATCATCTGAATACCTACAAATTACAGGTTCTGCCTGACACTAGTCATCATTTACAAGTACTCATGTTAAACTGAAAACTCTAGTCTGAATGTCTTTTTCTTTCTTTCTTGTCCCATGTGTTGGACTGGCAAAACTTATGCTCATTTGACTTTAGAGGTTGTGAAGTCTTAACATTAATCCTTAAGGGCAGATTAGACAAAGATCTCCCAGAAATTAGTTAGATGTTGTCACTCTTGCCTTGGAAGTGAGTTAGATAAGTTCTTGAGGTGTCTGCCAACTGCTCAATTTTACAAATCTCTCTTTTCTCAGAAGCTCCTTGGGCCTCTGTCTGGCTGATAAGGGGAAATGGCAGTTAAAAACATTGATGTTGACTATTTCTAGAGGGTCATAAAAGATCTCAGGGATGCAGGCAGAAAAAGCATTAAGGGGAGCAGAAGGAAATTATTCACACAGAAGTAAGGTTTTGGAGAAGCCATGAGCAGTAGAGCAGCGGGAGGGGGGGATTCTGGAAAAGGGACTTTGCCTAAAAAAACTGGAGCATGCTGGGAACACTGTGGGCAATACTATATATGTGAGATATTTCATACAGAACTGCATGTCTCTTGTGCTATCAAAAACACAGAGTGATTAGTCTTTTGGAACAATCACAGTGTGCTTGTTTTATATGTCTGAAACAGCAAACCATAAATCATGATTATACTAAAATGAATAAATCCTAAATTAAGGGCTAGTATTTGCCAATTCAGGAGACCAGCAATTACTGCAAACTCTGTAGTAATTTGACATCCCAGGTTCCACCCGCAGGGGTAGGAAACCCACAAGCCTCTTCCCATCTGTCATACTCAGGGCCCCACATGGCAACTGAGCTGAGTCCAGAGAAAAGGAAAGAAGCAACAGCTCCTCCACATAGGTCTCTGCACTATCATTGTCTAGAATCACTGTTTCTAAAGACCACTCACCTCAACTCAGAGGTTGTCTCTGGATCCAAAAGCACTTCCAAAGACATGCCACCAGGCTCTCTATCCCTGATTCCCGATGAACAAACTATGCAGCCGAGGGGTTTAGGGAATCCTTAGAGTCCAAAGAGGTGTGAGGGTGGCACAGACAAAAATGTTTCACTTTGGTTTCCTTAAATTAGATGCAGTATCTGTTCTCTAATGAGAGGAAAGAAAGAGAAAGTATGTTTGGGAAAGTAGGGAAGAAGACGACTGTTTTCAACAACAAGAATCGTTGCTTTCTATTCACTTCATTACAACTCTTCATGATTTCTTCTTCACTTGGTCAGCAGCCTGGTGAGGGCTCTCCAGGGTGGCTGGCCCACAGGACACAGACACCTGCTGCTTGGGGAAATGTTTGATCAACTTCCTTTATCCTGTGATGTCTTTTATGGCTTCTTTTAATCCATGAGGGTCTGGGATATCTCTTCTGACAATGCTGTTGTTGCTGTCAGTCCTCTAATGTGGCTTCAGCTTTCCAAGCTGTTGAAAACTCAACCACCATGAAGAGGGATTTTCCTTAGCAGATACCAGTTCTTAAAACCCTGGCTTGCTCCTTGACACTTCCTCTGGTGTGCTCTGTCCCCTCCTTTCTCAAGCACCACCTCTCTTCTCCCCTGTGATCCCCTCAGTTCATGCCTCACCCCTCATCAGTGTCAGGAGCTGTTTGTCACCACAGCTGAGATAAAGTAGCATCAGCAGAAACATAGCTGTCTTTCTGCCTAGGTCATCCATTGCAAACAATCTCTACATCTCAGTTGTCCATGGAGAAAGGGGCATAGGTTCAATTACATAGACAATGGCAGACCACACGTTGACCAGTGTCTCACTGCCACATTCCCTTTGAGACATCTTTTTGAGGAGATAGATTTCTCTGAATGAAACTGAGGCTAACTGAATAGAGAAGGAGGTCCTGACTAGCTTTAAAAACTGAGCAAAATCTTTGTCCAAACTGACCATAATGGTCTAAACTGCTTTCCACTCCATCCTGGATCATGCTATCACAGAAGCAGCCTTGAATTTGAGTCAGTATCATCTATCTTATCACATAGAAATATATTATCCTTCTGAAGATAACTTTTCCTATACAAAACCAGTTGTTCTGCAGTGCTACTGAGTCATGGCACCTTTCTAAATTCACTGAAGGAAATTGTTTAAGCCTGTATGTGAAAACTATTCAATCACATTAAGAAAGCAAACATGGAAACATTCTTTTCCAGATTACATTGGAGTTTCTAAAACACTAAGATTTTCACATTGATTTAGGTTAAACACCCTCCCGAAAATACAAGTCTTGCATCAACCCAAAGCAGACAGACTTTCATTTCATGTAAAGTTCCCTATCTGGCTTGGCTGCAGGGGTTTTAATGGATTGTCCAAAGGTTTCCATCATTTCTTCATCAGAGTCTGTGAAACTCTGATACTTCTTACTTGACGAGTATTTCTACTTGAGGATCTAGTCACCTAGGGGAAGAAAGGAAGATCAAAATGTTGCAAAAAGCCTTGTGACTGGGAGACAGAATGGGGAGAGAAAATAGACACTAAAAAATATCTGTTTACCCTTTGCATATTCCTCATATGCTCGGGGAAAACTACATATCTGAGAACATCTTATGAGAATGAAATTTCAGAAAAAAATTAATATTGCCTGGCTGTTATTTTAGGTTTAATGAATTAAAATGCAACATCTGCATGAGTCTATATTACTTCCTAAACAGTACTGCAAAAAATAGCAGTTCTCCTAAATGCAGCCTCTCGTATTCACGGGAAGCTTGTATTATACACGTTCCAGCAACAGAAAGGGATTTGCTGAATTCTGATAAAGTAACATAAAAGTTTCCAGGATAAAATAGTAGTGGAAGGAAACAGCTTAGCCATTTTCAAACCTTAAAGTGTAGCTTTCCACTTCTCTTGCCCTCTCAGAGACATTAAATTTCTCGGTGACTCAAACTGGGGGAAACAGAAATATTCCACTTCCAGACATCTCTTTCCATTATTTTTCTTTGTTCAGTGTTTTCAGCCAGAAAAGGAAATAAGTGTTGAAATGGTAGTTATTCCGACATCAGCCTACTAGCTGAAGTGAGATTTCTGAAGGATTAGTAAAATCATTGAGAAGTCCTGCTATGAAAATGATAGTTTCCATCTTGTTTCCCATATGCAAGGTATGGCCTTCTCCACATTAGAATTAACCCTGTTAAAGCACACAGGTCACTGAAGAACAAGCAATATATGCTACATAAATGCTACATAAATGAGAAATATATATATAAGCCATAAGGTATGTTTCTAAATCACAGGATGACACTGAATGGTACTTGTATTTTCAACCTTAAATACAGGCACCCTATTAGAACCACTGCCCCGTGTTTTCATTGCATAGTCTCCTCTGAAGTCTTGAAGATGGCTGATCTGTGCTGGGCTACTCAGAGAACCAATGAAGTAAAAATAAAACAAAATAATAAAAAGTGGGTCACTTACACATTAAATTTGCCAGTGAAAAAATCCCCTGTTCTTTCCTCCCCATCTCCCTTTCCTTAATTATCATTGAGGAAAATTAGGTTTTTTTCCCCTCGGTGGATTTGATACTGGTGGGAAAGAAGGTGTGGGAGTTTTTGCCAATTACTGATGAATATTTACTTGTGAGGTAAAAAGGTGAAGTGAGCTGGGGTGAACCAACTGAAGGAGGATGAGGTCAGAGGTTGCCCCTGCCATGCCTAGTAGTGTTTGATGGAGTGCATAAACCACATCATGGGATGAGGAAAGGAGCTGCCTGGTAACTCTCCCTCATTCCTTTAGCAGCACCATGCACTCTTGATGTGGCTGCTGAGCATCAAGTCCATAGTGAGCCCACAGATCATCAGGTTTTAAATTGGCAGAGGTTCTTCTGCCTTCCAGGAGTCATAGATGTTAGATCAAATCAGGCAAAAAATGATCTTATCTTCCTAAAGTCAACCCATGAACTGCAACAGTTAAACTAAACCATTTCAGCTGGAGTCAGCATATATTTTAACTTGCAATTATGGAAAACACTTGTATTGTATTCCAGCAGGTCACATCAAAAAATCTCTGTCAGAGTTGCTGCAGTGGCTGTCAGTGGACAGATAGGGAAATGAAAATATAATGGAAATTGAAAAAATCAAATAGCACATTTGGAATATTTCATTTGCTTTAGAAATGTTTGGAAATAAACTGACTCGGATAGCCCAAATTTAATCACCTTCAGGCCCATTTTTCTTCTTCACATGCACTTCTAAATCACAGCTGAGGTAAGAACTCCAAGATGGAAATTAATCATTACTGTTGTCACTGTTCAATAGTTTAATCTAAAAGAAAGAAACATTATTATTATTGTTGTTATTATTATTATTATTATGCTGCACAATAGTTTGACTGTCCTGAGCTCTATATTTACAGAGAGTGAAACTAAAGAACAGGAAGATACACTGTCTTGTCCAAGGGCATCTAGCAAGCCAGTGATGGGGCTGGAAACCCAACTAGCAGCTCTCCCAAGACACAGGTGCAGCTCCATGGTAGCTCAAAAGATCACAGAAAATCGCTCACTGGCTTAACTCATCTCCCAGTGCCAGTGTAAATGCAAGGGAGGAGCCAGGGACATGTGGCTGGGGAGTGCAGCAGCTTTGATTTAAATAAGCTTTAGTTGCCATAGTATCAAACTCCTTAATCCCATACGTCCATGGTAGGTCCTTCAGGCCACAATGACTGTGTTTTGAAAATGCAACTGCAAAGGCTACAGCAACAGACGGATCAACCCATGGACATTGCTGGTCATGAAAGTAACTCACATCTGTAAAGTAACTCACAGTAAGTGAGTTACTGTAAAGTAACTCACATCTGTATTGCTCCTTATAGAAGAACTACAAATGGCCTTTTTCCCACCATTTCGTTCTGTCTGAGCTTTTGTAGATTTTGAGTAGAGCTGAGACTGACATTTCATCCTCATTTCACATCTGACTACCATTTGGGTGCACAAGAGGACAGGAAGTACAGGTCAGGTTTCTGGCATAAGTTTGTTTTGCAGGAGAAACCCCTAGCCAACCCACGTGCACACCTACACCACCACCCAAACACCACCACCCAGTGCCCAACGCAAAAGGACTACTTTGCACCATCTGGATGCAAAACAAACAACAGCAACACCGCTCCAGGCTAAGGGCTTTACATTTTTATCCTCCTGGTTTCTCTTGAGGTTGAAAGCATTCAAATTAAAGCAGCTCCCCTTGGCAAGCACCAGTCATTACTGGAGTATTACCCTGAATTGCCTCCCCACCCTACCCCTCAAATGGCAGAGAGCAGACATCTCCCGTGCGCTTCTGATCCAAATTCTTCCCTCTGGGAGGTTTCCCAGGACCCTCACTGTTTTGATTAACAGAATGTGTTTCTGCTAGGATGGTTGATAGATGAAATTGGATTTTGTAGCAGAAAAATTAGTTCCTGGTTATAGGAGGATTAATGGCTCCCCCTCTCTTTAACATGTGCCCACTGGCAGGGCTCTCCGCTGGGTCCTGAGCATGTGTTGAGACAATCTGTTCCTTTGGCTTTCTCTTACACAAGGGGGTTTTTTTGTTTCATTAATTTCCCGTTTTTCTTCTTTTTCCTCCTTGCTATGGGGGAATTTGGAAAGAAAGAAGGGTGGAGAGAAACAAGAATGGGTTCTGAACACTCGTAAAGAAATGCCTGCACACTTGCTTCTCAGAAAAATGTGCACCTCTCCATGAAGGAGAAGAGAGACAGCTTGTTTCACTCTTCTCTGGGCAAGGCACTAAGTTGCATCAGGCAAAACAGCCAAAGCAAATAAAGCCTCATACCAATTTTAAACAAATACTTTATTCTCTCAGCCAGGTGAAGACCCTTACAAATGTTTGGATTTGAGTTGCTGTAAAACCTTTCCTTCTGTAAAGCACAATCCCTCAGATATAGCAAAGCTACATTATTAATAAGCATCAGGGGTTTAGAGAAACAAAGGCTGGAGGAGGGGAGGGGGAGCCTTATTTTAGGAAGGGGGCCAAGAAAGACAAGATGTTTAGGAGGGGGAAGTATCGACACCCTTGGAATAGAGAAAGTGTCGAATGCCAGCTGCAGAGAGCCTAAAAGAATGAGTGTCTCCGATGCTTTTGTCTCCTTATATGGTAAAATGATAGAGAGGGGTTTCACTAGGCTGGGGAAGGCAGCAGCCTCTTTCCACACAACACTGACTGCAGAGCTGAAAGCAGAAGAGCTGCTCTTCGCAGGCAGTGGAAAGCCCTGGCTAGCTGTACAGCTCTCCTCTGCAAGCAGGCCGGTGTGCTCTTTACACATTTGTTAATGGATGTGACCCCCTGTCCCTGGTCCAGGAGGTGACATTAACTGCTCTGTAAGTAAATATCCCTTTTTACCCCCTTCCTTCCCACTACCCACAGAATATATCTTTGAAGGTGCTGCTTTAAACAAAGGGTGCAGAGAGGAGAAGGTTGTTTAATGCCCCAGTGGGTTGTTGGGTAAGGATGCAAGGAGAGAGATTGCCGGTCACCCTGTCTCTTGAGTACACAGCGAAGGGTGTGAAGAGGAGAAAAAGACAAATTTCTTATCAGAGCAATTACTGCTGCATGTCCGTCCATAAAGTGACACATCAGCAAGCTGATGATGTGCTGGATCATTTCATGTGTAACTATTTTTAATGACTGTATTGTGCTGCATGTGTAATCCACTGGGGAGGTGATAAAAAGTAGAAGCTGGGGTCTTAGAGTCCTTACACTTCTGTGCACACTCCTGCTGCCGAGCTCAACAAAGGAGTATTTTTGCACTATAGCAAGAGCAGATGCACATGAAACAAAGGTAGCCTTTCCTCTTTGCAGGCAAGCACTGTGGAGAGATTGTGTACGGGGAAAAACGGGGAACCGTCAGCATCATATTTCTTCTTTTTACATGGAGAGAATAAATTAGAACGCAAATCCCAATTAATAGCTCTGAATTCCTTCTTCTTGTGCTTCTCTCTGCGTGCATGTGTGTGCAGCCACAATAACCCAGGTCCTTAATGTATGCTGTCTAACACGGATTTCTCTGTGTACATAATAAAGGAAATACTAACTTTCATTGTCTGCATTAATGGCTGTTCTAAACTTTCTACTTCTCTAAAGGGACACAGCTTTTATTCAGTTCACCAGATACCTGCATATTTCAGCTTTGCTGTGTACAGAGACACATAAATAGTCACAAGAAAGCAAACCTTATAAAATCTATATACCAGCAACAGTCAGTCAGTCTGTTATTGTTACTCCCCTGACTCCTATCTAGATGTACATTAACTAAGATTGCTGATTGACACTGAGATTGCCACAATCAGTAGCTATAACATTTATTGTTGATTATACATATTTGTACAACGTCTTAAATAAGAATTGTCCTAGAAGGGACCAACAGAAGGCTGTGTGTTATTAGATACACACATGCATCCAAATATGAAGGAATGTTATAACTAAGGTTACCATTTGGTTTCTGCTATGAACCCTATTTTCATCTGTTCATAAATTGATGGGACTCCCTGCTTTCTGGCTATAATCTTCTGTGCCTTTTATCAGCCAGATGGTAAACTTTGAAAATGATTGCTTCAGGCATTTGGATTTGGAAGGCAGAAAAAGAATCTATTTTTTATTTTATTTTATAAAAATTCTGTTTGTTTTCTGCCCCTGTACATAAAACTAGAAAAGGATGCACTCTAAAGGCTGTTCTGTCAAGAGAGCATATGTATATTCTTGACCACATTTGGAGAAAATTAAAAAAAAACATATGAGGTACTACACTTACTGAAAACTCAGTTCCTAATGCTGCCATAGCGACACCACTGTATCCAAAACCTGACCAGAGCACCAACAAAACTATCTTTTACCCTAGTCATAACACAGATAATGATCTTTGTCGTTCGAGTCAACACCTGCTTGAGGTGAGCAGGGCAGCTGAAAGGACACAAACTGCTATTGCTGAGAAATCATATTTGTGTAAGTTACCTGGTGTTCCCACCTGACATCTCCATCTGACTAGCAGATCTGAGGCTGGGGAATGGACCAGTTGTTGAGGTCTTTTGAGAAAGTTTAGAAGATCCCAAGATGGCAGAAGTGCTGGAGTAGAATATACTTATTTTTGGTTCTCATCATTCTGCCAAATATGCTCCCATGGGAATCAGCAGTGCTACATATGCAAGCACCAAGTATTCACTTCAAGGTGGTTGGGATTTATAGCAAAATATTACTAATTTTTGTGAGATCACTGTTTTCACATAGCAGCAGCTATACTGCGTCAAAGCTCCTGTTATGAAAACCATGTAATGGTGATTCCCAACTAAAGTACTCAGGTACAGATAAGGCCCTGTTTCCCACCTACAGTTTCTTAAGGAAGTTCAGCGAAGCCACTTCCCTGAAATCACATCTCTCCTGTCCATACAAACATCAGTGCTCCCAGTTGGCTCACCTTGCATTAGAAAAAAATCAGACAACTCCTTCAATCACACACAACCCGGTCCTCCAGGATCCCATCATACTTTAAACATCAGGAGCCAAAAAACCCCCAAAAATTTGGTGACAAAGCACAACTCTGGCAATTGTAAAGGCTGGTGACAGTTTCTGCTGCATTGAACTGCAAATTCAAGCTTTCATCTCAAAAGAAAGGAATGAGGAGAGCTGTAAAGACCTATATTCACATGAGTGACTCCTGGCTCAGTCCTCCAGAGTTTTGAGCCCTGAGCCCAAGAGCCAAGCAATGTTTTACCTGCTGTTGTACTCACCTCCTTGCCTCACCTCACAGCGGTCAGGACATTCAGAATTAAGGGAGGGTCAGATAAACGTTAACACCATCAGCCAGAAGAAATGGCTGTTTCTCCATAAAAATCAGGCTGAAAACTGAAGTAATGACTGTTGTTGCTGGCCAGCATGCTGCCACTCTTTTAAGGTCCCCACAGACTAGTTACATGCAGGTCTGAGGCTCATTCATGTTTCTCTGGCAGATAAATTGGTCCTGAGCATCTTCAGAGAAACTCTGGATGGTGTAGCATTGTAGGCAGTCACCTTCCCTCACTTGGGTACAGCTTCAGAGACTGGAGATCTCATAAATTGTGTTTTTATACTGATTAATTCTGATTGTGTAATTGTAATGTTTCATTTACATATGCACAGTTATTTGTGATGCAGATTCACACCAAGTGAGGGTATGAAATGGCAGGGTAATGACAGGTTTCATGGAAATAAATCTTGGATACATTGACAGCCACTGAAGCATTAACGTTTCAACAATACTAATTAGCTAGAGAGAGAGAGAGTTTGATTAAAAACTACTAGAGGTTTCTTTTAAGGCTGAACATCAAAATATTCATGCCAGGTGAAAAAGTTACAGTCCTAATATTGTTCCTTTTCACATAGCCTTTTATATTATATTGGATAATATTAACTAGGATGCTAAATGGCTACTGTACATATAGTAATATGCTGTAAGAGGAACGTAGGTGAGCGTAATACTGACTTCAGAATATTCATTTCTCCCTTTCACAGCAAATTTTCAACTTTAAAGTTGAAAGAAGTCTGTATTATTACTTAGAATGGTTACAAATATATCAGCCAAAGCAGAGCAAGGACTAAGGTTGCACTTTTGGTGGTGGGAGGTAGAATGGTGCCAAGGTTCTAGACCCTTGGCAAGCACAGGCACAGGGATTCAAAACCCACCACTCTTTATTTCGTTTTGCATAACAGAAGTAACAAGTTGCATAAAACCATAATACCTGTAAGCATTTACCTAGCTCTATTTTGTCATTGCTCTGGAGCATTCTTGAAGTTTAGACCAAAAAGTATCTTCAGAGACCAGGATCCCACCTCTGATGAATTCCCACCCTCCATACTATGCCATGCACCTCTCCATGGTGGACCCAACATCTTTCTTCTTCAGTTGGAAAGGATTTTGCCTACAAAAACATTGCCTATGTTCATGTCCTCAGACTCTCTGTGTCTGTGCTGCTCCTGCATCTCTTATGCACCACAGGTACTTTGACTCAATGTTAATAGCTGATCTCTTTGCTCTGTGTGTCCAGTTTCTAGCCCCAAACCCCAGCAAACAAATTGGACCAAACTGGTTTCACCTAGGTGTAATCGATCTATTTTGCTAAGATGTGCCCAACTGAACAGGTCCCTCTAATGTTTACGTAGCCTTTTGTCACATTTTGGAAAGCCAACGGCACAGCAGCTGTGCAGAGAAGTATGGATGCCTTGCAGCCTGAGGCATTCACTGCTACAGTAGTTTTATACGGCAGCTGAAAGACATATACTAACTGATCCTCCAAATCACCACATACACCAATTATCTTAGACAGAAAGGGGCTTTGTGGTCTTGCCTCTGTAAAGAGAACCAGACAGAGAGACCCAGAGCTGCTCTGCTAGAGGCCAGGACAAATAACAAAACATTCTTCCTCCATAGGGTCCTCCCAGTTTTGCTTCTATGCTTTCTAGAAAGAAGGAAACATAGAATATTTGGGACATCGTTCTGGTTTTGTGCCCTGGATTGTATTATGCGGGATTTCAAAAATATAGGAGAATTCCGTAATGTCACTGCACGGTAGCATGTGGCATTTTCTGGATATTTTTGTCTTGGGGTCTAATTTCTCCAGGATTATCAGTGTTCTTGTCAATAAGAGAAGCAATTATTTTCTGGAAAAACAAACGTCCACTGGAGTTTAGTAACTGCAGTCATTCAGTTTATACATTATTTCTGTAGGGTAGGGCCAGAGATAACAATTGGTTTTATTAATCTTATACTGTTTTTCTCCTCTATCATTTTCTGTTATCTGCTTAAATGCCCTTGTTAGAAATATGAATTTCTATGTTTAAGTAAGATCAAGTATTTGATCTTTATCTTTGAATAAGCCATTGCTTATTCTTCAAGAGAAAGAAGACAGCAGTTTCAAAAGGCTTTAAAACAGAAAATAAGAGCAAGCCTTTCCGCTTGAACTGTGCTCTTCCTTGCTATGGTAGATTTAAGAGTCATGCTCCATGTTATTTCAATAGGCTCCTTTTGTAATTGAAATGTATGCAGGAATGCTGGTAAGACCATACATCCTCCAGTCATTTCAATATCAACCTCAGATAAACACAGTGTAAATTGTGTGGGGTGCATTTTCAAAGTGTCAGTGCTCAGTTCTTCTGTGGCCTCTGTAGTTACTACCACTGATGCTTGCTCTACCACTGCATTGGGGTGGCTCTAAACTGGAACAGATCCTTATTACTGCCAAACACAACAAACCACACAGAAACCACAACTGGAGTGGTCCCTCTCCACTGCTATAATGGGGATTACTTTAGCCAGGCACATCAGAAACCTTACCACACGAGAAACATTTTCTAGGGTTTGGGGCTTTTTTAATTATTAATATTATGTTAAGGAAAACAATCTCAAATAGCAGACTATCCACTTTCCAATTTGTGCCAGGCTAACTGTGCAATCCAGACAGGAACCAGGTATGCTTTGGTTATCTGCACATGTTAATGCAGTCCGTCTGCTCAGAAAATTGCTCTAAAGTACTTAAAAAGACACTGGAATGTTATACCATAGGCAAAATAAGTCAGCCATGCACAAGGAAGCTGAGTTGCTGGAAAAACCTGTGATTCTGAAGAATGTTTTAAGGTAACTTTAAAAAGTCCATTGAAAACTAAACATTTTTTAAATAGCTTTTAATATTTAGCATGTATACGGAAAGCCCTAAGTGGGATATTTAGGAGAAGATTTCTTTACTTGTGTTTGATTTTTACTGGTTTTTATTACCATATTATGTTCAAATATCAAACCAAGTTTTCCTGGCTTTTTCCAGGGAGCTTCTAGGAGATCTATGAATATATAGTCTGAGCTTAAAACCTTCAGAAGCAGCAATGATCACCTCAGTAATTAGGTACTTCTAATATCCTAACCTTGATGTGGACACTGGTAAAGCAGTCTGGGCTTGTTAACAGGGCTGTTCTGGGAGAGCAATGACATATCATAAGGGCCTTGACTTCTTGAAGACAGGATGCCAAATTCTTCCAGTGGGCTTTCTACAGGATTGCTCTTCCATAGCAGCAGCAAGAGAAAAAGGCTTCTGCTTTCTTCTCAATTTAAAAATTTAAAAGAGAAAGAGTGCAGCCACATCTGTCTCAGCATCCCTATCTCATTTACAAGTGTAGTATAAACCCCAGATCATGGGATACAGGGTCACCCAACAACTTGTTCCCTACAGTAATCATGCCTCCCCTTTTTAAGGACCTACACAAAGATGCTGGTATGAACAAGAGTCATAGTGATAAGCTTCAGTGTGTCAATAATCTTGCAAATATATTCTCCTTTTCCTCTCTTTACTCAAGAAATGCACCTTCACACAGCGGTACCCCAGTAGCCACTGGCAGGGACAGAGGGCCTATGGAAGGGAAGAGTGGATGGCTGGGCTTGCTGCAGGATGAGCTGAGCATCACCTGCCTCTCAGCACCTGGTTAGCTTTTGCATTGGTCATCTTTAGCATAAGGAAGTGAATGTCCCTCTGTGGCCCATGGAGGGAGGCTTGGCTGTTCTGCATCAGCTGGCTTGGCTTCCCATGGCCAGGAGCCTGCTGCAGGAGGGTCAGAGATGCAAGCAACTCCAAGAGGCAATACCCGCCCTATGTCCAGCAAGACCTCCAAGCACTCAGGTTCCTGTTGTTCTCCCTCTGCTCTGTCATAACAGTGTCTGCAGGCACTCATCCCATGAAGCAGAGCGTAAGAAAAAAAGAAAGTGGACTACCACCCCTTGATGTGTTTTAGTAAATCTAAACACACAAGACCGCTTTTGGTGTCCATAGTGTGCATCCACACCAGCTAACTTCCACACCCTGAAGTTCAGGTGGATTCTGAAAAGTAACTTTTTCTTCCCCTCTTGTCAGTGATGCCAGCAAATGGTCATTTCTTCTTTTCCTAAAGTAAATTAAAAAGAAATAAAATTAGCTTTCCTCACTCTCCCCTTGCACGGCATTATGGCCTGGTTTGGAAAAATGATTAGCTCTTAGACAGGTGGCTTGCAGTTGCTGCAACGAGATGATAGATAATGAATGTGGCAATAGCTGCTAAGTTACAGGAAAATAATCACCTCTTGCCAGGAAGACCAGCATAGTTTGAACTGCTAGTTCATAGTTGCAAAGAATATCATAAATCTTTGCATTTAACCTTTGGAACATTAACATAAATTGTTTCCAAATGCTCTAGACCTGCATGGCTTATGTCACTGCAGTTGCCAGACACAAATCTTCCTTTCTCAAAGGAAGGATAATAAACAGATAGAGAATTCTCCATGTGCACAGTTCTTCTGGAAAAGAAGTCAGGTGGGAGAAACGTGTATATCTTGGAGGAAGATGGGTGTCTCAGAAGACCTTTTGTTTCCTGCACACGTGGCAACAGAACATCCTGCTCCAGGGGCACAGGTAGACTCCCGGCCCCTTAAACCTCACTGAGGTCAATAGCAAGTCCCCCTTTGGCATCTATGGGGGCTTAATTCTGTGTCTCCAGATACTGTTACGACAAGAGATCAGAGCTTCACTTTGCTGAATAAACTAAACAACCCCTACATTTTTTAGACACTTTCCCTTGGCTTCTTTCTCTCTCCTGTGCACGTGCATCTGTACCTCTCAGTGTTCAACGCCTCCTAAGAGGGGTTGAAATAAGAGATGAACAGAACATCTCTTACTAGGCGTGCAGACATAGTTGAAAAGCAGGCAAGGTCTGGGGCAGCTAGTCCCCTTTTCCAGTAGTCAATAGGGTCATGGGACAGGGAAACACTGGATGATTTCTTAATGACATTATGACCCCTAATTTTTATGAGATAATATGATAACTTTAACAATTACTGCTAGTAAAATGAGACTGAGCAAACAGGAGAAGAAGAGGGAAGAAGCATAGTTTTTAAGTCAGCCTACTGACTTTTTGGTAATTTTCATGCCAATTCTTACTTCCTGGAAGACACAATGTGGGTAGTGCTAACATTTGGCATAAGCTTTAACTTCTCTTCTGGGCATGCAGTGGGAAGCTCTTTTCCTTTTGGAGATGTACTTGTTATGTCTAATGTTGTAGGAGGGAGACTGCATGGCAGAAAAATCAATTCCTCCTTCATGATAATGTTGAGAGCAATCTGAAAAAGCATAAGTATAAAGTGACTACTGCAATAAAAATCTAAAGATCTCGTTGTACCGCAAAGAGGTATAATAAAGATGAGCTTCTGGCCCACAAAGCTTTACAGTCAATAAGTATCAAACACAGGAGGGAGAAATAGATCAGTGGCAAGGAGGTTGAACTGCAATTTGTGTCCATCCACAACTGTGAAAATCTTTTGTTTTTTTCATAAAGCCCAAAGCAGTGCATAAAATCTGCACTAAGCTAAGCACGATGACAGGAACCAATGGACTGGCAAGGTAGAGGACCACGTGCACCAAGTAACAGGCAAAAACATTGTTCGGTATGATTTCACATTTCTTGTTTGTAAGACAACAGTGAAATTATTTGTTTGACATTACTGCTAATTCCTCAGTAGACAGGTCCCGTGATTACATTTAATTTCTTCTTTCCAGAGAAGAAAATAACCTGTTAAATATCCTCAAACTATCACTAGTAGATCGTGAGATCCAATCCAAGGCCCAGATCTAAACAGCCTGGAATTTGGGATGTTTCACCCTGAATTCCAGCTTTCTGAATGAAACCACATGAACCTAACTTTAAGAGATATTAAATCTGAAATTAGTGCCAGATCTAATGAAAGATTCACGCAACTAAAACCAAAATGCATATCTTGGAAACTTTCCTTTCTTGTCTTTTAATTTCTCAGATCTCTGGAGTTGTGCCTTCATCCCCATCCAGAGCTGCCCCTTCAGTGTCTTCACAGAGCAAAGTTCACCCCCAAATCTCTTTGGGACATAGAAATCAGGTCTGCCTGTCCCTGCACAGGCCAAGGGGGACAATCCACTGTGACAATCTTAGAGCACTTCTAACAAAACTAGATCCCTTTCAGGATAGGGAGGAAAATGTAATTTTCTAAAATACTGCAGTGACTATTCTATTAAATTATGCTTGCCTCTGCTCCTGTGAAAAGCACCCAGAAAATAATACAACACTCAAGAAGAAACCTCCTGTGACCAAGAGACTGGAACATCCACCTCCGAGTCCTTCTTCCTGTCACAAACCACTTCTATATTTTACATTTAGCAACTTTGGATGAAGGACAGAAATGGTATAAAACTGTAAAGGAATCACATTTTATGTTTTTTGCTTTTACACATCTTGACTGCAGAGAAGTTTTTCACTCTTTGGTATTACACATCTACTTCTAATTCAGGGCTAGAAAGAACTAATTCTGAAGAAAGGTGAAATATGCAAGTACACAAATGGTTCCTGCTCACACTGTAACTTAGTAATAATGCAAATTAACTGTGCAACCAAATCTTATCATTTGGAAAAAATACCTAATAAAGTCTGGTAAAAAGTACAGATTTCTGTCCTAAACACAGCTACCTCTCCTCTCAGACTCAGTCATACATGTATGCACCAGTATATACTGGTCTGACTCCGTTCATTTTGCTTGAAGGAAATTAAGTCCTCTCTAGTTCTTTCATGAGAAGTACAAATGTATTAAGTAGGTGGGGGGTATAAACAGGCTCAAAATGGAGAGGAAAATAAATCCACAATCACTTTGTAAATGTTGCGGTAAAGACTGCACCTCTGCTTCAAGAGCAGACTGACTTGCTGGAAGTGGTTATTAAGGAAAGTTCACTCTGTACCGGTGCCGTTCTCCTCCCTTACACTTTCATTGCTAGCCACTGCTGTTGGAGGTGGGCTACAGGGGAGCTCTGGGTAGTCATTGCATTCCTCTCTCCAGCATAGGTCTTCTGACTTTCTGACTTTTTGTTATCAGTCCTTATGATCGTCCCTACTCCTTAAGGACCAAAAGCACCTAACCTGACATACTCCTAGCTCTCCTTTGGGATAAGAAAGTTAATTAGTTCCTAGAGCACATGTAGGGCCAAAACAGCTGGACTGCTACTCCTTCTGGGTTGTCCATAGCAGAGATGACTAGCTGTAAGGATTTTTCTTCCAAGCATGTTTTGGAGTTTGGTAGTTTGTCTTTCTTCTTTAGTAGTTACTAGGAGTTCGAAAGACTTCTGATCAGCTGAGACATCACTTACCTACTTTACACACATATGAAAGCACTCACCCCTTAGTCTGTGCTAAACACCACACAATTCAGCAATTGAGAGAGCATGAAGAAAAAAGTTTTCTAGCCATCAAAACAAACTTTGCCCTAAAAGTTTAATCAAACCCCAGCTATGAGGAATAAAGGGTAATAATAAAAACTGAAACCCTGGAGGAGAACTCGGGATTTCAGAATCCCCTAAGGGTGACTCCTACCACCAGAAGGAGAGGACAAACTCCAGAATCAAGCAACCTCTGCCAAGAACACTAAGCAAGTAGCAACCTTTTTTTTTTAAAACTGAGAGCTAAAGTTGGCAAAAGAACTGCAGCTGCTGTAAATGTCACTTTTGTGTGAAAGACAGAGGTAGCCACTTAAGCCATTAGTACCCAAAACATTTAAGGCTTTATAGATCAAATGTGGCTTAAAAAGGAGATCAGGCCTGGCAGGCAGTGAAGATCATGCAGTCCTGGTTGAACGTGCTTTCCGCCTGGGAAATTCCCCTTCCTAAGCAGGCAGCTATGCCCTGCTCTAGCTGTAACTTCCAAACAGATTTCAGGTGCAACACACACTGCAAGCCTCAGGTTAAGAAAGAAGATGATGACTCCAATGAAACTCAAAATAAATTGTCCCAGGCAATAACGAACATTCATGGAAGTAATCAAAGGCATTTGTGTCATTGTTGCTTATGTGTGCATCCAGAAAATGCTGAAGACATAATAAGACTTCAGGAGCAAACAGCAGTTGTCCCTAATTCAGACAAGCTGAAACATCACTTGCAGTTCCTTCTACTTGCTTCCCCCCAGCCGTAATCATTGTTTGACATTTGCCTGAACCCGGGTAGTTAGCTCTCATTTGTGTCCCAATACGCTACAGCTGCTGGATAACTCATTCAGCTGCATCAGAGAAGAAGCAGATACGCAATCATTGACCCCACATCTCCTGCCGTTAACAGGGCCCGTAATCCCATGCACAAGTGGAGATGGAGGGTTGGTGTCTCACTGCAGGGCAATGATGGCCAGACATTGGTTCACTGAGATTATAGAAAAGGAAGGAGCAGAAGAACATAACAGTGATGCCCAATAGTGTGTGCATGACTAAAGTTTACCAGCAATGCAAACCTTCATCTTTCTTTATGAAGGAGACATTGCTTCTTCTGAAGATTAGCCGGATCATCAATGTACTGGATCAATGTACTTGGATCCCTCTATCCCCAACAGAGACAGCTTCTTGCTTTAGACCTATTGCTCAAAACCCATTCACAAATCCCATGTAAATTCTTTAAACTCAGGATTTACTCCTCTCTCTTATCTCCGACACTAGCTCTGGTCAAAGACAGGTCAGCGGATGGCTAAAGTAGATGGGCTACTGTCATTACCCAGCACTGCAAAGTTTATGGTTCAGTTTCTTCCTATTGTGTTGATTTATCTGACTGAAAGTTGAATTAAAATTGTGATACAATGTGATAAACCAGAACTGATAAACCATTCTTGGGGGATTGGGTCAACTGTAGTTCAGTCTGACATGTGCCTATTTCTGTCTTTGTGACAGGATAGCTGGGCTCCAGACACCAACATGACTGAACGCTTTGACTGCCACTACTGCAAAGAGTCCCTCTTTGGTAAGAAGTACATCCTGAGGGAGGACAGCCCCTACTGTGTGAAATGCTATGAAAACCTTTATTCCAACACCTGCGAGGAATGCAAAAAACCTATTGGTGCTGACTGCAAGGTATGCCAGATTTGTGTCTTGTTACAGAAATCTTGAAAGAGTAGCCTGAACGCATAGCTCTGAGACATGGTACTATCACCTGGAAGGATACAGGAGTCCAGCTTAATGGCTACCTAGGGGTTTCTTTTGGTAGGAGATCATGCTTTCTGGACCCCTGTATCTGCTTTTCACCGTTTAATTTGGCAAACCCTCTTTTACCAAGCTTGTTAATAGAAATGGAAGAACAACCCTCTCTTCCCATAAGGCATAGAATAACAGAATGGTTTGTGTTGAAAGGGACCTTAAAGATCATCTAGTTCCAACCCCCCTGCCATGGGCAGGGACACCTTCCACTAGACCAGGTTGCTCAAAGCCCCATCCAACCTGGTCTTGAACACTGCCAGGGAGGGGGCAGCCACAGCTTCTCTGGGCAACCTGTTCCAGTATCTCACCACCCTCACAGCAAATAATTTCTTCCTTATATCTAATCTAAATCTACCCTCTTGCAGTTTAAAACCATTACGCCTCATCCTATCACTACATTCCCCGATAAAAAGTCCCTCCCCTTGTAGGCCTCCTTTAAGTACTGCAAGGCCGCTATAAGGTCTCCCTGGAACCTTCTCTTCTCCAGGCTGAACAACCCCAAATCTCTCAGACTTTCCTCACAGGTTGGTGCTCCAAACCCCTGATCATCTTTATGACTCTCCTCTGGAACCACTCAAGTAGGTCCATATCCTTCTTATATTGGGGGCCCCAGAGCTGAACACAGTACTCCAGGTGGGGTCTTACAAAAGATGATCTGATGTTAGAAAGAATCTCTAGCTCATTAGGAGAGCCCAACTGTCCTTAGAGCCAGCTGGGATCTGAAAAGGTGGCAGAAGCCCATCTTGCCTACCTTTGGGTCAGAAGAAAGTAAGACACTGCTGGCTTTGCAGTGACCAGAACTCAGTTGTCATCAAGAAACAAGACACACTCAAGAAAATCTGCCAACTCGTGGACCACAAAAATCTGGCTAATGCTAACCCAAGTAGTAAGTCAGTTAGAGCACAGAATAATTAGCCTTTTAAATACAGAATGATGATAGTGGAGTCTAACTAAAGGTTGCAAAGGACAGAGCAGAGGCTTTGCTTGCTTGAGCTATGCACTGCTGTACCACATGGAAACATCTACCTGATACAAATAATGTGTGACCACCTGCATTTCTCTTAAGTTAACCAAAACAACTGGAGTTCATGCCAGTTTCACTCTTACTGAATGAAGACAGATGATATTTCAGCCATCCAGTGAAGTGTCTGTTGGACTGCTACAGACGGACTTCATCCAATAGGCATCCTCCTTTGCATAAAATTGTCCTGTTCAAAGTTGGCCAAGAGTTTCACTGACAGGTTTGGACTAGAACAGTGATTTGCATTGCACGGCCACAGGATCCTTAACTGCTATGAGGAGGTCTGACAATTGATTTCCTACGTTGACGGTCCATTCCTCTAGAGGCACCAACTAGTTCCTATTACTGATACTACCACTCTATCACTAGTTCAGAGATATAAAACTATATGCTTTCTCAGATTGGGAAAAATAAATGTCTCATACCTTCCAAACTGATCTATTCCACCCTATTGGCAAATCAGAAGGAAAGCCCTTTTCAGAAGCCTTAAAAAGGTGAGAATGTTTCACTATCGTGACAGGGAACTGGCAATAATCTGTAAGAAGGTATAAAACGCCAGCTTTCCTACAGCTCATAAATATTCAGATTAGAGAAGAGATACAGCTGGCCTGACCTGAAAAAGCAAAATATTTCTGCCCCATTCCAGAATGTGCTTTTGTTTTAAGGTCTCTTTCTAATCCCCTGAGAAGATATTTCCATGTGTTGATATTCAAGAATTTAAAAACTTGGACTGGCTTCAACAAATCTCGGACAAAGTATTCAGGAATTAATCAGGCTGAACTTTTCAACCCAGATTTATGGATTTAGGGAGTGTGGTTGTTATCCGATATACTGCTCTTCTGTACTTTTAAGCAATACACACTCTAATAGCGGATAGAAAAATAGCCCCTAGTTGTCTGCAATGTAAGAATATTTTACATATATAAAGAACCAGAACTACATGTGGAAAACACAACTGTAAGATAGTAAATAGAGATTTCTTAGCTATAAAGTGTACCAGAAACAAACATGTCCTTTTTCATTTCTGTGACTGCTGTTTGTGCCTGTCCATGCTTTATGTTGCAGCTTTTGAACTTGTTGGCCAAATTTAACTAAATTTAGACAGATGGATAAAAGCTGCAAGCTTAAATTCCTACAAGTTTTCTGGAAACAACATGTGGTTGTGTAGAAAAAGAGATCCTATTAATGTTCCCCTGAGAGGAAAACTTAGGGTAGTTTTTCAATGACAGTAATAGATTCTAGAGAATACATCTGAGAGAGTCCTTATAAGTGCCTCAGCCACAATGTAAGTTTCAGTCAAAGCTTGTGCACTGTATCACTGAGCATAATTCAGCCATGGAACACAACATCACAAAAAGTCATGCTTCTGCTCCTCATTAAACTGTATATATACATAGGTATATAAACACATAAGAAATATGCACACATATATACATACACAGACATATACGTATGTGTATTTATATGTATCTTTTTACACGTTTCATTTGCATTTTCCCCTGAACAAAAAGATAAAGTGTACTGTGTTTGGGAATCAAACCAGTATGTTTACTGCACGTACAAAATGGTCTCCGTATTTCTTTATATGTTCTGACACAGCCTTTATACAGCTGTAAAATCTAGTGACAGTGTTATCAGAAAAGGACACATCCAGGCCTCTGCACTTGGCAGAGGCACCCACCCTCACATCAACATCACAACCTGAAAAGCTCCATGTAGCTCTCACCTCAGATCCTCCTTGTCAAGCCCCTTCTTGGTCACTGCTGTTTCTCTACACCGAGAACAGTTGAACTGAGAACCCAGCTGCAACTGGGATGCTCTTAATTTCCCTCCTACCAGCCCTCATAATTAAAAGCAACCCTCCTATAGCTGAAAGGGTTACAGCAGAGTAAAACAGGCATTGACAAGACAACAGCCAGCTCTCTGCCTCTGACACTATTGCAGTGTATTGGCACTGGTGCATAGCATCAACTCACCTGAGTTGAATTTAAGCCTGCTCAGACACTGGTAATACTCCAACTTTGGCAGCACTGGGCTCTGAGAGGATCAAACCAATGCCAGATTTTTTACCTTATGTTTTAGCTATGGCACAGAGAGTCCACAACAACTATCCTGAAGAGAAGATTTCATTGAATTCAAATCAGGGGAGAATTTGCTTCACTGTCTTTCTCATTCTATGGTAACTTATGGGTAACTGTGAATGTAGCTAAGTAATAACTAAGTTGTTTTTTATTTTAAATGACTTTTTTCCCACCCAAAAAAACCTTGAATGACAACATGTGTCTGAATGACACCTTTGGACTCAGGCCATTTATTTAACTGTAAACAATTCTAGCTGATGTTTATGAAACTTTGACAGACAGATTAAAGGCTTCATTTATGGAGTGGTAGGAGGCACTGGCAAGCAGCAGAAAAACACAATGCCATTTCTTTTGTAGCTATTACACATTATCCATATGCCAACAGGTTCTAGCAGAAACTTACTCTTTATAAAAGAACTGGCGTTTCACCGCCTCTGTCCCTGGTGAACGCTCACCACACTTACAGTTTCACACTTCTTTCTGGAAATCCATCCATTATGTTCTCATTTGCTTAGCTGCTGAAATGTGTCTTTTGGTTGATTTGGGCTTTTTTAAGTTTCCTTGCAGGCCCTATGGCACAGGAACCATCATAAATACAGGAAATACCTACAGTAATCCAGTGTTTAATGCACTCCACTAGTTGGCTTTGGCAGGCAGGAGGGTGGGAAAGCCCTCTCTGCAAAATGTGAGAATGAAATTGAAAATTGATCATGAGATAAAGCCACCGTGTCAGCACAGAGGCCAAAAATTAATCAAAAGGGTCATTCTTACAGACAAACTAAACACAAAATAAAGCCTCTAGTAATGCGGATCAGGAAAGGGAGAAAATATTTGGTTTTCCAATTTTTAATGTTTAAATCCTGTCCTGAGTTGCAGCACTTTTTCAATGCATTACTGAATGTCAGACTAGTTTTTGTGAAGAGGAATTGTAAAAGAGGCAGATAGATTAATTTCTTCTTATATCCCTAAGGGGCTGAGTTCAGCACAATATCACTTAATTTTGCCTTTTCTAAACATGTTTTTGATAGGCATGTGCCAGCCTAACATACTTAAGTGTTTCGCGACAGGGCGTGCGTGGCTAAAATCTGTAGAGCATTTTGCCATTTCCCCTGATGAACCTTCTGAAAAGAGCATTGCAATAATGGCTTAAGTTTCTTTAGACTTATAAAGCCAGAGTAGAAGATAATATAGTTGCAGGATATGAGAAGTCTATGATTAACCAAGTCAGTTGGTAATTCTAGTCCTGGGGGTCTTCTAGTTTAAAAAAAACCTTTTCTAGTTTAAAAAAATAGTCACCTGCAGTCCCATCCTAGAGGCCAAATAAACCATGCTGGATCCAACTACACAGAACTATGGATGAGCTATAAAACGTGGTCTTGCCAATGTTGAAAACAGTTATCTTGACAAAGTTTTCTTTGGGGATGACATCAAGAAAATAAAATTTATTGAAAAGCACATAATGGCTTTTCAAACCCCCAAGTTTCAAATCTATTTTGCATGGGATGACTCTAAAAAGTTTTGGATACAAATAGGATCTGCATCAACTTTTCCTTGCACCATATTCTTAGTCATCTGAATGTGTACAAAGGACCTCCACTTGGCCCACTCTCTGATGTCTGTTTGAGAAACATTCGTCATTCATTTGGTTGTCCCAAGGAACACTGAGCGGAAATTTTCAGCTGAGGCTGAGAAAAGCATCCATTCAAATTTGAGTAGTTTCAGGGAATGCTCATTTGGTTATTTTTTATCTTCAGATGAAACCAGATAAGGGAAGGATTATTTTCCATGTTCAGAAGAAATGTAACTGAATAAAGTGTTAAATATTTCCCCCTGCAAATTCTGCTGCAGGATTTATTTCAGCTCTGCAGAGACAGGCATTGCTCTCCTCCCCTTCTCTTTTCACTAGTAGCACGTTTGGAACTGCTCTGGTGCTCTCTGCACTTCAGCTGCAAAACAGCTGAAGCTGTCCTGAAATACAGGACAGGCCACGTCCAGGAGCATCTGTGTGCATGCATCTCTATAGATGTATGTAAATAACCATTCCATTTATCAAATGTCAATCTATGGTAATTCTTCAGTCTCATCTGTGCTTTATCTAACAAGTCTCTTATCTGTGTTTATGTGTGCTTTATCTAACAAAAGCACGTGGCTGCCAGTTTTCATAGACAGATGCACAGGTCGATGGCAAAAAGAGTAATTCTCTGTTTATCTTTTAGTCAACATCGGAGGCTGCATTAAAAGCTATAGTTAAAATATGTAGCACCAGGGACCCATTTCCCTTGAGCTGCATAAAGCAGCTGAATCACAGAATCACAGAATCAACTAGGTTGGAAAGGACCTTGAAGATCATCTAGTCCAACCATTAACCTCACACTGCCAGTTCCCATCTACACCATATCTCTCAGCGCCATGTCGACCCTAAGCTGAGAAGTCATGCTCCTCAATATTTTCAGGATACACTCCAGCTCTGAGTCCACAACAGTAATTTTATTAGTTCTTCCTGGAAATCCATGCCATAAACAGGAATTAGTTGTATATCACTTGTACCTTCTGCTGGAACAGGTTTATCTGGGTTACAATCAGCTAGCGGAACCTAGAGCCCACATGCCCAGAGTAAACTTAATGCTCTTTCATGAGGACCAGCATGGCAGTCAGACTAGCTTGAAGTCAGTTTTGCATATGCAACTCCTCCAGTGTAAAATCTGTTCCAGATTAATACAGCCACATCTTATGTACAAGCCAAAGGCTCCAGTTAGATATGCAACACACTGAATTAGACCAAACCTCATTTTCAGTGACTTTACTACGCTGACATAACAACAGTCATGATGCAAAACCAGTTTCATCAGTACCTTGGGCTTCCTTGCTTCGGGTGTGAGAGATTCCGAGAGAGAAAGCAATATCCATTTCATCAGTCTAATATTCTGTTGCAGGCATGTTAAAGCCAGACATCTTAGACTCCCTCTACATTTGATGAGAATATCAGTTATAATCATCCAAGGTAGCTAAAGAATATTCAAATCAGTCTGTGTCTTGGGTACTTTGGGTTGTAGTTGTACCTCATCAATTTGCCATGAAATATCTGCTACTTTCACCTACCAAGCTACTGTCTATACAAGCTGCCAACATAACTGACCTAAGGATTAAACCTTTCATCATTGACATCTAATCCTTGTCTTCATTACTTCTCTTCTAAAAGGCGCACACCTTCTCCATGGTATTATTTTATTGATTAAAAGAAGGCAGAACAAAAGCAGATACCAGCACATGAATTCTGGAGATTAAAAATAGGTTTCAGAATATTGCAGAAAAAGGAGAAAGGCAGCAAGCAGAAAAAAAAAAAAATTAATACATCCTGTTACAAGAGAAAGAAAAACGGATCTGTTGTCATTCTACTTTCTAGCAGGCAAATTTCACATTTTGGAAGACAGCTGTATGTTGTATTTTTCTGTTGAAAATATTATTCCCCTCTGAGATCAGATTTAGGCTATTCAACTTAATTTAAAGAGGAAATAAAATGTAAATAACTTCCAAAGAATATTTTTTTCATTTTGCTATTAGAAAAGATTAAAATTTTACAGTCAGAAATTTGTGTTGTTTCAAAAGGAGTCAGCTGAAATGAATAGACAAGCTGAATAAGCAACTGTCTGAAAGCTGTAAAGTAGGAGGCTTAGACATTCTATCACAGAGTGCAATCTCAGAGATGAAAGACACATTGGGTACCAATTGTTACTCACAGTGATTTAAGAAATTTAGGTGAGTAGTGCAGATGTCCAAACAAAAATTCTTAATTACATGGTCAAATTCTGACTGAAGTTACTATAGTTTAACAAGTTATCACATATTGGCTGAGCTAGGCGAAACTATTTCAGTGTCTCCTGTTAGCTATTTCTGAGAACAAGGCTCCTGCAGGTGTAACGTGCTTTTATTTTAGGTTAACCTAAATCCACAGTATCTTTTGTTTGCTCTGGGCTAAGATTGCACACTTGGGAGCTACCTGTGACTGTACTGACATGGAGCAGTTTAGGGCAGATTATGTTTGAACACTTAGTGATGTTTCCATTTACACAATTAAAAAATGTGATATTCTACAACTCATCCTTTTCCTTCAGCTAACTAGATTAATTCAGTGCTTGTAATTAATACACAGTGGATCTTGAGCTAGAACCTGAGAAGTTATTTCTGCTGAATTTTTATACTCCCCATTCATGACAATATGAGCCCCTCACGCTCTCACCTCAAACTGAAGCCTATATATTTTGGGGTAGACAACTTTTCTTGTAATGATCTAAGCTCCATTTTGTTTGAAGTCCAAAGACACTGTTCAAGTGTTACATAATTAGGCCACCTTAATTTAAATTTTAAAAGGCACAATCCATCCCTTTAGGTCACAAGTTTTAGAAGAACCAGGTTTTTTAAATAATAAAAGTACCACTGCGGAGAGTATTTTAAATACTTAGGTGCCCACGGCCAGAATGTTCTGGATCACTGGCTGCAGGTACAACATGGTCTCCCCTCTTTCAGTCTGATCCACATCTGAAGCATAGGTAAACCAAAACACAAGACTGAGTAAAAATTAGTTGCAGTGAAAAAAAAAAGGAACAGATCAGACCAATTCCCCCCTTGGTCTAAATTTGTTGAACTGAATAAATACCAGAAAGTAATTGGGAAAAGGATTTCTGTCCAGGAGCAAACAGCTATGAAATGACCTAGAAACCAGCAATAGCTAAGACAAATAGGGGAAGTCTGTTATACCTATAAGGTTAACAAGTTTTAATCTGACTCAAAAACGGGGCTTTATTCTCAAGGAAATACGTAAATAGAACTAGGTCTTCCTCTGCCACATACAAAAAATGAAGGTTACCTTGAACTGAAAAAGGGTCAATAGTTGTCATACGCTGTTCTTCGTTATCATAGCAAAATAAGTTCACCTCCACCAGAACATTTTGTTTTCTTGAGTTGTGCAAATTATCCTCAGCTCCTGGCTGTGGTTCAGATTTGGACATGTTTGCATTCACTGAGCTTCCAGTTGTGCAAACTATTCATTCTGCTTACTCTGTGGTTTTGGATTTCTACAGGATCTCTCTTACAAGGACCGCCACTGGCATGAAAACTGCTTCCACTGCTTCCAGTGCAAGAATTCATTGGTGGACAAACCTTTTGCTGCAAAAGAGGAACATCTACTTTGTACTGATTGCTACTCCAACGAATACTCTTCCAAATGTAATGAGTGCAAGAAGACAATTATGCCAGGTTAGGATGCCCACTTTTCGGACTAAGAAAAGATTATGCTAAATATCAAGCCAAAACTCAGCAACATTTGTGACAAACAGTTTCCCTTGACTATCTCTGCTAAGTCATGGCGAATTTTGTTAAACACAGTTGATGGTGCATTCTAAGTCATTTCCACATAATTTTCATAACGGATCATGATAGAACTGTTATTCACATGAAGCGGATTACTCTTGAAAATTAGTATTTATTCCATTTAGCATTTTTATTGAGATTTATAATTTTCTACAGCTGTATTCATTAAAAGGGTTTTGATGGCTGGACAACTAAAATTGATCTTTCTGTCCAATCCCAACTTAGTACTCTGTCTTGATTGGTTTCCATTACTTGAAGACCAGAAGCAGCTTGCAAATTTAACAGCTTACTTAATTCACAATTTAGCTTTTTATGTAGTTACGATAAATTTAGCTTCTACAATAAAAATGAAAAATTGGTCAAAGTGCCTCTAAGGTCTTTCTTGAGCACAAAGGTATGAAGAAACAGGAAAGAGCTATTTTCTTTTTCAACATGAAACATGAGGTTATAGTAATAGATTGCTAAAACCTCATCTGCTCGTGTCAATGCAAGAGTATTCTGTGATGATTTGAGAGCTTAATGTGGAAGGAATATTGGTCCAGAAATAAAATATTAAAAGGCAATTTGAAGAATCCATGTACATGCTCCATAACGATTACCAGTCACTTTTTCCAGTAAAATTTTTCCTTGGCTGGTTCTGACAATGGTCATATCTTAGACAAAAGCTGAAAACCACAATGTTGTGCACCTAAGGTGTAAAAATGAGGGCTTGATGATGAAACAGGACATATAAATAGAAAAAACAATGACATTTAAAAGCAGATGGCCCTATCTATTCATGATGGAGTTTAGGCACCTCCTTCTATTATTCCACGTGCACCTGTCTTTACTGATAGAGCACTAACAACTGACATGTTTGGGAACAGACAGTTCTAGTTTTAAAGCTGGAACTACCTCTATGTATATATGTTTAAGACTGTTCATCAGATTCACCCCCATGATCAGTGAGCTTATTTACCGAATGGATCTCTTTTTGCCTATTATGCCAGCTATAGATCGATAAGTAGTAATGGAGGCTGGATTCAGAGACCCAGAAAATCCCTTCTTCTCTTATAATCTGAAACAGAAGAAATCAATTTTTATGAAGCTCTACAACCACCAACCGGTCGCTTATTTAAGATGCCATGATGTCACCGCATTCAGAGAGCAGTACACCCAGCATGTATTTTTTTACCTACACAGCACACCATATTAGTACAGGAGCTACACCAGAGCACTATGATCATCAGCTGAAGCGTAATTCATTTTGAAAGAACCAGCAAGTGGCTGGATACCCTTTATGCAGACTGTTAATGCTACACTTGCCCTTTGCTTTGCTCCACTAAACGTACAATTTAGATTTAATAAAGCATTATCATGACATGCCCGTTAAATACTAAAGTAATTATAAGCTTGATCTTTCAGTCCTGCTGCAAACTAAACTCCCACTGACTTCAGTCCAGCAGCTAACAAAGAGGGCTCCCCTTGCCTTGAGTTCCAGTGACAACACAATCCCAAAGAGAGAACAGCTAAAAATGTGAAAATAAAAATCCAGACTATTAAAAAAAAATTATCCACATCTCCTTTTTCCAGAACATCTTTCCTTCAAGGACTGATTTATTTGCTCCTTGGTATGATATAGAAAGTTACCAGCACAGAGAGGACATAATTCTTAAAAGGTGTCCATTAGTAGTAGAATGGATCAGAAATATTCAAGCATGTAGGCATCAGGCAGAAAGATAATTAACAGTTCATTTACTACACTCCTTGCAAGTCAATTCTATTAAAAAAAAAGAATTAAAAAATCCTGAAGTATGCCTCTGGGCAGAATTTAATGAGACTAAAAAAAAAAAAAAAAAGAAGAAGAAAACTATGCAACTAGTAAACAAAGAGGAATTAATGCTTAGGAGGGACAAATGGTAAAACTTCACCCTGCAGTAATGGGGGTGGGGAGAGTTAGCATCAAAGGAGTTAATGTGGTTCTTCATCATGAGCCAACACGATCAGCTTGTCAGTCTTCCAAACACTTGACATCATGTTTGTTGCTACAGGCTTCAAGAGTAATGCAGAACTGTAGAAGCACCATTTGTTTCTTTTTCCCTTCTGGCCAGTATCAAATATTCTGACTCAGACTGGTATATAGGAAATTACATAGCGTGCAAAGAAATTTGTCCATATAATAGGGCATCTCCAATTTCCTGGAAGGGCTCAGAGTCCACCTGTCATACAGTGGACTGAATCTGCACAGTACAGTATCCATACCCTAAAACTTCATTCTCAAAAAGTACATTCAGCTCCTAACTACCATACCTTTTTCTGCTTCTCAGTAAAGGATTGTTTAAAGATTTTTCTTCCTTTCACATTGCAACTACAGTTTAAATACAACTGAAGACAGAGAGAAAGCTTCTTTCTTACTGAAAGTTTCAAGAGACAGGAAAACATTTAGTATAGGTGTTGCAGAGCTGAAAACCATTGCAAATTTATCGTGGACCTCAACGAGGACAGGAACAAAGCCCCAGAGCAGATATGAAATAATCCTTTGTCTCAGACAGTGACTATACTTTATTGGGAAAGGGAGGCAAGAGGCTTGCCAGGAATTAACCAGGTATCTTGCAGCTCTCTGAAAAAGAAGCAAAAGGGACTTGGAATGAACAAAGTCAACCTTTAACGAGGAATGGCCTTACCTTCACTCAGCACTAACAGCAGCTTTTACGGGTGTCTCGCCAACTCTCCAGAATCTTCCTGTGCATTAGAATTTATTATTAACTCTAATAATACCACAAAAAAGGGGTCCTAAGCCTTCATAATTAGCAGTAATTTTTTCTCTTCTTTATAGGAGAACCACCACTCACTCTCCAAAAACTTAAAATGGTACCAAATAGCATGCAAAGCTGGTAGGAACATGAAATAGCCTCTAGCTCATAGCTGCACTGCTTAATGACTGACAGACAGCTGTCAGGCAAACAAGAGCTACAAATTGCATCTGTCTCAGCCAGAAGTTCAGCTGATGCTCTGGTCTCATTACAGGTACTCGGAAGATGGAATACAAGGGCAACAGCTGGCACGAGACCTGCTTTATCTGCTACCGCTGCCAACAGCCTATTGGGACAAAAAGTTTCATCCCTAAGGACAATCAAAACTTTTGCGTACCCTGCTATGAAAAGCAGTTTGCCATGCAGTGTGTCCAATGCAAGAAGGTAGTGCTCTTATTTAACTTGCCTAAAACCTAAGGGATTGAATTCAATCCCATTTTACGTCCAAGTAGGTAGAATATCTAATTTTTCTATGTGCATTAAAAGATTCAGGATCAACTGATTTTAAGAGATGATATAATTTCAGTTCCCATCCTGCACCAGGCCCAGCATTTACTACAATGAGAATTCTCTTGCTCAGGGTTGAGGATTCCTTTGCGTTGAAAGCATACAGAGAACACATTTTTAAAAACAAAACAAAACAAAATAAAAACTCTGCAGTGGAATAACCTCATTCCAATACAACCCATCATATACCATATAGCTAAACATTTCAACTGCAAGGAAGATGAGCTAACACTGATAATTTTTTACTATTCTAATAAAATTCAAGACAGAGAGATAAGCTTTACACAGAGCAAATGCTGTTCCTGAAATAAACACTAGTAAACTCAATGTACAACTTTCTAGGCTAAAGACCTTCTATTTGCGAGTTGCTTAAATTCTGTACGCAGACACTGATAAGAATTTTAGAATTCTTTCCTAAAAAGAATCGTCTCATCACTTATGGAACTAAGAAATCCCAGTTTCCTACAGATATATGCATAGGCAAAGAGAATCAAAACTATGGCTTTTCGCACTTTCCCACTGCCACTGTTTCCTCTTTGTCTCCCTTTACCCTCCACGTACTTCCAGCCACCACCTATGCCCACACTACACAGACTTTCTTCCATGGGTGCTACCTTCTTGTTTGCCCTTCTAGTCAAGCAAAGCTGCAGTCTGGTCAGACGTATGAGCTGGCCAGAAATGACTGCATCTTTGCTGCTGCACAGGCAAAACAAAACAGGTAAAGGCTCAATTTTTCTTTCAGCCTTTGACCTAGAGTATACCTAATTACCTCCACTACCTCCTATCTATCCATCACTTTTCTGAAGCTTCTAGGAGTTTTGTATTCTCAAAAACTCTGTCTAGTGTCTAATTTTAACCACATTTGAGAAGAGGCTAAAAAATACTTGAGGAAGAGGCAAAGACATAGATTAATACACATATTAGGTAGCGTGATCACATACAAGCTTGATTCCCAGGGAATCTCCCTTTAGGGAAGAAAGGAAGAAAAATTAAACTGTCCAGTTTTACAGCCTTCTTAGGAATACTTAAAGGATAAAAAAAGTTCAGTTTGTCTAGCATCAGGAGAGCTGCTTTTGTAGGCAACAACTTGTTATAAGAGAAAAAAACCCAAAGTCCAGAGAAGCAGAAAGCAAAGACTTCAGCTAAAATTTGAAATAAAACAGTCTTTGCCATGGAAAGTAACAGGGAGGTTGAAACACGTAAGGTAGTTCCTTCACCATGAAGACTGGGACAGGTGAAGGAGATGAGACACATCCTAGCGCATGCATATGAAAAGCAGCATACAAAGACTAGCTTTAAAAACAAAGAGGACAACTGAGAGTGAGATAATACAATATATGGAAAATAAAGTACTTTCAGCACGGGCCTTCTTTGTATAAATTAGGAAATTACAATAAATCACTTGCATTATTTTCTCAAGGTCAACTCTAGCCAAAATGATGACTTCACTGCTGTTGAGCCTTCTTTCCCTCCTCCCACCCACAAAAACCTCATCCCCCTTCCTCTCTACAAAATCAAGATACAAACATGTCACCCTCAAGAAAACACTTTCTGTCTTACTTTCCATAAAACAGGCTATCACTACAGGAGGCGTTACTTACCGGGAGCAGCCATGGCATAAGGAGTGCTTCGTTTGTACTGGATGCAAGAAGCAGTTGTCTGGCCAACGCTTCACCTCCAGGGATGAGTTCGCATATTGCCTGAGCTGCTTCTGCAACCTCTATGCCAAAAAGTGTGCTGGATGCACAAACCCCATCAGTGGTAGGTCTCTCACAGCCGGTGCCTTTAAATTTTGGGGTTTTTTTTAATGAACTGCTTCTAATATTAAAAATGGTTCTATAATTCATTCTGAATAACTTGAGAGACTCCAGTCGCTATATAACTCAAGATGTGTGAAATTAAATACTTATGATGCCTTTCAAGTGCCCTAACAAAAAGAAATGGAAGAGGTCCTTAAACTGAAGTTTCCTCTTTTTCACCGATTTTCATAGAACATGGTGGACACAGAGTAACAGAGCTATGCATGTAGTAGGATATGCATGTTCTGTACGTCACTTCACTTGGTTCATGAGAGGCATCACTGGCCTCAGCAACAACAGCCCCTTTACCAACAGAAAGTGTCTAACTGGCTTATACCTGATGCTGTAGCACAGCGCATTTCTTCCCTGACTTTTCAGGACAGCAACTGAGAAATCACAAGGCTTTCCAGTACAAAAGTACTTAAAGAAGCGATGGCTTAGAGCTTTACTATGAAACACTTTGCATAAAAATATCTTCCATGAAGTAATCAGCACTTAACAGCATCATCCATACAGTACAAGGCTGCAAATGAGTTATATCTGGAGCATTTTCTCTTGTTATTGCTCTGCCCTTGTGCCTGTCTCTCACTAACATATGCCTGACTGCATAGCTCCTAGAAAAGTCAGTGCATAACACCACAGGTACTGTTTTCTGTTCATGTGAAAGAGGCATTTCTCTCTTGAATATTGCAGTCCTTCTGTCATATGCTGTTTTTTCTTTCAAAATGTTGCTACTAAAGGGAAAACAAAACAAAAAATCCTCTCATCAGGTAAAAGATATGCCCAACTTAATCTTTCCACTGACTTCCAGCTAGTCATTCCAATGCATCATATTCAAATTGCTTGTCATTTCTGAGGTTAAGCAAGAGATAATTACTACTAAGAGACATTTGTTCCTTTTCTCTCTTTTTCCTGTACAATTTCAATACCCCTTATGATAATCTCCATAGCCTCAAACTCTTGAATGCTTTTTGCAGTTTGCTAACCTGCTTCTTTT
Source organism: Strix aluco (assembly GCF_031877795.1). NCBI lineage: Eukaryota > Metazoa > Chordata > Aves > Strigiformes > Strigidae > Strix > Strix aluco. The sequence continues at coordinate 68,435,575 of NC_133932.1, read as the reverse complement.
CTTGAGGCACACTTCCGTCAAAGCTATGATTCAAAGTCATGACGCAACCTGTCAAACTTTTTAATGATCTAAAATGCATTTTTACGAAACAAAATTAACTTACTCAGACACCGTAAAACATTCTGTAAAAAACTATCAGACTTCTGTTCAGGGGCAGTTGCTTTCCTTTTCTTCTGCTGTATATCATAGTGCCATACCTTGAAAGTTAATTTCTGCCATTATCACCAGTGATAACAGCCTAGTTCATCAACTTAGCTGAAAGCAACAGAACTATTTGAGGATGAAAATATTACTTGCTACAGAGTAAGGGTGGCAAAATTAGCACAGCAACAAATAGATTTGTCACAACGGCATTTTTTCACTATTGGATCTTGGATCTCCATAGCAATCCATGGGGGGAGTCTGCAATAGCATCACCTGATGGCTGATGTGCTGTTCTTTTCTTGTAACAGAATGCTTTTGGTTTTCAAACAGGACTCGGAGGAACCAAGTACATCTCCTTTGAAGAACGGCAGTGGCATAATGATTGCTTTAACTGTAAGAAGTGCTCCCTCTCATTAGTGGGTCGCGGCTTCCTCACGGAAAGGGATGACATCCTTTGCCCTGAATGTGGGAAGGATATTTAAAGCTCAAAATAACAGGTGGGGAGAGGGGAGGAAAGCCGTGCTTGCAATATATAGTCCGAAATACACAGATGTTCGAAACTAGCTTTGCCACTCTGTGTTTCGCTGTACTATTAACATTACTTAACCTTTTTCTTCAAACTCTCCAAATCTGGAGGGGAAAAAATCTTCCAAATCTCTAGTAGCAGTGTTGGTGTTTAAGATTTCTACAGCTAACCACAACTAATGCAGAACCTGAGATGTAAAACCACTTGGGTGTTATTGACAGAACATATTCTTTTTGTTGTGGTTTTTTTTCCCTTCCACTAAATATTCCAGTTACAAGCAAGTGATATAGTTCAAGGATTACAATGGCCACGCACAATACGTTCATAGATGGATATTCAGGGTGAAACCCTCAGCCTGCTGAAATCAATGGCAAACACCATTCGATTTCAGTAAGGCTGTGGTCTCGCCTCCGTGCTCTTGAGCTATGTGACTAGTGTGTGCTGTCAGGTGTGTAGAAAGACTGCGAACGTAGAGGGTGTTTCAATGTACAAGGCTTTGTGCCGTGCCATAAAGAGATAATGATAAAACAGTTGAGGTGGGAGTGCTTCATAACAGGTACATATTTTATTGCATGACTAGCTGATCATTGTGTGAAGTACAAGTTCTGATTGACAGTGTCAGTATTACAGTTAGTTGACATTACACTGCACATTGTATTTTTCAAAATAAAATAATTTAAAATAAAATTGTGATTGTGGTTTAATTGTATTTAATATCAGATATTTACAAATAAAATGCTTTTACAGTCTGAAGAAACAATGTAAGAGCCATACAAACACAACCCTTTTTGCAACCAATCACTATGAAACTGTGGAGTTTAGACAATCCTCCAATAGGCCCTGCTGATGCAACATAGTCTCCTACTAACTGAAATCAGTGGGAAAATTATCACTAAAACTGGACTGTGTGAAAATACCCAATTGACTGCAGCTGACAAAAATGCATTCATAGGCTCTAAACTCAAAACCAAAATATTGTTCTTCTCAGCAAGCAAGGAGGTCAAGACAACTCAGAAGACATTTATCTTTGCAAAAGTCAGAAGTTTAACTTCCATACTAGGACACGCTTTAATTTTGTTCCATATTGCAATACGTAATACCCTTAGCTCTAGAACAATTTCTGCTACATGTTTGCTGCAAAGGCAACTGTCAGCAACGGCATGCTGGCAGGATAATAAAATCAAGAGGAAACAATCCAGAGGAAGGTAACTCTCTTACCAAAGCAAACTTCAAGAAATATGGCTATGTTATGCAATGTATGATCCTGGTATACCTTCCAGGTGGAATTCAGTTGTACCCAGCAAAAGGAGAACAGTAATATGTCACACTTTCAACAGGAATCTTCCGATGCAGAAAGAAGAATTAGGAATATACTTATTTTGTGTGTAACTGGATAGGGAAAGTTTGCTCCTAGTTCCTGCCACCACTCTTGAATTTGTTTCTTTTTATACCAAGTGTAAAGTGCTCACAGGTCATTCCTCTCATTAATTCAACAAGCCAAACAGATGCATCAGATCAGATTTGGTTTACTGTACACCATTTGAAGAACATGGCTGGCTGACATTTTTGAAGTGCACACCGTGCCAATCTCATGTCACTGAATGACTAAATTCTAGCCTTTGGTGACTTCATTCTATGATGAAGGCTGTAGTAAAGAATAGCCATAAAAATCCCTCTTATATCCACACATCCCAAAGAAAGGCAAGCACCTCACTTACTCTCTCCTCTGGGGTCTGGCAATCCCCCAGCACACTGCAGCTCTGCTCGAGTACTTTGGTGAGAGAAGGATTACCATTAGATAAGCGGGTAGTGGAAGGTAGTAAGAGCAGGATGGCTTGCACCTTGCCCCCCACACGCTACAACAGGTGGCAAAATGGTCCCAGCTTTGGGGAAAAGCAGGTGAAACATGACAAGTCTGGAAAGCATCCCGGCTTGAAAACAAGACTGTTACCATGCAGTAGCAGCATCGTGCTATTATTCCAGTACAGTTCTGCATATCACTCCTTAACACATACCAATGCACACGTGCTCCTAGCAACTGAAACTACAACAAAATATAGCCTCGACTCTAAACCACTGCCAAGAAGCCACCCACAAAACAACTCTTACCAGACTGTTACACTAGTGCAAGGACCAGCACTTCACATGACACTAACCGCTACTAAAACTCTAAAGTAGCTATTGAGCTTTTTACCCTGTAAGCTTTTTCTTAAGTTCTAATCACAGAATCACAGAATCATCTAGGTTGGAAAAGACCCTGAAGATCATCTAGTCCAACCGTTAACCTAGCACTGACAGATCCCAACTACACCATATCCCTCAGCGTTATGTCAACCCACCTCTTGAACACTTCCAGGGATGGGGACTCCACCACCTCCCTGGGCAGCCCATTCCAACGCCTAACAACCCGTTCTGTAAAGAAATGCTTCCTAATATCTAGACTAAACCTTCCCTGGCACAACTTGAGGCCATTACCTCTTGTCCTATCACTTATTACTTGGTTAAAGAGACTCATCCCCAGCTCTCTGCAACCTCCTTTCAGACAGTTGTAGAGGGCGATGAGGTCTCCCCTCAGCCTCCTCTTCTCCAGACTAAACAACCCCAGTTCCCTCAGTCGCTCCTCGTACGACATGTGCTCCAGACCCTTCACCAGCTTCGTTGCCCTTCTCTGGACACGCTCGAGTAATTCAATGTCCTTTTTGTAGTGAGGGGCCCAAAACTGAACACAGGAATCGAGGTGCGGCCTCACCAGTGCCGAGTACAGGGGTAAGATCACTTCCCTGTCCCTGCTGGCCACGCTATTTCTGATACAAGCCAGGATGCCATTGGCCTTCTTGGCCACCTGGGCAATCACTTGGAGTCCACTGAAATATAACCGTATAAAGTGAACAAGTTTAACTGCATCACAAAAACAAGTCAGCACTATTTTGTTTGCTTTTAATTAACTTTATTTAAATAGGATAAGGCTACTTAAAAGACAACTCTTTACATACAAAATGTACATTACATTAAAGTTTGCTGTACTCAAGTACAAAAACTGCACAAGTGTTTAGTAAAAGGGAAACAGCACACTATTTCAAAACACACATTCTTACCATTTTACAGCATTTGAGAAGTGCCTTTTATGTCATAACAGTGAATGGAGAATTTCTGTCAGTAATGAATTAAGCTACAGTTTTTGGTTTCAGTATTAACCAATGTTAAAAATGTAAACAAGCTTTCAGATCACTACTGACAGCTTCTTTTAGTGAGTTAACTAAGAGGATTCAGAAGTTGATTCTTTTTTTGTTTATTAAGTCTGAGAGCATAATTATTGTTTACCATCCATATCTAAAATGGATCTAAATCGGCTTCACCCTGAGCCACTGAGATTTCATAAAAATGTTTCCATCAACTTAAGTGGATTTCTGCCTTATAAGGCACTACCAATATTCCCGATGAAACATCAAGTTTCACAGAAAAACAATACCCATCTTAAATTATCAATGGAAGGGAAAACAAGTTGGTTTCTTTTTTTTTTTTTTTTAGAGTGCAACTACATACGCTAATGCTCTCAAGGTACTTCTTTGTCTTCCTGTCCCTGTCCCTCTCCAACTGTTACCTCAGAAAGCACTGGCCTGCATTCCACAGGTTTTCCCCATATTCTATAAACATAACTGTAACCAGGAAAACAAGTAAATTTGCTACATCAGCACATTTTTACACTTATGCATGTATAAAATATGCCTATGTATCTAAGAGAACATGGCACTAATCCATTCACTACTTCCTCTCAAAGATTCATATCAAACAGTCTAATGGCATACTTCCATCTGTGCATTTCTTATTTCATACGTCAGTAAGAGAAACTTCAATTTGAAGTAATGCTGTTAAAATAGTTCATCTCTTATCACCACCTAACTTGCACTGTAAATTCTACACTCCTGTGCAACAAAAAGGAAAAGATTTTGTCTCAGACTATCTTATCAGCAGAATGGTCAGTTTTCTCATCTAGATTAATTATCTTTTTAAAGCCAAGAAGTCTCTTGGGATCACTCTGAATCGCAATAGCTATTTTAACTATTTAACCAGAAGTGGAACACAACTGATTCTTACTGAAACAAAAAAAAATATATTTATATGTGTGAATCATAGTGACATGCAGGAGATGAACTATAATAATCTTGAAAACTAAGAGTGAGGTGTTTAGTATATTGTAATATTACCACCTTTTAAAGAAGTAATGAACTATCTGGTGTACATGAGTAGACACTCTTAAGGTGACTGATGATAATGACTCCAGCTTTACAACAGGGAACTTTTAAACTTGTTAAAACTTCACAGCAATCTGAATCCCTGTAAGGTTTAAAAAGAATTGTACTTAAACTGTTTAAATATGACTTATCTGTTTGAAAATACGGAAGTAACATTTATGTTTCAAGCACCATTAGCTATTTCATGGCCATGTAACATGCTGGATTTTCTTCTTTGCTTCCGTAGGCTTTAGGTCATTCTGGAATACAAGAAAATATATAAGTATTCCTAGATATGCTGTGCAAGTAGAAGTTAGTAATTAACCTGCCATATTCAAATCCAGTACTGACTATTGCTGTATTCAGCTATATGCTACTACAACAGCTTTCTATTGCCATCTTGTGGAGAAAGTTAAATATCACAGAACTTCTCTAAAGAGAAAAACAAAGCCACTGAATTTAACTACCTGCAAATCATACATGTCTTTTGGTTTTTCTTAATCCTACAATTAGTTATGCAAAAATATCTCCAATTAGGCAGCTCATAAACGGGTACATATTGGATTTTCAAACCATACTTCTAAAGTTATTTCAGACAGCCTTCTTAAAATACATGTTGAAACTGGATTGTATAAGAAAAAAAAAACATACAACTAGGAAAACAATTTTCTTTTGTCAAATAGTAAAAACATTAGAAAAAGAGAAGGAAAAGTTGGTCTTCCTTTGTAATGACCTGTATAAAAAAGCAAAACAATTGCCAATGTCTCAGATGAACTCATTTTTCAAGTCCCACCCCAAGAAACCAGAAAAAATCAAGCAATCCCAAAGTAAAACAATGGCAGATTCAAGTGTTGAAATAATTACCTTTCACCATCTAAAATAAGAAAAAAAATCTGAGAAATTAGAGCTTTAATAGTTCACACAAGCAGAGTAAAGACAGGTATATGAGTTTTCTAGAACATTTTGCAACACACTGGTTTGGGGAGCACAATCTATAGATCTCTCCTTAAGAGTTTCGGTGTTAGTTTATTTACAGCAATCCTGTGGATTGCAACTGCTGGAAGGTTTAAGGGAATTAGATCCAAAGATCAGAGGGATAGTTCTGTGTTATTCAGCATAAGAACTTCAGTTTTTCTTGAAAGTCAAAGAAGAGTCACTTGCTTGAAAAGGCAATTGTCATTACTGTCATTATACTAAAAATATATCAGGCTTTATACTCTACAGCCATCTGCCAAGTATACTGGTTCTTCCTGGCTGCACCACTTATTATTCAATACCACAATCTTTAATTTCAGACAGTAAAGTAACATCCATACAACACACTTGCCTAACTTCAAACGTGTCTGACCAACATTAACCAAGGCATGACTGAATTTACCAGTCTTAACTTGAACAACATAAACTGTGGCTAAGGTAGAAAGTCAAGTGTCAGAGGTCATAACTTCTGAGTGTCAGTTATACAGTGTCACTTAAAAGTGTTTATCACTGTGTCTACAAAACATTTAAATTAAAGAAGCTCTGAGGTGTATACCACAGAAGTTTCAAAAGCTCTGCAGGTTCACATCTGACCAATACTTTGAAGAGTTCTAAATACTGAAATAAGTTGGTAATACAGGCAGTAGGAAACACACCTCGCCAGCATAAATTTGATTCAGGCCCTCAGCCGTGATTCCTGTAAAAGTTGCTAAAGCTGTCTTTCAGAACAGCCATGTGCTTAGGTGCTCGTGTTTAACAGATGTCTGGTGGAACCTACCAATCCACACAGCAAGGATATTACCTGTATTCTTGCACAAAAGGATTTTTAAAAAAGAGATTAATAGAAAGCATTTCATGAGGCAATATTGAAAAAGCAGAAGTTAGGTCTGGTGTCCTGGGAAAATTTTAATCAATGTAATTGCACACTGCATATCTAAAGTTACCCCTGCAGTTCAACTGAGAACAGGTATTTCTATTCCTTTGAAGCCCAGACTTATTCCAGATATTCCCGTATTCCAGTGGAAATGTGAAAATTCCTTCATTTGTATCATGAAGAAATATGACAGAAATGTAAGACTTACCCCTACCTCATGGCATGTTTTAAAGAGGAGATGGCCCATTGCTCCTTGATCACTGACAAGCCCTTGAAGACTAATCAAACCTTTGCAAAAATAACCACTGTTCTACCTTTCTCCCCAACTGGCAGCTACAATCAGCACTATTTCCTACACTTTCAAAGATATGCCCTGCTGAATTCATATATCCTGCCTTAGCAATTCTCTCAGCACTTCAGCTCATCAGTCTCATTCTGCCCTGATCTGTAATGTAGTTCTCTTCTCTACAGAAAATTTGTTTGCAGCTGAATCTAACTTGCAGATGGAAGGTAACTTATTTACCTTAGCAGCTCAGTCATCAGCCTTCTACTTGAGAACAGCACCCTTCTGTTCAAGATCTCAGCATGTCTTTCTCACCATCTTATAGAAGCCCAGGTTCCTGATTAAGATCACCATGGCTCAAAATGAGCACTCGACCTTTGGCCTCTCACTTCAACTATTATGGTTTGTTTTCATGGCTTCTCACTCAGACCCACAATCCAGGCAGCTGTCCAGATTTTCACATCCAGTTCCTTCCTCTAGCTTGCCAATTCCTATGTGAGATTTCAAACAGATGGCGTTCTTCCTCTAAGGATATATTCTACAGCTCTCAGCATCTCACTTCAGTTCCTGTAACATTTCTTCCTTCACTTTGACAAATGAAAGCTTGTCCTACTCAACCATTCAAGTGTGATCGTTACAAATGTTATCATTCTTTTTTTTTCTTCCCTACTACAAAAAACAGACCACTTGTCCTCCCTTTAAGGTTGTTCATGTTGTTCTGTAACACCTGTTCTTTCAGACCGATCGGTAGGATTCTTTTGTTTGTTTTATTTGACTGCTACCAGCACCACCTTAAGTATTACCTACTTGCTCATTTTAAAATTACATGCATGTTTTCTACAAAGATGCCTCTCTCTCACACAGAAGTTTCACATGGACAAGTACAAAGTACTCAGTTTTTTTCCTTCTAATCTTTCCCAAACCAGCTACTCTTTCGCCTGTTTCTAAATAAAGACTCTGCTACTACTCCAGAAAAAAATAATCCTGAAAACTCTTAAAGGGTCTACCTCCTGAAAGTTTCTATTAAAAAAAAAAAAAGCTGCAAAACAAGATACTGAACGTACATACCGGCAAATCAGATTCTTCTTTTGGAACAGCTCTCTTTAACTTCACAACGGTAGTTCCCGCTACTGGAGACAAAGGGTACACCTTCAGACTAGCCAACACACTGCTGTTAGTCTTTGAAATATTGTTCTGCTTAGCCTCATTACTCCTCACTCCCAACTTAGTGTCCTCTGATAAACTGGAGGCTGAAATGTATGTTGAGGCATTTGGAGGAACCGATAATCTTCTAACAGTGTTGGTGGTGCTTCCAGCTGGAGGAGGTTTTAGGCGATCAGCAGCTCCGTTCTCGGTCTTCTTCACCTTTATGCTTGTACTTGTTGAATTGCCATCAAATACAATTAATGGCCGTTTCCTTAAACCTTCCACCGTTGTAACACTGAAAGTACAAAATTGTAAAATTCTCAGAAACATAAGCTAGATGATCCAAAAATAGCATATCCAAGACATGAGTAGTGAAACTGAATTTAACCTTGCTTCAAGTAAAAATATATCCCAGAATACTAACCTTAAACCCTTAGCTGCTCCAAACTTAGCACAGAAATTGCTTCCAAACTATAAAGGGGGGAGGGGGCAGTGGATTGTGTGAGGAACAGTGTTTCTCAGCAAAGAGGGTTGTGTGAGGAACTTTCTAGGCAGACAATGACAGTTGTACGACCAAAGACCGTACGCTTATACCACTGTAGCTACCCCAGAGTAACTGAAGAGATAATAGTTGTTAAGAACCTCAAAAGGTGAATATTTGAGGAAGCGTGTGCCACCTTACCTACAAGAACAGCATCTAATATTCCAACCCTTCTAAACCTCCCTGTTTCTACTCTTATTCAAAATCATAATGTTAGAATAGTCTAAAAGACTATTAGACAAAGAATAAAAACATTATGCAAAAAAAACCATACCTGTTTTTGAAATAAGCTGTCTTTGAGCAGGAACCCTAAGCTGATTTAATGACTTTTTTTTAATAGTTTGTGCCTTTAAGCCTATGTGTAGTCAGAGCTGGCCAATTTAGTAACAAATGATTCATGAAAAAGGAATACTATCAAACTAATATCAAAACAGTAGTATCATAAAACATCCTGACTGTCCAAAAATAAAGCACAAAGTTGTCATAGCTCACTCTACATGAATTTAGAGTTTTAAAAAAGCATTGCTCGAGAATGACAAAGTGTTTAGAAAGCGCAGATTTAGCAAACAGAAAACCCAAACACCTTAAGTTATTTAAGATTCTTGTTTAGAAACTTCAGTTTTTGGTATACACTTACTGTTTAATCATCTAACATTAAACAGAGGAATAAAAGTTGAACTATAGCGTTTTCAACAATGAAATATATTAATTAATTTATAATTAATAAATTTGACAATATTGTTAGGCTAGAACTATAATGTTAGGTATCAACAGACTTCAAAATAAGCCTCAAGCAGAGACTCGATTCATTCAACTTGGAACATCATCAGATTAGTAGCTGCTGCTGAACCTCACATATTAGGAAATTACACATCACTCGCACAATTTACGTCAAGACTGGGGGTTTCTTAAAAAAAATTAAAGGAGTCAAAATTTAAGAGCTCACAGAGCAAGAGAAAGTTCAGCTCTTATTCAGATTTGTTTCTACATCACTATCTGTTCACGACAACCTATGTCACATAATCCTCCTCTTTTTCTATTCATCAGCTTCCCAGAACCGACAGAGAGAAACCTTCAATTCATTTGGGACTTGTTTCTCAAGAGATCAGACACAACTCTTTGGCTTATATCTACAGTAGATGCAGTTTCTAGGAGAGCTTCTACAAAATGAAATTAGCTTCCAAGACCAGGAGTGTTCAGCCAGGCATGTTGTTTCAGCTAAATACTACTGAAACAACAGTAGTATTTAACACATCCATTAAATTAAGGAGTATAAATTCACTGGAAAATCCTAAAAAGCTGACACAGACTTCAAAAATAAAACATGATACTTTTTGCTCACTTTGTCTTTGTCCAAGAATTTATTCAACACTCCTGACAAGCAACACATTCCCCAGCAGCCTTTTTTGGAAAGCTAGTTTACAAACTACGTGAAAGAAAAGATTTTATACCTTTTTGCAGTCACCTTCCTTAACATAATAAGTTTGCTTTTCTTATGGAGGGTTTTTTTTTTTAATTCAGCTTGGTAAAGACTGGCAAGTCAGGAACTAACTGCAATTCTAGGAGGATCGTTATCTATCCTAAACTAAATTTTAGAATTGTAGCACTTTGTACAAATGACCACATGCTACAATATAGATAACATTCCCAGAGAAACACTTTGTGACAGTTCCAAAAGAAATCTGGATGCTGTACTGTCAAGAACTGTCATATCTAATTTTTAGATACATGGCTGACAGAACACAGAGCCTTGGGCATGACATTCACTTTCTTTATATAAAGCACAGGCAGTGAAAAGTTTCAGAGTAGGACTCACATTAGCCAGCACTCTTCTGAGAGAGGACACTGACACTAGCTAAGAGTTGAAAAGCACCATTTTGGGATTGTGTCCCCTCCTGCAGGACACTCCATGAAACCTACATTTCAATGAGCATCTCCTACATCCTAGAGAAATGTTCTAGCCACCCTTTGGGCTGTGCTGGATGGAGGGCATGCTCTAATCCTGCTGTTTACTTTGTAGTACATGGTAAAGAATACAAGATTTACTAGAGGAAGCAAAAGCTTCTCTACATGAGCAATCTGAGTTTCAACTGTTTCACATGATTACTTATGTAGTTGGGATGGCCTCTGAGCAACTCCCGATTATGAGGACCATTTAATGAAAAATGCTCCTCTTCTTGTCTAGCTTAGCCTGGTACTTAAGGTAGCACCCTAAAACCAGGGAGAATAGTAGGTTTTAGCTCCCACCCCCTGATTATCCCAAATATTTGCCTGTTACCAAAATGGGCCAAAAATTCACCTCTTCTGTGAAAGTCTGAAACTGGTCAGAAGTACCATGTTTTACACTGAACCCAATACTATAGGTGCATTAGCAGCTCTCAGAGGATGTCAGAGCGGCCTCTCAGGTGACTAAGGAGAAATGATGAGCTCTACCAAGGCCACAGCTCTGAGCATGCACAGCCACAGTGCTCCTGGAGACTGAGAGTTTGTAGGTGAGTCTTCAAACTCAATGACACTTCAGAAACTACATATACCTTTTGAGATTCATACTAGTCTCCTTCTTCCAGCAGGCAAGATTATCTCACAGAGCTACAAAATTAACTGTTCCTGACACAAATACTTTCTGAAATGTTTGAAGTTGGATAGACTGCATTTGTTTCTATTTGGTATGATTGTCTGCAAGCTCTAATATTCACTAATAAGATGTATAAACCATCATCTGTGACACTTGTGCTCTGACTGTGATATTTGATTGCATTACTGAGGTATAACAGGTTACTGCAGCTCAGCTGATATACAGCAAGTCTTTTAGGACATGCCATCAATCACAAGCAGTAAAACTAAACACGATATTCAACACTGACTTTAAAATTTCAATGTGTTTTTATCTCCTATCTGTAACTACTAGAGGCAGGCAAACACACACTGAGCTGTGCTGATCAAGTCTCCAAGGCTCATATTAATTCCAGCGCCTGTTGTAGAGCTGTGCTTTCCACAGATGAACTCGTCAGAAAACTACTCTTGTTCATACAATCAATCGGTTTATCTGACTTCTAAACTGAACAGCACGCTTAGCTCCCATCTCTGACTTGCACATAACTTGGAGCCTCACAATACCTAAGAATTTTGGTTTGTTTTTAAAAACAAGAATGCCAAGTTCTACTTCCTCCTCTGCACAATGGCATCGTGCAAGTTCTGCATAAGTGGTGTACATAACTGTGAAGAAAAGTGTAATATCTTAAAATCCAAAAGATGATTGAATTCCCTTCATTCTTTCCATCAATATACTAAAACTGAAGTTTTCTCTGTGCAACTTTCACTTACTGAGAAGTGCTGAAAGTCTATTTCTTCCATTTCTCTGAGGTTAGTAATACTAGCAGTAAAAGACTAACTTTTCTAGACAGTATTTTGCCAGCATTTTTTCAAGTATGAAAGACGTAATACAAGCAAAAACAGTAACTGCTGGAAAATCTTAAAACTGTCTAACAACAGAGCAAAAGGCTAAGCCTTTTGTTAAGTGCTCAGAGCAATGGGTAAAGAAAAGGAGACTGGCAGATTAAACATATCTCCTTTTACTTATTATTTTCCCAGCAAATACTACATAGGTTTAACCATTACTGAATTTTAGTATATCAAAATAAGAGCCTCTAAACTTATTCTACATATAAACTATGGATGAAGCCATTCTCTCATTGAAAAATTAACATTGCCTCATTCTCTCAAAGACATCCAGTCTGCTATCTTTATTTCTTTGATAAAAAATTCTTCTACACCTATTTCATCACACCAACAGTTTCTTATTATTCAAACACTAATCTCATGCTTTCGGCCTCAAGTTGCAAGTTGTAAACAAACAGAGGTACTATAACCTTTTATGCACATGGAAAAAAAACAAAACTGATATAAGACAATTCAGTGTTCTAGCCCCTGCTAAAAATTTTAAAAATTAACAAAACAAAAAAAAAGAATAAATCACTTGACAGAATTTGTTTAGCTCTTTCCAGTTAGAAACCTCAGTAAAGCTAAAACAGACTCATGAAATCAAAAAGCTGTAATACTGCAAAACTATAACGAGAATTTCTATCTACCCTTCCTTAGGATTTACTGCTGAAGTTAAATCAGAATGCCACCCATGCACACCATACATCAAAGTCAAAATCTTGGGCAGGGGGAAGGTTGGGAGGAGAAGTGATTCAGTAAAATAAACTTCTGAGGAAGATTTTGCATTCTGATCAAATACAAAGAGAAGGATTTTGAAAACACAGCAGAATGTTTCTTTCAGAAAGCAGCTGTTCGTTTTGAATTGGACAAACAAAGCTGCTGCAGCATACACCCCTGACTCTAGAGCGGACCAAGCCTGTCCAGGGAGCAAGCATAATTAAACACGCTTTTGGAACTTCTCTTAAACACTGTAAATATGATTATTATTTAACAATTATATGGTGAAACAAAAAATAATTAATTCTTCTTCTTTATAAAGTACCTTGAAATGTACCAATAACCTGGTGTCAATACAGGCTGGGGCATGAAGGGATTGAGAGCAGCCCTGCACAGAAGGACTTGGGGATACTGGTGGATGAAAAGGTGGACATGACCCAGCAATGTGCACTCACAGCCCAGAAAGCCGACCATGTCCTGGGCTGCATCGAGAGAAGTGTGGCCAGCAGGCTGAGGGAGGGGATTCTCCCCCTCTACTCTGCTCTCATGAGACCCCACCTGGAGTACTGTGTCCAGTTCTGGGGCCCCCAGCATAAGAAGGACATGGACCTGCTCGAGCAGGTCCAGAGGAGGGCCACAAACATGATCAGAGGGCTGGAGCACCTCCCTGTGAGGACAGGCTGAGAGAGTTGGGGTTACTGAGCCTAAAGAAGAGAAGGCTCTGGGGAGACCTTACAGTGGCTTTCCAGTACTTAAAGGGGGCCTACAGGAAAGATGGTGACAAACTTTTTAGCAGGGTCTGTTGTGACAGGACAAGGGGTAATGGTTTTAAACTAAAAGAGGGCAGATTCAGACTAGATAGAAGGAGGATTTTTTTTACAGTGAGGCTGGTGAGACACTGGAACAGGATGCCCAGAGAGATGGTAGTTGTCCCATTCCTGGAAACATTCAAGGTCAGGCTGGACGGGGCCCTGAGCAACCTGGTCTAGTTGAAGATGTCCCTGCTCATTGCAGGGGGGTTGGACCTTGAAAGGTCCTTCCAACCCAAACCATTCTATGATTCTATGATAAGAAGCACTTTAAGCTAGATACCATTGATAACATTTGGATGACAAAAAAAGACTATCTTCCCCTTTTTCCTAATATTGCAGCAGTAGAATCTAACACTTCTGACACAGGAGACCTGATTCAGCATTCTCTTAAACTGTAACAACGTCCAAAAGCTGTATAAGTTTCATTAATCATGAAAACTAAGATTAAACTAAAGTCATTGTCCTAAATTCTCCAAGTCTAGCCCAATAAAAGTTAAATTACCTTTTATTATCACTGTTCAATTCATTTTGCTGTCTTTTCTTTTCCATCATTTTCCCCCATCTACTTTTTGGTAAGTCACGCTGAGGCAGGGGAATGGCATGTTGAATATAGAGATCAGTGAGACCATCTTTGTCCATCTTTACATCCTTCTCAACCAGTATATTTTTCTGTGGGGAACAGAAAAAAAAAGTTAGTATTATGACCAAAGCACAAGCATCCTAGTGGCATAATTTCTTTTTTCAAAAGCCACTTTAAGGTAGCGTATTGGGCATAAATGCCAGGGTTTCAGAAGTGAGGTGGCTGCAGGGGTGACCAGTGTGGAGAGGGCATGAACTGCCCTGAGCCAACGACAGCCTGGCCTCCTGCCTTCCTACTGTCAACTTCCCTTGTTTTCTGTGTGGATTACACTCGGTCCCTCCCTTCAGTGAGGCAATGGGATATGCGGGACGTTTGGGTCAGTGCACACTGGTTTCTTTTTCCACTACCTGCAAGCGCATTTCTTCACAGATATCCTCAGGTGCCTCTTCCTACACATCCTTTTGTGTCTCCCGCCCCTGGTGTGTGCCGCTCTTTATTAAGTGCATTGGAGCACAGCTGCCGTAAGCTCCTCTGTTTGAAATGCTGGTGTGTGATGGGTTGTGTCAGACAGCTGGATCCAGCTGCAACCAGTACTGGGCATTTCATCACCTTTGCCCACACAAGTCAACCCTGCAGCCTCCCCCTATCCAAAACTCTGTGTTTTTTCCAATAAAACTAGAAGCAAAAAAAGGGAAAAAGTTATGCTAGACATACTGTTGCTGATGACTGATGACTCTTAAACACACTTCCCTGAATCCAACTACTGTATCAGAGCTCTTCTTCACACCTTTAAAAAACAGGCAACTAGAACATAACGCAGTTCAAACTTACAGGTGCAGAGCCGTGCTTCCTTCCCCAGTTCTCAAAAAGTAAGTTGCAAAGGGAGATTTCTAGTAACTGTCAGTTACAACAGAAAACCAGTTTTCTTTCTGATCATGAGTAGGGTTGTGAAAAAAAAATTTCTTGGTACCTCCTGCTGAATTTATTAAAAGAGAAAGAACCCCACTAACTTCCTACAAACTAGGTCACGGAAAGCAGGTCAAGTCCCTGCCACTACTAGTTTTGGCAACACTTCTTGACTTCTGATGTGGGCCTAAAACCCACATGTGGCATCTTTGTTCACATAAACTACATGGACAAAAGCATACAAAAATTCAGCGAGCTCATACACAAACCTAAAACTGCGATTACTATTGTTTCACACACCTAAAATTTTCAGGCAAGGCAGTAACAAGCATTACAAATCGCATCAAGTGAAGCTTCATATGGTCCAAAGTGTTTATAACTCACTTTCAAACTCATTTTTATGCATACTTAAGCATTACCTTGACTGATTATGTGGGATGCATTTCCTTAATTCACTAGGTATGGAGGTGGCAACTTTAACAGAGCAAAGATAGATTCCACTGATAATTTTTACTGCATGCAAACACATGTCTAACAGCCATGCTGATCTGGATAATTTACTCTTTAGCAGCTACAGTGTTCAAACGCAGCCCCTCTGCAAACACGGGGATCTCTCTCACACTACAAGCCTCCTCTAAGCAAGCACCTAGCCGACAGAGTACCGACTTGGGTTTTGTTTGTTGTTTCCTGAACGTTCTTGCACACCCGTTAAGGGCGGTACAAGGACTGGAAGCCGCAGGGGGTCTGGGAGAAAACTTCCAGTGCAGGTGATGGGGGGTAGGAGCTTCCCTGCAGAGTAAAGCTGAGAAACAAACAGGGCAGGTCTAACGCGGAGGGGGAACGAGACAACAAGCAAGGCCGCAGGTCCGGGAGGCCTCCCTTGCCGCCGGGCGGGACAGGCGCTGCACCCCCCCGCCCCGCTTGAGGTGCCGCCGCCGCGGGGCCGGGCCGATCCCCAGCGGCGGCTGGGCGCACCTGCTCCAGGGTGAGCAGCAGGAACTCCTCCGAGAGCAGCTCCGGGTGCAGCAGCAGCTCCGACTCTGGGCGGCCCGACCCCCGCTCCTCCTTACGGCAGCCGCCACCGCTCACCCTGCCCCTTCCCTGCGCCGCCATCTTCTTCCCCCGGCGACCCCTTTCCGGCCTCCCACAATGCCGCGCGGGAGCGGGGCTCGCGCGGAAAGCGACGCGCGGGAAGTGACGGCGGGGCGTGCGCGGGGCGGGCGCCTTCCTGGGGTGTCCGTTGGTAAATGCGTGTGAGGGAGGGGCCGGTGGGCCGGGCCCGGTTGCCTGCGCGGGAGGGCTGGGCCGGGCCGGGCCGTTGGCGGCAGTTAGACACGGGGAGGGGGGGCTGGGAGCGGGCTTCAGAGCAGCCGCCCGCGCCAGGGCCCGCTTTCGGGGGACGTGGTGCAGCGGGAGGCGGTGTGTGACTCGCGGGCAGCTCGGCCGGCGGGTCGGGAGGAGTTTGGCATTGCCGGTGAGGGAAATTCATCCCCCGAGTGACGGTGCGGGACGGGGAGGAGGAGTCTGTTCCGTTGCAGTGCTGCCGGTACAGCGCGTTGCCGCTGCTGGGCGCGGGAGCTCGGCTACTGAAGTAAACGGGGCCTAAATCTCGCCCGCCAGAGCGGTAACTGCCAAAGTAACGCTTCTTGTTCTGCGCTAACAAGAGTTGCTTTGTAATTCCAAAGTCAAATAGCCGCCTGCTGCTTCGGGGTGGTAATCCGCTTGCATGTTTAAAAGCAGACAAGTATTACAACTGATTGCATTAGCAAATTAACCACGTTGTCGTTACAACGTGAAAGTGCAACGTAATTTGAAGTACTTGATGCGTTTTGCAGAATTACGAGTAACAACAAAAATACACGCACGTGGAACAAGTCGCATATACATGACTCTGTGTGGAACACTGCTATCCGTATGCAGCGCGTCTAAGAATATGAATTCAGTCTTTGAATATTTAAAAGTCATTTAAGTGTACCAGCAAGGAACGTAATAACATTTGTTGACATTATTTCACGTGGCGCCCTCAAAGCTGCCTTCCGGCAGTCTGTGCAGTTTGTTTCCTTGTGGTCTCCCTCCTTCCCTCCTCCCAAACCATCCACAACTACCGCGGTTTCATGGTTTTTCCCGGGAGAGCTGCTTTCTCCACCTACGCTTATCCTCCATACGTCAGGGTCGGACCTGGTCCGTAACTAACGACCCGTAACGCAACTGCAGCGTTTTGGACGAATAACCGGGTCTCCCCGGGCCGGCGGCACGCAGGCGCCCTGCCCCGGCCGCGCCCCCGGTGGGCGGGGCTAGGCGGGGCTCCGCCCCCAGGCCACTGCCCCGCGTGACCGGAAGGGCTGCGGCCTCTCTGCCTTGCTCCCCCCTCCCGCCCCTCCGGGAAGGGTGACGCCGGCGCGGGGCGGGGCCTCTGTGGCACCGGAAGCGGTGCGTCCCCGTTCCCCCGCGCCCGCCGGCGGAGCCCCGCGCGCCGCGAGGCCTGCGCGCTGACAGCGCGGCCTGAGGCGGCGCCCGTGCCGGCCCCAGCCCCGGCCCCGCACCGCACCGCAAGGCCTCGAAGCGGCGGGCCCGGCTCCCGGTGTGGCGGCGGCGCCTGGCGCTGGCAGGTGCTGGGGGAGGGTGAGCGGGAGGAGAGGCTCCGTCGCCTGCTGGGATGGGGGTGGGGGCTGCCGGGCCGGTGGCTGCCGGGCCTGGTTTGCACCGCCCGGTCGGGCTGCGGGCGTGTGAGGGGGGACAAGGGCGAAGCGAACGGCGCCGCTTCTGCCGCCGGGCTGGGCCGAGCCGAGCCGGGTGCTCCGCCGTGCGGGCGTGCCCGGGGGTGAGGCACATCCCCGGCCTCCCGGGGGCTAGCGCCGCCACCCCCGGCGCTGGCGTGGGCCAGCACCTCGGGTCTGTGGAGTCGCATGTAAAGGTCAGGCAGAGCTTGTGAGCAGTTAATTGCACGGGGTGTAGGAGTAAGCGTACGTGAGAGAGCAGCGCGGAGGTAAGGTAGGTGGGGTGCTGGTTGGCAGGGCAGCAGCGAACAAAATGTAAGTGCAAAGCAAGGTGTTACTTAACAGAAGTGGGGGAGAGCTGCTTTCCACGTTTTACGGGAAATAAGTGCATGCGGGGTTATCAGTGCATTTAGGAAAATAAAATTTAGTAGGCTGATAATTTGTTTGCCTATTGAGTACTCTTTGACAGCATGAATCCACATTTTCTTGTTTTCCGGAGTTCTGAACATCTTAAAAGTAGCGTACAGACTTCCATTTGTGACTCTGGGGTGGCCTCTTGCACTTTAAAGGAACAGCATGTTCTGTAGAACCTGTTCCTTTGCAGTACGTGTAGGTCCCTAAGCTCTTGAAAATGAAAACAAAACAAATGTAAAAAGAAATCACATGCAGATTATGTGTGTTTCCATTGGTTGGTCTTAAAAGCTTTTTTCGCAGCTTTTTTTTTTTAGCATGAATGTTTTAATTTCTTTGCTACCAGACTTATGTAGTACTATGTTGTTTTTTATTCTTTCTGCTCAGGGATGGTATATCTGTTTTGAGTTCTTTTATGCTTTTACTTTTCTTCTACTTTAATTTAGTACGGGTTTTGGATGTTTTTGACACATCTTTGTCAAGAGCAAAATTCTGTAGCTGTCCCAATGTCGTACATTAACGTTTTTACCTTGGGCTACAGGAATGTTAAGTTCGCTGCCTGACCTCCCCAGACAATAGTTTATCACTTCAGGCTACACACAGGCTCTTAAAAATGGCTGGGTTTTTTGGCAGTCAACCTTTGGACAGCCCTCTTTAACTTAATAAGCAGTGTTTCTTTTGATAACATTGGAGGATAACATAGCAATGTTGCCAGAGACTTGCATTATCATTTTACCTTAAGCTATTTCTCTAGCACTTCCTAGGTTTGGGTTTTCTTGTTGGTAGTCAGAACACTAATTTATACCCCAAGTGAAGTTGCAATTTGAAAATGTCATGGAAGCCCAAACTAAAATATTTTTAACTTCTGAATAAAAATAGGAAGTTCTTGGCATAAAAGATCACTGCCATCTCTTGGTAACATGGTTTGCTTCTGGCTATATTCTTAGTTTAATCTGATTTCATTTAGTGGTTACTTCTGAGTTGTGTACCTTACCTTTCCTCACTCAGTTTTGGAAAATTTTGCTGTGGTTTTCAATGTTCTCTCGCAAAAGCAAAGGGGGCTTTTAGATGTAATAATTTGAAACGAAATTCTTTCTGATTTACATTTAAGTTTCAGGATTGTTCACAAGAGCATTTTGTTGATGTTGGTCTCTCTGTTGGTCCACAGAAATTTCATTTGATGTTTTGTATTTTCATTATATGTGTGGACTACAAGTAGTAAGTGTATCTGTCATTTCTTAAATCCTTTCAAGATGTTCAGTGTTGTGTCTTCCCCTGCATTGGCTAAGTGATTGTTGCAGACCAGTCATGACAAATTAAAAGGTGATTAAACAAGGTCAGCAATTTCTCATTTGCTCTTCTTTGGAGTGTTGAACACAGATGTCTGACAGTTTCTTACAAAAATAACACAAGTCTGGAGTACAGTAAAATTACACGTTTTTTAAAACACTATTAATTGCTTCATAAATTGCATCTGTCCCTTGACAGTGCTTGATTGCAAAAGAGTAGGTACAGGTTGTAGAATGAATATTAGAAGTGGTGCTTAGCACTTAAAGACAGACTTTTGGAATGGTTGTGATAGAGAACAGAAACTCTTTTCATTTCTGTGATATTGCGTCTTCAGTTTAATGAATGCTTTACGGACCACAATTCCAAATTTGCTGTGTGAATGTGCTTTATAGTTGCTGGTGCATGTAGTCTGATACAGAGAATGTGTAAGTAGCACTGAATAAAACAGACACTCTGCAGATAATAATAAAAAAAACCACAACACACAAGCCAACAACTTTTATTATGAGTTGGATGATACCTTGGGTAAATTATAATTCAAGTGGCTTGAAAGTTGTGTATTTCTGATTGCTGGAGAGCAAGAAATGTAAAATATGTGTTAAAATAGAATATGCCTATGATACTTCACTAAGAAGTTATGTACTAATAGGCCTAAATTGAGTGTAAAGCAGCATGAGTTGTTAACGTGTAGCACTAAATAGCTTGTGGCTTCTCTAGAAATCTGAGAGCCGAAGCTTGTATATAAGTACTGGCAGGAACCACTTGTAGTGCCAAAGTGTCTGGGAGAACCAGTAATATGCCAGTTACTTGCGGAGAAAGCATCACTTCAGAATGGCTGGGCGCTGTTGTGAATCGTTTCAGAATAGACTTGAAGTGGAAGCATACAATTCGATTTATTTCTGTGGTTATTAATGTGCTCATTCTGGCTTGTGTAATCAGGTTGGATATAGGGTATAGACTGTTAGAAATGCAACACTGAAGTTTTTTTTATTGGTGAATGTTAAATTTCTACCTCTGATATTTGACGATGTGTGTGGAGGTAAACAGTGGGTTTTTTTCTCTTTAATCAGATCACCCAGAAGACACAATGAGTGTTAAAGCTTTCAAGCTCGTTTCTGCTGTTGAGCGGGAGATGTTAATGGGAGACAAAAATTACATCAACATTGAATGCATTGAGTGTTGCGGAAAGAACCTCTATATTGGAACCAATGACTGCTTTATCTATCACTTTCTGTTGGATGAAAAGATATCAACAGCTGGAAAAATAACTTTTGCTGCCACCAAGCAACTGCATAAATACCTGGGCTTGAAGAAGCCTGTGAGTGAGTTGAAAGCAGCCTCTGCCCTCACTAGGCTTCTTGTGCTTTGTGACAACACGATAACACTAGTTAACATGATGAACTTGGAACCTGTCCCCACTGGTGCTAGAATCAAAGGAGCTGTGACATTTGCATTAAATGAAAACCCTGTGAGTGGGGATCCTTTCTGTGTCGAAGTCTGCATTATCTCGGTCAAGCGACGGACCATTCAAATGTTCATGGTGTTTGAAGACAGAGTCCAAATAGTGAAGGAAGTGTTTACTCCAGAGCAACCTTGTGCTGTGGCTGTAGATGGTTATTACTTATGTCTTGCACTTACTACACAGTATATAATTTTGAACTATAACACCGGCGCCTCCCAGGATCTGTTTCCTTATTGCAGTGATGAGAAACGGCCGATTGTGAAAAGGATAGGCAGACAAGAGTTTCTGTTGGCTGGCCCCGGAGGCCTAGGTGAGACCAAGGATTGTAATTTTTTTGCAATTTTTTAAACTTCTCTCTCTTAATTTTTCTCAATTTGGGAAGTAAAGCTTAACTAGTTAAGTGTTGCGCATGATAATGATAATTTTCTTCACAGGGGTATATTGGAATGTTGACATAAAAAGGTAAATGGTAAATTTTTGGTACTAAGTATTATTATAACTCTCCTGCGCTTTTTTTTAATGCACAAAAATCTGATTATTTGTATTTCAATCCTGTCTGTAGAAAGCTTCATTCTGCAGCAGTAGTATCTTGCAGCCCAGAGTAAAAACATTGGTTGGTACCAAGTGAAACTTCAGAGGCTGATAGCCTCTCTGTAGTGACTAGTCAGACTGGGTTTGAGGAACCCCATGTTGCTGTAAAATTGCTGTAAAATTGTTAAATTAGTGTAGATGAGTTAATTTTTTTTCTCAATTGCTCTTCAGAGGAGTTGTATGAAGTCCATTTTATAGATTGTAACAGATTCACAAATATGTATGTTGTGTTAGTAAGAAATGTTAGTGGAAGTAAACTGTATCCTAACTCCTGTAGAAGTAAACTGCATCCTAACAGTAGATGATGTCAGATACTACCCAGTTTTTATGCTCCCATTTGCTTAATTTTTTTAGTAGTATTTTTCAGCTCCATATTACAGAAGATTAGTATAAGTATTTGCAAAACCAAAGTTAGATCATATGAAATAATGCTCTTGTTGTAATAGACAGATGATTGTAAGGACTACTGCTGCTGTAATCTGTCTAAATCAACAATATGCTGTGAGGTCAGTAATCTTGAGCTTTTTTTGGAAAACCTGCAATATCCCAGAGCTGACAGACCACAGGCAGAATGGTTTCATGCTGTTTGCCATATGACTTTCCATTTAGGAGATGCAGTTCATGTATTTTCCATGACACTTTAGGAACAGCATGACACAAAGATCATAACTATTTAGGCCCTTAATTCAGGGATCTGCATGGGTTTTGGCTTATTAATATAAATTCCAAAGAAAAGCAAGAGTGCAATCGGTGGTTTATATTGAAGTTTTGTCTTGTGAGCAGAACTTGAGATGTACATCAGCTCACCAGTTTTTCTTGAAAGAAGCAGAGACTCATTAGAATATCAATTTATACAAATTAAAGGTGTTCCAAGATGAACTTGCTTTTCAGACGCAGGGCTTTTCTAAGTTATCTTGGTTGACCACTTCCTGTTAAAACTGTTGTTTTAAATGTGGATGCACATTTGTGGACATTAACCATTTTAGCAGTGCTATGAAAGTTAAAATTTGTGAATTGACTGTCGGAAAGTATTCCCTTTAGACATGTTTCTAAGGGATCCCATTCTTACTTTAATCTTTATTTATCTTTCTAGGAGTGTCAAACAAGATTCTGTTCAAGCAGTTCATTTCTTTTTTTGATTTAAGAAGAATTAGATATACTTTCAAAAGCATAATTCTATTTAGTCAGAAAGCAGAATTCTATTAGTCTGAATTTTGCTTTTATCTGGTGTCCTGGAAGAGAGCTGTACAATAAGATGTTTACTTATAAAATCCAACATCGTTGTGTAAGTAGATTGTCCTGGGGTTAGAATATCAGGTATGTCATCTCTGAAGCAAATGCACTTTTGCAGCTCTAAACATGCTATAAACTTCCCTTTTCCACATAATACAGTCAAATTCTATCTTGTATTAGCTCAGAAACCATAAAAAGACTGCTTGCCATGGATTGTATAGTTTTTCCTTGCCTAATTCAGCTTGTGGAGTTTTTTTAATCATCTGTTCTCTATTCCCTTGTCACTGTCGTTTTGACTAGTATTATCTATATTGCTGTTCTGCCTTGGTAAAATTCTTGGTGTCTTTAACTTTTGTCTCTTTGAAGTTATGAAGATGGTTGAGCACCTTTATAATCTATAAACATTGTGTATCTTGGCATTTGAGGCAGGCCTCTGCTATAAGGTGAATGGACTTGAAAAGGCTTGATGTAAATCTTCAATTCTAATTTTGGTTTGCTTTCATACATCTTATTGTTTAAGACATGTTCATTTGGCACTTGGTAAAACATCTATGCTAAATTCAGCCTCTTACTGAGGTGGATGTATTCTGCATTAATATGTTTGACTTTATAGTGTTTGAAGTGACATTTATTTAAATTAATTTGCTTTAGAGTTAAGACTGGAATTTAGAATGACAGAAAGCAACTGCTTAAAGCAGTAATCAGAAAGTAAAACATCCCTGAGTTTCTTGGGTATGTCACCTTTTTCCTTACCTCAACTCTGCATTTAAAACTGATTGTTAGAATCGTTCACAGTTGATCCATAGACTTAGCCATGTGGTATTGTGGCTCTACTTGCAGTTAGTATATAGCTCATTCTTTCAAAGGGAGGAGGAACTTAATTTTTTTTTAATGCATCTTCATTTTGTCCAGTAATTAGTTCATTCAGAATTGAAAATCAATTATTTATGATTATGTTTGAAACTATACTTCAGTTTTTCATTTCTTGAAGCTCTTGTTGCATGTTTCTAATGAGATTCCCTGCCGTACAGAGGCTTTAAGTTTCTGAAAATTTCAGCAAGCAGTTCTTGCATATTGGCAAAGCCGGAGCAACTGCCCCCAAACATCGGAGGCCTCAGCTCAGACTGAACTCCCAAGGGAGGGTGCAGCTCTTCAGGTCTTGAGCTGAAGGGAGTGCCTGGTGCCTCTTGCTGAGACTGGGGGAGAGGGAAGTTTTGTCCTTGCCTGCAGGAGATAGGTGCTTGGTTGAGGATTTCTGTTGCCAAGTAAAGGAGATGCAGGAGGAGGTCAGCAGAGTGCACAGCATCAGAGATGACAAAAAGGAAGTCAAATCTTCTCCAGGACCCAGGCATGAGCCTGAACCCCCAACTGTACTGAGGGAAGGGCAGGCTGAGTCTCTGCTTGTTCTAGCATAGGAAAGGCTGGAAGCTTATGACTTCTCATAAAACAAAAAATTCTCCTTCTCTGTCTGCAGATCTGCATCTGTAGAATACGCTCAGTGCTCAACAGTAACACATGAGAAGCAGGAAGCTCTGTCCAGCAAATCATCTCAGACTGTACAATCCAGTAGCACCAGGAGGAATTAGCAAGTAATAGTAGTGGGAGACTCCCTTGTATTGGAGATGGAGGTTTTCTCATCAGTCCTGCTGGTGAGGAAGAACAGACTGAGGAGGAGTGGATGGATTGTGCAGGTCATCAGCTGATTGCACAGCTTGTGGTGATGAGAGATTTGGCTTTTATGACTATGGATCCCTATTTAAGGAAGAGATGGGATCCACCAGGCCAAGTGAGGCAAAAGCATTTTTGCCAACAGGCTGACCAAACTGGTGAGGAGGATTTAAACTGGGAATGATGGTCGTAGGCTGAGTTGGCAAAGAGTGCAGGATGGTGTGGGTGAGAGACTTTGTAATCAACAAACGTGGCTGAAGAGGCCCTGCTTCAGGCATATGCACACAAAGATGTCTGTATAAAACAAAATGATGGTGAAAACTCTAACTTCTCCTGGGAAATCAGCACTGCTATGTGTTAACATGTGGTGGTATGCCTTAGGACAAAGGAGGAAGCAGCTGAGAGTTTATGGATTAGGGTTAGAGGGCAGACTAACACCAGTGACATTGTGGTGAGTGTCTGCTACAGACCCACCTCATCAGGAAGAAGATGTAGGTAAGGCCTTTTTCAGATAACAGGAAGAAACCTACATTTGCAGGTCCTGGTTCTTAGGGGGCATTTGAACCACTGTACTACCTGCTAAAGGGGCAGCACAGCAGGGCACAAGCAGGCCAGGAGATTCCTGTAGTGCGTTGATGGTGATGGAGGAGCTGATGAGGGGATGTGCTCTGTTGAACCTGGCTAGGGTTGTGAAGGTTGGGGGAGCCACCTTGCTGGTGCCCATGAGATGGTGAAGTTCAGGATCCTGAGAGAAGGGAACAAGGCAAAAAGACCACAAGCCTGGACTTCAGAACAGCAGACTGGTTTGTTCAGGGACCTGCTTAAAAGAATCCCACAGGATATGGTCCTGGAGAGAAGGACTGCCTCCTCCAAGTTCAAGAATGGTCCATCCTAATAAGCAGGAAAACAAGCAGCGATGGCAGGAGGCCTGCATTAATGAACTAGCAGCTTTTGACTAAACTCCCAATATAAAAAGGAAGTAAATGAGGTGAAAGGAGGGACAGGTGACCTGGGAGGAATACAGAGACACTGTCCAAGCATGTGGGATGGGGTTAGGGGGGTCAGAGTCCTTCTGGCATTGAATATGGTGAGCACCATGAAGGGCAACAAAAAGAGCTACTACAAGCATATCAGCAGCAAAGGAAGGCCAAGGAAAGTGGATGCCCACTACTAAATGGGGTGGGGGACCTGGGGCCAAAGGACATAGAAAAGGTTGAGGTACTTAATGCCTTCTTTACTTTGGTCGTTACTGCTATGACCTATCTTCAGGAATCTTAAGCCCCTAGGACCCGTGGGAAAATCTAGAGCAACAAAAACCTACCCACAATAGAGAAGGTCAGATTATGGAACACTTAAATAAACTGGACAGACAAATCCATGGGACCTGATGGTATGCACCCATGAATGCTTGAGTATGGTGGTTGATGTCATTGCAAGGCCACTCTTGATTATCTTTGAAAGGTCACAATGATTGGGGAATGTTCCTCAGGACTAGAAGAAAACAAAAGTCTTCACTCCTCTCTTAGATGAGTGAGAGAGAGGATACAGAGAACTACAGGCAGGCCAGTCTTACTTCAATCCCCAGCAATGGAGAAAATCATCGTGGAAGCTGTTTCCAAATATCCGAATGACAAGAATGTGATTTGGAGTAATCAACGTGATTTACAAAAGGAAATTGCCTGACCAGCCCGATAACCTTTTATGATCAGATGCCTAGATTGGTGGGTGAGAGGAGAGCAGTGATGAAGTGATCTTCAGGAAGGCTTTTAATGATATCTACTGTAACATCTTTGTAGATAAACAGATGAAGAATGCACTAGAGAAACAGTGAGGTAGATTAAAAGCCTGGCTTAAAGTTTTGTCCAGAGTCAGAATCTGGACAAACTCAATGCCAGTCACTAGTCGTGTACCCCAGGGGTCTGATAGTGAGGTCAATACTAACATCTTCATTAACAACATGAATGGTGGGTCAGAGTGCACCTTCAGCAAGTTTGAAGATGGTAAAAAGGTAAATGTGGCTGATACACTAGGGGGTTGTGTTGCCATTCAGAGGGACTTTGACAGGCTGGAGAAATGGTCTGACAGCAACCTCATGAAGTTCAGCAAAGGGAAATGTCAAGTTCTGCAGCTAGGGAGGGACAACCCCATGCACCAGCATAGGCTGGGGACCAACCAGCTGGAAAGTAGCGTCTCGGGGAGGAACTTGGGACAAAGTGACCATGAGCTAACAACGTGCCTTTGTAGCAAAGAATTCCCAACTGGGCTGCATTAGGAAAAGCGTTGCCAACAGGCTGAGAGAGGCAATTCTTCCTCTCAGTCCTAGTGAGACCACGTATGGAGTGCTGCATCCAATTCTGAGCTCCCTGGAATTACATGCACATACTGGAGTGAATGCACTGAAGGACCAGAAAGATGACTAAGTGACTGGAGCATCTCACGGGGAGGCTGAGAAAGCTGGGACTGTTCAGTCTGAAGAAGAAAAGGCTTGCAGAGATCAACATGCATGGGGATTAAAGAAGACAGAGCCAGACTGCTCAGTGGTATTGTATCCAGTGAAAGGGTGAGAGGCAGTCAGTACAAATTGAAATATGGGAAATTCTGTGTAAACATAAGCAAAAAAAAAAAAATCCTCATTGTGCTGGTGGTCAAACCAGGAAATGGCTCTTGGAGCGGATGTGGAGTCTCTGTTCTTGGGAGATACTCAAAACCTGACTGGGTGAGATCTTGAGCAACCTGTCCTAGTTGACCCTGCTTTGAGCAGGGAGGTTGGACTAGGCAGTTTCCAGAGATTCCTTCCCACTTCAACTATTCGATGACTTTAATGCGTAAAAAATACAAATTTTAAATACCTAATTTTAGTTTATTCCTTTTGCTTTTCCAGAATAAACTCTTCTCAGTGGTGCGAAGTCTGAATATTTGTATAGTGACTGAGTAGATGGAGAACTGAGCCTTTTAAGTTCTAACAAGCACACAGGTACTCAGCAGAATGATTCATAGAAGGTTATGCAGTGCCTTTTCTCAAGCTGATGACACTGGTTAAAGCAGGGTGGTCAGCAGTAACCAGCATGGTTCCTTCTTGTTTTCATCCACTCATAGTGTTCCTCATGCTGTCAACTTTTATGTAACCGAAAGCTTTCATATTGCTTTTTAAGCAAGTAAAAATAAAGAAATTTTATTTCAAATTTTTACAGATATTTTCACTAAGAAGCTTTTTGTTGTTTTAAAACAAACAAAATCTACGGTCTAGTCTATAAAATCCTGAGTAACCTGATCTAACTTGGTCCTGCTTTAAGGGAGGGGGTGTGGCTGGACTGGATGTCCTTCAGAAACTTCTTCTGACTTAAATTATTCTGTGATTCTATAAATTTCTAGATTTCTTGGTGCTGAAAACAGTGTAGCTGTGTTTAGGTAACTCTTGTAACCTTTGGATAGTGTATCCATTTTTAATACAAAATTGATTACTGGCTTCATCTCAGTTTCATCAAATGCATCCCTGGACTATAAAAAGGCCATGGTTTCAGATTGTATTTGTCGTGTTTATTGTTATCCTTAAGTGAGAGCTGGATGAAGACAGAATGTTTCATTCTACCACAGAAGCTCTAGCTATTGAGGGCAGAGGGATGTAGAGAGACATTGGCTTGGAAAATGCATTGCTCTGCATACCCTTTCACTTCCGTAAAGGATTGTTTTTAAATCACCTAAAAAAAGAGCTCTGTCATTAAAAAAAAAAAAAAAAAATAAATCAGGTTTTTATAATATTTTTTTTGAGAATGTCAGAGAAATAGAAAATTCTGAGAATTAATATTTCAAATATAATTCACCCTGAGTTTACTACTGGTTAGTATGTATTTAACTCAAGTTTTCTCACACTTTTTGAAATGGGATTATAGCACAGAGTAACAACTGGAAGGCTTAGAAATGGATAGTGCAGTCTGCCTGACATAAAATTCCACATCTGATCTGTAAGAATATCAAGAACTATAGAGGAAATCTGGAATTGTATATTAGGGCTAAAAAAAATGTATTTTCTGTAAGGCACTCTGATTGAAAAGCTGTTCATTATAGTGAAAAAGCAAATAGCATTACTTGCTAATATCAGCTGTGAAATTCTAATTTTGTGTTGCACCCTTAGTCAAGGGAAAGGGCTGATCATTTCAAAGCTGCTATAAAGGATCCAGAAGCTTAGTCTCCACATTGTAGTTCTGTAAAAATCTACAGCCTTCTGTTTTCCTTTCTTTTTTTTTTTTTTCCAATTCCATGATGGTCCTCCTACCCAGCTACCCTTGCCTCATTATCTTCTGTTTGGAAGAGATTTTGTAAATTGAATAACATAATCTTTTAATCTCCTCTGTCCTTTAGAGCTCAGACTTACTCTGCCAGCTGTCAAGCGGCTCATTCCTGCTGAAGAACAATTTTCATGGGCACGTCTTTATAATGGCATGAGAATACTGGTTTTAAGGGGTATGCATTCATGTTTAGAACAGAAGTTTACGTAGTGCTTCAGTATGGCTCAGCTGGCAAAGGGTTACTGAACTAGGTCTGAAAACTCTGGAGTTTTTCTTCAATTAATGTCTTGGAAGAAAGGGGGAATACCAGGTAGCATAAATAGAGAACCAGTGGCATGTGATACAAAAGAAAGTCAAACTTTTATTAAGCTAGGAAAAGGAAGGAGGACAGAATAGACAGGAGGAAAGATAGTGGCAAAGAAAAACACAAACTAACTGAAGATTTGATATGGTTGTTTTGAAGACAGCATAGGAGGTATCACTGGGATTTAAAAAAGTCTTGGTGCTTGGCTTTTGGGAAAATATGCTTTATACGCAGCCTCTGCATTTTTTTCAAATGATTGAAAACACAGATGCCTCACAGGAAGTGACTTGTTTCAAGGAGCTGGGTCCTTGTTCTGTGAAAATTTTGTTGTAGCAAAAGTAAAGAAGTATAAGTAAATTGATTGTCTGTCTACTAAAATGATCTTTAGACATTTGACACTACAGGGAACAAACTTGCTTGTATTGCCAGATAGGTCAGGCAGTGTGGGCCTGCAGCCTCCTACTAAGGCTGTATTGTTTGAATGCTGGGTCTCACTAAATATTAGTTTTGAAATGAATTCAAACTACATGTCATCGTTCTTACTTAAAAAAATTGGAAACTTTATTAAACTTGAATAATTCTTGCTGGTTTCTTTCGGTATGCCTCTCTCTTCAGTTTTTGGTTTTGTCTGTGAAGGTGAAAGTGGGGAAAGAAAAATAATTTTTGAACTGAACTAACAAACAGGTCTCTGAGGTCCAGGAAGGTGTGATGCGCTGTCCTCATGCCACCTGATACTGCATCTGTTCTTCCCAGACTTTATTTCTGTGCCTTGGTCCCTGTGCTTCACACTGGGAAAACAACAGTCTTCAACTAGCATGAGCCTCAGGCTTTGTTTTTCCCTTTTTGTAGGCATGTTTGCAACTGTAGACGGCATTTCACAGCGTGCACCTGTGCACTGGTCAGAGAACGTGATTGGAGCAGCTTTGTGCTTTCCTTACGTGGTTGCTCTCGATGATGAGTTCATTACAGTGCACAGCATGCTGGACCAGCAGCAAAAGCAAACCCTGCCTTTTAAAGAAGGTCACATTCTACAGGACTTCGAAGGTATTAAAAAGGACAGGTTTTTGCATCAGTAATTCTGGAACAACCACTGCTGTGGACACAGTCACTTTAGTTTGTTTTTTAAACAAAATATCTAGCAAGCACATTAACTGTTGAAACTTTCATTGCAAATGCTTTCCTGATAAGATTCCTGCAGACTACAATAGGAAAACTTTAGTCATCCAAAATTTCATGCTTCTAACAAAAATATATGTTCATTAAATGTGATCTAATTGTAAAGTTAATTATCAGGTAGAAATCTGTGGGATTAGAGCTTTTTCTTGTAGCCTGATTATTTCTTTCAAAGGAGTAATGTTAATTTAATATTACAAGTCAGTAATTGTGAGTTACAGGTATTTGTTCATTGGCTATCCTGACAAAGTTCTAACATCTTAACTATTGTTCTTTTGCATTCCTTTCTAAAATATCTGTGTAAGAGGTTTAAAATGGGATATTTCATAAAGAATTGTTAAACAAAAATTGCAAAAATTTCTTTTGATCTGTTCTTCAATTAAGAACTCTTAAGTGTGGAATACATTGCGTTGCTTTTTTTTTTCCAGGAGAGCTGCAAATTCTAGCATTACGAACTGTGTGTTACTTGCCACCTTTGTACAGCTTACAATTTTTTAATGTAAGCCTGTGGAAATATCTGGCAGTTAAAAGTCCCTGTTCTCTGGAATCTCGGCAGTAGTTTCAGTGGTGGCCTTTACAGCTTAGGTCACCCTGAGAGATTATAACCAGTTTCATTTACTCCAAGTGGAATGAAATCTGCCATAAATAAATAAATTTACCATTATCTCTGTATTTCTGAAGTGCAATTTCAGGTAAACTATACTATCTAGTAAATATGGTGACAACAAAGATGAGGTTTGGAACTTTAACACTGTTTAAGTTCTTACATCTTAAATAGTAAATCTTAAAGCTTATTTCTGAAATGTGGTTTTTTTCTGTAGAGAATGTAAACTGAATATGTCTCTTTGTCCAGGAAAGGTGATTGTTGCTACTAATAAGGGTGTGTATATCTTGGTGCCGCTACCTTTGGAAAAACAGATTCAGGATCTTCTAGCCAGCCACAGAGTGGAAGAAGCCCTTGTTCTAGCAAAAGGAGCTCGAAGGAATATTCCAAAAGAGAAATTTCAGGTCTGTCCTTCCTTTAATTTTCATGAAAATACATATTTCACAGTGGGGCCATGTATACCAATGGTCAAGTGGCTAGTGAGAGTCAGGGAGGAATTTACACTGAAGAGAAATCTAATACCTTTTATGGTTTCGGCCTGGGGAAATAGGCGTGCTGCTGATTTGGCTTGTGCTTGTAAGGGCTGGGATGTGGGCAGGGTCGAACACTGTTGTTCTGCTGGGTTTTTGGGGTTGGTTTTTTTCAAGTGTGTAACTTGAAAAAATGGAAAACAAAACCAAAAAACTAGTGATAGAAAATCCAGTATGATGCTTCCTTAATACTAGGTTCAGTTATTATTTATTATTGCTGTTTAAAAAAGTATACTTCATTTCAAATTAGAATTTTTAGGTTTTTCTTTTTTTATTGGTATATCTCATCATATCCTAAACTCTGTAGTATCACAACTTCGAAGTTAAGTGATGGGAAATCTAAAGCAAATACATCCTACTTCCAAGCTCATATAAGTAGTGCTTATACTGGTGTGTAACTGAATATTTAAGATTTTTGTGTGGCAATGTATCTTAATAACTCTTCGATTAGAGTGTTGATTAGAGATTTATACTCACTTCCTTCTACGTCTGGTTTATATTACAATACATATTCTACTGTATTTGTTCCTATTTGTCATTTAGAGACTGAAACTTGGAAAAAGTAGCATGAAATCTCTGCTCACCAAGTAGGTGAATGAGTATTTGACTTGGTTTCTTTCCTTTTGTAAAAGCAAAATTTGATCTGTAACCTGTTAAAAATCTGATGTGGTTCTTCTAATATACTTTGGAGCATTTGTTGCCATTAAAATGGTATCTGTTGCATTACTTTCGGTTTGTTCAGAAAGACGTAAAGTTTGGAACATGACTGGAAATTACAGAATTGCAGTGGTCCAAAATGATTCAGTCAGTCAGGCTTTTTATTCTATTTTTTTTAATTTCAAGAAGCTTATATATAATTCCTTGTCATTTAAATTTTGGTCAAGGCCATTGAAAAGCAGTCATTAAATTAAATGAAATTTGTATTAGCTTTCATTTTGATCCTTAACTCCTCTGTTGAACGAACAGCTGGGAGGC
Organism: Strix aluco; assembly: GCF_031877795.1. Lineage (NCBI taxonomy): Eukaryota > Metazoa > Chordata > Aves > Strigiformes > Strigidae > Strix > Strix aluco. The sequence continues at coordinate 68,403,154 of NC_133932.1, read as the reverse complement.
TGCTGGAAGTAAAAAGCTTAGCCAGAAAAGTGTTTCCATCCTTTTGGTAAGGTACAACTATCCGGAAGCACTTGAAGCTGAAAAGTCTTTAGTAAATACAGAGTTCAGGTTCCAGCATATTTTGCTTTGCATCTTCACTTCCAACTTTTCCTTTTCAATCTGTTTAAAGAAGCAAACAAAAATCCTTCTGTGAGGACAGGATGCATGATCTAATCAATGTCTTCTATGTGTGATGACCTCTAATTCTCCAGTTATTTCTTACCAGTTTGTGTAGATTTAATATGGGAGATATCTTTCTGTGTTTTGTCACAGGATGAACTGTGTGATGTAGAATCTCATTCCTCCTAAGTTTTCTTGCGTTTAGGATTCTTCTGTCTTTAGGATAAGTTACTTTCTGCTTACGTGTATCTTATGTGCACAATGTCTGTCTCCCTGAAATTACTGTTTCCAATAATATTGTAAGTTCTTTCTAACTTAACATGCTTTTAAGGGTGTTCAGTTATTCTGAGTCAATGCTACAGCTGTAAAACAGAAAGGATATTACTGGCAAGCAAAATAGCCTGTTCTGGTTCTGGGCAGTATTTGTAAACTGATATTAACCAGCTTAAATTGATGGAGTCTCCCACTGACCCGTATTGAAATGACTCAACTTGGCTTAGTTGTTGAGATATCCAATTTTCAGAGCTTACCTGTAGTTGGAAATGTAAGACATTGAACTTGCTTTCTCATGTGCCTCTGATATGTAATGCTGTCATTACAGGTTTGTTACAAGCACATCAGACTTTCTTTTACTGTAGTCTCACATAATACAAATCTGATGGACTTCAGCCAAATTACATGCCTTATATATGTCTTTTGCAACGTCTCTCTGGCATACTTTAACTGATCACATAGTTGCTCCTTTTTAACTCCTGTCTAAGACTTCATCAGATACTAGATACATAATAGGTATCTTCTAATAGGTATCTTTGGGTATCTATTCTGCAAGCTTTACTGATTCCTGAGTAGCTGACGCTTTCACAGCCTTATTTTGCCATTTTATATGAGCAGTGGGAACGAATGCATAGGTTTGCTATTAAGACACTTGTTCCAGCCACTGTAATTTATCCATACGAAGAGTGATAGTAATTGTCTCGTACATGTAGTATAGTGCCCTCTTTATCTCATGCTGCTTTAATTTCTGCAGTTTGCAATGGCTTTTGACATCTTATGTGTGACTTGAACTCAGTCATGGCATTATAGGACAGTTTTTGATGACATTTTTTTCCTACAGTTCAATACTGCATTGTCATTGCATGCATACGCACGTGCGTGCTCTCTCTCTACATCAGCATATATATGCTGGTAATGCAGAATGATAGTGGGATTGAAACGGTACTGTACTCTCAGAACTATTTGTATAGCCAATATTTAGTTATTGGAAAGAAGTAGGTCATGCATTAGTAGCTCTGTTATTTAACCCATGGTCCCTGCAGACTGCAAATTTATCTCTGCCATATTATATGAAAATTCCTTTGTCTATGAACATCAAGAATTACTGCTAGATAGAAAATGCTAAGAAAAAGTGTTGCAAGGAGATGGCTTTGCTGAATATCATTTTTGGTAGAAGAATACAAAGGCCTTTCTACCATGCTACCATGAAATGACTGAATACTACTTATTAATTTTTCAGGACAGCTGAAGTTTGCAGAAATCATGGTTGATGGTAGTGAAGACCTTGGTTAGATTGACACACATCTTGCATAGGTATCTCTTTTTTTTTTTTTTCCTTCTAATTCCTTTTTAGTTTCAAAAAACTTACTAGCTTCACCCAACCTGACCAAAAACTGAAGTGACTTTCTAGAAAAAAATTTTTTTGGCAATCTAGTTGGTAATTCTGACCACTTCAGAAAGGATTTTTCTAGCAGTTGAGAGAACTAAGGCTTCGCTAGAGCTATAGCAGCTTCAGCAGTCATCTTTGTTTCCTAGTGCTTCTTCAGATACGAATTAACGCAAATCTTATTTTGTGGTTTTGTAGCTAGTTTTTTAATGTGAATTCAGTCAGCAATAGAGAATTTTCCCAAAGCACTTGAAGTCCTACAATGGTTCTTCAAAAATGATAGGGGAATAAATAATATGTTGAATTTTGACTGGGTGTAACTTAGTACCTTTTTAGAAGAAGCCTGTTCTGGTATTCTGGGGGAACTCAAGATGTTTTTTCTGTCATAAACAAAAGTTAACTGCGTGTGGTTGGCATATAGGTCTAGTCTGTTTTTAAAAACCTGTGAGGAAGAGACAATATTGAATATTGTCCACAGACAGTCTGGTCTGTTGCTTCCAGAACTTTACCAGAGGACATCTTAATGTTTATCTTGTCAGCTAAAAATCAACCTGGATATTCCCTGTCCCATAACTGCATCTTTAAAAAGTTGGAAAAGTGTCTGTCTGTAGACATTCTATAGCATTTTTGTTGTGTGGCTTTAAGGGACAAGTGAAGATATATCAACATTTAAATGAAAGTGAATATCACTTAACCAGGTCAAATTTAAAACTGATTCCTTGGGCCTATACTTAGACTACCAATGAGTTCATTTCAACTTCTAGTTGAAAAGATTGCTGTACAGACTAAGGTCTACAGTCAAAGCGGTATTTTCAGTGTCTTGGATCAATTCAAACTTAATTCAATATCCTAATTCACTAAATATGTAAATATTAGTGGTCACTCCATTGCAAAGATTGAAAACAGATTTTTTAAAAAACCAACCTTCTTTTGATACTAGTTAGCAGGGTAAGAAACGTACTTCAATCCTCTCTGGAAAGTCTGAGGCCAGGTTTTTGAAATTTTTCTGGTGCCACAAGGTGCAGATAGTTGTAGATTGAAATCCTTTACCAGCATCCTTAAGAATGTGACCAGATGGGTATTCATGAGTTCACAGATTACCATTTATTGATGTAATAACGCAGTTGTAAATCCAAAATGATTTGGATATTTTGTGAGTTAATCACCTCAGATTGCTTTACTTTATTACTGTAATGAAATTCCCTTTTAGTTTTAGTTAAGCGTATTTTGAATTAGTACACTTGGATGTAAAGCATGGTAACATTAATTAATATAAAGATGTCATGAAGTATTGTTCATTTATTTTTGTATTGTTATGTTTGTCTGAAAAGGTGTGCCAGATAGCATTTCCCTCTGTTTCCCCTTCTCTCCCCAACAGCGGGTGACAAGAAAAGTCCCACAACCTTACAAATGGTTTTAATGACTTGCAAATGATCAAGATTAAGTATTTCCTTAAAATAATCCATTAGTACAGCATGCACAGACTAAATGGATTTAAACCAAGCTTTTATTTTGGTAAATCCACAATCTTTAATCAAGGTGCAACATCACCAGTTATAATATCAGTCTACCCTACTTGAGGCCTGACACTCTTTAGCAATTCCTGCCTGGAATACATTGCTAATGTATTGCAGTTTCTCTGGGTATTTTCATTCAAAATGGGAGTCTGTTATTAATAACAGCATTCATGTACACTGTTAAACATTGGAAAGCTGCATATTCATGAGAAAGTTGAAGGGAAAGCTGAGGGGCTGTGGATATAGCCAGGTGTATTTGCAAAATACCAGTGTTGTCACAAACTGGATGCTTTGCAGAACACAGTTTAGGTTCCTTGCTTTTAGTAAATCTCTTTTTCTGTTGGGAATATTCTGCACACAAGGGTTTCATTTGATCTCGTGGTAACTAACTGACCATTCAGATTAAATAAATACCTAGCATTTAAAAGTAGTTTTGTGTTCTTTTTCTAGTGAAATTCTTGTAAAACTTCATAACTCGTAGCTTTTCATATGATTTACTTGTGCTTCTCTTTTTAAACAGTATTTTTATGTACGTTGCGTAATGTACTGCATATTGGATAAGTTGAACTGCTTTGGAAGTATTTTTATTAAAAAAAACAAACACACAAAAAGAACCAAAACACCAAAAAAAACCCCCAAACTGGCAGAAAATCAGAAATATGGTCATCAGCTAGGGGATGAGACTATGAAAATCACCAGCAATATTGCTGCAGAAGTGAGATGAAATGGGGAGAGAGTTGTCTGTGTGTGATCAAGTGGGACCACCCTTGAGTTTAAATACTTTTTGTACCTGCTGAAGCCTGGGGACCTTCAAAGATGACCGTTGGCTTTTCCATTTGCAAATACCATGAACAAAAATTTGAGGCAAGTCAGACTGGTGTCAGATAAGTCATTGTTTGAATAAGAAAACTTAAACTTGCTATTTGTTGACTTTGCTTTTAGTAAGTACTCATGAACAGTGTTGTGTTCACACACTTTTGTGTAAGAAACTGAGTCTGGGCAGCAGATTCAGTATATTCAGGTACATACAATTTAAAACATAGAGGATCAAGGCTTGATTTTGCATGTAACTTGACAGGTCTGGCTGAAGATCATGTGTTTGGTGTTTTTGGCAGGTAGTTATTGCAGTAGTGAGTAGCACTACGTAAATAACTCCTTACAAATATAATAAACCTTTTTTTCCCCCTTCTCTTTCATAGGTAATGTACAAACGAATCCTGCAGCAAGCAGGTTTTATACAGTTTGCACAGCTTCAGTTCCTTGAAGCAAAAGAACTCTTCAGGTAATTGTGTGACAAGAAATTTATTAATTTATCTTCTTTAAATAAGGAGTTAGCATTCTTGGTTTTAAAAGCTTATTGCTTAAATGGGTTTTTTTGATGCAGATGTGAGTTCACTGTGATAAAATGGTTTTGTTGGGACTGAAAACAGTGTAACATTGAAACAACTTTATAACTGCAGAGTTAATGCATCTGATTTTTTGGTAAACTAACATACAGTAGCATTAAGGCTGTAATCTGAGTGTTGTATGAGTGGAGATTTTTTTACTTTATGCCCATGAAGGTTAAGGCTTTATTGTTGAGCCTGTGCTGTGATTTGCAGCATGAACATTACCTGGTGGTGGGGGTTTTTTTAAAGAAAAAAAAAATTCTAACAAAAAGTTACAATTTAATACTAGTTACAATTTAAATGTTATTGACACAATTGCACTAAATTTTTTGAGGGTGCTGATACTGAATTTGTTTTAACACTTGTTCTGCTAGGCCTTTTCCAGAAGACAGATTACTTGTTCTTGAAGTCTGTACTAACCTTCCCGATTTAGCTGTTTCAGCAGTCACTTGTTTACAAATTGACCTTGGTACTCTGCTTTCATTCAAAAAGTGCTGCTCATTATCTTTATTTTATCTGATAATTTCATTTCTGCTAGCTGTGCCTCATTCTGTGATGGGGCACCATCTAGTTAGTGTAATCCATGCTGACCACATAAAATAACTCTCTTTGTTATCAGCTGAAATTCACTTTAAATCCGTTTAGATCTATGGAATAGGATTACGGTTAGGCAATTTACTGTGTACTGTGTGTACAGTATAGCAAAAAAGTTGTCCTTGAGTTTATAGAAATGTATCAAGGAAGCTTTGGGGAATGTTACTACTGATGATGACTTCACCATTTTGCCTCCTGCTCACCAGGATAATGGGAGACACTGGGCTTGACTAAACAGTGTATGCTAAGTAAAAATTAGGGAATGGCAGGAAAGGCCTGAACAGCATTTAGTGGCAATTTGTTTTGGCCACAACCGCTTTCTGTATCACCTTGTAATTTTTGGCATTAGTGAGCAACTTGCAATCTTCCTCTTCCCTGTAATCTTCCAAACAGTAGACTGAATCATTGCTCTGTTGTGTATCTGAAGTAGAAGTACAAGCTGTGCATAGTTAGGAATCCTTTACAACATTCCCACAAAGCCCTTGCATGTGGCTTTCCAATGGACTTATTTTTCAGTTTTTTCAGTGTGGCCAGCTTTGGTAAAATAGCTTGAGGTTGTACTGGCTATAGTGTCTTCATTGTTTAGGTTTGGTGGCCAGACTTGTACAGCTCTGCAGCTGTCTTGACTATGGCTGACACTTCATCTTTTTTTCTATCACTTTATTCCACCCTGCCCGGCAATAATGCCCTGTGGGGTCTAATCTGGGGGCCCCGCCTTGCTGTCAGTGGCCCAAGGATCTTTTAAAAGCAGTGAGAAGGGGGATGTGTATCCTGTGGGAGCTCTAGCATCTTGTGGAAGGAGCCAAGATCAGTTATGCAGCCTTCATCCAACTAGCAGTCCATCTGACAAATGAGCTTTAAAGAACAGGATTGTAGGAGCTCCTCTATAGAAACAAACATGCTTCATGAGAAAACGTGCTGGCCAGGCATGAATTTTGGAGCTGAGTTGGCATCCCAGGGTGTTCCCTTCCTCTAAAGGCTGCACTTCCAAAGCAGAACAACTGTTCATGAATTGTTGAATTCTGCTGGGGGGAGAAAGCAAAGATAAGTTTTCTGTGCTTTTCTTCTGGCCAGCCATACATAAGCTATTCAGAGTATTTTGGTGACTCTGCAAAACTCCTTATGGAATCCAGGTTCCCTGATTTTCAGCCCTGGTGAACACCCAGTTCGAGTAATATCTGGTTATACCCCAATATACACTCAGTCTTGTTAATTTTAGACTTACTGATGCTCAAAGAAAAAATGGGAAAGATAATGGCAGTCTATGCAAGCACTTCCTCCCATCCCTGCATGTTGCTCTGCAGGTGTTCAAGCTAGCGTTAGTCAGAAATAATTTCAGTCTTAAAATGCCAAAGGGAAACTTGGTGCCTATCTGAGAAAAGATGGATTTAGCAGTGAAACAGAGTGACAGGAGTACCTTCAAGAACTTGGTGTGATGTGAGTCTACTTCTGGCCAAATATGAAGTGAGATTGTCTCACTCCTCAGAAAATATGTCAGTTACAGGCTAGCAGGGAAAAATATTATATTGGACTAAAGGTCCCACTTTCTTGCATCAATAATCCTTCTTGTCGAGATACAGTTATATCTTATGCTTAACAGTTCTTAAATACTGAATAGTTCTTAAATGCTGAAACTTTTATGAGGAATACTTTCCTGCTAAGTTCCTTTTGGTTATGCTGATGCTTCGGAATACTGAAGAAGGTTGACAAAAAGGAAGGAAGTGGTAGCTTTATTGAAACTCAAATAGTTCAACAAAGGAAGGAGAAGTTTCTTTAGCTGCATCTGTTAACCTTAAACTGAGTGGGCTGTCAGAGGGGCTTCTTTGGTCTGACAAATTCTGTTATAAGCAATAACAGAATTGTGACTGTGTTATATAGCTGTGATTTATATATTTTTGTTATTTCATATTGTTATCATTGGAGGCTCTCATGCAATTAGACCAAACAATGACGTTTAGCAGGCCATTTGCTGAATTCTAGATGTCTTGCTGAGATGTTGGTAGCTGTCACAGTGACATCCTTTCTCTCCAGTGTGTTTGGTTATGTCCTTTCACTGGTTAGATGTTGCTTACAATCTGCCAGGTCACATACTGGAACTTTTCTAAACTTTGTTGCTCTTTAACAAATCGAAATGTTAGTTTTTTTCACGTTGTTGTCTCACCTGGGAAAGGCTATAGAGGGACTTACAGCTAAAGTCTCTCCTACACTGGAAAGGTTAAAAAGCTGCTGCTATTTTACTTGGAGACATAAGAAGCATGAGATTTGCATCTTAAATGTGATTCAAGAATATAAGCTTCTATTATAGCCAGTGGGATCTAGGTAAAACAGCTAAATCATGTAGGCTTCTTTGACATGTCTGATATCTGTAAATTTAAGGGTCTGAATTTAGACCTAAGTTTCCTGAAAACTTACAGAGTCTGCCTGTTGCATTGTTTGTATATATGAAGCCCTAATGCAGAATTACTCAGAGGGAAGTTTCCTCTTAAGACAAGTCAAGCTGTTAATGTTAAGAGCCTGTTTTCTACTTTGTGATAAGTTGCTAGCTATGTTTTACTAAACCTGAGATGCTAGAAGCTGAAGACTCAAATGTGTTTGAGAGATGAGGTGTTCTGTAGCTGCTCCTAAACTGTTTTCTCCAAATGTGGTGGCAAGAGGCACAAGACACCCACAGATCCCAGGAGCCATCAGACTTGAGATTGACGTTAACCATCCGTTACAGCTGGGGTCGTTGTTTAGTATTTGGTATTTTTCTGAAGAAGTTTGTTCTGGATCATACTGTGCTTTTAAGGAGGCTGCTTGATTGCTGATTAGCATTGCTGTGGGGATAGCAAAACTGTACAACGTGAGCTTGAGTCAGACCCGCTGAGAGAACCACTGGTGATTCACAGCCCAGGGTTTGGGCTAGCCTGAGTTGAAAGCTGGTTTTGATTCTCCTTTTGGAAACAGATGATCATTAAGGCCAGAATCTATGAAGTTCAAAGGTAAAGTAGCTGACTGCTTCCTTATCTAGGAAAAGTTGGCTGGTAAGATGAAGGGATGCACAAGCTACTGTAGAAGTTGGAAAATGTTTTAAAACTTATTAACATTAAATACAGCATTATTAACTTCTTCATCTGCCTCCATGGTCATAGTCTCCATCTCAAGCTTAGGCCATCTCCAAATATTTGACAGCCTAGCCAGCAAGGGAATCAGTGTTTATACTTGAATTTCTGCAGATTTACCAAGACTCCTTGCTTCTGCACTGGAGTAGCCTTTTGATGCTATTCAAGTTATGGGTTAGCTTTTGTTCTAAAACAAATCAGTGAAGAACCTTGGAGGGAAAAAATAAATCTCTTCTTTCTTTAAATAGGGTTAATTTTCTAGTTTAATACATCTCATGTAACACATTTTATGTGGTGGTCCTCAGGTCTTGAACTTTTACGAGTAGTTGGACTAGCCAAAGCTGCAGTTAGATGACTGTAACAAGTTCATACTGAAAGTCCAAATGCTCTTTGAACCATCAGGTCATGCCACTGACAGACCTTGCTACTTCTTGATTATTCTGCCTCTTAAAAAAAAGTCCTCATCTACCTGTGAGTGCTATCATAATGTAGATCTAAGAATTTCAAAACAAAATATCAGATCTAAAAAGAGTGATTAACAGGACATTTCAACTGCAGAAATCTGCAAAGTAGGCATGAATCCTTTACTCTTAGAGGCTGGCCTTAATGTAGAAGTGGTTTTTAGGCAGTAGGAGTTCTGTGTAGGAATCAGAAAAACTTTGCTATTCAAACATCTTCTGAACACGGGAAGCCTTCCTGTGAGATTTTTCTCTGTTCTAGTCCTCTATTGTTCATGTTGCTGTTCCCATGTTTTGCAGTCACTAGGTTCTGGAACAGGATACTTGCTGCTTTCAAATTTGCTGGTTGCTGCTGTCTCCCAGAATTTTGTTCTTCTGGTATACATTTTTGTAGCCAAAGGACAGTATTTACTTTTTTAAAAGTTCTAAATAGGTGTTCCTATGGTGATGCTTCCTACTAGTTCATATTTCCTGAATGGTTTCTGGCAAGAAGTGAACAACTGGGGGCATGCCCCACTGCTATAGTTACGTTAGGGAAGGGATGACCCTGCCTGTGAGGATCTTTCACACTTTATTGCCTGCAAGAATCTGCTCTTTCATCTACTTCCACGGCTATAACTTGTTTCTTTTTGGAATTCTTTCTAATCAAAGTTGTGAAGGGAAAGGCTTTTTGAGGTTGCTGATCACTGGACAGATAAGAACTATTTTTTAAAAGTTTTATTTGCAACAAAGTAGTAACTAACCAGGGTTTCTTTTAGGGAACTGTCAGTTTCCTTTTGATGTTTTTCTTTCAGCAACAGTATCTCCTGCATTTCAGGAATGCTCATCTTGGAAGATGAATTCTGAATAATGACTCTTGACAGTGAAACAAAATATAAATACTGATTTCTTGCTGTTCTTCTAAAGCAAGGCCTGGGAGGAGTCATTCTGTCTGTGAAAGCTGGGGAGTTGTTTGCTGTGTGTGAAAACTTCTTGTTTTATTCTTCAAATGCTTGAGGAACTTCATCCATCTAGGCTGAAAGAAGAATGTTTTGTGTAGCATATCGCTGTTACAGCTTGCTCATGGATAAAGTAGAGATGCTCTTGACATGCAAAGTGGAAAAACCACTCCACAGTATCTGGCCAATGTACACCTGAGACCTATGCCCGTACAATAGACTACTACTTATTGGTTAGACAGATGCATAATTAGTATCCACAGTTCATTTTCAGAACCTCCTTAAGAAGTGAGCCGAAGGAGGAATCTGGGGCATTTCAGGGTTAGGGAGAATGTTTTCATCATCCGAACACGTGTTCTGAAAGCTTTTAGTTTTCTACAGGAAGCTGCTGTTTTCTACAGAATTACGCATGCACAGTCTTTGTGCCTTGCCTGAAAGGGTTCACTCTCCACTTTTTTTGCTTCCATCAGAAGACTAGCTCCCATAGTATACGGATGAAGTCTAGGACAGTCCTAGGAACTGCACTAAAGCTATTCAGCTGATTTTTGTATATGCCACAGAACAGCTGTGAGATGTCAAAAGCAAAAAGCTGGCCAGTCTCTGAATTCTCAGAGCTTTCAATATCTAGAGGAGGAAAAAGAGTGATAAACACGTTTGGATAGAAATAGCAAAAAAAAAAAAAATCCAAATTTGTTTTGAATATGTTTTCTCCAGCATAGAGGCAATAACTTTCAGAAGCTGACAACCTGTTAGTGTCCTGACTCTAACCATATGTGAGCACACATTCCCGGTATGTTATTTTTTTGTGCCTATGTATACTTTTTCTTTCTTTTTGCTTCATCTAGTTTGACACTGTAATTGCAGAAGCGGCCAGCTTGATGTCCGGGAGCTGATCTCTCTCTACCCCTTCCTGTTGCCTACTTCCTCTTCATTTATACGGTCTCATCCCCCTCTGCATGAGTACGCGGACCTAAACCAGCTGACCCAAGGGGACCAGGAGAAGATGACAAAATGCAAAAGATTCCTCATGAGTTACTTGAATGAAGTCCGCAGCACTGAGGTTGCAAATGGCTACAAGGAAGATATTGACACAGCTTTACTCAAGCTATATGCAGAGGCAAATCATGAAAGCCTGCTGGACCTGCTAGTTTCAGAGAACTTTTGTCTTTTAACAGATAGTGCTGCCTGGCTGGAGAAACACAAAAAGTGAGTGGATTTTTTGAGTATTGCACCTTTGAGACCAGAGGAAAATTTGTCTTAAGTGCTGTTGGCTTTTAGAGCATGTGCTTTCATGTCCAAAAGACAGTTTGGCCTGACTTGTCAACATTTAAAAATGTTGGTGAAAAGGTATTAATTGACAGTCTAAGGTAAAGGAAATGCATTTTGTCTTATGCTGGTAAATACAGAGTTCTCCCTGAAAGTTTGTGTCCAACACAAAAGTAAAGGATTGGTACAAATTTGGAAAAAAAAAAAGTGATTTGTTTGCCCTTGTGGCAATGTGAGAGTTGAATGATGCAGTAGCGGTACTCAGACAGAATGAAAAGATGCCATAAAGCATGCACTACCTTAGGTAGAAGCTATTAACCAGGTAACGGTTTTAAAATTGTAGTTGATTATTCAGGGAAAGAGATCTTACTTTTGAATTGCATACTTTCTGTGCTCCCACTGATCCACCCAAAGGAAGTTGCTTAAGATGACTGCAAATGACTTCAAATTGGAAATGCCAGCAGGTGGAGAATTGGCTGTTAGTCATTAAGCAGGAAACACTAGATAGTAAATGTGTAAAATACAGACTCCAGTCGTAGGCAGTGTCTCTGCCTTGGATTTAATTTCTTAAATCTTTAAACGGTGTGGTGCAGTAGCAGCAACTACAGCAGTGAGGAGTCTGTAATTGTGGTTAGATTTAGGGTAGTTTCATTTATTTCAGGTGTTTTGTTAAATCCTCTTGATAACTATGGTTTGCATGGCAAACTATCACAAATGTGAATGGCAGAATATCGTTCCGTAAGAACAGCTGTTACAGAACTGTAGCTTTATTTTTATTATGGTACACAGAAAAACCCTCTGCAATGGCACTGTAAAAGCTCTTCCTTGCCTGACTTGATTTCATGTTGTAGTAAAGAAAGAAATTTTTCTGATAGTAAAAGTTTTGAGTAAAACCATCATTAAAAAATTGATTTAATGACACCTGATTAGCTATTGGAGCAATATTTATTATTTGGAGCTGTGTGTTAAGTCTGTATATAAAATTCAAAGAACAGCATGGGAATAATCTCTAATTTGACACATAGTTTGTTTAACTTGGAACTAGTAACTAGAAACTGCCTTAGAGACAGGAGACACACAGACACGTTTCTAGGACAGAACTTCTCTCCTTTGATTCTGAAAAACAGCCTACAAACACTTGAACAAGTGTAGACATGGCCATATACATGTCACCTACAAATCTCACTGTAAGCAATTATTTGTTATTCTGTGCCAATCAAACAATAATGGAATTGTTATGAAAGATCTAGTGATTTTAATATTATTTTCTCTTTCTGTACAGGTATTTTGCCCTTGGTCTCCTATATCACTACAATGGTCAGGATGCTGCAGCACTTCAGGTTAGAATAAAGCTTTTAGTGTCACCTGTAAACCATTCCAAAATACCAGTTCACCTCTGAGATAAAAATCTGAGGTGTTAATTTATCTCTTGGAAAAGTAGTGATGTGTATATATGAGAAACTTGTGCTAAGACTTCCTTGATTAAATTAATAGGATAGATGTGAAAAACCTGAAGAGCTTACTGAAGATGACAGCTATTTAGATGCTTGTATGCTATTTTTTAAGCAAAACTGTACATACCAGAACATATGTTTGTACTCTTGAAAGATGATCAGAAGTTCTAAAATAATCAAGAGATCACTTAAAAAGGTTTTTGAGGGACTTCAGGGATGTGCCCAGTGCTGATTAGTCTATACAAACAGCAAAGCAGTATTGTAATTTCATGGCAGACACTGACAGCAACTGGTGAACACAATCTGCAAGATCTGTGGGTTTCAGCTGGGTTAGTAATCCCTTTGGGGACACCCCTTCTGATGTCACTAAGACCAGCAGTGGTCTGTAGACTGGAGACTAAATAGTTTTGTTATTCCTGTCTGCAAAACTTTATCTAGAAAAATCAGGATGTTCTTGATCAATAAGTGACATGTATGTCTCAGACGGTACCCAAGACCTTAAGTAGTTTGCCTTTACTGTGTGGTTTTTTGAGTATGTTAATCACAGTAACACTGTTGCATGCATTCAGATCAGTTATGTAAATAGTAATTTCCTGAGCAGAAAACTATTAAGGACAACAAAAACAGTATGTACTTTTGTCATGTGCAAGATATTTTTCTTTGTTTCAAGGAACAAGGTTTTTTTGCTAAAGTGGCTATATGGCACCTTTTAATTTTTATATAAATTATAATTGGAATTATCTCACACGGTACTTAAAGTTCTTCGGTCAAAATGAAAGAGCAGCAAAAAATCAGCTTTTCTAAATTGTTTATATCATTTGCTTTTAATTTTGCATACAAAGAACACATGAAAATTATACCATGCATTGAAGAAAAGGACTTTTGTCAAAAGCTTTCTTTGTGAGTAGTTACTTCCTTTTGCAGTATTTGGCCAGTCACTCTCAGAATGTGAGAACCCTCATGAATCGGAGTCTGAATTAGTTGAATATGGTAGGTGTGAGAAAAGCCGATGATGGAGAGGAGGCATGAGTTTAGTGAACAGTGAGGTCCCTTGCAATTGATGTTCCTAGAAGCTCTTTCTAATTCCACAAGTACCAACAGCTAATACTAAGTGCTGTAGTAGCTCACATGCATTTTGAATTGGAAGAGCTAGTACGTGTTTTAAGCACTTTAATCTTTGCATGTTTCTGTTGCAGTTATGGGTGAAGATAGTCGATGGAGACATTCAAGATTCTACACGTTCAGATCTCTATGAATATATAGTGGACTTCCTTACATTCTGCCCAGACCAAGATCTAGTGTGGAAATATTCTGAATGGGTTTTGGAAAAAAATGAACAGGTTAGTGATTGGTGTGCTTTTCCCAGAACGTCATAAATGTGAAGTATCTCCCTGCAGTGGTGTTTGGGTGTTCATTAACATTGTTCCATTTTGATAGCTATTTGGACCATTTTTGCAGCATGTTTTAATGCCAGTTAAATAGTGATTAACAGAAGAAAACTTAGAGGTTTCTCAACTCTTCTAAGTTCCTTTGTTAACAAGTACTAGTGATAATTGCCTAATAATTAGCAAGATAATTTTCAGATCTTAAATAAATAAATAGAATCACCTAACAGTTAACTCTTGCTGCTGTTTATTTTTTAAGGGGATTCCAGGGATGGTTGATATCTGTGTACACTAGGAGGTGGAATAAATAGCCTTCATTTGAGACAAAGCCTTGTTGGTACAGAATTAACTTAATCCACCAAAACAAAAAAATAATTTTGTAACATCCATTAGTGCAGTGTGCTGCTAGATGGGACGCTTGATGCTGTGTCAGACAGTCTGTGCTGTCGGAACTTGTCATTGCCTAATTTGTGTTAATTTAAAGCTCAGTTATTACATGCAATGTCAGATTTCTAAACTTTGTTGGTCATTGTAGAAGTCTCTTGCTCTGCGTATCATCACATTTGATAAGGCTGTGAACATTCTGGTCTTTAACTTACACTTTCTTGCTGCAAAGGCCAAAGTCTTATTCTGCCGTTATGCAGATCTGCTCAATACTTTTTGTGGCTGATGGAGGTTGTGTCCAACACAGGATTTATAGGCTGGACAATGTATAAACTATGAATTGAGGTAATGAAGATAGGAGTGAGTAGGATCATGATAAGTAATGTAATCCTGGTGGTCCTGAGCAGGGTTTTGTGGTGTTTATTTTCCTGACTTATGTACTAACTAATCTGATAGTGCTATTAAATAAGTATTTAAAATAAAAAGGTAATGAAATGGTTGCCACTGAGTTCCTAAATGCAATTAACTCTTTCTAGGTTGGCATACAGATTTTCACTAAAAGGCCTTTGGAAGAACAGGAGAAAACCAACTTTAAACCAGATGATATCGTCAGTTGCCTTAACAAATATCCTAAAGCACGTATTAAATATCTAGAACATCTAGTATTGGAAAGAAAAATAGAGGTGAGTCCTACAAGAATACTAAAAATAGACATAGGATTCAGAATGAAGATATTGATGAACAGCTCTGAAAAAAGCCAAAATCTAGAAGAAATAAGCATAATTTGAAGGCTTTCAGGTGTACTTAGAGTAGGGAAGGAGTAGTTTTAAGATTAAAGTAGATGATGAGGAGTGGATATCTGCATTATTTTTAACTTTTCAACTCTCTTGATGGCAATACAGTTGCCTACCTTCTCTCAGAGGTTTTTTTTGTTTTTACATCTGATTATTGCATACTTTTCTGTTTCACTGATGAGGCTCAAACCTCCATCTGGTAAGACCATAGAAAAATGTTTGAACAACTACTGATCCTATTGCAGTGTGGCAGCAATGTACTAAAATTGCTAATTTAGTATTTTGCAAGTAGGTATGTCTACTCTGTCCCTCTGGAGAGATCTGAGCAATTAATGGTAGAATTAAACCCTGCACCTCTCCTGTAGAATTCCCAACTGCTCTGGATTTTGAATGTCCAAAAGATGTGTTCACAAGTCATAAGTGACAGTGTATTCTACCTTTGGGTTTTTAAGTGCTATACAGAAGCAGCCAAACATTATGGTACTTGGGTATGAGATGTTTTAAGCACAGGAGAAGTTACTTTAACTTGCAAAGAAAGCAAGGAAATGAACACTGAAAGAACTCAGCAGAACTGATGACCAGTTCACTTATTTACATTCTTCAAATACACATGCTAGATCAATGACTTCCCTCTGTCGCTATTGTGAATACATCGAGGTGTGTGACACCATCACAGACGAATGTATTGTTTTCTGATGTCATGAATATTTTCCGACAAACTTGTTCAGTTTAGTATAGTGCTTTCAGAATATTTGTAACAAAAAAAAATTATATTTAAATCTAGTCTAGCTACTAGTAAAGACTGGGTTGTAAATTGATTTGGTCTTTAGAAAGTGTAAGCCAAAACGTCTTGCTAACATTTTTTTTTTTATTTTGCTTTTTTGTGTTGCTAAACATTTTTTTACTGAGAGTAAATTAGGTCAGTGTCAATGTAGCTTCTGGTATGTAGATTATTCTGGTACTAGATTATTGTGAATGCTTTAGTGAGAATTTTTCAAACAGTCAGTCATCAACTTGTTTTGATGAATGTTGCATACACAAATATTGTGGGATAACACAGAAAGCACTGTGCCTTCAGAGTGCCTGTCTACCTCTGGTGGCTTTCTCAGATTTTATTGCAGAGATAGAAAAGGTCAAAGAACGTGTGTGAATATGAGAAAGAATGAATTAGATCAAAATTATTCATTTTACAAGGGAAACAAAAGGAGAAGACACAGTGGATGTGATACGTGTACTCAAAGGAGATCAGCTTTACTGTATTGACTTTCATTAGGTGAACTTTTGAAGGGAAATAATTTTTGCACAAGAAAAGCTATTTATAGAGGTTGTTTGTTTAAGGTAAAGAGGGGTTTAGGAATAAGATGTTGCATATCTACGTTTGTATTAGTGAAATAGAGAATCCCATACTGTAGGTATAGTGTATTTTATGAAGCTGGTCTGAATCAATTGTCTATCTGCATGAATAAAAGACTTTGATTAATTTGAATTAAATAAATGAATTAAAACACATTTCTATGTGATTATGTCAAGATTCATCACCATTAGTGCTGGGGAGAAGGGGTTGTCTCTCTAAACTGAGCTAACATTGTTCTTTTCATCTGTAGAAAGAGAAGTACCATACTCATCTAGCTGTTTTGTACCTGGAGGCAATACTTCAGCTGAAATCTGTGACCACGGATAATTGTACAGAAACAACTGAACTGCTGTTTAAACTACGCAGTCTTCTTCAGAAATCTGATCTTTATAGAATTCACTTTATTTTGGGTAAGATGCATGTTGTCTGTTATAAATGCTGTATATCAGTTCCACCAGAAAACAAAGTAAAGTCCTCATAAGGATAGGAAACTAAAACATCTTAAGTTTCTAGGTGTATTTGGTTGATAGCCTTACCATCTGTATTTCTGACAGACACAAGTTAATTTAGAAAGCTTATCTGTTAGTGTTATCTTTGATCTCCCATAGCTCATGAGGTACAACGGTATATTTGCTGCTGCACCAAAGGTAGAATGCCATAACTAGCTAGAAAAAATCTCTTCATACAATTATCTTCTTAATTTATAGTCAGTTTCTTTTTACTGATGAGCATGTAACTTGTGATAGTCTTTTGCAAATGGAAGACTTACAAGTTTATTTGCTAAGCAGTCTGTTTCTTAGTGAACTAAAGTGAAGCTTTGAGGAATCTGATTACCAAGGACTTCTTTGCTGTCCATAACTCACTCTCACCCCCAAAGCTGGGACTCATGCTAAACAAAAATATGAGCATCTTCTTGAGTGAAAAGTGCAATATGCTTCCTGTACTACTTGGTACGAGGCAAGCAGCAGTTGAGCTTATTTTTTTTCCTTGGCCAATGCTTATAATGGCTAATTTTTAATGTTTCATCCACTGGATGAAAGGGAAATGACTTGTTATTGTACTGAAAGATGTGAAATGTTTTTCTGAAATACAGTGGAAAAATCCAGTGGATGTGAAAATAAAAATAGCTGAGCAGCAAATAAAACAATTTACCAACATTTAATGTCCCCTTACCTTTCCAGTGAGCAAAATGTTATATGACAGATAATGTACAAGTATAACACAGTCATTGAAACTCTTGCTTTTTCATCTCTTAATTTTTAACCAAATTTTTAAGGGCAAGAGTTAAAAGATGGATTATTCTCTTGAAATCCATGTACTCCAAAACACAGGATTTCTTATATGACAATTCTTATCTTACATGAAAGTAAGATCCATGTATGCTAGTGTGTTCCTCCTTGATAACCAAAATATTTTTGGGAAAAAAACATTGTATCTCCATACCTTTTACGGAGGCCTATGCCAAGTCTTTATCACCTTTACAGAAAGTAGAGGATTTTCTACTTTATCTTGAAATGCTAGATGAACTTGGCATTCCCTCTGCCTGTCACTGACACTCTTAAACTGTCAGACTGGATTAAGGGTTTGTAGTGTCCTTTTCCTAAAGGGAAGTACTATTTGATCTTTATTGTCTTTTATGGACTTTAAACTATTCTGTAATTTTCTATAATACTGGAAGAAGCAGAGGTTAAAAATATTGCAGCTTCATCTTACAGTCTGTCATACGTGGTAGCAGCGTGGACACATGCTCAAGACTGACATGCTAGAACTTAAAAGATGTCAGTGACACTGGTTTTATTGCTTGTTATTTAGTAATTTCTTTTTCCTGTATTTTGTGGTGCTCTTTTGTTAGAGGCCTGTTTCAATATATCTAGGCATTCTTGTGCTTAGAAACATCTGTCCTCTTCTAGCAGACAGCACCCCTGCAAAAATAGCAGGAGTCTTCAGTGGGCTTGTTTGCCTTGACTCTGGGAGAGGGAGTAGTTGTCTTCTCCACTGACCAAATATCGCCTTGTTTTTCATTTAATAGACAAAATCCAGGGCACAGACCTTCATATGGAAAGTGCAATTTTATATGGAAAACTAGAAGAACATGAGAAGGCTTTGCATATCCTTGTCCACAAGTTAAAGGACTTCCATGCTGCTGAAGAATATTGTATGTGGAACTCTGAGAACAGAGACGTGCAGTACAGACGGAGGCTTTTCCATATGTTGCTGTCAGTGTATCTAAATCCAGGCACTTCGGATTGTGCGCTAGTCATGGCTGCTGTGGATCTCTTGAATAACCACGCTGCTGAATTTGATGCAGCTCTAGTTTTGGAGGTGGTGCCTGACAGCTGGTCAGTGCAGCTCCTTTCCCCATTCCTGGCTGGAGCAGTGAGGCAAAGCATTCATACAAAAAGAATGACTCAGACTGCACTTGGGTTAGCACAAGCTGAAAACTTAATCTACAGACATGAGAAGGTAGGTTGTGGCATTTTTTTAAACAGAGGCACTTTAAAGCTTTACAGTTGAGTCCTGTGATATATAATAATCAGAAGAAGTTTGAAGAATTAGGACAAAGCTGTCTTTGTGTCCTTGTCAGTTTTACTTGCTGCACTTATTAGTTTTTTGCCATGACTACTAGATCAAAATTTAATTTTATGCTTTCTCTGGAAAACAAAAGGAAAGCTGAGGGCCTTGAAATAGGAACAACTTTAGTGAACTTCTGGACTGAATGAAAGTGAATCTGTGATTTACAGGTTAAGGATGTTCTTGCAGAAACTTTAACAAATGTGAGTTAGTGTTTTTTCACTAGGATTGAGACCTGTCAAAACTTGCAAAAATTTACCCAGCACTTAGTGTTAATTGCAGCTTGTTAGTAGCTTTTGTTAATGGTAAATTCACTTGTGAAACTTTCTTCTGTTTCTAGCTAGAGCTGTGTTGCTTAAAGCTCCCAGATGATTCTTAAATCTGTTTAGTTCTAATGACAGTATATCCAGCAGAATCTGTCTGGAGTAAAAATGCATCAGTACTCAGTTTGCTGTGGAGCTGTCCTGTGACCTTGTTTAGGAACCTGCATTGGGTTTTCAGTTGCATTAAATGTGTGAGTGCTTTTCTTTATTAAACAAAGAAGAAAAAAAAAAAGATGGGGGCAAAAAAAGCAGTACTTAAGAGGAAGCATGAAAATGAATGGGAAATTGAATTCAAGTTAAATAGTTCAAGCTGTCTTCTCCTACCTGGTCATTGACCAGGTTTGTCCATTTGATACAGTTGAAATTATATGCCTCGTAATTTCCCTTCCTTTCTGGCTTTCATGTTTGGATTTTTTTCTTCCCTCTCTTTAGGTTAAACAAAAAGGAACGCCAATTCTCCTTTCGGACAAAAAGGTCTGTCAGGTGTGCCAAAATCCTTTCTGCGAGCCTGTATTTGTAAGATACCCAAATGGTGGTGTGGTCCACACACACTGTGCTGCAAACAGACATCTGAATTCAAACACGACTCATCACTGGTCCAGTTCCAGCAATAAGACTTGAAATATGTTCTGGTCCACAGATTCCCATGACTTATACCCCATTGAAAGTGGGCTGGAAAAAGAACAAAGTGCAGCTACTTTAGGTATAAATCAAGATGAACAGCTAGTCTTTGGGTTAATGGGAAGACTTCCAGTAAATATGAAATATTGCCGCTTATCTTTTTGATTTCTAATGAATGTAGATAGAAAAGAAAGTTCACTACCAGAAATGGAGAGGTGCAAATATAGGCTCTTCTGTATATAGTAATAAACAGTTAAAGAAAATGAGCCTTTTCTTCAGAGTAAGGATGAATGTTATGGAGACAAGGCAAACAGTTATTTTAAGAAATGTCACTTTGCACTGAATGTGGTGTTGATAAATTTGTAGAGGTGGAGATGGCATCTATTGGAGTTGGAATTCTTAGAACATTACGTGACAAGACTGGCATCATGCAGCTTACTATCAAGACCAAAATGTGTGTTGGTTATAATGTTTGCTGCAGCATGTCTTCTTTTGGGCTGGATTCTCTTCCCCAGGATCACATTTTGGACTCGGTTTTTGCTCTACAAAGTGTTGGCTTTTGATGCACTTTTTACTACTTTCTCCCCTCTCCTCTGCTGTATAGAATTTAAATGTAAGCACTGGTCCGTTAGGTTTCTACTCTTACAGTTACTGTACTAAACTGAGTGGGAACGGATCGCCTCAGTCACACGGCTGTGCTTGGAAGAAAAAAAAACCAACAAAGTCAGGTTGTCTGGTCAGACTGTAGTCACTTTTTTATGGGGGAAGAGACCTTAACTTTAATATTGATTTATTTATTAATATGCAAATATGCTGTACATACAGTTGAATAAATTGAGCTTATATCATTCTTGAGTTTCTTTGGAGGATAAAGATTGTAGCTGATGCATAAGTGTACAGGTTATGTGCTAAATGTTTGCTATAACATAACTTAGGCAGATTGGAACTCCACAAGAATAGGTTTTAGTACGTGTGGATGACTTTGTGCAATCAAAATTATGAAATGAAACTAAAATTGGGAAGAAATCTACAACGGTGCACTATGGGGGTACTGGATATGTTTTATTCTACAAAACATTCTGAAAACTAAGGTTTTTCACATAACAACAAAACCCCTTTACTTAACTGCCCTGATAAGTATTCACCATTTTAAAGCAACCGGTTTATAAGAAGCAGCTTCCCACAAGATTGATTTAAAAATGATGACTTTAAATAAAAGTATTTCAAAGTCAAAGCATTTCTTTTAATTCTGTAAAGCTCTAATAAATACCAAGCTTACTGACCAGCATGCAGTTGAGTTAGTATGGCTGTTTACTGTTTCAATGTTCCAAATCAGAGTGGAGACTGTCAGCAAAATGGGATATCTGCATGGCATCTTCTAGGTGCAGTCTTGGCAGAGGTCTCCTGTTACAGAAGGGTTGACTTGTGAAATGGCCTTGTAAGCCTAGTGCTGCCTCCAGGAAGGGGCAGACTACATCCAGGGGAAAAAACATCCATTTCTTTGTCTTTGAAGCAAAAGATCTTTGGCTCTTTCTCTTTCCGGAGTTTGAAATTAGAAAAGTATAGCTGTTGGGTTTTAAAAAATAAATAAAATCCAAATAAGGAATTCTGCAGTGCTTTCCACTAAGACATGTAAGCCACGTTTAGTGAAAGGCACCTTCAGAAAAAACAAATGTGAACATTTCTGACTTAATTCTGGCATGAGTGATTCTCCTGTGGCACTGGTATGAGCAGATTCTTCTGTATCTTCTATTCATGGTTTTCAGACATTGTGTATACAACTGGCAATGATGACACAGACAAATTTGTAGTTCCCCTGTCCTCAAAATACTTGCTAATCGAGAGGAAGTGATTTTACAAAGATCTGATAAGCCTTTAGTGTACAGTATCATGCGATTCATAAGAAATACTTTCTTTTGCTGCAAGCATCCTCAGTATGCTCTTTGTTCCTATCTAATAAGGAGGTACTAAAACAAAGACCACTCTCCATGACTGACTAATTCTAGTCACTAGGCAGTGATGAACTTAGTCTTGTCAACTAGTGTTGCAATGAAATACAACTTTCTTGTGCTCTGGAATGGTATTATCTCTTAATTATGTCTGTAAAAGATTAAACAATTCTTTATTAATATTCATTATTTTTTCAGATTTGTACTTTGGCTAAAATGCAGCAGTAAAAATAATAGCACATACAGAACAAATATAGAAGTTGGAGTAATGCAAGGTAACATATTTGCAGTCATAGAAGTCTAAAATAACATTTAAGTTGGGGGACCTAATTCTTTTAGTCCCCCAGAAGTGTGGACTGGAAAAATACTGACATTGATTTATACATTGTTACCTGTTTCTTTGTTAAATTTGGATGATTTAATATGGAAGTCCTATGGTAACAAAAAGAAAAAGCAAAAAAAACCATGTGAGACTGAGGTAGAGCAAGAGCTCAGCAGGGAGGTGGCAGGTGGAGGATGCTCTTCCAGTGTGCCTGCAGTGCGTGAGCAGCTGGGATAATACTGGACCAGAGGAGGTGACAGCCTACATCCGAGTGCTGCGTGGTATTCTATACTTTATCAGCAGGAAATTTATGGAGGGTCTGCATTCAGATTTCCTTAGGTGGGACAACTACAACACCCCTTGGGTAAGAACTTCATGTTGGAGAATCTGAGTTCGTTCCCTCTTCTATTTTGGCACCCTCAGTTTGCTCATTCGTGTTTTATGTACCTGAAGGCCTGGGACAGCATTGCTGCTGTGGTAAGTCCTGGTATGGCTGCAGCAGCAAGGCGGGAATGGATGGTAAGCTGGTTATTCAATGCTGACTGGATACGTGACGGAGAAGAGGCAGGAAAGAGGAATATTTCTTTGACCATCCTTCTAGTTTGGTAATTAAATGGGTTCTGGGAGTTTAAGCTTGATGCAATCTTTTTCTTTCCAGTTAGGGAATGTGGTATCTTAGACCTGCCCTCGGAGAGAGGAGATTCTGTCAGAATATTTCCTCTTAATTGAGCTCTTGCTAAATTGTTTGTGTTTGTAATTCATGTCTCACTTCTTTTTCCAATGAGTTTACTCCAACTTGTGTATGTGTGAAAACCAAAACAGTAGTGCAGATTTGTTTTGT
The DNA here is from genome assembly GCF_031877795.1 of Strix aluco. NCBI lineage: Eukaryota > Metazoa > Chordata > Aves > Strigiformes > Strigidae > Strix > Strix aluco. Next base: position 68,380,075 of record NC_133932.1, on the reverse strand, counting down.
TAATGTCTGTGATTCAGGCCGTAATAAATGAGATTAGTCTTTCACACAGAATTGTGTGAATTTTTTATTTGCAGATATTGAGGCACATTTGCTTAACAAACCTCTAATTACAGAAATATTGCAGCTCTGACTTTTTTTTTAGCCATCCTCACAGTCACCGATATGTACAAAAAGCACTTGTTAAACCCTTTTCTGCTCTTCATATCTCCACACCTCCTCACATAAAAATTACCTATGACGTCTATAAGCCATCATATGCAGTTTTTCCCCTCTCTAAGTCAAAAAAAGAGAGGAAAAATACTAATGAGAAAAAATTGCCCAGAATCTGGTAGTCTGCTCAAAATAAGATTAATGGCTTTACCTTTATGAGAAAGAATTCAGTTAGGGCTTCATTTCTATGATTTAAAGGGATAAGTTATTGCATTGATAATATTACAAGAATACTGATCTCAAAGTCTGGAGAAAATAAGCAATAGTTTTTTGTTGCACAGAGAGCACCACAGGTACCTATGAACTGACTTCCTCAGGCAGCCTGTACTGTGGTGTCTCCATGTGCAGGGGAGGCCGGGTTACAATAAGAACTTCTCTCTGCTCCCCTGCTCCCAATCTCTAAAGTTTCCAACCCTTGTTACCTGATTAATGTCACTCTTATAGCACTTAGTCCACATGGGTGTAAAGGTTGAGAGTTCTGTGTGGACTCAAGCACATCTGTCTTTGTTCAATAAAATGTCACTTCACTACATCAACCACATGAAACCCTAATAATGTCAACTGCGGAAAGGTAGTGGTAGGGGTGGAGTATACATATGTCTTCAGAGCCCTTTATTACATGTTTGAACACACAAGCATTATCCTGACTCTGCTAATTTCTTTGTAACAATGTCTGTTCTTTGCAGGACTCCTATCCTGAATGGCATTAAAAAATATTTTATACAGCTGTATCAAGAAGTAACTATTTTAGTACTCTTCCCAGTTTGCTGCAGTCTCTATTCAGCATAGCTCTAAGTGGTTTATTAACATCCTGCTGTTTATAATAGGCAGCAACTAATGTATTTTCATTGTGAGCTCTCCTCCTATTGCCTATATTTACTAATCAATTTTTCTCTTGCTGTACAACACTTTGGAGTTTATGCCTTGTGAACACTGATAATTAAATGTGCTGCTACTTTTGAAGGGAGAAGAAGAAAAGAAGTTAATGACATTCTGTAATGTCTGATTGATTATGAAACTGAAGTTCCCCTGCAGTAAATTTGTTCAGATGGAAATCTGTACTGTTAATACTTTCTGACTTAATAGTTATGTTGGTGAACATATACAGCAGTATGTGGAATGTACAAATTTATAAATATGTTGATTTTTAATAAAAAAAATCTTTTAATTATGTTTCTGTCATTCATTCCTACATACATAAATCCTGGGATGTGAATGGCCAAGTGCAGAAGAAAGGTTCTTCAGTGGTAAATAGAGGCTTCATCTGGGTGACTGACAGAGGTGGTCAGATGAAAAGGCTGAATTAAGCCAATGCAGGCTGTTAATGGAGATAAGCAGGTGTTCTTAAAAACTAGTGAATTTTACTTTTGGAAAGAAGTTTTACTTTGTTTTTACCTCTTCAGTGACTGAATCTGGGTTTTTTACAGATCCAGGTGAAAGCAACTACTGCCACTACAGATTGGGAGGATCTTGATCTGCCTCTGTTGCCAAAGCACTCCCTTCCATGATTAAAGCTGGTGGTTACGTGGAGGCGGGGTCTGGTCAGTGATGGGTGCATGGACATCCTGGAGCAATACAAACAGAAGTACTGAAATGTTTTGAGGGGAGGACCTCGAAACAGGGATGGTGGTGATGTGGGAGCATAGACTGGTGGTTGAGAGCAGTAAAAGCGGATGCTTTTGTCATTGTTTGCAGAGTCACTTCTGGGACCAGGCAGAAAGCTTAATCTGCAGCTTCTCTACTGGGGCACTCCTTAGTAAAAACAAGAATTTAGGGAATATAAAGATGCAAGTGCTACCCCAGTTGGATTGTAGTATTACTAGACATCCTTAATTTAACCTTAGGAGGCCAAAAGCAAAGTTACTGCCAGAGTCTAGCCCGTGTCCCCAAGAAAAGGGGATTATTGTATCCCTGCAATGTGGAAATGAGGCTGGGACTTATATACAGCAGGGAGCTGGTGTTCCTCATCTTCTTCCTCACTGCTCAGGAGTTGTGGCCCTGATTCAGAGCGAGCTTCAGGGCCAGAAAGCCAGGTGTCCCCCTCTTCCCACTTCCAGCAGAAGGGACACCACAGTGGCACTATAGGACCTGATGATGAGGAAACCCCAGGAAAGGGCGGGTGGTAAGGAGACTGTGGTAAACCAAGGAAACCAGTGTTATCTCCAAGGGGAGGCAGCAAGGGAGGCATGCAAAGGATAAGGGCAGAAAATGGAGTAATCTGGGTTTAGGACATGCAGGTGTGACCTAATTCAGCTGGTCTCCAGTCCCACTCTGCATATGCTTGGGTTTCTCCTCTCTGCATCTTCCCTGCCCATAATAGAGAGGAAATCCTGTACATGACCAGAATGTACTGAGGATGCTGGCTAGAAAGGGTAGGCAAGTGGTGGCCTGTGGGTAATGAGAAATGGAAAACTGAATGAAATGTGTCTCAGCCCTGAAAAACCATCACTGGAAGGAATTTAAGAGAATGTGACAGTAACCAGGCAGGGGAGAAGTGGTCACAGCTAGGTTTATGTATTGCCATGGGCCTCTGCACCCTGAGCAGGTGGTATGTCCTTTGCCTGCTACATCCCTCTTTTTCTCTCTCACATGCAGTTTGTGGATGTGATGGTTGTCCTGGCAAACTAAAATGGGCAGACCTCACTGAAACCAAGGTTTAACTTTGGTAAGAATGAATCTCTCACCTTAGTATTTTACTGCTCTTGTGCTAAAAATCACTTGGATCTTTGCATAGGCTGTTTAATCATCAGGAGTTGCTGTTTGTGCAAACAGTAGTCTCGCCTGTCTTTGTTGTTGCATTTTTTTAGCCAAAAGTAGGTTTATATAAAGAAATAACACCATAAAGACATAAGCAGTAGCTACGTGCCATTCAGTCAACTTGGTTGTAGTTGCGAGCGTGGCTTTGACAGTATTGCACTGTTGTGGTTTTATTTGATGTCTTAAAGCCAAATAACAAATGGGAACGTGTTCATTCTCTGGTTTGGTTTGTGCATTAAAAACTCATAGGGTGGTCAGAAAAGTACAGAAACAAAATTTGTGTGGTTTGGCTAGTTCTTGATTTTCAGCTACTTTTCTGAAATCACTGGTTAGACGGTTGAGTGGCTCTTACCAGATGCATAGGTTGTATTATTCTTCTTCATTCAAGTACTCTGGGGAGAATCCTGGATGTCTTATGCCTGAGCTCAGTTCAAACCTCTCAAAGAATCTAGGTGCTCAGGCAGTAGAAGGGTAAGCCCTCAGCTGGGCAACATAGGCACTGGCAATGCTGCAGGCATCTACTGACTGCCAAAGGTGGGTTGTGCGCTGTGTAGCTGGGGAGCCAGCACGGTAAAAATCCAACAGACGGAGTAGGAACTACAGTGAAGGGCTCTTGTTTTGAAGTTCAGGTCTAGGTTCACTTGGCAAGGTTTCAACAGCCCAATCGGGTCAAGTTTGTTCCTTTGGCTGAAGCAAAGGCTGTGGGCACGTTGGTGGGTGCTCAGGATGGTCTTACAGAGAGTGTTTTGGTTGCAAAGGTTGGAGTGCAGCATGATGTGGAAAGGAATGATAAACAAGCATCATTTCATTAGCTCAGCCAGCAGAAAATACACCCTAGAGAGCCCTGGTTTGCATTTCCCCACCCATCCATCCAGTCAGTGGAGGAAAGGCAATGCAGAAAGGATCAGAAAAAAACAAGTTGTGGCTTTGGTATGGTGGGATTTCAGCTAGTTTTGCCTGTAGACAGTGGTTAGAAAATGGTCCATGCTGATCATCCAGATGGCAGCTCCTTCCAAGACAAATAATCAGTAGAGCATAGCTGAGTTTTGGCAGAAGTGAATCCCAAAGGCCCAGTTTACCACAACAACCATAGCTGCAGGAAAGCGTAGGATCAAAGAGGCCAGGGTTGCTAACAGAAAGCTGATAGCTGAATACACAGCAGGTTTTCAGTAGGTAATGAAGCTGATAATAATAGTGCCTAAAAATCCAATAGCAGTCATGAACAACATTAGCATTGCCTATAATTGCCAATAACCCCCTGAAGATACTGCCTTGTCAACATGGTGCTTGCATGGAGTGGGACCTGACCATCCCAATGTGTGTTAAAATCCTAGAAAAATTTAGGGTGGCTGGGTTCTCCAGTAACGGTGTTCTCCAAGACCATCTTGAAGCAGGGTCAACCTGTGTCAGGTTAGTTGTCTTTAGACCAGTGCTGACAAGCTTGAAACCAGATTGGGAAGGGTCCAAATGTCCTGGTCAGCTCTTTGCCAGAGGAATGTATTGCTTAAGCAGCCGCAAGACTCTGTGGTGGCTAAATGGCTAAAAGGTACGTCTGTCTTGGAGGAATGGTTTGAGGGTTTTTTTTTTCAGATATTCCAGAAAGACTGAATAAACAGGGATTTTCTAGAAAATAAGAAGCTACTGATGACAGCTTCAAGAGTGTCTGCTCAGTGTTTCTCTGACCTGGAGAAGTATATTCAAATAAAATGCAATTTTTTTGTATCTGTTTGAAAGTCACAGACTGCATGCAAGAATGATTCAATCCCTTTAGTCCCTGCAACGTACAAGGTTACTCTGCAGTGTCATTCCAGAAGGCTGCCAGAGTTTGACAGAAGTACGGGTTTTTCTGCTTGAACCACAAGCAGTTGAAGATGGGGAGGGAGGAGCACAGGATAGATTTGTGTCTGCTTGTTAAAAAAATGTTATACACTGGAAATTTATATTTTCAAAGCAGAAAGAAGGTTTTCATTTCTGTACTTGTTTGATCCATCTTTAGGTTTTAACTTATATCTTATTTCAAAGCATCTCTGGCCTATTGTGGCACACTGATTTGTCAAGCAGAAGCTTTAGTGTTCCTCCTTCAAAACCTTCCCAAAAGCTCTTGTTCTGGATAGCAGCCACTCAGTACCTCCCCCCCTAGATACTCCAGCCAGCATGCCAGGACTGTTTCTGACAGCACTTGCTCATTCTGTAATGCTGACTGGCCATAGAAATCTGACCGTCAAAACTAAAAACTAGAAACTAAAGAAATCTCAGTCCCAGAAGAAAGGAAGTCTCTTCTTAAGCTTTTGATTTTCCCATCTGCCTGATATCAAGTCACTTACAAGTGTGCATACAAATAATCACTTCTGCTGATAACTTTTCTCCCCATGGAAGGAAAACCAGAAAGACTTTCTTTGTTGAAGTCAGGCCATGAGAGGATTCGAACGCAGCCAAAAAGAAGATCTGCCAGGGCCTTTTTTCAAAGCAAATACCTGTGAAAAGCACCAAGAGGGCTCTGAATGCAAAAGCTGGACTTCAGGAAATTGTGAGCTAGAACAATTTTAAAATGGAAGAAGCTCATGAATTGAGTAGGGAGAAAGTTTTCAGGGTTGGAAAGCAAATCCCCCACCTTGTGTCTTGTCAGGTCAGGTTTTGACTTTGTGTTAGATTTCAGAACAGACTTCATTGCCTTCCTAAATTGCGAAGCCCCCTCCACCGAGTCTCTTCTCACTCCCTTTGGGATAAGCCCCACTGCTGCTGCTCTCAGGGGCTGCCAGTCTCTGCTGTCCCCACAGGCTCCTGTCAGTCCCTGGCCAGCTTGCTCGCTTGCTTCCCTTGCTTGGCTGCACCTTGTTCTCCAGGCATCTTCCCTGGCTGAAGAGCTGTGTGGCGCTCGGGGCGGTGCAGGCTGTGCCCTGCCCGGTGGGCTGCCTCCACCGGGGTTTGGCCACAAGTCCCCTCAAGACTTATATCAAAACTTTGTGCAGTTTGGTATTAAGCTTTAGTAAAATCCTAGAAAATAAAGTAGATGATCAGAGGCTGGAACCCCTCTACAGTGAAGACAGGCTGAGAGAGTTGGGGTTGTTCAACCTGGGGAAGAGAAGGCTCCAGGGAGACCTTATAGTGGCCTTCCAGTACCTCAAGGAGACTTACAAGAAAGCTGAAGAGGAACTTTTAACAAGGTCATGTAGTGATACAACAAGGGGTGATGGCTTTAACTGAAAGAGAGTAGGTTTAGATTAGATGTAAGGAAGGAATTCTTCACTGAGGGTGGTGGGACACTGGAACAGATTGCCCAGAGAAGCTGTGGCTGCCCCCTCCCTGGAAATGTTCAAGGCCAGGTTGGACGGGGCTTTGAGCAACCTGGTCTAGTGGAAGGTGTCTCTGCCCATGGCAGGGGGGTTGGAACTAGATGGTCTTTAAGGTCCCTTCCAACCCAAACCATTCTGTGATTCTATGATAAAAATAAACAGAGGTTCCTGACTTTATTAAACAATGTCACATTAAATGAAGAACAAAGCTGTGCTCTAACACAAGAATTCAGTCTCTTAGCAGCAATATCTTTTTGTGTTGAAATGTTTTCAGACACCCACTATTTTAATGAAGTCTCCATAGCGAAATGTCATCTTTAATGATTTCACTAAGGAGACAATGGCTATCAAGTCAACTTACTGTTTTAATACCGAAAGGAGTCTGAAGGCATTCATAAGCAGTCCTCCCAAATTCTGTCCAGATCTATGTGAGGAAGTCAAGGGAGCAGCTCTGCTGCATGTGGACTTACATCATACAGTAAATAGCAGGTGCTGTTTTCGTGCAAAATAAAAGTTTTAGACAAGATCTCCTGAATCAAAAACTGAATCCTGAAGACATCCTTCTGAGCTGAAGCAAAACTCTCTAGTAGCAAGATTTGGGCTGAGAGGAATGGGGTGAGGAGTGGCAGTGCTTAATTGCTGAACTATTTTTAGAGGAATAATATTTATCAGATACCTTCAACTTCATTTTCATTCTTCCTCATCTCCAAAACCCCAAACCAATGACCCCTCCCACCCAGAGCATGATGGATATTTGACAAATGTGCAGGGATCTGGGCTGTTCCTCATTTCTTATCTCCAAGCCCCCCCGGATCTAGCCAGAGACCCTGGCAGCAGGGTGACAAAATAGCCAGTAGCATTTGGTAGCGGAGGTGACAATTACATCTAAACATTCTCATTTATTTCATGCCACCAACATGACATCAAAACACTAAAACTACCCAGCCTATTTGGGCATTTCTCTTAACTTCATAGCATTTTCCTAAAGAAGAAAAAAAAAATTTTAAGTCTAATATTTTGAGGGTGAAGTTCATGCCAGTTTCGGGCAACAAATTTTGTTGACTGTGGGTTTCTTGGCCCATTCAGGCTGACCTCCATCTCTGGTGGAGGTAAGTTGAGGGAAGTGAAGGAAAAGAGAAGCACTATCCATTTTTTTCATCATGTCTTATCTAGATGCTTTAGTTCTGGTATAACATGGCACCTACGTGCTGTGTGCTCTCTGCAGCACGGGGTCAGACCCATCACAGAAAACTTAAAAAATGTCTTGTTCAGGTAGTCACAGCAATGGAAATCATAAAAAAACCCAGCAACTTTGATATGCTCATTTTATGCGTCGTTACCTGCTGTTACTTTACACAACTGTCCTCCTGCTGTCGGAGCTCTGGCATACAAAGAGCTTTTTTTTCTGTTCTTTGTCACATTTGAGGGGAAGAAAACTGTAGCTGAGGTAGAGAAGGACCTCATTTCTCCTTGAATACTGTCATGCTGTACCAGTGAAGTGATGGTGATGGTGCTAAAACTGTGCTCTTGCTGACTGTGCTTTCCAGTAGGTAGTATAATCACACTGTAATCAAAGCAGGTGGCACCAGTACAAGTGTGAGTCCTCACCAGTATAGCTTTGCCCACTGCAGGTCCCCGGTGCTGCAGAGAGAAAGGACTAGCTCTGGCACTGCGATGGGCACATAGTTCAGAGGCAACCGTATCGCGTCCTCAGCTGTGCAGCAACATGTGTTGTTTACAAGGCTGTCCTTCACTCGGCCTTTTCCAACGGAGGTTTTCTTTCAGCCAAGTCCAACAGCAGGTGGGAGGCACCCAAGGGGAGACCCATGCAACAAATAAGCTGCTCTTAAAGCACACTGACTAAGAGACTCACCAAAGACCAGTACAAATTCTAGAGTCCCATGCACCCTACAGCAGAGCAATAACAGTAGCATTAAAAAAAAAAAAAAGACTGACTCGCAACATCCAGACTACTTGGTGAGGCCCCCAGACAACTGCTCTCACACTTGACCTGTTTGTTCCATCGAATTACCCAGTCTGGCCTCAGGAGCAACATGTTTCTGCTTGTTCTGATGGCACCAGTAAAGGTCACCAAACAAATCCACACAATCTAAAAAAGACTAGCAGTTTTATCTTTAGCGGCATAAAGAGGTGTGTACCACATGGAGGCAACATTTATTCAGGTTCATGCTTGCCACTCTATGTGCTTTCTTACAAGAAAATTTCAGAACCTGCATATGTGTCTTCCAAAAGATGGGTATATTTTTTCTCTAGTGTAAGCATGGAAAATAATTTTCCAATCTTAGCTAGCGCTGGAAAGAGCACTAACACTGTGGAGTTATGCTACTAAGAAGCCCTTATTCCTCCCTGCTCCTCACCCTTTGGGACATTTCTATTATGTTTGCTGTCTCCCACTATGTTATTTTAAAGTGTGTGGTCTGTATTTGTGCAAGCTCCGTTCCTGCATACCCACCACATAAAGCTGATTAATTCACCCTTTCTGAAATTATGCACACTGCATCAATATGATATCAGTATTTCACCCCTTAAATAGTGTTTTAAGAAAGGTCGCAATACTTTCCCCCATTAATAGTACTTTGGAAACACTGAAAAAAACCTACACCCACAGAAAATGTCAGGAATCTCATCAAAGTGGTGTGAGTTTAAAAGCAAACTCATACCTGAATAATTTCAGTGTTTTAAGTAGTTATATGTATTATTCAAGGTTCAACACAATTCAGACTGGCTTTTACAGAGAGAATGCAAGAGAACAGCTACAACAGAGCAAGAGACCCAGGAGTGTCTGTGGCTGGTCAGTGTGCACAAGCAATCAGAAAGGCAGGGAGAGGGAGAAACACTCCAAAGGAAGACTAAGGAAGAAATCAGCACAACATGTCTTAGCAGATAAATTATAGAAACAGCATAAAAAATCCAGAGATAAGGCTGGAGTGGGCTGGCAGAATGGGGAAGGGAACAAAAGCCAAGGTGAAAAAAAAGGAAAGACAGAGGGAAAATAGTATTATGCAAGTATCCCCCTGTGCCCACTCAGATCTTAGGACTACCGTTCCGGCTGGAGACACCCACACGTGCCCCTGGGGCTTTGAAAATGTTGCCCCTAAGAGGCAAATGAAATCCCTCCTGCTGCTCTCCTCCTTGCCTCCCCTCCTCCCCTCGGCTCATCCCGCCTGCAAGTCTCACACTGCATTCTCAAGTGCATTGGCTCTATTTTCACCCTGACCTCTCTGTGCTGGTTGCTGGAAAGGGCCAGGGGCTGTACATAACTCAAGACTTTCATTGTACAGCCATAGCAGCACTATCTCAGTGATATGTCAAAGTTTTACCGGGCCAATTCATTAGAAAGGTTTATTTACAACTTCAAATATATACAAAAAGGACAATAACAAGCTTACTTAATGATTGTGAAACAGACTTAATGCCATTTAATTACTGCACCTGTACCAAAAGGCAGAAGGAAAAATATAATTAAACACCAGAATTAGAAAGGGAGGGGAGGCGGGGGGGTGGGGGAAGAGTCTAATAATAGCTACTTCACCAATAAACATAAAGGTTAAAAGTGGAATCCCCAGAATTTCAAAGTCAAAATAAATTTGTAAAAGTGAAAAGGTTAGAGGCAGAAAAAATAATAATCAGGCAGCAAAAGGTAAATAATCTATTAATCATGCACATCTGCTGAAGCAACTGAGCAAGCAGGATGCTCGTCTGGCTGCAGAGCAGCAACGGTGATAGCCGGCGGCAGCAGCCAGCACAGCCAGCCCTGCCCCACGGGTGCTGGGCAGCACCTTGGCCTACAGCAGCCTGGTCCATCGCCTGCTACCAGAAAAGACCACTGAAACAGGGTAATTAGAAATAGGCACTAGACACAGTTCCTATAGGAAATGCTGTGCTTAAAGGGGAGAAGCATATGGTAAGAGACAAAACTCAGCAGATAAGGCTAGACAGATGCCCGTGGAAAATCAAGCATGACTGCAAAGGTGAAAATTGCAGGCAAAGGAGTGTTAGCCAGCCTTGTAACCACTGACACGGCAGCCTCACTTCATCACCAACCTTTTTCAGTTTCCTTCTTGCAAAAACAATTGGCAGGGCCCTGACGTGCATGAAAAAGAAGGATGCTGTCTTTACACTGAGGTTAGCCGTTTAAGGCAGCTTGTTGCATTTATTTCAAATGTTTGTGTTTTAGGTCTGTACAGCCAATTAATGACCAAAATGCATTTAGTTCTTCAGAATGTGGCTGAGGCTTGACCTGCTGTGGGTGTGCAGTTTTAGCCAGCCGATGTATCACCCTGACTCTCTCAGAGATGGGGGTTCACCATGTGCAAGGCCCTTGGCTTTGTGAGGTGCTGCCACACAGTTTGTGCTGTGTTTGTTTCAGAGAATGGGGTGCGGGCACTGGCAGTTCCTATGAGCTTCTACACAGGCAAGGACAGCTTCTGTGTTCACAGCATTAAAACCTTATGGACCCAACACACGCCAGAGCAAAACAAACTGGGGCACCAGTCCTTACAGAACAGTTTTAATACCTTGAAAATTCACAGTGCCCACCACATGTAATCTGCAATGATTGGAGCTGAGGAAGAAAACATGAGTGGATCTGGAGCTGTAGCACTTCGCTGGCAGAGGAGTTGAGGCCACACAATTTTAGCACTGGAGAAGCCAAAATCCATCCCAGGCTGCCTCTGAAGCCTACGTTGGTTCACATAGAATGTATGTTTCCCAGTATTGACTTTAGACCACTTTTTCCCTGATAATAATTCAATTCAGGACACTTTCCCCGCTGTTCTTTGATGGTTACTTATAAGCTGAAGGGTCTCCTGATGAGCACGTTTCGTCTATCCTGGAATAGGTGACATGGGTCTCTAGCCTGGATTAAACAAGTTGTGTCTGTCCTAGATGTTCACACCTTTCACACCCTTTGTTAGAAACCTCTGCTGTCACAACTATTCAGCCAAAAAGTAGCTAATTTAGTTTATTTTTAAAGCTAATTGCACTAGCACATTATCCTTTTAATTTTCTTTTTAAAATTTTGAGTTTGGTGTATCAACATCCTAGGTGTGGAAACTGCCAAAATTAAAAGAGATTTAGCAAACTTCAGATACCCCTAGGAATGACAATATCTGCAACAAGACATAAGTAGGGAACTTTCAAACCAGAAGGGCTCTGGGAAGAGCATTACATTGATTCAGATCCCAGAGAGGTAAACTTATGGAAATATGTTACAGTAACTATAACTACTCAGCACTTCAGTGAGTGTAAGGTCAAAGAATGGAGCACATTTCAAGTCTCAGAGTGTCTACTTTCACACAAGGGAAACATTAGTGGCTTCTGAGGTCTCCTTCAACTTTTCTGGCTTTTAAATTTTAAAATAAATTAAAAGGTTAAAAAAAATTACTAATCTTCTGAGGAAACCTGTTTCAGAGGATGAGACACAACACAGAAACATTCTTTTTCTGCAGGGTACATGGAGTTGAGCATTGCAAGAACCTGTGGAGGCATGAAAGTGTTGGCTTTTGACACAAATTTATCAACTCCTTCCCTGCCAACTTGTAGGGAAAAGTGCCTGCGGACAAACATTTTTGGAGTCGTGGAGTAAACAGACTCCAGTGCTGCTTCAGGCTTCAGCACAGCTTTCTCTGGCCCCACACAGGGAGTGAGGGGCAGGAAAAAAGAATCTCTCTCACACCCCACTGCCTGCATCCCGGAACAGCTTCTGCCCTGGTGTGGGCATCACTGCGTCCCTGAGCAATAACCTCCAGGGTTATCTGTCTGTCAAGGCAGCCTACTGAAACGTGAGGTGTCTGTTGAAACGAGCCATTTTATTTTACACTGTTCTGAAGCAGAGGAGGTGTGTACTCCACTGTGGGTGTACCTTTTGGTCACCCTTCCTTGGTGTCTTTCCTGACGTGGTCCTGAGGGTGGGAGGGAACGTTTGTCCCCATGTCATTTAAATAGCATGCAGTGTCTTGGCTCAAGGTATGCACTTACCATGATGCTCTGTTCGGTTTGTGTTCATGTGCTTTGCCTGGCAACCTAACCCACTGCAAAAGACCCTGTTCTCTGGAGGTTTGCTAAATCATGTATTTTGCTTTTTAATGTTGGAGGTGACGAGATACCACCAGAACCAGTCATCTGATGTAATAAGACAGGAAAAAATGTTGCAATAAAACCCATGATGATACTGAACAAGGAATGAAATCAGGTCAACCCCCTAAGATCTTGTTCACTAGGTCTTAGAGAATAATACCTTTGGATAAATTAGAGCACATTTATAAAAATACTTCCACATGCCAATTTTTTGGTCTAAATTCGTAATGAGAAGGCTGATCCCTTTATAGGATCTCAATGCTGAGATGCACAAAGAACCCTGATTTAGCAAGGCACTTACACAGAAAAGCAGTATGATATTACAGTGGTTTGATAATGGTCATGAAGATTTTACCCTAAGGGAGGTAAAGATTTGGACTTGGAAGGGAAAGGTCTTTGGCATAAGGGCAGTCAGTGTATTTTTCCTGCAGAGACTAGTCCCTTCAAGTCCTTTGAGCAATGCATGATAAAACATTTTTTTACCTCAAAATTCTCTGGACTCCTGCAACATGAAAAACGTGAAGCTGATTTTCAAGCTAGCTATTGTGCTCGAAAGACATGTAGGGAGCCATTGAGAACCATTTGAGGGGACATTTCCAGCTTTAGACTACAAAGTAAACAAAGAGAAAATCAGGTTTGTTTCTGGGGCAAGAAGGAGTTTAGTAATTCTCCCTTAACTCTAACACTGCAGAGACACGTTCCTAGACAGAAGCACCACTCCACCACAAGAACACCTAACGGGCTACTCAAAGGCCCACAAAAGTATCTTTAAAAAAACTTTAAACTTTTTGGCATGAGGACTAAGAAGTCTGCAAGTGTGTCAAATTAATTGATGACGGTTAATTCAGATCCCCCATATTGTACACAGACATAGTTGTTCTCAACCTAGCTCCTGGATACTCTCCCTACCAATGCTTAAGGCAAATCAGAGTGTTCTTCTGCAAAGAAGCTTTTTTTCTCTCTTACATATGAAGCAATAACATGTAACCATAAGGTACCTGAATTTATCAATGTTTCAGGTTCAGTTGCAAGCAAGTCTTACTTTAAACAGCTATCTTAAATTAGGTGCTTTAGAAAAATTAATTATAAAAAAATCACTTAGATGATTTAGCAAAAAGAAGTTTCCCCAGTTTAAAGATTTGATATAGAAACTGTAATAATGAACTAATTAAAAAAAAGATCCCACGTGCACTACCTTGGAAGCAAAGCCTCTCCAATCACTTTTTTCTTGGTATTAGCATTGTTGTACTAAGCTAGATCTCTTTTCCAGAGAGTTGAAGTTACAGGGGGGTTATCATTAATCAAAAGCAAAAAAAATTTGAAGATTCAGAATAAAAAGTATCCAAATCTATTGAAAAGACAACTGGAGGACACAGACCTGAGAAGCAGTTATGCTAAAAATGCCGGTGCTACAGATCCACAGGTGAACATTTAGCATCACACTCTGCTGTAGGGTGGCAAAGTCACTACAGTGACTATGGAAAAAAAAGGCTGATGAATTGCAACAGCCATGTTTTCCCTGTGAGGTTCAGAAGCCAACTTCACAAACTGCTCCTGTGCAGGAAAGCAGCAAAGCAGGACATGTGGGCTTGGTGTGCGTGTGTGTTCCCCTTCTCAACAAACTAAACAGGAAAAGACGTGGTGAATTATTTCGTAGAAATCTGCTTTTCACTGAAAAAACTCATTCAAAGAACTGAGAGTTCAGCATAATCAAAGTAACATGGAGGCTTTTTTGTCTTAGAAAATTTTTTTTCCTGTTTTTATGACCACATGTCACAAGCAGTTTATATCATTAACGTCAGTGTAGCAGAAACTTGTTTCCATGGTGCTTTACTAGTACTCAGCCACGGCAATTTTATATTTAACAATAATTCCTAAGCCCACTCCTCTACCTGTGTGAATGCATAGAAAGTCTCTTCTGGTAGCTCTGGTAACCTCTTCTAGCTCCATTAACTTTGCCTGCTTGTCTACCACTCCCCCCCCCCAAGTCCTTTGCCTCCGATGCAAATAATTCCCAGTGGAAGGTAGCCTATGCTCAAAACTGGCTTTTCATCCCTGAATAAGGGTCCATGCAAATTAGATGCTTAGCTAAGTAAAAGCCAACTTGCTAGATACCAGTAAAATTATGTCATGGAAACAGACCCCTGTAACCTGCTTTTGCTTTTACCCAACCGCTTCTCAGACATGATCACAACAATAGCAAATTAACTTTAGGGAAAAAAAACCCTGACAGGGCAAAGATGCTCAGGCAATATTCAAATGAACCACTTAACCTTTTGGTACTAAAAGCTTCCTGCAATAATGAAACATTAGTCATTAACTCAATGTGCTTTGTTACATATTAGACAAGAGCGCACATTCAATTTAGCACTCACATATACTTAGTGACAAAGAGCCATCTGTGTTGACTACAATCTCGAGTTCGGGAAGTGTGCTGTGAATGGCACTCCAGTCTAGTAAAGCTCTGGTGTATGGGGAAAAATACACAACAGCCAGTACGTCATGGGAAAAGGTGATCCAGAGAGGAGAATAATCCTGTTTATGAGGTTACTTGCCCTCCTTCAGTGCTATCTATCCTCTGCAAGTACAAAGGAGAACTGAAGTAAAAGAGCTCTGCCTAGCTAGTGGGCAGGCAAGGAAACCTCTTGCCCAAAGTAGGGTATTGCCCATGCTGTCTGCATGGTTTCAGGAATGAGTTGCAGCATCTCACTCCTTAAACCGACAGTTACAATTCACAAGGTCACTGGACGGCACAAGCATCGTAAGAGAAGCAGTGATTGCGTAAGCCCCTGAAGCGTTGACTCAGGGGCGCTGAGAAGAAGGGGAAGAGAACGATGACTTTAAAATTTTTGACCAATTAAGCACCTGAACACAAAGGCTGCATGAATGGGACCTATATGTAAAGTGTGCCGAGTTCCTTCCTGAGTAAAGGAAAAAAAGGAAGACTAGATTTATTGGCTGTCAAAAATTCACTTTTGTCTTCTTGTGTTCAATCCAGAAAATTAGTGTGTAATCCTCTTCCCCACTGGCCTCTGTTAGCCCTTACTGGCTGCCCGTTCACCTTCACTGAAGTGGTTATTAGTTGGCAGCTAACGTCAGTGTGGTCCCATCTATTCTTCATTATTTGATAATGAGGGAAAAAACATCCTGACAGACCTCAGCTGGTCACCTGGCAAGCACAGCTGTTAGCCCAGAGCACATCAGTAGATCCTCAAACAAAGGTTCTTCAAAATATCCAAGTCTGAATTTCATTTACTGTATGATAAATAAAAATTTCAAGATGAGCTTCTGAGGTGTAAAACAATCTATTTCTTTGTTTGAAACGTGTGCATTAATATACCCATAAATTCATGTTAAAATAAGAAATATTATTTGGCTAGCATCACATGTATTTCAATTGCCTGAAATTTTTCTTCTTGTTCCACAAGAACTCAGAAAGGGCTTTAGACAGCTCCTGACCAAGACACAGTACAAGTGTCATCATGTTTAGCTTTAATGATATTGCTCTGGGCAAGGTCAGCTATTTCATATTGCTCTGTCAAGAAAAGAAAACATATAAGCAATAAGATCTGAAAGGTTTCAGGCCTTCTGGGAATCCTCCGTGTAAGGATCACTACAGCAGAAAGTCTCAACAGGAACAGCAACGAAAATATGTGGCAAGAGGAACAAGCTTCTACAGCATAAATTTATATTTTCAATTATTTCCAAGTCCTTTAGACTCAGAGAAATGCTTTTACAATTTCTGCTGAGCCTTATAGAGGGCTTCTCATCAGCTCTTGAAAATTCAGGGGCTTCTTTAGCTTTACAAGTTCCTTATTTGTGACATATATCCAAGCCCATCATGAAGTAGTTCATATTCAGAAAACAGCATAATTCATTTTCTGAAAGCAAACTAAGTTTTACAACCAAAATCCCTCTACTGTGAGCCATGATTTCTGTATATTTTGGGTTTCTGTGTGAGCTAGTTGCTCCTTTCTTCCCAAGGACAGAGACTATCTCTACTAAATCTTGGAAAGTCTACGGAAACTTTGCAGATGTGAATCACAGGAGTCTTCAGCTGATGTCTTCTGCTAGAAGATGCCAGACAGAAACATACACATGTTAAAACCAATTGAAAAACAGCAAGAGAGGATTTGCTACTATTTGTTCTGGATCTCTTACTACAAAAATTTTTTTCAACTACTCCTCTACAATACTGGCTGCTTAAAGTCACCCTTGCCAGCCACAGTGAAGAGCTGAGAATACATTAAATGCCAAAACATAAAGCTGAATACTTCTTGTCACAGTACATTATGATATGATGATAGTGCTTTTTCTGAATTGTTCCATTAGAAAAGCTATTCTTAGGGGAAAAAAACTGGTTAGCAGTCAAAATATTAGGAAGAATTCTTAGTAAATGCCGCCTTTAAAAGTCTGCCAGAATAGTTATGGAGATTGCACATATATGGAATAAAAAACCAAACAGTTTTATTCTAATATCTATCTTTAGCTGTGTTTAACTGAAAAATTTAATCTACATTAGTAATTTATAGGCCAACAGAGCAAAGGGGGGAAAAATGTACATTTTTTAGAAGCATTCATGGTTTTGGCCAGTAATAAATAGTTGTGTTAAAGGTAACTAATAAAATTAATAATTAACTGAAGATGCATGAGAAATGCTCAGGAGAAATATGAACAGGCACTAGCCTGAGGAATGAGAAGCTGTGGAAACATCAATCCTACTTCAGCCATAGCAGTACAGTTGCACGGTGTGGAGACAGGACATCTGACCTCAAACAAATTTTAATTCTAAAAGTTGCACTGGAGTGCAACCTATAAGGGAGGAATGAACAGAGCTGGTTTTAAGAACTCGCATGGCCTCATGCCTGCAAGTTATTTGGGTTATTGTGACTGGTTTTACAGATTCACAAGTCTCTGCACTTTATGACTATAGCACACGGCATCAAGTTCAGAATCCCAAATATTGAAGTTCAGTAGCAAAGACAACACAGATCCCAACAGATTGCCCTGCTACCTGAAGATATCCTCTCCCTTTTGCAAAGAAAAGCAAAGCTGTATGGTCAGAGCCAACACAGGGCAGTTCTTGTGTGCAGGAGTGCTGCAGAGACAGATGCCAGGGAGCCTACAGACAGCTTCCCTCTGCGTAGTTACCAATGATTTAATCCCTGGGAAAGCTCTCAGGAGGCACTGTCAGTCTAAAGGTTATGGTCCAGTCAGGGAGCTCCAGGAGTGTGAAATATTGAGACTTGGAAACTAAACACGGCACCATCATGGCTGTTACCAACACTGCTGTGGGACGTTGCTGGTTAGCAAATGTGGCTGGTGTCCTACAACCGACCCTCTTCAGAAGTATGTTATCTTAAGCCAGGGGAATGAAACAGGATTCTGGTTCATTACTTAGGTTCTGGGTATTTTTCTCATTTAACAAATCAGCACCCTCCCCAGACCCACCTCCCCTAAATCTGTCCGTTTAATGCAAGAACAAGAAGCAGACTGTAACCCCGGTGTGCTTCTCCTCATACTCTGCAGCACCCTCCCTCCAAGTCTCTCTTATGTGCTCCAAAAGTTTTTAAGGCCCACTGGCAGCTGCATAGTTACTTTTCTCACTGACTGGCAGAACATAATTTCTGTTATTAATTCATATTCATGTATAATACTTAATCCACAGCTCTGTACTGTTTCCCCAACTCACTGTACTTGGCATGTGGACTGTACTACGTATTGTTCCTGAGAATCAGTTTGGGCACTGAGCTGAATTTCCACAGGAAGTTTCTGCCCAGCACTTCCCAGCTCCTTTCTGAAATTCCTGTTAAAAACTGAAGACTGGCATTAGATTATGGCGATTATTACCAACCGATGCTTTAAGCGTTGATGCTGTAATTGCATCACCATTGCAGTGGGGGAATGGCGCACTGCAATGAAACCAGGAGAGCTGGGCTAAGAGAGCAAGGCCAGCCTTTCTCTTCAGAAGTAAAGACAGTATGTGTACTCATTACCAGCAAATTTTAGCTCCTGTGGCTCTTCTTTCCTCAGCATGGTCCCAGTCCAGGACTGATGGGATTGCTGACAGAGTCAGGCACTGCTCCCACTGAGTGTGGGTGAGAGAGTGGCCCTAAGCAAGGACAAGTGAAAAGTTCTATCCCAAACAGGGGTCATGCTTGGATGCCTGAACTCACTAAATAGTAAATACCTCAAGAACCTGGTCCAAGATATTAGATTTGAGGTGGTTTTCAAGAGGCTGTAGAAGACTCTCCACGTGCTTAGAAGCCTCAGCAGCTTCAGAAATTGGGACTGCCATTGCTGGTCACCTTTAGGGGTACAGGCAGTGCCATGGCCAGTACCTCACTGCAGCTCAGGTGTGCTAAATGCCAGGATCCAAAATTCACTGCAGTAGACTCAAATAGGCCTAGAGGAGGCTTTTGAGCAAGGTTTTCCACAGCTTTGGTATGAGTTGGATGATCTTCAAGGTCTTTTCCAACCTAGATGATTCTGTGATTCTGAGTTTGTTGCTCATTTCTGAGCTGTTCAGAGGTGGGATCCAGCACCAGGTGCACTGCCGGGGACCTGCCTGCCTCCCCTCTCTGAACCAGCACCTCTGGGAGACCTGGCCAGGGGCAGACCCTGGGGACCACTGGTGGCCTGCTCCGTAGCCGTGGGCTTTGGTGGGTGATTTCCACAATGGTCCACTGGAGGACAGCAAGTGTCTACGTACATAACATACATATACCTGCACAGGACATTTGGAAAGGATTTCTCACTGAATTTGGGACATTCCTGCCAGTCTTCAAATCAAAAAAGTTGTTCAACTCTTTAAGAAGGTGGGTTTCCAAGTTTGGCTTAAATATGCACTATGTATTTTATCAATGCATGTTCAACACATACATATGATTTCATATTTGCATTTATATATAAATACATATGCACCTATATATAACTATATAATTGTCATTCTTAATGACTGATTTCTATAGAGCAGTGAAATAGGCATCATGTGGTTGTCTCATACCATTATAACAAAGCTTTTCCAGATTTGTGGGGGGTAGAGGGGGGAGAGGAGAGGGAAAGAAGAGAGAAACTGCGTGTGAATATTTTTGTTTGGGGGGATTGGAGGCATTTAAGGGACCTTTACAAAAATCACATTTAAGAGACCTCTCGTTCATCTCGCGAATAGTACAACAACAGATTGCAGGAAATGATAATTATCTCCTACTACCACTTGCTGGTACCCTATAAAATATTCTTTTAAAATATCTAATGCGTTGAGGTGTGTCAAGTAGCTTTTTCACCACATGATGTGTGATAAACAGGATATCTCTCGTAATCAGAAATCTAAAGCATGCGGAATGTAAAGATTAAAAGAGCAGTGTTTTTCTTTAAATGAATGTAATCAATGCGCTTATTAGTTTGCTGCAGCAGAAGGAGGGAGTGGGTGGGTGTTTCAGAGTTGGCACATGTCTATTTGGCAACAGTGAATAGCCTGAGTGTTTATAGAGAGAGCTCTGTGGAATCCCTAGATTCTGCAGATTTCCTTACCAATTTTGTCTCGGATAATTAAGGATTTTAAATAATAAAAGAAAAAGTTAAAGAGGAAGTACAAGCTCCAGCTGGATCAAATAAAAAATAAATAAAAAAAATAAAAAAGAAGGGTTTTTAAATTCTCAATATTGCCTTAAAACTAAAAATCAGCACTAAAGCACAATTTGGCTCTTAAAAGTAACTATGGAAAACTGGCACCTGCTTCCTCAACAGATCTACTCCCTGGATGTATCCAGAGATATATCTTCTTAAACTAGTGATTTAAAAAGTTTCTACAGCTGTTGGACCTTCAAGACACAACACATAAATGGGACAGGATTGAGCTGGAGACTTTCTGGTCCATACCTGGCCAAACTGCATCACTGCTCTGACCTAAATCCTCAGCCACAGGTTCAGATAAAGTTGTTAAGCCATGGTGATACACAAGCAACAACCCCAATGTCTTCAAATCCCACCCTTTCCTTCAAGTAAAGCTAAAATGTTACAGCTACCCTCCTTGTCCATAATGAAAATGTATGTAGGTTTGCACAAATGATGCCTAGTCGCTCTTTGGTCATGCCTGGGAATAACTGTGGCAGACCTCCAGCTGGGACAAAGCCTCCCTCTCCTGCCTGGTGAGCAGGACAACTCGGGCTTAGGCACCGTGACCCCATCGCCTGTGGGAGGAAACTTCTCAGTGCAACAAACTGGCTGTAGCGTTACCGCCGCTTTCATGCACACGAGGCTCCTGGAGAGCCAGCATGGCTGCCGCTGCTGCCATCAGGGAGGAGGTGAAGACAGAGAAAAAATATTGGTATTTTTTTGAGGAAGGACTGCTGCCACCTCTAAGCAGCAGTTGTTCGTTGTACCTCTCCAGCACTGCTACTGGCAGCAGAAGCAAAAGGCCTCACTAGCTCTCCTGCCCCACCTTTTCTCCTTTCCGTGGCCCAGCCCATCCTCTCAGCCTAGAAACATTACTCTCTTTCATCTACAATTACAAAAAGCCATAGGCCAGTTTTGACAACCAGCTAAAAGTTATGTAGCCATATTAGGTTCAAAAAAGCCTGTTGAACTAAGCCTTTGAAGGGCTGGTGGCCAACTCAGAGAAGAAAAGGAGGCAGCGCTGTTCTTCTCTGAGAGCAGCATCTCTGGTGCTATCGGACCTGAGTACTTGGCTCAGGACACGGCACAAGGGCAGCAGCATGAGCTGCAGGCTGCCTGCAAGCAGCCACATGGGTGGACAGGCAAGGTCAGGGTGCCAAGCATTAGCACTCTCTTATCTGGATTCTCTACTGAAAGCTTGGATGCTGTCAGAAAGACCAAAAGCTAAATAGACATCCAGTGCCATTCTCACTGTTCAAGTGTACCCAATTCCTGCAGCTCATGGTCAGGTGGTAAGCAATTTCTCTAGTCACATACGAGCTCTGGAAAGGAGCAAGAGCTGAACTATTTCCCATGTCCTTGCCCAGCACCATAAGAACTTCTTCTTAATTTCAATATTATTCTGAATTGCTCCAGCCTTTATAGCCGTATGACTTCCCTAAGTCATAATTATAGCATTGTTATCAAATTAGCTTAAGAAATAAGTTATTCTTTTTAACAGAAAGAATAAACTATCTTCCCTAGTTCTAAAACATATAATATATGTGTACAATACCTGGATGCATGTGTGTGTCTATAAATATGCAGATCACACTATTTTATTATTAAGTGGTAGTATCTGGTTGACCAGAATCTGTTTCCTACTTTTACCATGACTAAAAGAGACTGATAATCTTGGGCAATTAATTATTTTGCCAGTTATATGAAGTTACAAGCTAAGTAAAACCAGCAGCAGTTCAGAATGGGGAAAAATCTGTATATTGTAAAGATGCTTTATCTGATTTTGTCCAGTCAGTGGCTAAAGGAATTATATAAAACAGTATTCAGGAAAAAAAAATACATTTTTTTAAATGCATACCTACTAGGTGCACTTTGCTTTTTTTTCTTTTTAAAATTTAATATTCGGAAAGTTACACTGAGCCACTAAACCACAGAAAAACACCGTAATTCCCATATCACAGCTCTGCCAGACCCCCCTTAAGGAGGCTTCTTCTTTCCTGTGAGCCAGCTCCTCCCTAGACACTGGCACCCACCTCCAAAAAAGAAAGATTATGTTCTTTTATAATCTCTCCAAGAGCCACTTCAATACACTTATATCAGACCCAACATCTAACACTGGTTTAAAGTAATGTTTGCTTTAAGGCCACTGCATGAGGCTTCTCCCCACTTAGAGGCATCCTGTTACCTGGGAAAACACCGATACAGATACAACAAGGGACCTGCAAGAGAAATGGCAAAGCTTGCAGCTTCCTCAAGAGTTCAGCATTTAATGCCGTGCTGAAAGGGGTAGTCACAGCTCCAGAGGCTTTGTCAGCTTTAGGAGCCTCACCAGACCTTTCTGGTCACAAACTGCCCCTTGACTGGGACATTTCTGTCTGGTGGGAGGGAGAGAGAGAAGGGACGAACCTCCACCCCGTTCATTCTCTGGTGGACTGGCAAATCTGAAGAAGCCATGGCAGGAGTGCAACCTACAAACCGCATGATGCCATATGCATTGGTGGGATTTCACAGAGGATAAAGGTCAGATCTCAAATCATTAAAAACCTAAGGGCCTGATGTAAAGGGCCGTGAAGTCTATAAGATTTCCACAGACTTTGGATCAGGTCCTGAGCGTATCACACAGTGGGATATTATCCTTAGGCAAGACCAGAACAAACGTCAGCTGGAAGAGTCAGGCTGAGGAAAGAGGCATTTGCTTGTTCTGAGCTGTGAGGTACAGGTGAAACCCCACCCTGCATCTCTTCTCAGTACACATAGTAACTGGATAGCACATTTTAAATCATACCCTTCAGAACGCTTTCCCAACTATTCAGCTTTGGCAGTGACCATTTTTTCATGCAATGCTGATTACCATTTCCATGACCATCTATTATAAATAATGGCCATGCATGGAACTGTGTAGGTGAAGCACATTAATGTCGATACTACTCTGCGATGGGGGCATGCTAAGCTGCTTCTATGGGAAGGTCCCGCCCCCCTCCTATTTTGATTTTTCTGCTGCTATACTTGATGACTAGCAATAAAAATGGGTAAACAGAGATCCAAGGGAAATGAAACTACATCTGCGGAACATTCAGAGCCAAAATACACAAGGTGGATAATTTGCATGCTGCATGTAAAAAGTAGTTACGCAGCTTTCTTCCTACTCTTTACATCTCCATAAAACATAATAATGGATTTCTAATTATACATCCAAATAATAGGCAAGCTGCAAGATGATGGGAGAAAATTGGAAAGGGGGAAAGAAACTAACCAAAGGTACAGATGTAACGAGGGTAGTGACATTTCTATAAAGATGCTTTAATGGTTGTTAAGTAGTCATTTTGAAACAGAAATTTTTTAAGTGTCCTAATAGGAGTTTTCATTTTCAGACAATTTGCTACACAGTTAAGTGATGTCAGACTACAAGCTGTAATCTACTACAATGACCAAAGAGGAGCTGTTATCACGCCCATTAAAATATATAATTGATTCCCAAATTGGCTTTCTACAAAAGAAACCAATCAGATTTATGCCAAATTCAGACAGTGGATGAAGTCTTGACTTTTGATGTTAAACATCTGATAAACTTCATGCTAAAGTAAAGCATTACATTTGTAAATGATAAGCTCCTTAAGGTAAAAACAAACAGTGGATTATGAAACAGCTAATGTCCCTTTTTTATTGGCAAATGACAGAATTTGAATCGGCCACATTGCTGTAGGGAAGGGGGCACATTCTCTGCCCCTGCAAACTGTGAGAGCTCCAGCCAGCGGTTCCTCCTTCCCTTGGTGAAACCCTTCCCCACCTCCGTCCTGCCTACCTGAGGGCAGCCCAGCTGCCTGCCTGGCAGGTGTGCCGATGGGAGAGATCTGGGACCCCATCCCTCATGAATGAAGGGTGACATCCCAGGGGGTTGAAGTGCCCATCACTGCATCAGTCAGTGCCACTGAGCAGCAATTAACTGCCTGAGCCGGCTCCTCTCCTAGGACCTCCCCAGACTTCAGCAGCCGGCAGGGTTGGCTTGCTGCTCTAGCAAGTTCAGTTGCCCTTGACTCTCTGCTGCTGCTCTGAGCTGCTCTGCCTACTGCCTAGTTTTTGTTTTGTACCTTGGGATATCCTTATGGGGCAGCTGTTTTGCACGTTCCTGCTCTGAGGCATCTTATGAGTCTTCAAGAGGGTAATGCGTATGCTTTGCACGCTCAGCCCATCAATATCAGCTCCATCAGCATACCTGATGCAATCAGCTATCCCCAATGAGTTAAGGCAGAGAATACCCAGTAATCTTGCTGTTATAGAAACAAAGCAGCAAATGTTTTTCTAATGAAATTTTCTAAATATCGTTTTCCTTTCTCAATTTGCCTTAGTCAAATAAAATCATTAAGTGTTCTTAGCAACTTGAGTACAAATAAGTCCTCCAGCTTTGGAAGCATGCACTTAGAGGAGAAAATAATCTGCCCATTTACTTAACCTCTGAAATTAAACAGAGTTCAGAGGTAATGTGGGGGGGAGGGATTTAGCATAGGTCTCAAAGTGACTTTTTAATTTTCTCTATGAAGAAAGCTGACTGTTAGACCTGTACATCTCATCAATTCTCCCCGCAGAAGCAATAGCTACTACCAGAGAGCTGTTGCAGGTGAAAGATACAGGAGGGACCCCTTTGGCTTGGCT
Organism: Strix aluco; assembly: GCF_031877795.1. Taxonomy (NCBI): domain Eukaryota; kingdom Metazoa; phylum Chordata; class Aves; order Strigiformes; family Strigidae; genus Strix; species Strix aluco. The sequence continues at coordinate 68,355,449 of NC_133932.1, read as the reverse complement.
CAAAAACATCCAAGAGATGTCAGCGCTCATGTCAAGGTCTCACTAAAGAACCAGTTTTTAACTCCTAGGAATTTAACTGCAGCTGAGTAAGGAGAAAAACAAATTCCTCTCCACCTTGCAGGTGATATAATCCACAGGTGAACTTTTACCAATAACAGATCCTAGATGTCTATTACATCTCTATGAGCAGGGGCAGACCTTGCTTTAGCAATCCTGGGGCCCATCCCCACCAGAACTTGACAGCCTCAGCAAGATCTGTCCGAGTCTCACTTCCCCCTCGCAGTAACCACAGAGCGCAAACATGCCAGCCACAGCAAACCTCCACTGCAACACGCCAGCGCAGCAGCTGCTGGTGGGGTTTCCTTAGCCATCCCCAAAGTTGCTTACGGAGATGGGGGTGTCCAACTTGGGTTGAGTGTGAAAGGTGGAATGCAGCAAAAAGGTGGAAGATCCCAACAACCCAGCTACCCTGTGATTTCGTACGCGGGCTGAGCAGGCAGGTTATTGTGTAACCATGTGCTTGAGCTCTCCTTTTTGCGATGAAGTTGAATGAAGCAGATGTTTTGTCTCACAATATGCATGTCACAGCCTTCTCAGGCACTGGTGTTCCTGTATAAGAGCCCTCAGTGAGGATTTTGCTGGCTAACCTCACACTTGTAGAAACAACAATGTGGTGCTCAGCCCAAGTCTGAAAAGCAGTATGTAAGATAAAGGCAACAGGTCCTTTACAAAGCAATAACCTCTTCTTCCTCTGTTATGCAGTGTATTATGATTGATAATGAATTATCTAGACCATTCTTACTTTGTATGGTATTTTTCTCTAAAACCTGTTACATCATTTGAAGTATAAACAAAAAAAATTCCTGTTGAGATCTCCATCACCTAAAAAACATTACAGCTGCCACTGTCTATATGCAATCCAGCACTCAAGGTATAAGGTATGTAAAGTCAGAGTATTAGAGGCACCACCAACCTAAATCCTGCAGGGCTGCTCTGCAACTTGAAATAAGTACTGAACCAAGACATGCTGGAATCTTTTGAATCATTTCTGCCCTGGTACCACTGGTGGCATCATTGTATCTTATGAGAAACAGCAGTTACTAAGGGGAAGTGTAACCAGGCAAGCAGGAAAATATCGGGGACCAATCGAGAATTTGCCTTGTTTGATTTTGGAGGCAAATCGGCACTTTCAAAAGAAAGCATTACTGTATCATCTTGTATCTCCTGGTAATCATGTTAGTCTGAAATTGCTTCCATGGTGTACTAGTCTGCTCAGGACCTGTGACAAGCACACACCACTTTGCTTACATTATTTATTGTGTCAGTATTGTCAACATCTGAATATGACATTTACTGAAATGATGAAGAAATGGTCATCGCACATCCTGAATGCCTGAAAGACATAGCGTGTTGAAATACAGACCTCCTCTGTGGAGCACTCAAGGCTTTTTTCCTTCAAAAGGAACAAGTCCCCAGCTGAGCTGGGGAGCACCCATTACTGCTGACATGCCAGTAGGATCGGAATTGCCCACCAGGAGGACTTCAATATTCAGTTATTTAATACTGAAAACTAACAGTGAAGGTGATTGCTGACAGTGGTTGAGAGTGGATGCTAAGCAATAGGAGGTCTAAAACCATTACTGCCCCTTTGTTTGCATGTTTTGTTTTTCTCCCACAGTGCTTTGTTTATGTGGACAGGTACACGGGCAGTGCTTTGTGATCACAGGTTTTGCAGGACATTTAGTAAGCCGCTACAACCGATACCCACTAGAATAAAAAAAACCACATTTGCTTCCAATTCCAGCCCATGAATTCTTCTCTATATAAAATATCACAGAATACTGTGAATATTAATTTCTATATGCACAAGGATTTTATGAAACTGTACAGATAAAATGCAGTTTCAATACCAAATCCTCCTCCCCTTAGCCAAAGCCAATTTCTGGCATTTTATCTAAATAATTATATTTATTAGTTATATGATTACTGTGAGATTGCCAAGGGTAGGTTTAGGTTGGACATAAGGCAGAAATTCTTTACTGTGAGGGTGGTGAGACATTGGAACAGGTTGCCTGGAGAAGCTGTGGCTGCCCCCACCCTGGCAGTGTTCCACACCAGGTTGGACGGGGCTTTGAGCAACCTGGTCTAGTGGAAGGTGTCCCTGCCCATGGCAGGAGGGTTGGAACTAGATGATCTTTAAGGTCCCTTCCAATCCAAACCATTTTGTGATTTTAACTTTGTGATGACTGGCACAACATTATTGTACCACTTCCAAGCTTCACACATCAGCCGACGTTTCTTAGCATAAGACTGTTAATATTAATTCAAAGGTATTACTTATACATTGAAATTAGATTGCTGAAAACTAGTATTAACTGATATTTATTATTTCTCCCTATAATTTGTTTAGCTCATCAGGAGAAAAAAATCCCTGAAAGACAAATCTGCATCTACCCTTTTGAAACCCAATACATTTATTTTCATACTAATCTGTTATAAAATCACTATTTATAAGAAAGACTCCGCATTTCTTTCCCCACTATCTCTATACCACTTTTGAAAATAGCTCATTTCATTCGATTGCAAACTGCTCCATCTTGTGGTAACACAGCATCATTAATACAAACCAAAAACATCGTTACAGCTTTACCTTCTGACTGACTGGTTTCCACACTAAAGAAATGTAACAATTACGAGAAATCAATTGCATAGATATATTCCATTTGTCTCAGAGACAATTTTGGTATCTCAACTTAAAGCAAAACATCAGTGTGGAGGAAAAAAAAAAAAGAAAAGACCCTGGATGAATCACAACATGCATTAACCAGAAAGCACAAAAGGCTTACTTCTTTGTGCCTACATTCAGAAAACATTTTAATGTTTACAGTATAAGCACCTGTCACATTCAGGACACTTTTCTGAAAATCTTGTTGGCAAGATGAGTTAAGTCCACACTGCAAGTGGGTCAAAACTGAGACCTGAGAAGCCTGGCTCAGACACAGTGAGTACATAGGTGTTCAGGACTGCTTCTTTTGATAACCTTGGAAATGCAAGAGAATGGGAAGTTAAGATTATTCAAACTAATAATCTGATTCTACTACTGTGCTGCTGTCATAAGCCAAAATTAAACACCCCAATGAAATTTCCTTATTCGGTTCTCCCATAAGATACTTCAGTTCTGATGAATCTGTAAAAATGAGTGAAAAAAATGCTAGTCTCACCTTTTGATCAGCTTTAACACTACAGAAATAGTCCTTCTTAATATAGAATTACTTCATCTCCTAACTCCTCAATGCTGACATGCATTGCAGTTGACTAAGAGGAACTTCATACAAGTGAAAAATGTAAAAAATGTACAATTTGTGGTTTTTTTCTTTTCAAAATACTTCTCTCTTTTGGCTCAGTTTCAGAATTATAGTTGGAAGCCTGAGCAAGCAGTTATGAAGCAAGTGACCCGCTTGCACAGCATTAACTAGTATTTCTAGGGACTCCCCTGAAAAGTTTAAATTCTAAATTCTAAAGCTTTACCATATCTAAAATTTTTGCTGGGTCTAAACATCAGAGGCTGTGCCCATACTTTTTTTGGAAGCTAAAAAGTTAAGAAATCCGTTAAAACATGATAAAAGACTTTGTATGTTGTAAGTACTGATATGCTATTGCACTCTTACAGCTTTACTGCCTAATAATGAGGCAGGAAAATGAATATTGTCAAACTGATCAATTTTGTCTTAAGATAAAAATTCTACTATTTAATCTCCTCCTCTATCTTTTCAGCTAGCACCTTCACTTAAGTTCATGTGCTTATGTACGTTTTGTTATTGAAGCATATCAAAAGAACCTTTAGGTACATACCTCTTCCAGCATGGGTATTTACCAAGCACTTTTATTACAAGTCACAGCTTTTACTGAAACATAAAGAGTTATTTTACTACATACAAAAAATTCAGAGTTAAATTAGCAGAAATGCTAATTAAGCCATTTTGTATTTGCCTTAGTGTAAAACATGTCTCATGTAACCCCCATTTTTCAAAGAGTTAGGTGAATTGCCTCAGCTGTTGAATACAACTTAACAAGCCACAGAATCACAGAATCATTTAGGCTGGAAAAAGACCCTTTAAGATCACCGAGTCCAACCATAAACCTAACACTGCCAAGTCCACCACTAAACCACGTCCCTAAGCACCGCATCTACAAGTTTTTTAAATACCTCCAAGGATGGTGACTCAACCACTTCCCTGGGCAGCCTGTTCCAGGGCTTGAGAACCCTTCCAGTGAAGAAATTTTTCCAAATATCCAATCTAAACCTGCCCCAGAACAACTTGAGGCTGTTTCTTCTCATCCTATCGCTTGTTACCTGGGAGAAGAGACCAACATTCACCTCACTACAACCTCCATTCAGGTAGCTGTAGAGTCACATATTTTGACTGAGACAAACTACCTCAGCAATAAGAAATCTTGCCCAAGTTTACTGAGTATTATAGTGAAACAAGAGTTAAGAAGCAGCATAGAGTGGCTTTGGGGAGTAATAAATCAGAAGCACATCAGTCAAGGATGAATACCATTTCTGACCTTCTTTGTTTTACTCAGTTCAAGAGGTCTGTCTATGTGCTGCCACCTCTTGAATGGTGCTCAGGAAAATAATGGCCCATAGAGATCACTTGCTTATCACCTGCAGTGACCTGCTAGCACCTTTTGTTACCTCTGAGGTGTAATATTTTTGGTATAATCTACGCAAATAAGCAGCAGGGCAGGTACTCTAGCACCTGGCTAGGGAGGAAGAATTCCAAGTACTGAAGCCTTCTATATTAAAAGAAAGTTGGAAGGTGTCCTGTTGTTAAAATTACTGAGTTGAAAATTGCTTTTTCTGCTTTCTCATGGTGAGATGAACCTTATACTAATTTTTGCCAGTTCCTACGGAAAGATGAAGGATATGCTCTTCACTGGAAGCTCTATGTATCTGACCTCTGTCCCAGGAAGGAAGTTGGCAATAAACCAAAACCTTGCGCTTTTGGTTGAGTGCTGTAACCACTAATCTATTTTGGAAGGCTACAATTATAGACAGGAGGTGGGCAGCACTGTCATCACCTCCTGCTTCTGATTTTAAAAAAGAAAAGTTATGACTGTATTTGGCAAAGAGTCCAATGCTATCTTTGTGCATTAGCCATATTCGGAACACGCTTCCTTGATAGGGCCCCTTGAGATTTAAGGGGTGGAGTATTCTAAAAGATTAACTTCAGCCTAATCCCTCCAGCTCTTTCTGCATTTGGGAGAAGAAAAGAAAAACTGACTCCTCCAGAGGGTGATTCAGAGCAAGTACCTAAATTTAGGTGCTCTGAATCACTCCCTACTTAACCCAGGGAGGCATCCTGGAGACAACTGATTCCACAGGCAGAGGTTATCTTCTGTGACTGTTCCTCTCAACATCCTCTCAATTGTCAGTACCACTCTCACTAGTTTCTCAACTCCACCATAGCTTAGGTGGGAAGTTGTCACTTATCCTCAGACACCTGTGAGGCAGAAAGGGAGGCACGTCAAAGCTGTCCAAATACCTGATTAGGAGCTGCCTAATTCCAGAATTTAGATAGTGAAGTCACTAAACAAACAGACTGATTTTTAGAAGTTATAATCCACCAACAGTTTCATAAATCATTACTGACTTCAGTGGAGCTAAGATGCAAAGCTGGCACTCAAGCTACTATTTTAGATTCAGCATTTTGGCAAATCACATTGCAATTTTCCTCAATTTTTAATAAATACAAAGTTGTTTGCTGCTTTTTAAACAGAAAAAACATAGTGGTTATAATGGAAAAAGTCTTTATTACTATATATATTTATACAACGGTTTCAAGTCATAAACCAGTATCTTTCGAAATTCTGGTAGCGTTCTGTTCTTTAAATACTCAGACTTATCGCTTTTTCCAGGTGAATTTCCGTCTGGCTCCCTCTTGACCAGGCTTTTTTCGTTCCCTCACACGTGGGTCAACTGTTAGTAATCCAGCTACAAAACACAAAAGCACCCATTCACTGTTACCAGTTAATATTACAGACATACTACATGTGTGGCATTCAAGACAGTCAATAACTTTGCATATGAGTTGTAACATCTAGAAGGGTAAGGGTTCAGTATAAAACACACTGAAAGGAATTTCATCAGATCCTCTAACATTTTAACTTTTCTTCAGTAACTGAACTTTCTTCACATTTTCCTTTATAAAGCACTAAAAAAATCCCATGTTGTTTTATAGCCATACTGCTTAAGCTTTTAAAACAGCAGTCTCCAAACTTCTTTGATCGTGCACTTCTATCAGTGAAATATTTTTGAGCATGCACCCCCAATACATATGTATTTATTCATTTATGAATTATATACACTACTGAAATTCTAAGATTTTTACCTGCACCCCAATGCATCATCTCACACAACACCGTGACACACACCCCCCACTTTGGAGATCACTGCTTTTAAGTACACTTAGCGTTTCCAAAGTATATTTGGCAATGTCCAAAACACGTTCAGAATTATGCTGATCTCATTACAGATATCCAACTCACTACAGTCTCAGTTTACAGGGGTATTCCTAGCAAGTCATACTTGTCAGTACCAAAAAGCTATCAAAGAAACTTGTTGCAAAGATACTAGCATGAAGACAACTTTACTTCCGTGGATGGTAATAACGTGAAAAAATCATAGCTGTTCTGCCAGTAATACACGCAGGTATTCTCCCTCCTAGTCCAGAAAGAGCAGTTAAAAGCTCACTGTTCATAAGTCTGTATTTGCTGAAACAGCATGGCATCTAATCGCTGAGAAGCATCAAATACATCAGTTATCCAAATAAGTTTGATCTTATTCTAGGTTAACTTGTAAACTCTAAATAAAGCAAGAGAGGAAAGAAGCTCCTTCAGCCTGGCTAGTTGCATGCAATATGTTTATGCTCATTACCATCCCCTCAAAGCTAACCCTCTAGTGTTTACGTTCAAAAATAAAACTTCTTTAAACATGAGCAAGATGCAACTAACCAAGTAAAACAAAATACAATCTTAGTACCTTACAGCTCACTAACGCCTGATCCAGATTTATTTGTTAGTGAATACACATTCATGTTTTGTGATTCCATGTTGAGGCAATATAAGCTGGTTAATAGACCTAAGAGGTTATGAACAGATGGAAAAATGCTCAAGAAGTCATCCAAAACATACACAAAGGATGCTAGGAAACAAGTGAAAGCAATTTATAAATAAATGCAGATCCCCTTCACACAATATACAAGGTTTCACTGGGATTATTTACTCAAACTTATACTATCTGATCCTTAAATGATCCTTGTATTAATTCCGTTAATTACCAGAAACACATTAAGAAATATTGAAATAATTTCAAGATTTGAGATATTTTCTATTCCTACCTTGCCTCATGAATTCCACCTCCTTTTCTGTCACAAAACTCCTTAAGGCTTTTGCAGAGGCTAAACGTATTGCTCCAGCCTGTGAAGATCTTCCTCCACCAGAGACTGTGCAAACCATATCATGTTTTCCAACTCTGTCAAGAAACTGGAAAGGGAACAACAACTGTTCTCTAAAAATAAAAAAATAATAATAAAAATTAAATATATACATGTATATAAAGTACCATGCTATGCACATTTCTTACCATAGTATATACAAAAACATAGTTAACTTTCAGGCAGAGATCCAGAAAGACATTCAGAAGCTTAATTTCCTACCGATATCGACTATATCAATGGGAGATAAGCAGCTAGGAGCATATTCAAACTGCCAGTGGTAAGTATTTTAAGATCAGTTTTACAAATACTTTTGTTTCACTAATTATGTACAGATGCCAAGATCCATCAGCTCTGGACATGCAAACTGAGCAATCTCTCACTCTATTCTTTAACTCAGAAACCACATTATAAAATAAAAACCACATAAGGGATAGAAACCTTCTTATGTTGGCCTTATGAGAAGTCTTCTCTGTATCAGACTGCACATCCTCTAAAATCTGAAACTTTACATGAAGTGTCTCACCTTGTTTGCTTCCACTATGTTACTGTATGTCAGAGTAATAACACATGCAAACAATTTGCAAATCTCTCAGAAAACACTTAAAGATACTGTTTATTATTTATTTTTAAAATAAACTGCAAGCCCTTTCTAAGAGGACCAAAATTTGAACTATCCAAATAGCCTGTGCTCTTGATTTCTCAGAAAGGGAGAGATGAGAAACAGAGCAAGGTTCACCTATCAGTTCTTATACTACTGACTCCTGAAAACTAGGAAGAAAAGCAAGACCAATTTTCCTAAAACTTATAGCTATACAGAAACAAGAACCTAGGATCAACTGTGGAACACAGCACCAAAATGTAATTCCATGGCATGACTGTTGCTGGAGTAATTTAAGTACAGGAAGAATACAGCATTTCACAGTGCTCTCACCTGTCCTGCAGCACTGGGAAGTAATGTAAAACATCTATTCCATTCACTGTAATTTTTCCAGTCCCATTGTCATAAACAACCGCAGTAGCTCTTGAGGTTTTTCTTGTACCTTAAATGAATTAAAGGAATTAAAATCAATCTGTTATTGGTATAGTCTATATTCTACAGAACTTCAAGTGCCCAAGAGGTTAAGCAAATCTCAACACTTTCATACAGTACCAGCTGTTTCTTTTTGGAGGCTGAGGTAACAACAACAAAAAAATTAAGACAAGGAAATAAATACAAACAATGAGTAACTACCTTTCAATATATTTTAATCAATGTTGGGGTGGGGGGAAGTGTGTGTTGGGAGGATGTCAAGGTAACACTCTACCCCCAATAACTTCAGTACGTCAGGACACTTTCTTGACCTGGTGATATCACAGTATATGAAAATTAACAGTTTGTTGAACACCTATGTTTACCATAAGTATAATTTCTAGTAATAAAATACTTTATAAAATCATCCAGAGGTACAGAAGTTTAAGACTATTCACGTGGAAAAGGTTAACACTTTAATTATACTGCTATAAACAAGGCCTATACATCATTTAGCATAGTTTCCTCAGAAATTACTACTTGCAGTTCTCTAAGTGTATTAGCTTCAAGTTAAACCATGACAAACTCTGTGCTAAAGCCTAAAACCAATCTTCTGTAGCACAAAGGAAGCAGTCATTCTGATAAAAATTATGAAACAAATTACCCATTTTTCTTAATTTAGGGGGGTGATGGGTCACAAACAAGACAGTTCTTGACCTGTGAAAATCTGATGGCTTTTCTTAAATAACATGGGTTGTATGTTTATCAAACTTCAATAACTACTGTTCTTAAGACACTACTGAAAACCAGTGTGGATTAAATCCCAGTTTGGCACTCTCACAGCTCCTTGTTGTCACATCATCTTGAAGCCAACCCAGCTAGAAGAGAGCTCTCTAGCCATTCTGCCCCTCAAATTCTCTGCGACCTTTGTTCTTATTATCATCTGTTGTCTGCTACTTAGGAACACACATCATCTGACAAAGATTCCTCTTAAATATACAGCATAGATATGGAGTGTGTGCATGCACATATGCTTTGTCCAGAAAGTTCAGGCTTTCCTATACATACTGTTGCTACATTATTATGATATGAATGATTCATATCATTCTTCCACTACGTGTCCCATCACTGAAAAAAAAAATAAAGCAGCCTGTGTTCTGAAGACAGAGACCTTCATGGCTTTTCTCTAACATCCCCTCTGTCTCAGTACCAATGACATTCCCATCTCTGTCCCATAATGCTAGCTGTGGTTCATCCACTTGTTTAAAAAATTTAGGAATTCCCTCTTTGGCATTTTCCTAGGCTGTTTGTAAATATCCAAATGCCTTGCTATTTATTCTTTGCATCTTCAAAATTCTCCTTTGCTGGACTGCCTACAAAAGTCATGATAAAGGTTACTTAGTGGTCTATGTGTGCCACTTTTATACTAAGCAACAACACTGTTACACCCATGGAATTTTCTGTATCTGTTTGTGCTCCCCCAGTCCCCCTGCCCTTTATGTTCAACAGTCAACCCCTGCCAGTGATGAAAGTCCTTTTGTATCCTACAACACGTAGCACAACAGGGTCCGCTCTACAGACGTACTACTTTATGGAAATACAGATAAAAACTAACTAGACTCTGTGCTAAAAACTTCCACTTTGTTACCAGGCCATGTCATAACTTAGTATGCCATAACACTATTAACCAATGTATATGCAATGTACACATAAGCATGTAAAATGAATAGTGACACATTCAGCAGTGTCATACATACTAAAGAAAGTAGTGTGAAGAGGAAAAAATTGTGCAACTAACTTGAAATTAGTACCTTCACCAGTGCTGAAGGCCACTCCTCGTTCATCATACTTCAAGGGCTCAGTAACTGCTTTTTCTAACTGCACAGGAACTTCTTTGGTAAACTTTTGGATATACTTCTCCTCGATGTCACCACATGGCAACGTCATCAATTTTTGTAAGAGCTGAATAAATCTTGAATACTGTAGACAACAAGACTTCATTAAAGGATGCAAGTGTAATTGCATTTGCTAAAACTTTCTATTTTTATATAATTGATCTTTCCTACTTCACTTTTATTGATGATTTCTGACAAGATGACACTTTTGCACCTACATGCTGATTTAAGAGCAGCATGCAGATGCATCATTTTCTGTGTGACTAAAGATACCTAGTTCTTTCTTCAGGAAACAATGAAACTTTAATTCAAAGCATAATCAATCCCTTTGTAATACAGCATTATTGTATTAGAATGAAGTTCATCTCACTTTTAAAAAGAAAACATTGGGGGGGTCTTCATTCTTTTATTATTGTTTTATTAAAATGGCAAAAGGAAATGATTTTCACTTCTTTCAGTAAGTCAGCATGTTCATTGACTTGGAAATAATTTTATTTCACTAAACTGATCCTCTTAAATGATTATATTTCATAATATATACAGGAAATACCTATCTATGTATCTTTGGCTATTCAAGCTGAGTTACTTTAATGTTTATGATTTCCTTCAAAACTGAACAATCAAGCTATTTAAAAATTCAAGAGATACTTGACTTAAAGGGCAACCTCTTGAAATAAATTATCCTCTGCTACTATGAGGTTCTCCCTCCCCCTAACACCCTCCTCCAAAGTTCTTCAACATGTGATTAAAGAGTAAACACCACTGTGTTAACCCATTTGTGCTAAAAGCTGGGATGTCCTGTTACGAAGTCTTACTGTCAGGAGCACTAGACAGCTGGTCACTGGATATAAAGGTATGCTATAATCTAAAATGAATTTTTCATATAGATATCATAACCTCATTTTTGAAGTTTTCTTTACTTACAGACTGTTATTAAAAGTATTTTTTCTTCTCTCTGTTACCACGGTCTTCTGCACAAAAGTAATACTTTTCTTGTAACCTAGCAATAGCCCCTGGAACTCTGACATCACTTATAAAGCTCCTTCTATCTAATGATGCGACACAGACCTGTGGTAAAGCCTTTGTAGAGCAGAAATATAAAAAATACAAACATTTTTAAATTATAGAGGCTAAAGAAAGCTTTGCAGAGTGCAAAGGAAAAAAAAATATTGATAGCTCCAGTTTTGTTTAATAATGCAAACACTGCAGAAAATTTTGTTGCAATGGCAAAATATAAGAACCTGAGCTGGTAAGACTGGTAGCTTATACCGAGACATTTTAAATACATTTAACAATGTTTCTTCCTATAGGCTGAGGCTTTGTGGTTTTACATGTGAGAGGCCAGTACTGTAAAAGGTTTTGGGGTTTGGTTTGGTTTTTTTTAGTATACTGCAGTCTACTTTTACAGAGGTAGAGTGTACAAAAACCAAGCAGTGAAGAACACCAAACTAGTTGTCCAACTAGACCAGTTCCTAGCACTCAGAGGAGGAAAAACAGCCATTCCAAATGCAGGAGCTACTGAAAACACTGAAGTCATAACTGCTTCTACTGTGAGCAAGATAGAGGAAGTCTCCTGGGTATACCAGGATGGAAAATTTGCAACAGTGATTTCTGACTTATGCTTACAGACCACAATCTGCTCAAGACCTTTTCACATCGCCCACAGACAAGGAAGCCATCATATGTTACTGGATTGACAAGCGAGCGAAGGGCACGTTTGCTGCTGCTATGCTATTTTTGCATTGATGTTGTCCACAGGACAGAAGAGATTGAAGAACACTGTTTCTAGCTGAGAAAATACTTGAGATGCTCAGACAAATAGTGTTATACTCTCTGGTACTATCATATTCAAGCTTAAACTTCCAAAAGAAAACTGAAGCTGGACACACAGACTGAATCTGCTGTTACAAAATCTAATGCTATTTAGGGGACCGAAGGAAAAAGCTGAGTGAGAAAAAAGTGTATGACTATCATAATGAATATCCTTATTCCCAGAGATAACGTGCAAAGGACTCCAAATCTAGAGAGTGATACACTTTGTAGATACTGGGAAAACTGCAAAACCCTCCTCTCTCCCCCCATATTCATGTCAAGGAGAATATAACAAGAGCTATCTGCATCAGACCACAGATCTATGTAGCTTTGTATCTTGTTTCTGATATTTGATTCTGTAGCAAATCACTAAGAAAAAGGACTCCTTATTTCTGGGCAGCCTTCTCTGTGATTTTTCTATCATTATCATGTCCTTCTTAAGATTAATGACAAACTCTACGCAGGTTTACTATTACATAAATCATGTTTCCCATCTTGAACATTTACCTTTTCTCTACAGTAAGCAACAGAGGTTCTAGTCCTGTCTGTTTTTCATCCGTAACTCGAACAAATGACTATTTATTTCTATTATAAAGTGTTACTATACTCCATTTGTGACTACATAATTAGATGACAAGGAACAAGTGCTCTAGACCTCACAACATTACCAGGAGAAAAACTAAACTATGTTAATAACAGTGGAAAACCCTTAATAGTTCTGTACCATGATAGGTAAAAAAAGCAACACAAATCACTGTTCAAGAAATTAATGTGACAGTGCTGTGAGCATATACAGACTTTATGAGAAGGACAAAAATTCTTTTGAAGAGCACCTGCTTCTACATAGTACCTCTTCAGTATCCAAAAATGCACCCATAGTCCATATTTTTAAGACACAAGCCTCCTTAAGATTAGAAAGATTAATTACTTACATCATCATCTGACAGTTTTTCTAACAACATTTCTTCCAATTCAATCTTAGTCAGCCATCTGCTGCCAGCCAGGTTTCTGTTTAAAATATCACATATATTCTCCCTTTAATTAACCATGCAATTAGAGTTACATCACAAAGGACCACACATACAGTCAGTCTTTGTTCAGAAATACATTTTCCATTACAAATGAATACAGATCATATTCTTATAGTAAACATGAGAAGGCCTATGTTGATTTTTAAAGATTTGTCTTTTGAAACGGATGGTAACTTCACATATTGAATTAACCACATGAAAATTATGTCTATCAGTTATGCATTATTCATATTATTGAAGTCCGGGATTGAGCTAGAGTAATACTGTAATAGTAAGTGATCTTCCCCACAACTTAAGACTTAGTTTTAAGAGGCTGCTGCTAAGAAGAATTTGGTTTACAAGCAGCAAAGAACAAAATCAAAAGCAGAACACTATAATCAAACTCTAAAGTAACAGAATTTTGCCTCTGGTCTTTATTTTTCTGATCAATACAAAAAACTCCACTAGCAGTAAGCATAGTGAAAGCACTAATGCAGCAATGACACACTATTCTACATACTGTGTAATCTTGACTTGCTTAGCACAGAAACTGAACTTATTATAGCAAATGCAGAAATTTTTAAGAAGACAGCCTCATACAGAGTTGCTAACATAAAGAAAAATTAATGCTTGAAATAAATTTTTGTGAAATCTGTATGATATGAAGTGACCAACTAAACAGAATGCTACCATAAATATACATGACAACTTTATCAGGTAAATTTAAGCCAAAGCTGTTACTAGTTTCTTACCTCTTCAAGGTTTTTTAGAAACAATCTTAATGTTTTCAGCAGCATTAAGGAAGCTGTGATTCAGAAAAGCACTCCTTCAGAAGGTGATTTTAAGTAGTACTTCTTCTTAAGTATTTATTTTAATGCTTTTCTGAGTCAGGGCATAAGAAACATTTATTTAGAAACAATGCTGCTTTTAACAGTAATTTTAAAAAGCTTCCAATCCTGACAGACTCAAGTATATACTTACATTTACATATTGCTACTTCCAGTGAAGTCAATGAAATTTTTTACATGTGAAAAGCTATAAACTTAAAATAGTTCGAGATCAGATCCCAACCCTACAGGTAACATTACAGAATGCATCCACAATGTATTATTTTCTGGGAAAAGAAAAAAAAAATCAGCCATTCCCACCCACCCTCTACCTACACTTCAGAGATAAATTACCCAGGCTAATCTCAGAGGAAGTACCATATCCAGGGTGGAAAATAAGTCTCAAAAATCCTTTAAATTCCCTGAGCTTTTACAAACCTAACAGGGAAAAAACCTTTCAACTCTGACTAGCTTTAGGTCATTTTTCACATCAGTAAATCCACTGGTTGAAGTCTGTAAGAAGTCAGGTTATTTTTCAGCAGCATACACAGAGAAACTAAATTCATTTGTTCTCTTGTCTGCTCAGAAGCTAACATGAATCTACGATAAAACATTCCGTGGGTCACAGGACACTATTTATATCATGAAGAAACATGAACTTGTGTTATTTAAGAAACTGAAATAATCTCAACAAATTAATCCTTTCTCTTCCTAACATAAATAAAAAATGGCCAAAATTAAGAAATGACAAACCAACATGATTGTGCAACTGGATAAGCACATAAATCTGGCTAGAAAATACACAGCAAGAACAAAGAGAGCAACAACTTGGACAGTGAAAAAGTAACTATATAGAAAAGCAGTAAATGCCAAAATCAAAACTTCCTAGCTGTATCCATTTCTTTTAAAATTTGCTTAATTTAATATTTTAATATCTCATAAAATCCTTGCAAAAAAACTCAAAATAGAAAAATCAATAAAACAGCCTAAGAGAAGCCAACAGTTCCTAAAGCATACACCCATCTCAAAGACAACCCTGACAATATGCACTAAGAAACTAACTCTAGCATCTCCCATAGCTTCTTCTGGTTGACATGTATCTTTCCTGTCCAGTGGCTGCTAACTAGCTGAAGTTTGCTGTGCGTACCAGAGAAGTTAAAGAGGAAAAAGAGCTAAATTCAACCACTAATAATGGTGATATTCAAACAAATCAAGCCAAATAAACTTTTCTAAAATTACTATAGTTTTTGATGATTTAGCTGTTCAAAGACATCAGAAAAAAAATAGTGAAATTAAGTATTTTCATGCTTTGTAAGTTAAATACTGGGAAGCAAAAATATTCAAGAACTGTAATGAAAGACTATTAAAGAGCTCAGCTTTAGGCCTTAGGATTTTTCCAACAGATAAGCAACTTATTTGGTATTTTAAAGGCCTTGTTTTCTTATAGAGAGTTTACCTCCTTTTTCAAAAACTTTAATAAAGAAACAATTTAGAAAACTTCATACACAGAAACATAGAATCCTGGATATTCTCTACTTATTTTAAAATCACACTTTAGAACTTTCATAACAGGAGAGAATATTGAAAAGAGCAGGGAGAGATTAAAGAGCAAGAGAAACAGGTGGGGGTTCCCTATTTTAGCAGAAAGAAGCGAGCACTCCACACAAACGTATTACAGGTAAGACTTTTCAACCTGAAATCACCACACAAATATTAGACAAGGAATAGGGTAAAGGTCTGAAAACATGTGGAATAAAAGGCAGGTAGGGTGGCGAACTACAAGTGCCAAAACAACATACTGAAACTAGTATCAATACTAATTCTAACTAGAAGCTTACCTTTTTTCCTTCTGAGGAAGGTCTTGAGCTGTCAGTTGGTCTTGATATTTCTGAGCATTCAGCAATTTTTCATATGTTTCCTAAAATGTATACGGAAAAAGTATTTAAATGCATTTTTCCATTTAATATTTAAATTTCGTTATTTAAAACACGTATCTGGTTTTACTCTCCAAACACTTAAAATGCAGAGGTCAGAAAACAGAGCTCTGACAATTAAAAAACCCCAAACTATAGCAAGTTAAATTAAAACAACAAACATTTAGACAGCATATGTAATATTTCCATATGCAGTTCAAAGTAATTAATTTTGAATTCTACTATTTTTCTTCAGTGTTTGTTGCCTTCTTACATATGCTTGTAAAAAAAATTCTCACCTGGATACAGAAAGGCAAGTATATTTGTATAATGGATGTAACTCTAAAACATACTGCACAAATTTCATCAGTGTATCCACGTTTTAGTTTGAATTCCTTAAAATACTGACAAGGTTTAAGATTGTTAATAATTTCATTTAGTTAGATTTTTGTACATTTAGAGTGTCAGCTTCACTGGTGGGCTGTATCAGACAGAACTCCCTCTTATCCAGGCATGTCTGTAGGGACACACCAAGTCGTACATTTACCAAAATCAGAATTTCTGTTCTTTCAAACATTAGATATATTTACTCTAAATTTTCAGCATTTTTTAAAAAACTTTTTCTCAAAATTCTTAGCTTGGATATTATTTTCAAATAATGATGTGACAGTGATTTGCCACTTCAGAAAAACAAAAGGAAAAGATAGTCCAAAAAGTCACACTAAAAATATTACAGAAGAAACATGCTTTTAATAAAGTATTTTCAGGGTTTTTTCAGTTCAGAAACTTTCAGAGACTATTTGGTTCTAAAATATAACATCTAATACTCTGAATTATAACAGTGATTCAAATCACAAATTAAATAGGAGTATTTGCAAAAATAATTATAAATGATATTGAAACAAAACAGGATTATTGTATTACAACAAAGTACTTATATGCCATATAATTTACCTCCATTAACAAGTGAAAATGGAAAGCTTATAATCACTGTCATATACTTTATTAATATAATGAGTTTTAGTAAATACTAGAGAGAAACTACAGTGTAAAAATTAGCGGGCACAAGGAACAATGGTTGGTTGGGTTTTTTTCTTTGTATTACAAAAAACAGTAAAAGAAGAAATGTGAGACAGCTCTGTATTGCCAGAAATTAACCAATGAAATACTAGTTCTCAATACTGGGATTTGTAACACAATGCAGTGAGATTTCTGCAACAGTTTACATTTAAAAAGAAAAACCAAAGACAAAACTCCCTTGCTTAGTTATAAACACCTTCTGTTCAAGCTGATTTATCCACGAATATAAAAATACACCTGCACATATAGAATAAAAATACTTGTACCTGAAGTGTATGAACTAAGAACAGATTGCTACCTGAGCTGCACTCAAAGCTTTAAAAGAGGGACAATTCACCGAAGTCTTTGATGCAGGTCACTGGTGACATTTTTAACAGCACAGTGGAACAAAAGTATTTTTGTAATAACCCCACACTATAAAATCCTGAAAAACAAAATTGTCCACTTTTCTTTGAGACAGCATAAGAACTCATATATTATAGCAGTATACCTCTCAGAAATCCTTTATTTTTGATAGAGATAAGTGCATCAGATAGGAACTAGGAAAACTGTTCAACTTAAAAAAGTCTATCTTCAAACACAGGAAACACCATATAAAAAAAAAGCACAATAAATCGTATTTTGAACTATTTCCAAACCTTACAAATATATCTGTAGATCTCTAAGATAACAAGATACGGTAGCACTGCTCTGGGCAAGATTCATGTCACATCACACTAATAATCTTCACAGCTCCATTCAGAACTGACTATTAGGCTGCAGAAGTTATTGACTATACATTAAAAGCACAAACATGGTTTGGGTTAGAGGGCATGAGGTGTGCCTGACACCAAGCAATTTTTAGCCATCTATACTTGGATATGAGAAAGAATCAGTATGGAAGCTTCTGCTCTGGACCACAAAGGGAGAGAAGAGAAGGGGAAGGAGGGCTGTGGCTGCCCCTCAGCTATCCGGGGAGAGCTCAGCTTGAACACGCTTCACGATTCCTGTGAGCTCCAGGAGTTTCTGCATTTGGAAAAAGTCAAACCAGGCATGAAGAAGGTATTCTGGCATTAGATGATCAGAAGAGATACCGGGTTACTAGGTCTTATAAATGTATTAGGAGGTTTTTCACTTCACTGCTAGCCTCTTGGCTTACCTCTTGCCTTCGTAAGGCAGAGTGTGTCACCTCCCTACCTGGCAAAAGCAGTCTCCAGTCTGCCGCCTCAGAAATACCCATCATCTTCATTACACTCTAGCATATACATTTATGTATTGGAGTGGTCAGCAAAAAATACATGAACCAGGAGCTCAACAAAAACACAACTGTATCACAGCTTTTTAAAAAAGGGCAGCGGGAGGAAATCACAGCTGTTACCTTAGGACAGACTGGAGTCAGATTGCTTCTTAACAGCAACTCAAGTATTTTCAGGTAAGATGACACAAGTTAAAGGAAAACTTAAGGACTTTGTCATCATATTCAGAAACTAATGATAAACACATGCAAATAAAATGAGATATGGGTTCTCACCCACTAGCTTTTAAGCCTCAGAAATTCATTGTTACAACAGAGAAAGCTTTACAATATCTGAACAGTAAGATTTTCCTGCCTCCCTAGGTATTCCCAAAGAACACTGGCACTCCACAGCCTAAGTTATAGGAATGTGCACTTCTAAGAATTAAAATGATCTCTTCAAACTGTTTTGGTTAAATGATAGCAATGATGTCCATTCATACAAAGAACCCTTTACACCACACGTGAAGTCAAATGACTGTAAAAAGTAGTATTTTAGAATACTTCCAAGTGTAAAAGAAACACTAAATACAATTTCCTGCATATTTCTGGCAACTAAAGTGGACTTGTATCTCTTACAAAATAAAATTTTGGTCCGAAGTATTAAAAAAAATTAATGCATGTATTTAATCTCTGTATAGAGCTGAAGTCAACAGACTAAAAGAACCACTCACGCGTGAAGTAAAGTATGTGGATGAGCCTTTGCAAAATCAGGAATCACATGTAATGCCCAATAATTTATCTGACAAATCTTCACTCCCCAACAGTTAGAGAAAGCTTCTGAAGACACACTTGCTTTTTCAAAGCTGGCAGGTGAAGATTTTACTAATCACTTCAGGATTCAATAGTCCAATTCATGAATGTACACATCTGTGTGCCTTGTAAACTCAGCTATTACACAATCAAAATAGCTGATTTTACAAGATTGGCTATGTACTGAAACGCTTCCATTTCTAATAGAGAGATCAAATTTCGGATCTCTACAAAGATTCTCTCTTTTAAAATGAAAAAATAATATTCTTATTCAACCCTACATAAAAAATTTAGGGAAGAAATTAGCAAATGGAACCCTAGGAGGAGAGATTTTTATGGGAAAAAAATATTTTAACATTTTGGTTAAAATATGCTGCAGAGCCCACATTTTACATCACAGTTTGCATTTTTCTTTGCTTATGTGGTCTTGACTTCAGCATATACTTTGAGGGTTTTTAGGTTTTGTTTTTGTAAGAGTTAAAATGCTTTGTTGTTAGACTATTACCTCTGAACTATAACCTCTGGTATTTCTAAAAAAGTACAAGAACAATTACTTAAAATTACTATTTTGCTAGACAGAATGGTATGAAAAGACCATTTTGTCTTGTTCTGCACATTACAAAATATACTACTCTGAAAAACTTTTAAGTTAAATTCTGATCAAATATACTATCAAACATTTGCGAAATAGTGTTTCATGCGATAAACATTCCTTTGTGTATCAGAAGAAAAATAAATTGTCCTTTTCCCTACAGCTAAACTTTATTCAACAGGCAGAACAAAAGACAACAATGGAGTATAAAACAAATATCCTTTATAAAAGTTCATTTAATATTCAAGTCATAACATATATACTGGCAGTTATAATACATGCAAATATACACAGTTTATTTTTAGTAAGGATAATATTATCTATTAACATTAACTAAAATAATGCTGTTACCAGTTACATTACTAGCAATTAATAAAATTCAAGTTCCACATGAGTCTATGAATACTTAATGGCATACAAGTTTAAGCTAAATACTTATGTTTATCCAATTTATTAGACTTAAGGTAGCAATTTAAAGGACATCCTCAAATGGGATTGATTACTTACACTAGATTGTATTAACATACAGCCCTTTCTTTTTCCCTAGCCAAATTAATTAGCTTTGAGACTTAAAAAATACATTTTTTTAAATACACATTAGTCTAATAAGAGGTTAAAACAATGTTGGGAATTTCATGCAGATTTCAGCTTTCATTTGCCTGAGTAAAAAAAAACGCTGTGAAACCTCACATAACAGATTTAGGTTTATAGAAGCTTATTTAATGAAAATATTCATAAACAGTTGAAGAACACTCAAGTATCCTATACTAATGAAAAATGTATTTGTCAAACCAATTTGTTTGAAGGTGGTTGCCACACTGTTAGAAACAAGATGCACACTATTCTTTTAGAGATTTCCAAGGCAAGCTTGCATACCCTTTCTAACTGCTAGAATGAGCTAAAAATAAACTTGTGCTCCTTGTAAAATTTGTAATTTCTTCATTATGATGGAATGCAACAAAACATCTTGCCCTTGGGTTGCTCTGTTTCAGCCAAAACAAATGCAAATGGCTTGTCAGATGACAGCTGTTTGATAAGGCTCCTCTACAAGACCTGCATGCTTTACTTTTTTCCGTGAAACTTGGGATGAAAGGCAGAAGGCAGGAAGAGAATTAATGTAGCATACAGTCTAAAGGCAATGCTACAACCGTGATTAAGTAGAAAAGTTAAAAGGCACAGATTTTCCACAGCCTCGCTGCGTGCAACCCATCCGTGTAACAAGTTGACAGGCCTAGCGCGTCAGCTCCATCATCCTCTCCGACAGCTAAAACGCAGCATTGCATCCCTTTTCAGAGAAAATTTGCGTCTGCACCATGAAGCGTTGTACATTATTTCTTAGCACTGCAGGGGGCTCAAGTCCATATGGAACCTTCACAAATATTACCACAGATCAAACCAGCGGCGTTTCGAGGCAGATTTGACATACCTATTTAAATGAACAGCAGGGGTCCTCGGGCTGCCTCAGGCTGTGCAGGAGGAAACCTCTGTGGAAAGCCTATGCTGCAGCTCCATTACTCAGCAAAGACACACTCTACATTTATCATTCATTTCATTTCTGCCAGGGCAAGAAGCTCATTTGCCCAAGGTCAACAACAAAAAAAAGAGGGGGGGCTGTTTTTTATTCTCCCAAAGAAATAAATGTACCTGACAAGTGGGGACTTTGTCCTTCGGGTACGCAGAACACAAATAAATATGAGATAATTCTAATAAAAACAGTACACTCAGTAAAGCTGTGCACAGAATTTGATAGCATAAATATTTTTTTTTTTTTGACAGCAGACTAACAATAGAACTAACTTTTTAAGACTATCTAATGAGGAAACAGAATCTGACATGATTGTCCAAGTAAATATTTCTGCATACATTATTAATGCTTTTGTCTTCTATGAGTACACATAAGAAACATGCACATCTTTCTATAAACTCTTCTGAAGAGGCAGATAATGCTTGTGCCATTGATGGTCATAGATATGAAATGTGTATTCACAATCCATGTTAAGACTCAGGGTCTAGTGATGTTCTATTAGATACAGCTTTTTTCATGAAGGTAAACAGATGCAGATCCTTTACTCCTGGAACCATACTAATCAGAAAAAGCCTTAAGTTTGCATGAATGGAACAGTCTTAGAAAAATCAATTAAGTAGTTTAAATGCAAATTTTCTTCACACTAAATGTCAGCACAAATAACATTTCCTATAGCTTTGCCCTTCAAGGGAAAAAAAGCCCTATTTTTTTATTCTACAGTGAATTTTCCTAGAAGAAACCGTTTTTGTTGTACATGCATTCTCCACTACTAACCTTATGCTACTAACCAGATACAGCCTACAAGAAAGTGTTCAGACTATTCCAACCTAGTCCATAGCCAAAATTGTAAAATAAACGAAAAATTAAAGCAAGAAATATTATGTAGTCTGT
The DNA here is from genome assembly GCF_031877795.1 of Strix aluco. NCBI lineage: Eukaryota > Metazoa > Chordata > Aves > Strigiformes > Strigidae > Strix > Strix aluco. Next base: position 68,333,367 of record NC_133932.1, on the reverse strand, counting down.
TCTCTTAAATATAACATAAAAATGCCCCTAATAATGGATATTTTGAGAAAAATATACACTGCATTTAGCTTCAGTGGTGATATTACGTCCTACTGTGAAAACATGAGTAAACTCAGGAGCTCCTGATACACATCTCTAGAACAACATGTACTTGACTGGGAGCTAATATTATTTATTACAGATTATAACATACTTACATGCATTAATGAATAATATGACTGCTTGCCAGTATAAAAAAGAAAGTGAAATGGTCGGCCATCTTCTCCCCACTGGATTTCTAAAGGAAAGCAAGATTAGACAAGAAAGCAATATACACTCACTAAAAAAAAAAATCCCTGGTATTTCATTGCAGTTATAAACCTCTTTCATAACACTGATTACCTTTTTAAATATCAAAGAACAAAGACATTTTACAGGTGTTCAACCTGTCTGGAAATCTAATGACCTAGACTACCTTGTTAAAAACCAATTTCTATCTGCAATTATAACCAAATATTTAATATAGTATCTCTAAATATTGTTTAACATGAGAGAATCCCTCATGGACATCTTAAATAAACTTTCAAAGTCTGTATAGTTGGTATTACAGATAGAAGTATCCAATTTAGAATAAGCAGCAGCACAAATTAAGAGACAACTGAAATCTACATAATTATTGTGAAAGATTAAAGATTAGCAGTTCTGGAAAACAGTCCTTTAAACCCAGAGTAAATTTGGGGTTAGTATAATACATCTAAATTAAGACAATTGTCTTTTGCAGGTAACAACTATATTCAGATCTTGGGTGATTTTAGGACTTGTTCGTGTCAATAGGTTGGGGATATTTAAATACAAAAACCTATGCTATAGTTTAGATAATTAGTTCAGCAAGAAAACACATGTTGCATACAACTCAGCACATCCAGTTTATTTTATTTATTAAAATAATGTTACTTAAGGACAAATACATTTCAACTTCAGAAAAAAAAAATCAAACAAATATAACATGACAAAGATCTTTTCCAAATAAAGTGACAAAAATAAAAACCTGAGAGCTTTTTAAATTGAACTGTAGAGAAATTCCCACCCATTTTATCCAGTGATGTTCAAATGAAGCTATCTATAAGCTACAAAGATAAGACTCCAAGAACCTGTCTGATAAGCACGGTATGTTATAAGACATAATACAGCAGAAGTTGAATGTAAAGATGCAAAACTTACTAGAACAGAAGGAATATACCAGGGGCTTTTACCCACACATATTACTAGTGGAATGTGTGAATTTCCATGTATGCAGCTGTGAAAGCATATTTTGGTGAAATTACTGTTCAGGGAACATTCTGAAGTATAAATTTACTTTTTTGTACTTCAAAGTTATCAAAGGCATAATGCATAGACAAGACAAAGCTGCCTTAAAATAGATACTTATTGAAAGTGTTATTTTTAGATGCAAATACAAAGGTACACATTTATACTAATTAGTTCTTACACTCCTCAGGACACAGCTAGCATTTCAAAGAATTCTTTAGTCCTGAAAGCATATAGAATAGTACCTTAGTTCTGCCATAACACACCACTTGGTTTTAAAATTACATAATTTTAACTCTTATCCTTTCTTTCTACTTCGCACTACTGCCATTAGAAAGTAACGCATGATACCATCTAAAAGCTGAAATTCCAAAATTTCAGACAGTTTAGACAGCTTTCGAAAAGACACAAAAAGCCCCCAGAACATCAAGTATCAATTAATTCTAGGAACAGGAAAAGAGAGCAGAAAATTATATGATTTTGCTGATAATCAGAAGTGTCCATCTGGAACCTGAGAGCTCAGTACATGTGGAGCTTCACACCGATGCTACTAGTTGACACTAAGTGTGAGACAAAAGTGGACAGCAGGTTTTGACATATCTTTTAAATATTCTATGTAAAATTAATTTGGCAATTTCAGTGAAGTTCTCACTGACCAACATACTGGCATATCACTTGACTTGCCACTTCATATAGTGTCTCAGGAGCAAGACTAAAGACAGTATGGATGTAAGTGCAGAATTAGGACTTTCTGGTCAAAACAGACATGATCAGGAGTTTTCACTCTCCCTATTCTTTCAACGGGCAATTTCAAAGCTGTAATTTCTAAGCTTTTAGAGCAATGAAGTTATCAGGAAAACTTTTGGTTTAAAAATAGTATTAATGAATATTTTATGGCTGTGATAGACAGCTCTGACAAAAAAGCTACTGAATTCAACAGAAGGTTTTCCCATGACTTCAGCAGATTCTGCACGTCATCCTACCTATTGTTTATTTTTAAACAGTTAAAAACATTTATCTATAGTCAGTTAACAAGATGTCTGTAAAGACCACTAGTATTCCAGAATTCAGCAGTATTTTTTGTCCTGAAAACTAGGATACAAGATCAGGTTTTCCTGCTCATGTCTTAGCGGTTATTAGGAACATGGGAAAAAAAGTAAATCTGTGAAAATAAGGAATTCTACATATGCAAAAATTCTAATACTTAGAAATAATTGAAAAAATATCTATGAACACTTACTCCTCTGCTCTGGAAAAATTGCAGTAGGATGCTGTAAATAAACAAACAAATATCAGCAAAAGGAAAAAGTTACTTAAAATACCATGCTACAGTTATTCAGAAATGCAACCAAAAAAATCCTACCTTCATCATGGGCCTGGCTTGTCGGTCAAATAAGCCAGAAGGAAAGAGATAGGCAATAGCTCTCTGCAAGCAAAAAGATAGATCTTATATGTAATTTTTTTCCACAGAAGCATCATCAAAACATTTCTTAGGTACTTTCTGTTGAGAAAAACAGTGTAACTTTTGTACAGTAGGCAACTAAATCAGTGAGAAACAGTGCTGCATATGTGCTGTGCTGAAAAGCAGATCATTTCCTCAGGAACCCTCAGGAAAAAGAAAACCTCATTCTGAAAGCTATACTCTACTACACCAGAATGAGTGAACTTTCTTCTGCAAAGTTTAGTTTTTACCATGTGCATTTATCATCATTTACTATAACTACTCAAGTGCAAAGACCATCTCTACACACAGTGATTCTCCCCTAAAATTTCAAGTGCTGTGGCTTCTAGAGGAAATCACAACATTTAATTTAAACTTTCTGAAAATATCAGTACTTGCTAACAGTGCCTACTGACCGACCAAGCATGGCAATTTTATTTAAAGCAACTGGACGAAGTTTTACACATTTAGAATCCCAGTTTCTACAGACATAGCTTCCTCAAGTCTAGAAGCAATGTTTGTTGTGGCAGCAGAAGATACTTTACATAGCCTAAATAAGCATTTCATTGATCACTGCATTTGGAAACAACTGTGAATCACTACAATCTTTGCTGAACATGAACTAATTGCTCAGAGAAGAAAGACTCTTAAATACCATCTTTCTTGTCCTTAGATACCTAAGGGTTTACTAAAGCAATTTAGAAAAACGTGTAACAATCATTACACATCCATCCTTTACCACTGTTTTGACTAAGTACAAGGTACATCATTTGCTTTTACTTAACCAATATCTACCACTATTCATGGGATGTATAAAGTTAGTATTATTTGCCTCCAACAAATATGTAGGTATACCAATATTCCAAATCATTCTGGCAAAATGTAAGGCAAAGCACCTTACAAGGTTAAGCTCAATGACGTGCATTTCTGTTCAACAGCATCTTACTCTCCCTCTTCAATGTAGCTAAAATATAATTTAATAAAACAAAAAGATTCATTTATGAGAGCTGTTTATTTCCATTTGTTTTTAAAAACAAAACAGAGAAACCTAGCCGCAGATGTAGGGGTCTGGCAAGTGTAGCCATCTTCAGGCAGTGGGTAGTAGAGCTTAAGACAGAAATTTTGTGCTTGTACAGTAACATGGACTAACTGAATAAACCCCTCTGGCAGTGGTCTCGTTTATATTTCCATTAAACAGTATGGAAAAGTAGAATTACAATAAAAATCAGAGTTTAAAATCTTCTCTTAGGAAGAATGACTCTTTGTTGGTTAGGCTACCTTAGGGCCAATATTTACTGATATTTTTTTCCACGGATATGAAGCGGTTTGTCAGTGCTTCAACCGATTTAATATGCATAGAGTGTAAAAAGACCTAACCTATTACTTTCATTAATCCCCTACTGGCATTCTGAACAGAAATTTTGAGAATTCTGAAGCAAACAAAAGGCTTAACTTGATTTTATGAAATGGTAATTTTGTTTCTCTTAGTGACTACTGTATTCCCATTTGTTAGTCAATGGGCATTTTATGCATACACACAGTAGGTGAACACCTATTTATGAACAAATGGGGATTAATTATGATGACAATAGAAATCTGCTGTGAGCCAAATGATGTTAAACAAACACCTTATATAAGATATTAAAAGAATTTATTACAGGATACCAAGACTGACTGTGCGTGTACTTAAGACACAGCCTTTATACAAGCATTTCCGGAATCTCAGTCAAAACAGTTACTGTAACTATGACAACTTAATAAATGCCAAATATAACAATTTAACATTTATAATGAAGAGAGCAGCTGCCACCTGAAACCTTCTACTTCTAGAAAGTTTATTTTATATCACCTGAGTGTATACTCATGTCTTTCAGGCTAAAACATAAACAAACCCTGCATTAAGAAATCCTTACATCTACTTTCAGCTCTCCACGCAACAACTAGCCAAAGAATAACAGTTCACTTTATAAATTTGCTTTTTTGTTGTTCCAAAGTAGAAAGAAATAGAGTCTTCCAGCCTTCTCCCTTTTTATGGAAATGTAATCAAGGATGGGGTATTTATCTTTACATCCCATTAGGAACTATCCTGGGATGCAACACTCAGTTCTACTTTATTCAGAAGTTTCTTCTTAATTTTAAATAGCTGTGTCCTCAGACTGTACCTTTAGCAACTATAGAGCAAGTCAGTCTGCCTCTTGGAAACTTCATTTATAGAAGTTAATTTTGTCTATGCAAATATTTCAGTTTTGTAGAAAAGGAGTATTTCAGAAAAACTGGAATTCAACACTCATGTGTACTAGCAATTAAGTAAGATGGTGGATCAACCTTACAAATGACATCAGAATCAGTGTCTCCAAACTGCAGCTGGAGAACATAAATAACCATGAAATATTTTCCTGAAATTTTTTGACAATGTCTTCAGATTTGGAACACAGGCTTCCTTTCAGGAATCTCCACGTCTCAAGTCAAAATTCTGTACAGAATTAACGGCATGTTCTGCCTTTTCCTGAACATACAAAAAGCAGGTGAACATCCCTCTTAAAACTTTATAATCAAGGTTTAAATGCTAGGAGTAAAGTTCCCAAGAAACTCTTTAGATTTAACTGCAGTTTTCCATTCCAGGAGTGGTTTTCAGCTTAACCATCATGGTCCATATCCTTCTTCTAGTGCTTAATTTGGCTTGAACTCTAGATGAGAAAGAAAATGTTGTTCTGAATATGACCAAGAACTACTTTCTTCAGGCCATCATTTCAGCTATACAAGTTTCATTCATCCCACTCTAGCTTCCACAGGTTCTCGGCTGCTATTTCACAATTCTATTTGTGAAATCACACTGTTGCCATTGTCTTTGGAAATAAAACACAACTTTTTAAAAAAGAAACATCCATAATTATTTTCAGCAGAAACACAATTAAAAAATCCTGGTACCTAGTAACACAATGGTATTTCCAAAAATAATTACATAAACTACGAAAAAAAGTGGAATGGGTACAGCCTGCTTCTGCTATGAGTTACTAAAAAAAATTTTAGACATTTCCTTTTGGAATTTGGAACTGTTTGTTTTTAAAGTCTACTGTTGATCCACACGGGAAAAAAAAATAGTCACACCTTTAAAAATAGTGGATCATAATGAATACATGTTAGTAACATGATGGTTTACATCAGGCATTTCTTAAACTGCATTGGTAAACTCAGCATTCCTGTAACAAAATAAAAGGAATCCTGTTCTATCATCACTTGTTGAGGGACCAGATGATTCAATATACTGCCCACAGGACTACAATGTCTTTCACTTGCAGCTATAAATTTGAATTCAAGCCAGTTGTCATAATGAGAACAAGCTTCCATCCCTATTAAAAAAAAATCCTATCTGGCAGTCCTTCAAACGTGCAAACCAATTCATTAAATAATCTGTCCAGCACTGCACAAGGCATGTTGTGCAAATTCAGTATACCTGCCACACCCTTATCAGCCCTCTTCATTGTGCATGTTGCACATGCTGACTTCTGATCCTCCTTCCCTTCCTATCTACCTGCAAGCCAAGAAGTTTTTTGTTCACTCACTTTCTCAGACATCAGAGCCTAACTCCGAATCAAACAAGCTCAGCTGGGTTACTGTAAGGGTTACTTTTTTTTTTTGTCTTGACAAATTAAGAATTCAATACTTCAAATAGAGTTGACTGAGTCATATTGGGATAGGGGAAAGACACTGAGACAGTTCAGTCCTGAAATAAGCCACCATAAGGAGGAGAGGTTTGGCAGAGCAAATTGATCTTGCCCAAGTGTCTTCCCACACTTTTTTTTGAATCTACAGCTCAAACACAAAACATTCCACTAATTTTCATTGCTCGAATCATACCCAAAGATAGTTATCCAAGTAACATCCAGTGAGGAAAGGTATTTTGTAGAAAACAAAGAAGAAAAAAAAAAAAAAAAAAATCAAAAAACCTCCACGCTGGGGTTCCCTTGCAGGAGCATCCTTTTTGGCAGAGGGCTCAAGAATCCAGCTCATTCCTTTTTAAATATACACGAAACTTTAGTCATCAAAACACTGAGAAGTGACACTTTATGCCATAACGTTTTAATGAAACGCCTGAGCAATAGCTGTTTCAGCTTCTTCTGCTCCTCAACTTGATCACACAAGAGCCACTTCCCTTCCTAAACCTTGCCTCTTGAATCACATTATTTAGCCACTGTAATTCAGCAGAAATGTTTGCTGGAACAGCTGTTTTTCCTTCTAACCACACTAGCAGCATTCTTTAAAAGTTTTCAACATCCAAAATCCAGAATATCTGGGGTAGCACCAGGAACGAATGAAACAAAAATGGGATGGAAAATGTTAAATCAAATAGTTTTTTTATTTAACAAGACAGAAAAGGTTAATACCAAAAAAAAACGTGACACATATAAGTTTATCTTCTAAAACAAAATGCTCCTCTAACAACTAGCTATTAAAATTTATTGAAATCACCCCAATCATTTGCCACTGTTTATCTAAAGCTTGGGCAGAAAGAAATTTCAAGTTCACAGTGACACAACATTTTAACGCCATCACATGAAGAAAAAAAAAACCACTAACCCACTAGCATTACACCAAAAAAACACCTTCTTTTAATATACTTTTGTTATATTAACTAATCATTTTCAAAACAAAAATTTTTAAAAAAATACAGTAGTCATCAGTTCAGATGGACTTTGATGCAGAAGTAAGAAAATACTAATGCAGGAGTTTGGCTTCACTGGAGAAAAAAAGGTTGGAAAAAGCATTCTAGCATCAACTATTTAAAAAACAATATAAAATCCGTTTGTTGTATTTCTTGTAAAGACAATGCTGGACAACATTCTCTTCTTGCAAGCAAAGTTCAGAAATGCATTTTGTTCTGAATAACATTTCTGACATTTCACATATGCCAATATTCACCCATTTCTAACAGTTTGCATTGCTAAAAATTGAATGTTATTTAGAAATCAGATGTGCTGGGCCCACTTTTAAAAGCAAGTAAATATAGCTTACTTTTCATTAAATCTTAATTCATTGAAAGAAACTATACCCTATAAAGAATGAAGTTTTTCTACATTTAACATTTTCATAGTTAACAACCTAACTGGTACTATTGCAACAATATATATGCTAGTGAAGATAAACATAGAGTTTAGATTCAAATCATTCCATCTGCTTGACAACAATCTATTAGGTCATAAGGCAGGCAGCAAAAGAAAATCACCTCAGATCTCTAGCTTTTGAGTTTTACTAACTCTTATGAAGAAAGTACTGCTTTATGATGAGCTCATATCTGGGAGAGCATTTAGTGACTGCATAAAAATGAATAATAAAAATACTGGCATATAAATAGGTCATGAAGATTAAGATGCTTTTCTTGTATTAATTTTACTTAGATTTCTGGGCTTTAAAGTAGAATATCACAGAACTGACAGCAGAAAATGAAGGTAGGCTGTTTACTACAACCATAAGTTAAAGTTAAATCACAAAATAAAAGGATTACAGACTCAACCGGGGAAAAGCACTAGGTCAGGACTGCAATCTCTATTAATTAGGTATCCCAGCTGGGCAGCGGGTATGCAGCTGTTAACTTGATCAATGACTTACCTAAATGTCATCTCTACTGATTCGCTTATAAATTACCAGCAAGTGAGACTAATGTACAGGTGCTAATTTATTTAAACTGTTCTCTGCAGTTCTACATAGCTTTATAAACTGCATCTGGCACCTAATGTTAGCTGTCAGTTGTACTTAGACATGCCTGTCCTAACGACTCTGTTCATTAGAAATGAGCACAAATTATGAAATATTGTGAAAAATGATACATCAAATGGAATGGGCAAAGCAAATCAATTAGAAAAACTTCATAGCACATATTCACACATAGGAGAATAAAACCTTCTAGCTTCAGAGTGAGGTCTATAATACCAATTAAAAAGCAATTGGTAGACTTCTGCAGAGTTATATATCAATTTGCTGTATTTTTTTCTCCTCCAGAAATACAGTTGTAATGCACAGCTTAACTTTTCATTCCTAAATAAAAGCACCAGTAAGACGCAATTCTGATTTCACAACATCCAGAAGGATTAGCAAGTAAGTCAACTTATTTTCCTGTTTAAAACTTCACAAGGTTTAGCTTTTATTAAACTATACCTAAAACTCTGGTGAAGAACAGAATCCTATGATGTCTACTTTTGAGATACGCTGCACAGACTGATTAACAGTAGAAGACATGGAGGTATATAAACACTCATCAGAAAGAATTATTACTGTTCAAAATGTAAAACTTCATAATTCTCCTGCCAGTGCTTAAGCAGCTTTTATATTTTTATAACAGAAATTTAATTATGCATAGCAGACACTATTACACACTAAGTATTTTCCAACACCTGATGGAATATAAAGAAGTCAAACATGTACCAGATACTTGGTATCACCAAACAAAACACTACTCTTTTGGCTCCACTTCCCCTCTTTTCAGAAACAGTCTGCAAAGCAGTCCCATACTTGTCACCTGCACTACATTTGTAAAAGCTAATTCCAAAATGAATCTGCTTTTATTAATGATGGAGCTCAGTTGATTTAGTGCAAATGATCGTAGTGCTGTGGATTCATAAAGAAGCCACTACTTAGATATGGTCATCTTCCATTGCTTGCAGTCTTGCTGTCTGTAAGCCTTCCCGCAAGACCCTAGCAAGGAAGGAAGCCAGGCTGCAGATTAATGCTTTCTCCTACTGTTAACCTTTCGGGCAAACTGAACTATTAGCATCATCATTGTACTGTACTAACATGGGAGGTATTCTGGTGGCAGGTCTGTGCATGAATACTTCACAAGGAAGTAACTCAAAAAGACAAAGGTCATTAAGCATAAGAAAAAACATCTGAAAAACACAGGAAAAGGAAATTCCATAGTCCATACAGAAATAGAAAAGCCAACGTAAAGAAACAGGCTGCTATTACTGCTGACCCAAATGCCTCGATGAATACTTTTACTGTTGACAGGATCTCATCCACTCTATACCGAGACTGGAAGGGTCTCTGCATTAGCACTTGTCTGTAGAAGAGCAAAGTGGTATCTATGACTCTAAATCAAAGTAGTCACAGTATCAGTGCATAGCTTTGTACTCATAAAGCTTGATTTCCTACAGATTTGTAATAAACTCAAGCTTCCTTTAGGGATTTTCTGAGACCTGATAGAACTCAAGTCTCATTTCAGCCTTTTTCTCAGCAGGCCATTAACTGTCTGTCTCTTCTCTACTTCGGTGTCTATTTTCAGAGAAGTTTTCAGAACTTAGTTTTGAAGCCTGTCAAATTTGTTTGAAATCAGCCTCTATCACCACCTACAGATGCAGCTCTTTCCTGGCGTAAGCACACTGTCAAGACCTCTTATGTAGACACAGCTATGCTGACAGAATTTTGCCACTGAGAAGGGCAACAAACAATCTCCTTGCCCTGAAAACACTAACCCATGCACACCTCTTTTGGCACATACCACATTACTATGTCTACCCTGAGGGCCCTGCTGATATACCATGCTGCCATGGATATAGTAATAGTGTTGTTACTGCGCAGAGAAAGATTCAACCATGAGACTTCACACAGCTTCACCTAAGAGTAAATGTCACAAAATGACATTTCTCCCCCTACCTCTGATGTGCGATAAAAAAAAGACAGAAATGACAGAAGTGAAGACCAGGTGGGACATTAAAAAAATCCATGCAACAAAACATTTTCCTGAGTGAAAGGGAGTGTATCTATACATGAGCCTAAATGACACAGAGAAAGAGAAGACCACCCATCTGTCAATTGTCAGAGGGAATGGCAATAAAATAGTATGTTTGGAGCTACTGATATGAGCTTAAATTCACATCTGTATTAAAATCCCTAAGCTAGAACTGAGTTGTAAAACATCCTATAAAATTTAATTTGCATTACCAGCAACCACAGTATCACACAAGAAAACCTGACCTAAATATACACAGCAGGTCAAATTGTGGGCAAACGTTTCCAAGTACTATATAAACCTTTACAGTGCCTCTTATAACCTCTGATCAAGGGGATTATCCATTAGTACTTTTAAAAAGAACCTACTGTGCTTTAGCAAGATATGGTATACAGCTCTATACTGTGATGTCTGACCTCACATGGTAGCAGGGGTAGAATCTCTATTCACAGTCACAGCTGCAATGTTTGCAATGTATAGTAGCATTCTTTCTTATTCTGACAGTTTGATTAAAATTCACAGAGAGCTGAGGGGCTCATGCTGAAGTAAAGTGCTTTCAATATCTGAAACTCTACAGTAAATTACTTCTCCAACAGAGCAACTGTACTTACATCAATATCCTCTTGGGTAAAAGTTTCTGGATCTTCTCCCATCATGTTGGCTAAATGTCTCTTTCCTAGGTTGAACTCTTCAATCTGTTTTTTAATAAATTCCTCCGTGTATTTTTCAGGTCCTGAGGCTCCTACATTTTTCTTCTGCACTGCTGTAGTGGTATAGATTAGCCTTAACGTCTAACAAAAACAAAAAAGAAAAAAGTGAGAGATTTATTTTATATTTTTGGCACAGTGAGCTCTAAATAAAATTAATAGTATAAACAAGATATTCATACCTATAACAGGATTCAACACATTATTGTACTAAGTTAGAAAAGGCAGCATTACTCATTAAACCATTTTCTTCCAATTGTTTAATGCCCTTAAACAGATAAACACATTCTAAAAATTGATCATTTTCACAGACTACAAATAATTCAGAAGATTTTTCTGATGAAGAGACATAGTATCATATGTCAGGAACATCCAGCAAAAGCAAAACACAGCACTGAACAACAGACACAGTCTTAAAAGAAAATTAAAATCTATCAGCAAGTAAGTAGGTTTTGCCTTCACCTAAAGGCATCCCGTAAGTATGAAAAGAATCTGCAGGGCAGCTCTCTAGTGGCTTTCAGAAGCATGTGGCTGCACAGATACTGCTAAAGATTCCGGAAAGGTGATGGGAGTGCTCCTTCCTTGTTCCCAGTGCCAGCATGAATCATAAACTATTTCACCACCTCAGGTAGAACAATTAGAAAACTAGTAGAGTAGCTCTCACCAGCAAATACTACTGAGCACTGTTCCAGCTTAGAAGTCAAAATTCAGGGAACAGTTATCTTTTGATCTTTGTGGGATACAAACTTGGTTTTTCTTCTATCAAGACAATCAGTAGTTAAGAGGACTAATTTCAATCAAGCGCTCTGCCAGTTGAACAGGAGCTTCACTGACAGAGCAGTAATGTCCCAGTTCTGGCCTAGTGCCAATATTATGCACTATTTTGTCTCTCCAACATTAGTATTAAAGTCCTCTGCAGCTTAATTACTCCACAAACTGAATGAGAACTGATTATTTGTGTGGTCTTCTGTGGGTGGAGGGAGGGAATCACAAGAAAAAAGGGTGTGTGGGACAGAAAAGCAAAGACAGAAAAAGAATCACTTTGAATCAGAAAAATATCCAGTTTTGTTCACCAGATAGTACCCAGAAACACTTCTCTCCAGTCCCTTTAATGTGCCCCAGCTTGGCTTTGTAAGCAGACAGTGCAGTTCCACAAGGCAAAGCAAGCCCATCTCACAGTCTATCCCTGTTAGCATTCTTTCCTCACTCCCTCCACCCGCCCCATGCCAGCTCGGGCACTTGGATTCTTCTGCAAGCCAGCTCAGCTCCCTAAATGTGGCAGACCACTAATTTCTGCTTCCTCCCAGCAAGGGAGCAGTTCTCAGCTCAGCTGCTAAGTCCGAGTGATTCAGAGAAGGCTCCAAGAAGAGCCCAAACTGACACAAGATGGTGGTTGAACCACACAACTGGAAGCAAGGCAATAGAGGGGGAGTCCTCTCTTCATCTTCATTTCTTTGAGCAAATTATTAAATTGCCTCTGCTGCTTCTGGAGCTGTAGCCTCAGTCTATCTTTAGCCAAAATTAAAACCCAAACACGCACAAACTGAACTAGTTAAGAGTTGTTATTATGAGGAACAAAATAAAGCTAGTATTTGAAATGATTAAATGTCCTCCAAGTGACAAGAATTGTCTTCTCCAGATCAGAATTTAGACATGCTGATCATTTCAATGGATTTTACCATCCTGAGTTAAGCTAATATGAATAGCACAAAACTCTTGCTATCTTCCTGTAACTAATACAAATACAACCGTAACCTTCAAACTCAAGCTATAACCACAATGATACAAACACACACGTCTCATCAGACCAAGACTACATGGATCTATTTGCAAGACAAACACAAAAGTAGGTTGAACTTCCACCTTCTGTTAGTAACATGATTTAGCTTACACAAACTTCTCCTGTGACTAGAAGCTTTGGGTGTTCTGTATTAACGGTGAAGTCCTACATGAACAGGAAATGAAACACAGCTTGTCCTGTGCTTTCACAGAGTCCAGTTCATATTCTGGATGTCTGGCAGCCCAGGATGGACTGGTCCAACACCTCCAATTCACTGCACATATGTAAAGCTATTCATGATCAATTTACCCATCTGTGACTGTTGCAGACTTCAGTATACAACCCCACTTAAAATTTCAACTTGGAATAAAGACTACAATACCCTGCCTTGAACCTATGTATAGCACATGCCTGTGCCGCAGGGTAAGTCCTGTGAATTCAATAAGGTTTGATATAGAAGGTAAAGTAATCTTTGAATAACAAGGTCACACAAGATGGAAAGAACTGACCCTCTACGCTTTTACAATTTGACATAGATAAAGATATGCCTGTCAAGGTATGTACCTCAGAAAAGTAACCAATACTTCTGCCAGAGAAGATTTTAAACCAGCTCCAAGGCACAATTTGGTGCTGAAGAACCTGTTGTTGCTTTGTTTTCTCCACAGCTTGTACGTATCATACTCAATGCTAGTCCTGGTTTGACCATTTTTTATATATATATATATTTTCATGTTTTCTGTGAGGTTACATTGACATACACAGAATTAAAAGAAAAATAATCAAAATTTTAAACGTACACATTTTCCACAGGCAAGGCTCTGGTGATTTCCTTAGAAAACAGTAAGGAAAGCAGAGGTATCTCTGCAAATTCCCTATTCTTCTCTCCTAGTCACTCCTCGGGAAAGACTCCAATTCATCTTCTGCCTTGCTTGTCTTAATAGTAACTAATTATTTGTAATTCTTGCTAATGAACATATGATTCCTTATTACTTGGCCCAGAATTGCTTTCTTTCTGCTATGCTTTAAACAGAATACTTTAAAAAAGATTGCTTTCATCTTATTCCTGTCAATTTCTATTGTAATTTTCTCATTTTTGTCCTCCTTCCCTCAAGCTATTTATATTCTTCCCTAGTTTCAATTCGTCACTAATCAAAAGTCCCTGGACACACAAACTGTTCATAATTAGAAAACAGCCTCTTATGCAAATTAATATCTATTGTATTGGGTACCTCTTCTGGGATAAGAGTACTATTTCATGGGTGGTACAGGCAAGAACTGCAAAGCACAGCTAAATGCTTCTGGCATTTCAGTCAAACAAGAAAGCATGCTCCTCTACTTTCTAGATGAAACCACAGGTTTGCATTCAGTTCTATACACATTTCATAAAGCACTACCATAGACAGCAGCCTCATAATTTTTTAAATAGCAATGGTTATCAACAGTACTTTTGAAATAACAGACATGTTATTTCACAAGAACATGGGAGAAGGGAAAGCCTTTACTTCTGGATGCAACTCCTTGGTATTAATCCTCCCCTCCCAACTCCTTCCCGAGCAACCTAGCATTAAAACAGTTTAGCAAATCCTGATTTTCCAGGAAGACAGTAAATTTACAGAAAAAACCCAACACCTTTTTCAGACAATTTCAGCTTCTCCAGCCTATTTTTTTTCCAAGAGAAATAACTAGGACCTGTCTGTTTACTCATCCTTTTGCTTCACTGGAGTTAGATGGATATAAAATCAACATGTATCACTAAGAGACAAATCAAGTTTCCTGTATTTTTGGAATAGGAGGAAAGGGGAATTGGAGACAGAAGGCTCTAATTCAAAAGAAAACATCCATTTTACAGCATGACAGTTACAGAGATAGAAGACAACACCAAGTGACATGGCACGCACGCAGCTGCACCATTTTCATGTTGCTTCCATGCTCTAAGCTGGCAGACTTCAACCACCTCCTTTTCCAAGACCATGCAGCACACAGACAAATTTGGACTAAAAAGTTTTATTTGGGGTAGAGCTTCTAGCACTAGGAGATGCAGAGCCGGATGTATAACCACATCAGCATGCAGGACTCTAAAGCTGCCCTGTGTCCATTGCTCCAATCACTGGCACAGCTAGTGCTTGTGAACCCAGCAGATATACAAGATATCAACAGCGGTCCTCTGGTCCCTTGTCACACAAGAAAAAACATATATTATGTAGCAATCATACAGAATGTAAATGCTCAGACCCATCCCGAGTTTCTAAAGATTTAATTTTTGCTCAATAGGTGAGTTTTGGCTTTCTAGTGAGCTGTTTCACAAAAATGTGTTTTAACTGATTTACTTAAACATATTTACATAATCTCAGATTTCAGTCAGCCTACAAACTAATTAGGTGAACCACTATCAGGTTTATGTTTTAAGATTTTGTAAAACACATCAGAAAGTATCACAAGGTGTCAGCAAATATGCATAAGTGATTTCATATTCCTTTTTACACCTGATTTCACAAAGTATTTCATCAGAAGAAACTTTTTCTCAGAACAAAGTCTCTTGACAGGTTACTGTAAAATTGCATCTCACCCCCCCCATCTATCTTCTGTGCATATTTGATCAAATCTATGTATTAAGTTATGCTTATACTGTATACTATGGAAATAAAAGATAGCTCTAAAAGTATAGATAGATAGCCAAGTGTCAGATGCGCATAACAGGGAACAGAATTCAGATCCCGTTGTTTTGAGGCACAAGTTATCAAACAGTAACAGGCTCTTCAACTCTAGCTCAGTTAACTGCAGAAAAAGCTACTTCATTCCAGGCATGTAGTTCTGAAAGACTGTCAAAGTGCTATCATCTCTTTCTGATATCAACACATATACTGTCCAGTGATTTAGAGAAGGTACCCAACCCAATCAAATTAAATAGCACGTATGGTACTCTGAACTCTTCTGCTGAGAACAGCTATTCAATCACATCAGAAGTGACTGACAGTAACTATGCTAGATCATTTTTCCTTTCAAGTTGTGCTAAATCTCTGTGGTTTGCTTATTAGAAGAACAGGAAACTAAACCTATTGTTCAGTCAAAGCTAAAGGAACTAGAATTACAAAGTTTCTCTCCCATTTCCTCTCTCAATGCAAGACACTTTCAAATACAAAAAACCCCAAGAAATTAAATGATTTCCCCCACTAAGATAGACAATAAGTAATGAACTAAACTCCAGCAAGGGCTTTTTAGGATAGGCATCATAAAAAAGTTCCCTAACAGTAAGGGCAGAGAAGTGCTTGGTGTAAGAAATGGTTATAGCGGGTCAGAACAAGGGTACATCAACTTATTACCCTGTCCTCAACAGCAGCTGGTATCAGAGGCACAAGGAGAGGACAAACAAGTAGTGATAATTTTCCCAGGACACTTCCCCAGTTTCCAGCAACCTGCGATTCAAAGACATGCTGATACCTTGTTTTTAACAGTCCTCGGCGGAATTTTCTTCCAAGTTGCTTTTTGTATTCACATACATTCTTAGTATCCTGAACACCCTCATCAAACAGTTCCACAGGTTAACTACTAATGGAAAGAAGAGTCTCTTGTTTCCTGGGTCCTGACTCCCATTAGTTCCCTTCATACCCTTCGGTTCACAGACAGTTACAGGATGATTTCTATATAGCTACAGGCTTAGGTACTGATCCCATCTCTGGGGGCAAGAGGAGCAGACAAATGATCTCGAGGCCCCTTGTAGCTGTACCTTCTACAATGACTCCTCCTTTGAAATCATTTCCTCATTTACAATACAACTTGTTTTCAGCTCAAACTCAAGCAGGTGCCTGGCCAGTAAAGCTAAGTTACGATCATAATTATACCTTTGATACAGGATAACAAAAGCAACACAAACTATTCCAACTGAGAATGAGATCAAGTGTTAGAGTATTTTCAGCCTTGTTCTCTTTCTCATTCCTTGTACAATTTAAGTGCATGTAGTTCTGGCTGCTGGGCAAGGAACTACCCACACAGGCACTAGTCTGTATTCCTAATGGGTAACGTTAATCTAGAAGTAACCAATATAAACAGTTCAAATTGCTCCTTCCGGTATTACCTTTCATTTCCTTACTGCATACATCTTCTGTTACCCCATGGTTTGGTTTAGTTCAGCCACCCAACAGTTCTTCAACCCTTATTATCCTAAATTACTTTGTAACTTGGAAGTGTTACCAGCATGCCTTTTCATCCACTTGCTGATCACTGATTAAATATATATACAGGTGTATCAAATACCACCACACAAACACAGTGGCTGTCCTCAATACTGACAGCAGCTAAGCTTTTTAATTAAATGGCAACCAGCTGAACACCAGTATATCTCAAAACAAGCCGATAATTCTGTTTAATCAGAAGTTACCACATTTGTGGAGCACATTTCCCTCACCATTGCAGGAATTGGGAGACTTCATTATCGACTTACCTTGATATGAGCAAACACAATTCAAGATGACCAACCTAAAGAACTACCATCTTAAAGTACTCCACTTTTGTATTGGCTTTGGTCCATATGTGGCTCTGTTAATTCTAGTGATATACATAATAAATCAGGTCTTAACTACGCTTTTTCTTAAGAAAAGTAAACTCAGCTTACGGAAGGGCCGACTTGAACGCGGCGCCGGCCCTCGCCCTCCCCGCCCCAATGCTGCCTCCTCCCGGCGCCAGCCCCGCGCACCGCCGGCGCCCGGTAGGCCGCAGCCCCGCCGGCCGGCCCGCCCAGGGCGGGGGGCAGCAGCACACCCCGGCCCAGCCGGGGCCTACGAAGCGGGCTCACCGCGCCAGGGACACCCCGCTCCGCCACCGCCCGCTTCCCCACCCCGCCGCCACCTCCCTGCTCGCCTCCTGGCACCGCACGGAGTCCCCGCCCGGCGCCCCAGCAGAGCGCGGGGGAACCAGAGCCCGAGGCAGGTGGCTGCGCAGGCGGCGCGGCGGGGAAAGGGCGCGGCTCTCACCTGGGCGCGCGGCCCACCCGGCGCCGCCGCGCTCCAACGGCCGCCCAGCCGCAGCACGCGCCCTACGGCCGCCGCCATTGCCCACGGCGCCCCGCCCCGGCCGCCAGGGAAGGGCCCAGCGTCGCGCGGCGGCCCGACGCCACAGGCTCCGGCGACACCGATTGGCGGTCGGGGCTGGAGGGGCGGGGCCGAGCCTGCGCGCTGCCCCCCGCGGCGCCTTGCACCGCCCGGCCCGGCCTGGCCCGGCCCGGCCCCGCAGGCGGGGTCGCTGGTGGGGCCGAGGGCTGTGGCGGCCGTGGGGCCGCGTTTCGGGAGGGTGAGCGGGGCGCGGGCGGGTTGTCAGAGTGTGTTTGAAAGGGGAAGCACATCAGCATTATTAAAGTTCAGACCGATCTTCAAATTGATGGTTTATAACTTGGATTGCGGTCCCGCTGGGGACCACGTCAGCAGTAAGCCCTGGGCGTCTGCCTGTCACCTGAGGTGGACTCTGCTCCGGCCGACCCCACCTCTGAAGGAAAAGGCTAAAATCAAGACTCCTGTTTAAGCAAGTAGCGTTGGAAATGGCAGCGTGTCTGGAGAGTTGTAGCAAAAAAGCATATTTCACCCTAGTACTGAGGTTTTTTCCATGGGAAAAAAAAAAAAAAACCGCCATTTTTTAAAGATGCAGCAGTTGCCTCTTGCTGGGGGGTTTGGTATCAATACTGTCACAATACTGTCACCTCCCAAGGTGACATTAATCTGGACGCTGAACCTTGAGAGCTTGTGAGTGTTCATTGTTTTCCCAAGTTACATAGTACTTACCCTTAGAGGTGATTGGATTTTGGCAGTACTGTTTTCTACCACAGGAAAAGTAGAAATTAATTAAAAATTTTAATTTTACAAAGTTCTACTTTAGACTTATTGGGACCTTCTTTTTAGGAACAGTTATTATCTGAGAAGAAATTCTGGAAATGAATCTGCTTTTCCAGGTTTCTTTTCGGTTTTTCACAGGTGGCTCTTGCTTCCCTCCTATGCAGATGGAAGTATGATTTTCTCCCTGGGATGTAAAAGAGGATATAGGAAAACTGGCTGTGAGCAAGGGAAGTCACACATGGGGGGAGGTCAAGGACAAGCCACCTGGAAACATGCATTTATTTTTGCAGTTATCAACTGTGAAAATGAAAACATCAGTAGTTTTATTGACATGGATACATGCAAGTGAATGCAGCGAGCGCTGCACTGAAGGAGAGTGGTGGAGCATCTCTGTGCTGTGCACACCTGGCCAAGCACGGGGAACTGCAGCCACGCTTTCATTCACGGGGTGCGTAGGTTACCAGCTGTTTCTCCAAAGGAGAAAAAGGGGCTTGGGTTAAGGTCACAATCCCGCTGACCCACCGCCCGGGGCAGCCAGCAGAGCTGAAGGGGTGAAGGGGTGGGGAAAGCTGGAGATGGTACGGCCTCTTCTAGGCCCGTGGCGAATCTCATTTGCTATCTGTCACCCCATGGCTTGGCTTTTCAGCAGCGGAGGAGCTCCTCGTTCCTCACTGTGCTGAGCAATTGTTACCTCTCACCCCTGTCAGCTCTACAGAAACAAAGCGCTGCTGGAGTGAACCGTTTTCATTCCCCACGTATAATTAATTGTCAATTAAACTCTAGGAGCCGGGCCACCTATCATCCACTTATACTTGGAAACTTGTTGATGTAAGTCCAACTCCCTTGACTCCCTACATGTGTTGACTCCTATGCCCACTGTGAAAAAATCCTAAATGCTTTTGCAGTCTGGAGCACGTTTTCCAATGACATGAGATTTCATACAGTCCAGGGTTTCAGGCTGAGGTTACAAAATTGTTCTCACAAATTTCTGAATGGAGACCTGTGTATATGTGGAGTCCAGCATTTGATGACAAGGACCATGTTGTGTCTCTCTTGGATCTTTGAGTGGTCAGCCCTTAGAAATTAATGGTTGCCTGTTCAAGGTGGAAGATTTTAGCACAAATTTCAGGTATATTTCCCAGCCATCCTGCTGCTTGTTTAGCTGGGCTTGCTTGTCCCTGGAAGACGCTTCTACAGAGATGTCTTGGTGACCCGTTTCTAGACTATTCCTGAATGTCAGTGCATGTAGTTATTACTTGGGATGCTTTGAAGAAAATGTACTTCCATGGTGGGCACGGCTAACATATCCCAGAAAGATTTCTTCTAGGGGAAGGATTGCCACTTATGCTCAAATGGCAGGAGTCAGAGTTTGCCAGTTCAAAATCAGTTTTTAGCACAAGCCAACATAAGATAAAAATGAGCAGAAGTTCTTTACATGTTCAACCCCCTGCATCCCCATCCCTCTGTCAAAAGTTTATTAAGACAGAGGTGGAGGGAAATGCAAGAAAACCATGTTTAATCTACTTATCCCAAGATTAACTGCAAAGGGCTTCTCTTTCTATCTCTGCATTTAGTTGACAGACTGTAGACGCTTACCTAATCCATGCAAACTACCCTGATACTTCACTAAGCCCTCTGCAGATCTTTAGTCTCTTGTGTGGCAGGAATGTCCTTTTCGAGCCCAGCGGGGCCATGTTCAACTCTGGGGCCTTGTTCAAATTGTGAACCTGATTACCCATATAGTTGTGTAACTTGCTAATCATGTTCTATGCAATCACAGAACTGGGGAGTGTTGCCTGCAGCTCATTACCTGTTTTTGTTTTGAGACTTAGGTAATGAGGATAAAAGCTTTGGAATGCTGTCTTTGAGGGATAGCCTGACATTAAGAAAATGGTGCTTCTGTGTGAGGCTTGACGTTTCCAAAATGAAAAATCACTGAATGCCAAATAAGGAAACCAGGCTAAGCCTGACACGTGCATGGGTCAGGGGACAGCCTGAGGGGCACATCTGTAGTACATGCAAATTCTTGAGCACAAACCTAAGGCTGAGCTTCAGTTCAAACTTGCTGATTGCTTATATTACCAGTCTACATACAGACGGTCCTGCAGTGAGATTTGGGGTGTCCTTTTGTAATTGGAGATGGGATTTGGAGATTGCATGAGTTCAGGTTACTGGTGTGGATAGTCTGAAAACCAGTTGCTTGAGGAACAGGTATCCCAGTGGCAGTGATGCAGATGTATGGGTCTCCAGCTCACTGCCTCATAGATGCAGATGAACAGCTGGTAAGGATGGTGGTATTGGGTCAGACCAAAGGTCCGTTGAGCCTGATGGCTTCACTCTACCACTGGCCAATGATAGATGCTTACAGAAGAGTAGAAAGACAGGGCAAATATACAGAGATACTTTTCTGATAAAGTCTCCTGACCTCTGATGACCTGAAGGTGGTATTTTAGACTTAGACACACAAGAAACTTATGCAGAAGAGGGCAGAACTTCATGGAGGATGTAGCGGGATCTGCCATGCAACAGAACAAGCTAACCTGCAGCAGAGAAGGTGGGACTCCATGAATCGGAAGGCAAAGCAAAGAGCTGTAAGAGAGTTAAAACTTCTCAGGATGCCATAATCTAAATCTACTTCTGAAGAGATGCCTACGTTTTTTAGGGTTTTCCCCAAACAAAAATAAAAGAGTAGATTTGTTTTTGAACTCTGAACCAAAGTTATTCTTCTTATAAACTATTTTCTGTTCTCTTTCTCCTGTGCCTTTCTTCCTTAGACTTTAAGTATTTTGGCTGAAGTTCTGGAGCACCTGTGCCAAAAGGGACAGCAATCACCAGTGCTCATCTAGGGACTGAGTGGTTGGGTGGCAGAGTCTGAGGATGCTACACAGAGCATCCGCATCCTGAGGACATTGCTCAGAGCCTGACTAGGGGCACT
The DNA here is from genome assembly GCF_031877795.1 of Strix aluco. Classification (NCBI taxonomy): domain Eukaryota; kingdom Metazoa; phylum Chordata; class Aves; order Strigiformes; family Strigidae; genus Strix; species Strix aluco. Next base: position 68,311,675 of record NC_133932.1, on the reverse strand, counting down.
TTCCAGATTCTATTTAGACCCAAGGAAGTTTAGGAACACCCAGGTCCAGTGTTCAACAAAAAACTCGAGTTTTTGGTTAGGGAGAGCGCTAGGGAAGGGTGGCTTGACAGAAAGCTTTGTGTTTCAGAAGCTGATCAGCACGTGTTTGAAAAAACAAAATGCATGTTAAAAATGCAGAGAATTCAGCAGTATTTTAACTCTGTTCCAGTTAAGTAATTTCTAGATATTTTATGGTATGTGTGTGGTTTTTGACATAGAAATTGTTTTGCATTGATCTTTTTCATCACTGTTGAAAGGCTTGAGGCTGATATATCCAGAAGTCATGCTTTCTTAAATGAAAACACATAAATTTTATTTTAAAAAACTAATAATAACAACTATTTCATTGCACCTACTTTTCTTCAGATATGGAGCAAGCACACTCCACTTCATCGACTGCATACGCTAGCTACCGCAGGGTTGTCAATTATGTTACGCTATGAAAGGCACAGCACTTAGGGGGCTGTCAATCAAGTCTGTTGTGAGAGAGATTTCAAGAATCATTATTCCAACAGTATTTATCAAATATAAAAATAAAATTTACATGACAACATCAAATACAGAGGTATCGTATTTCATTTTACAGTGAAAGTGGTTTGGATTGAGCACACAATTAGTAAAGGTGAATCAAAAGTAGCCAGAGATCTTTGCTTGTAAAGCAGTGCCCCCTGTTTTGTTCCTTCCTACAGCTTTCCTTCTCCATGAAAGAAGGTGTCACCCAGATCTTCACTGTGCTTTGGATCACAGCCTCGCATCTGTTTCATCTTTTCTTCACAGTCCGAGGGTTGTTGGTTGAGGGTTTTTTCCCACAGCTTACGGGTATCGTTGAGCACTGCAAGGCATTTTGGGGAGCATTCTTTTCTGCAGTATTATGTTCTAGCTCTGCCATAATTTATGTGTTTGAGTAGCCCCCATTGAATTTACAAACAGTTGTCAGAAAGAAAGAGAACTTGTATGGATGTAATTTGGAGACATCTGAAGATAGTTTTATTCCACATGGATGCCAGAGTCAACCCAAAGAGATCCAAATGCAGTGTCTGGGCCTATTTTTAGTTGGCAAGTGCTTTTAGACTATGTAATGTGTCTTTGTCATTTGTCTACCATACGCTTTGCCTCCATATGTTTATCACTGTTGCTATTGCTGATTCAGTATTTCAATAATAGAATCATTTGGAGCTGTTCTTTAGACTAGGGTTTGCATCAGACTTTTTTGTCTCTGTATAATTAGACTAATGTCATTACTGATCCTAGCAGCAACTTTGAGTCAGAGCTGACATTATATCCAGAAGCTGTGCCTATACTCCTAAATAAAAGAGGCCTAAGGACTGGCCTAGAGACAAAGTGACCTTGGCTGAGTCACATCAGCACCAATTAGGGCCACTTCCCCTGTACAGCAGAGCTGCTTGGAACAGCCCAAAATAGAACCAGAAATGCAAATAATTTCACCCATCTGTAGACACAGAGCAGTAGTAGTTTTATCTCTTCATCACACAGAAGGAAATTTATTGCTATTCCCATTACTGAACCTGTTCAGATTTATAAATTTTTCATTATTGATTTTTCTAAGTACTAGAGACATACATATATTCAGAATAAATAGAAGAAAACAGTTTTTCAAATTGTATATGCTTCCCAAGATTCATTTATAGATAGGGGGTAGACACTGTAAGTCCTGCCTACCTCACCCGATAACCAGAAAATACATCTCAGAGTGTGCCCTCCTGCGACAACACAAGGGATTTGCCAGTGTACAGTTTATGGATGCTGCTGGAGGTTGTGAACTCCATCTGTATCTTTGTCAGACAGCAAGGTCTATTTTGGTTTTAAGGCTGAGATGCACCTTCCTGTGGCCTCATGTCTTTCCTGCTGGATTAAAATTCATGCAGGGTACATGATGGTCAACCACCAAGCGCTATCCCAAAGAGTGCTGTGGTCCCAGACACTAAGTTACTCCTGCTGACGAGATCGGGTTGTCGAGCATGTGATCACCTTGGCCACAAACTAATCTGGCAGGAGACTGCATTTGCATTCACCTGCTGAAAGCTGAATGGGAGCTGAAAAGTTCTAGAATAAAAGTGGTCTTCTCGGTGTCTTTGGAGCTCAGGAAATGGCAGATCCAGCACCTAACACTTTTCCATGCTTCTTGAGATGCTTTAAAGAGGACAAAGTGGTTACTCAGAATTAAATTTCTTCTCCCCTCAAAATGAAAATGATGACCAAAATACCAGCTAATTCAGAGCTAGAAGGGAAGCTTTAACTTTATTTTAACAGGCTTTGGACCAGTCTCTGAAGTAATGAAGCACAAGAAAGTATGACTTAAAAGATTTCAGGTTTTAAAACAGCCATAGCAGCAGAAGCTTCTGAGTCATCAGGACTTCTACAGAAAGTCTGAAGAAATACATACGATGCATCTTTCACAGAAATAACAAGGAAAGTGAATGATAAACTGGATCTAGATTAAGCAAAAAAACCCCACCAAGTACTGCAGTTACTTTCTGACCATTATATTCAAATAATAAAGAAAATAACCTGTAGTTTTCTGCTGTAGAGAAACAAGCAATTCCTGTTTCTGAATTGAATCTATGTCAAGGCTATAAAGTGTCCAGCAGAACCAAGTATCTAACATAATACAGATGTTTTCCCCAGATGTTCTGAGAGAAGAACTGATCATTCTTTTTGGCTTCTCTCTTATTGCAGCAATGAGGCATTACCTGCCAGTACCTGCAGGCCCAGTCAGCATGACACCTGGAGAAGATCTCTTCCTTGTTCTGCTGCACAAGTAGAAGAGCTTAGGGCACAATAATCCTGTGTGGGTACAGTTGGAGGGGGAGGTAAGTATGGGAAGCTTCTTTAGCATTCAAGCATCAGTGCAAGACCTAACCCGAACGCAGAAGTAGTACTCTGCTCTCTGACAGCTAGGCTGGCACCTGGAATATAGTTTTGCCTCCAAGCGTTTTATGCTAGTCTGGAGAACCTGTCAGCCATTGAACCCTTTGGGCCAAGTTCCAACTGCAGGAAATAATCCTAAGGAGAAGACTAGGAAGCACTCTTGAACACTTTCTCTTCTCAACCATCTGACCTGCAGGTAGAAAGGCAGTCTCTGCTTTGACATCTCTTGCTCTGCCATCTTCAGCCATCACAAAAAGCACTTAAGAGGGCAAATGATGCAGTCTGGAGCTAATTCATGAAATAGCATGCATAATTAAGGTTATTATAAGTATCAGTAGAAACTGCCTGAATCATCACCTCCTTACATGTGAGAATCTAATACTGCATGTCAGCCTAAATCTGAACATCTGCAGCAAGCAACTGTATTTCTCATATTATGATAGTTCTGTTTCAAAATAGGAGGCAAAACAGGGGAGAGAAATTATGCAGATTTCAGGGGGAAAAAGAGAAGGAATCTCCAACTTCTGTAAGCATAGTCACAAACTGACTGATTTACTTACTTACTGATGACATAAGTCATGTGTCATTTATAATGTGCTGCCACAATCCAGCTGAACATGGTTGGCTGGCAGCAAATTATCCTGAACCTTGCAGAGGTAAGTAGGCTCCAGCTTATTTTAAAGGATGCCAGACGTTTTGTCTCTTTGGCCAAGCCTTCTCGGTCATTTATAAAGTTACATGGAAAGGTCAATCTGTACTTAGATATACAATATGATTAAAACAGATCAAATTAAATTATTTCAGTTTACTTAAATAAAAGCAAAGCAAAGTGAAAGAGCTCGTGAAATATCTCTTGCAAGAGGACTTCACTGTACCCTGGGATGTGATTGCTAGTTTTCCACTGTTCTGGATACATTAGGAAAAGAGAATCAAACAGGAGTTTTCATTAAGAGTTTCTGCTGGAATCTAGAGGTACTGAGCAAATGCAGAAAGGAGTATAATTTTTTTTTATGCAAGGAACATTCAGAAAAAAATCTTTTTTAGAATGGAGTTGTCAGGGAAAATGTGATATTATTCAAAATAAAAAACTACAGTTTCAAACACTAAAAATAAAAGGGGAGAGAAGTCAACTACCTGTAACTCTTTTGTGGGATCAATAGGATAGACCTTTCTTCTCTTTGCCTCTCTTCTATATTTCTGTGTGACTCTCCTATCAGCAGTCTTTACATTCCAATAAATCTAGCACAGAACCAGAACTTGAAGGCAAGTCCAAGTTACTTGTCTATAACAGATGAAATCATATGGTATTTTGCTCTTTCATGTACTGCACAGACAGCTTCATACCTTACTGATCCCACCTATACAGGATTGACTTTACTGATCGGATTTACCTGAGTCTATAGACACGATCTTGTGGCTGCTGGATCAGATCCTGTCTAGATAGCTTTTGTATGTTCATTTTCCTTGGATTTTCATTCTGCTAAAATAAGAGAACAAAAGATCGCCATGTGTTAGCAGTTCTGGGACCAGTAACCATTAAGAGCAGGACTTCAATCCCACTACAGGCAAATGTCATTGCATGCGTGAGGACTAAACAGTAGAATGATTAAGAAAGGTTACTTTGTTTTTTGAAAGTGTTTTCCTGGCAAACTGCCAGTGTTGTCACTCTTCAAGTGAAAAATGTTGCTTTTAGATGCATTTGTCATAAAGGGTCTGATTCTGAAAATGCTCAAACAAATGAGTAATTTTACTCCTGTGAATAATATTTGAAGAGTTCTTCAATGGTTAGGCATTTGGTTATTGTTCTGCATTAGAAGTACTTTCTCTTGACATCTGAGTAAGTAAAGGATTGAGAGATGCAGCTGGCAGAGATATTCCTTACATGCCTGGATCTATCCTTTTCCCACCACTTTTCTTGATAGGGCTATTATTCTTGTCTTGATATGGACATTTTCCCTCCTATCTTGTCAAGGCTATTCCTTCATCTTGGCCTGATAATGATATCTCTTACTCAAGCTGATAGAGTGTTTTAAGGAATACAGATGGGTACTTTGCTTATAAATAAGAAACCTTTCAGATGAGGGGTTTGTCTCAGTGCCATTTCATCCAACGAACAATGCAATGAAGAACATGAAATTAAATGAGGAATTACTTGGCAAAGTACACCCAGGATGGTGCTCAGGTCACTTTTTAAACACCTTATTGGAGCCTGCAAACAAGTTGGCCTCACAATGAAGACCAGGGTCAGGAAAACAAAATTTGTTTTGCCTTTTTCCATTTTAAATTTTCTGCAAATGATGCATAGTTTAATTGTTACTTTAAATTGTTTATTTAGGTTTATTGAAAGAGGTTTTTATACTCTGCCAGCATATGATACTCAAGCATGTTCTAATTATTTTAAGAATGTTCGCAAACACACATTGGTCTTCAGATTTTTTCTCAGATCAATGCAAATATTTGATGTACAAAATTGGAATTGTTTGAAATTCTTAAGAGAAAGCAAATTTTCATCTTCTGTTGTTCACACTGGAAATTAGATGATAAATATTTTGCTTCTTCCTCCAGTAGCAGAACAAATCTGGCCAAATGCATCAACGTATCTGAGTGAGTCTTCTTTTTTCAAATATTAGAGGACCCTCATGAATTCTCAGACCTTCCTTGCAATTTGCAGTAAATCTCTCAGTTAAGGTTTAGTTCTAGATGATGGTAATGTATGTGGTTTAGCTGTTAGAATACATAGAACAGCTTGTCACTATCACTGAGTAATGGCACTGCTGTTACTGGTAGTGAATATGATCCAGAAAAATGTAAAATTTAGGAATCTTCAGAAGTTAAGTTTAAGGTCAGTGAAGCAAATTAATGGAAATGTAGAGTGGAAGATTATAACAAAATTGAACATAAATAGTGCTACATTTTTTGAACCTGAAGTGTCTAAATTGTGAACAGAAACTGAAGAACAGTTATCTCCTCTGGGGAAAACAGATACCGTCAATGAAGGCAGAGAATAATTGACTGAACATATTTACAAAAATGGGGGGATTCTGTTCTCTTGAAATTGATTTTAGAATGGAGCCAAGGCCAGGACTGTGCTGCCATATTTCTTTAAAGATCTTCTTACCTGGTGAACAAAACTGTTGCCATTTTCAATGCCATTCAGCCCAACAAGGTATTTCAAAACCAGGTCCTAAGCATTTCCAGGATCAATTCACAGATTTTTTTCAGGCCAGGGACTTTCAGCTTGTTAAAGATGGCAGCTGTGCCACAGTGAGGGACCATCCTCTAAAGCCCTGGAGATCAGGCTTTCCCCCTCCACGACTGATGCCTGCCTGGCCAGCAGAGAGTCATCATGGTGCCTTGTCAGGGTGGAGAGCACACTAATGCTTAAATGTTAAGTCCTAGCTACCTTTTGTGCGTGTTGGCCAATAAATAGTTGATTTACACTTTGAAGTTATGTATATGCAGCTCGCAGCCTCTTTGAACCCTGCTAGAGATGTCTGAACAAGCTGACCCAAAAGAGGAGCTGTAAAAGGGAGTGGGCAGGGAAGTATCTTCTTTCTACTTAAAAATATGCTCATTACACCAACATATATGGTGTTCATTTATGCTAACACAAGTAAGATCATATCCATAAATCAAAGACAAGAAGAAAAAGACTAATTAATATTCTCTCTTTTGTACCTATTCTGTGCTTGCTTTATAATTTGTAGCAGATGGAAGCCAAATGTTTTCAAAGAATCAAAACCAATTTTATAAGATGGTTCATCTTCTCTAAATAACTTCTCCTTAGACTGCCAGTTATACTTATGATTTTAACCTATAAAAACATTACTGCTGGAATATGTTAATATTCCACATTCTTGAACTTTCCTCCATATTCCGTGTCTGAAGATTCTTCCTTTTAATGCCACTATCTCATTGTTTTACTTGGCTTTGGAAAAATCTAGAGACCTTTGTGCCACAGAAATACTCTCACTCTCTGATAACAAGCTGTTATGATCCTATTTGTGGTAGATTTTCTTGATTTAGATCAAAAGATGTTTTTAAAATTTATTTTATTGCAATGGCATACATAGTGCATTATGAGTAATTCTAACACAAGCCAATAAAGATGTCTGTCTTTTTTCTTTGTTAAGATTTAAAGAATTTCTAAGTCAATATTTAAAAAATGAAGTTGAAGATATGGAAATAAAAGAAACAGAATTGAGTGAAGTAGAACAGAGAAGAATGTTGACAAAATAGGCTTTCTCTTAAGTGACAATTCCAAATATGCATTTAGGAGTAAAAATAAACAGATGATGATGATGGGACAGAAGCCTATGGCAGAAAGGAAGCTGTAATGTGTGTCCAAAACACCTAAATAAACAAGACTGAGAGTAAAAGCTCTTATTCATAAATGCACAGAAACAATTTCTTCAATATGTCCTTAGGTTGCTTAACCAGAGCTTCAAAGCATCTAATATCAAAAGTTCAAAACAGGTGAATTATATTTAATTAAAAATTGCAATCCAACATTTCAAGTGTCAAGATTATCTTAAAATTTCCAACAATGATCTATTCTAATCTTTCCTCAAGTTAATATTCAGAAAAACTTTTGAAGAAAACTCAGGATAAGAAGTATATTCAGAAAGTGGATTTCTTGAATAACTCATTTGCCAAGTAAGCTACCACCTAGAATCTGCAGAGAAACTGTTCTTTCTTGGAAAGCATCTAGTACATTACTATTGCTGGTATGTAAGTACCATTGTAACAGAGATAGCTCCTACCTCTGAAAAATAAATGAGAAAAAAGTTAGACAAGTTGAATGAATGTATCTATAGGATTTTGTTTGAGAAGTTTTTATACATGACAGCCCTGAAAGAAAAGCTCACAAACTAACCTGTTTTGATGATTTCAGGAATTTCATTGGGAATTTTTCTAAAAAGTGAGTATACAGTTTTTGAACGGTTAGCATAATGGAGGAATGGTTTATAGCAAGTACCTTTGAAGCAAACAAATGCTTTCTCTTACTTTGGTAACAGAGAAGAATGGCTAGTGTTTGTGTAATTCCATGTCAGAAGTCCAAAAAGTCTGCAAAGCTAGGAAGTAGGTAATGCTACTATTAAGTTGTGCAGGAAGGCACATCACGTGTACTTTTCACCTCACATTTTATGATGCCAAAAGTTAAATTCATAATATAAAATTTGCAGAAGCTGAACTATATGATAATTATGATAATTGGGGATATTTCTCTCCAGGGAGTGAGTTCTAATAGTTAAGGAGTGACTTGATGTTAAAATAAAAATCACCCTATGCATTGATTAATTAAATAAAAGGAATCCGGGAGGTTTATTGTGTGGTAGTAAGTCACATGACTTGTACTTTTTATGGGCCACAGTATATATTTATTAACAACCATACCTGTGTTTACTGGAAGTTAAGACTGCAGCAGGACATACCCTTTCATCTGAAAATTACAACTGTGGAAATGAACACCTAAGTGGGAAGATGCATAATCCTTTTCATTTTCATATTGCCTATAACAGCAGCAATCCCATGCTCCGTAATGCTTCCATTTGCATTTCTGGTAGCCACCAAAAGCAATACTTACCTCACTTTCATCAACAAACGTAACTCAGGCTAACAGCAGCACACACGGAGAAGGTGTTGCTCTCCAGAGGCATGTCAGAGAGTGCCCTGGAGTTCTGAGAGCAAGTGAAGTGGTCTGGCTCATCATCCACCCTCTCAGTGTCTCCAGACCTTTGGGGAACAACATCTCACATCTGGTCCTGAATTTCTGCAGAGGCCGAGTATGTCTTCAGTTGGCAGGCACTTAGGCCACGTTTGGTGGTAGGCAGAGGCATCCTGGGGCCCTGTTCTGGCACTGAGACCAACTGTCACAAAGTGACTTGCAACTATATTAATAAAGCTCTTACCTTTCAGCAAAGGGCAGCCACATCCAAACCACATGCTGGAAGTGGTGCCAGGGGCTGTAGTAATTCTTGAACTATGCTTGGCAAAGTCCTATTTGGCACAGACCAAAGCTGTGCCTGGAACTATTGTAACAGTGTAATTTTACAGCATAAGCTGATGGACTTCTCCTGCCCAGGAACTTGCCTGACACTTTAATGTATTAGTATATAGCCCTAGAGACTGGCTCAGTAACAGAGTCCCAAGAATCACTTGCATCACTGAAGCCAGTAGCAGCTGCCAGCACAGCGTAGCAGGTCTCCAGTGGGCCCTTCTGGGGTGCATGCAGTGTAGCAAGGCACCAACGGCATAACCTGACATTGCTTCAGCCTCAATGTGCTGCCAAACTTTCAGTTGCCTGCTGCTCTGCTAGAGGATGAGTACTGGCAGAACCAAACCCAAGTGCAGTCCTGTGGTCTGCATGGCAAAGAGTGGTGCTTCCTTCTCTAGTTCTCTCAGGCACTCTCCTTTCTTCTCCATCCCAGTCCAGACCTTCCTTACTTCTGCATGCTTCTCTCCTGCCCTCTGCTAAAGTAGACATAGGCCAAGGAGTGTGATCTTCTATGCCCTAACTTCAGGCATATTTAGGAGAAAACCTCTACTGACTGTGATTCTCTGATCATGTAACACCGAGGTCATTGCCTCTGCTAGGAGGTGTTCTCCTCATGCTGCAGGCTGGGTGGCCCAGGCTTAGAAGGGGCTGACTTGAGGTGCAGAGGTGGTTAACGCTAGGTGATCCGTGGGGAGCTGGGTGGCAGCACACACTTCCAGAGCTCATCCTATTCAGATGAGATCTGAATTATTTTCTCAGGATACAGCTACTAGACACTTTGGCTCCTGGACTCAATCCTTTCATCCGTATATTTAAATAGAATATTATCGATTTAGAATTAGATTAATTAAGCTGCTTCTCCTCAGGAACCAATAGTGTTTTGATCAGTGCTGAGCCACCTTAGGTAGCAGGTCAGAGAGGTTTCCTCATGACCTTTGGGCTGAGGACATTGCTAGAGTTTTTAGGTTCTGGAGGTATTAGGTGATGTTTAGAGTTAAAAAGGGGCTTCTTCAGAGCCTTGTTGTCAGGCCTGGTAGAACAACTAGCTTCTGAAATCTGTAAGGACAGACTCAAACAAAAAAAGCCTGTATAAACTCATCAGTACAGGGAACACTTTCCAAGCTCAGGGAAATTCCTCTGAAATTGAACCCCTGCCAGACTCCTCCTTTTTAAAGAAGAGCCTTCTAGCACAAGTCCCTTTGCTTATTTTGGTTGATGCAGTGTGACACGAGGCAAGCAGTTTCAAGGCTGAGGCAGTTGATCTGATGTTCATAAACGACACTGAAAAAGAAGACCCAAGTGTTTTTGTTCTGAAATTATGTTCTTAACTGACTCATCAAAGTTATTTTTGTTATATTAGGTTAGAGGAATATGATGATTGCATAGTGATAAAACCCATTTCTCCTAGGCAGCCTACCCGTGATATTTGTTTGTTGTCTTTGTAAGTACATTCTATTAATGGCATATATTTTTACTATGTAGATGATGCAATGTTAGAAGCCACTTTCCACACAGTTTATTCTGAGATTGTATGCCGTAACATTGCTTATACTGATATGAATATTACTTGAGCTTACAGTGGCAGAGAGATAGCTATCTCAACAGGATAGTAAAACAGCTGATTACTTCCTAAAGCACCTCTTTAAATCAGGAATCCTCCCAATAAAATGCCTTTTAAAAATCCTTTTAATATTAGAGCATACAACAGTTAATCACCTTCAAAAACTGTAGGTACAGCAATAAAAGAAGGAAAACGTCCTTCCTCTTTCCACTGGTACTTCATCCTTGTTTAAAGTGCAGCTTTGGTTTAGTATTTTTAAATGTCTTCATTTAATAATGAATTCAAAGAGATTTTTTTGCAAAATTGAGAGGAAAACAAGGATGCTGAAAGCTTCCTCTCAGTCTAGACTGCAATTTTTTGTGTATGGAGGCAAAATGTTTGATGTCATTCCTGAATAATGTTGAACAATGTTTTATCCATCAGAGTTATCCAAATACAAGCAAAGGGCAACTCCATATTTCAGTGACCTGACTGGTCCCTTTGTTGGATGGCCAGCTCCACTTAGCTGCAGATGGTCATATGATATAAAAGTATAAGACATCACAAAAAGAGGTGCTGTAAGCTCTGGAATCTATTTTTTGCAGTCTGTGCTCATATTTGTTACTGCATTTGATCTTGTCCTCACTAGAAAAGTTCCAAAAGTTTATATCAATTAATTTTGTTTCACCTATGTAAACTAAAAAAAAATCCTGGAGCTGACACTTTGAACCCAGTTCAAATTTGGTTAGATTAACTTCTCTTAATTAGCAACCTAAGTGAAAACAAAGCAAGGGTAAAATCACTTTCTGTGCACCACTGATGGATGTGTCTTCAGTGAAGAGTTAACATGAATTATCCATGCTTTAATTACTCTGTTTGTATTAACTCTGTTTGCATGAAAGCAACCACACTGTGAAATAACACTTGGGTTTGTTTTGTCCACGCTATGCTTGTATGTAATGCTAAGAGTTGTGGATGGGCATCCTATGGATTTCTTTACTGAAGCGAGCTGCAAAACAAAACAAAACAAAATATCCCCAGATAATGGCTTATAAGAAAAGGCTGACCTCTTTAGATGAGCAGCACTGAAGAACTGTATATCCTTGAAGTTTTCCCATGGAGCAAACATATGTCCCTGCTAAGGGGAGATCAATTGTTAGACTGTATCCATTGGTGGGCCAGCCAGTTAGCTACAGGCCTCACCACGTTGAAGTTAAGATCCTATGTATGAGTTAAACTTGGGCAACATTTAAGCTACAGTTAGCTTTGCATAGATGCTCCTGCATTTCGGATTTGCACTGCTGCACAATCAGATCTTCTAGTATAGCAAGACTCCTTGTATTGCTCAGATCTGCTTAGTGACAATAATATGCCAGACTCGGGATGAGTTTGCCTGGGTGCACCATGTCTGCGCCTGCTTTTGAGGTCAGGTATCTGCTCAGAGGTGGCAGTCTGCATATTTTCCTGAGCCTTGTTCTATGATATACCCCATTCTACCTATTCTCTGACGTATGTGTAAAACTTAGTACTTACATTAAAGACGTATCTTCCCTCCCCCAAAGACAAAAAAAAGGAAAGACGGTAACAGTTTGCAGGACAGGTTAGTAAGCGTGGCAGTTCATTGTTGAAGGAAATTTAAAATACTAGACAGCCTTTCCAAATAGGAATCTATGTGTGGGAGTCTAAATACATATTTGCTTACTTACATGAATGGCCTGACTTTTGGAGGTGCTGAGTTGATGCAAACTCTGAATGTTTTACATCCTCAAAAATCTGGCCAATTGCTTTCATGTCTCTATGTGGAATGTAGTCACCCAAGTTTGACAGTTTTGGCTCTAAGGTTTAGCTTGACTGAAAACAAACTGTCTTCAAAACTGTAGGGGAGGTTAGCAGCAGCTGCTCAAACCTATGTATCCAAGAAAGTAAATCTTAAAATGTCAAATGGATTTCTTCTCATGAAGTCAACCAGCAATAAACAGGAACAAAGACATACCTGGAAGGGTAAAACCAGACCTCAGTCTTCTGCTTCTTGCTCAGATGATGTTTCTGAGCAACCCTGCCCTGGGTCAGGGGCTCAGGTGGACTGCCATACAGGAACCTGAGACTTGTCATGTTCATAACAACATCTATGATTTAGATATTGCTCTCTTCAGTTCTCACTGGAGGAGCTGTGAGCTGGCAGAATGATAACCTTTATATCATCCCTCTTCAAAATAAATAATCCTACAGGAAACAAGAGCTGCCCCGGCTGTGGCAGACTGGTAGAGAACTGCTGTAAGACGTTTGTAATGCTTTGTGCATCTGCAGATAAAGTGAAGTTCTAGGTAGAAAGATAAAGGTAGTTTAGCAAGCTTTCCAATTTAATTTGGTACTGCTGAAACTCAAAAGCTGAGAGCAGAATTAGTGAACCTTTTGGATTTACCTATTTGAAATTCTAGCATAAAATTATCTTTCAGTAATGGAAAAAATAGAAATTAATATTGAAATGATTCTGCATTCAAGAAGTGCAAATCTGTCTTCAAGTTCATTTAGCAAAGTGACATTTAAATTACTATGAAGAATTGTGTGCGCTATATGTTATTTGTAATTTCATAAAATGTTGGGATGAGATTGTCCTGGGATCAGCATGTGATTAAACTGATTATATACCTTATATACATGGTATGTTTCTTATTCAGTCACAATCAAAATACAATCTACTTTTATTAATATAATAATTTAGATGTCATAAATGAAATCTCAGTTAAATATTTTTTAAGTTCTATTCACAGCCTTTTATTCTCTATTAACAAACTCATTCCTCTCACCTAAAAAATAAGATTCTACTTTTCCCATCACCACGATGGCTGACATCTGCTAGAATGACCCCTTGCCCCTAGCAGCAAAGCACTTCTATGTAGAAATGGACGACAGACAGATGCTCTTCTCCTGATTCTAAGGAACTTTAAAAATATGGATGGGTGCAGAAGAGGGCACCAAATACTAACCATCAAAGCAGACACTGTTTTTCTCTCCTTAACACCCATGGTGAGTATTTTTCTTTTCCTTACTCCCAACCCCCATGTATGCATATGTGTCTTAATACGCAAAATGAGTCTTACAATTCTGAGTTCAGGAACACTTACATCCAATTTCCTTCAGGCCGGTTGATCTTCCTTTTCTGCTGTGAAAATAAGGGTGTGAGCAGCAGACAATGAAAGGATATGCTGCCGTAACCCACGCTGGCATTCTCTGTCTCTCCTGACTGGCATCTTTAAGGTCAGGCAGGAGAGGTTAAAGTCACTAAACCCAGAAGCCCACCTTTCAGTTCCTGCTACACTTGCTGACCCCACCCTGTGTGTGGTTATACAAAGAGGAGTTCTAATGTGATGTGAAGACTGTATGGTTAAAATTACCTCAGAAAATTCCAAAATTAAGATTTCTGGTATGATATGTTAATGGGACTATATTGCACAACTAGTGCCTTCTACATGTTTTATTGCTTTTATAGTTATGGCTTATTATCTGTCCCACATGCATTCTGACCCAGTTCTTCAAAGTCAACTGAAGTCAAAATAGCTAAGGTTTCATCATAGCAGTGCAGGGATAATAGAAGAATTACACACTGATGATAAGGTGCAGGGGCAGGGCAGAAGACAGAAATGGTGACTTTACCCAGTCATGGGGTCCCTGTTGTCCCTGGACCACAGAATCAGACTCCTCCATCATTTTTCTCTTTTCCTGGCCCTGTGTATGTTGGTTGCACTTTTTTCCACACTGTGGCTGAATATCTATAGTCTGGTCCATACATAACTCCCATGGAAAAAAAGGAGTCCCAAATCAGAAGCCCTTTTCACTTGGGCAAGTGTAGTTTTCTTCTGGATTAGTAGAGTATTGAACTATGTGGTAACTAACTGCCTAGTTTGTGATGTATGAGAGCAAAGCTCTTGAGCATGTGCAGAAGAATGCTTTGTTTTGGTGTCTAGGAAACTTCATGGCTGAAAGCAAAAGCAATGGTAGATGTTGGGCATATGAAAGGCAGTTATGCTGTGCTTGTTCAGAGACTTGAGAAACAAGCAGATATTGGTGAGAAGGAACTGAAAAAGTTATGACTCAGCGAATAAAATATTAGTGTTATTCCAGGAACACAGATAACTACAGACAGTGGAATATTCTGGACATACAGTATTTGGAATTATTATTTTTATCTATCTGTCTGTCAGTCTGTCTAATAATATATGTGCCCAAAGAGACATGGAAAAATGTATTCACAGTTTTCCATACATGAGGCTATGAGTATCATAACTCAAGCTGTGGAAAAGCTTGGGAAACAACATGGGTGCTAGTAGCTCAGAGTCAGGGTCTCTAAAAATCTAGAAAAGGTACGTAACAGATTCCTCTGTAGACTAATAGTGGTGCTCAGAGACCAGTGATGCTAAAAACTTCAATAAGTAGCTGTCTTTGTGTGTTAATTCTAGGTACTCCTCTATCAGGTCACTGAGGGATTTCTTAGGGTCTATTACAGGTTTGAGAAGGGAAAGGAGTCTTGGATAATAGTTGTGCAAACATCACAGTCGAGTCATGGAAAGCTGAGTGCCATTGAAACACATTTTGACTTCTGCTGAAAAAATAATTCTTTTAGATTGTAGCTTGACTGTATTTTTTTGCTTCTTTCTTCTGGTTCCAATCTTGGTTCCTGTATTGCAACTGATATAAGCTGCTTGTCTCCATTTTCCTGGATCTTCACTATCTATTCCTACTTGACCTATCAGCACTGCCATTATTTCAACCCTTGCATTTAATTGTCCCATGAAACCACAGTTACTGCCCACTTACCACACTTCCAAATAAGCACTTTCACCCTTTCGCTCAAGCTTTCTCTTGGGAGGAACTCCCGGTAAATGTCTGTAAACTTACCTCATTCCCTGCTTTGAAAGCATCACGATGCTTGCAACACACGTGTCAGCAATCAGGCAACTGGCTTCTGACCACAATGTTGAACAAAGTCAGCTCACACTTTGTGTTTCCCTATCAATGTCCGTGTTCCCACTGGTGTCTCTAATTTCATTAGACTGTCTCCTCTTTTAAACAAGAGCATCTTTTGTGATTTGCTGGTGCAGCACCTCATCTTGCAGTATAATGTAGGCTCCGGGTGAGAGTATAAGACAACACACCTGGTCTGGATGGTCTTAGGCAATCGCTGTACTCCCCTGTGCAAGAACACTGTTTGACTCTTCCTGTACTGATCTCCAGGCCGCTGACAGAGGAGAGATGGCTGGTTCAGGTGGCCCTTCTGACCCAAACTGTTGTACGAAGAATTCTCCGGAGCAGATGGAAGTGAAGGCTGAGTAGGGTCAGGTCCCACTTTCTCACTATTATAATGGCCCTTTGGTTTGCAAGAAAAGTTAAAGCTGCCCTCCACAGCTTTTATTTGGAAGCCGCTGCCTGGCAATCTGCCCCATCTGCTTCATCCAGGCAGTGAATCAAGCCTGTTGTACTTAAACCATTGACCCCTATTCTGAGAAATACCAGAGAAGAATAGACTTTAACTAAATCTTTCAGTAGTGCCCTCTCCCCTTATTTTTCTCCCTCCCTCCCATTGTTTTGAAGCCAAGTCACTTTTTGTTTGCTGGAGGAAGATTAAACAAAGGAACCCACCAGCGGCGCCGGGGTTTTTTGACGCACGTGTTGGCTGTATCACTCAGGCAGCCTTCCAGCAGGTATGCCCATACAGCTGCAGAGCCATTCACTGCTGAGCTGTAAAACTGCTGGCAGGTCTCACCATCTGTGGTGAAGACTGTGTGAGAACTTCCCTCTTGGCTGGATGGCTTTCAAGACAGATGCCACAGCTGACCCCATTAAGATAGCCAACGTTCAAGAAACAGCATAAGGCATTGCAAGGCTGTTCTCTTTTTCATCCTGGTTGAGTGAGTCATGCAGTTTTGTACATGTCCCCACATCAAAAATACTTGAACGCTTGTAACACTTTAACACTGAGTAGTTGTAAGACTCTTCCCATCAAGTGTGGCAAAGATTAGGGTGGGAAATTGTGGAATTTTTAAGCTACACTGCTACCATTACATGAAAGAAAATGGGAGGGAAAAGAAAAGAAAAGACAACCCAAGAGCTAGCACTCAGAATCTTGTTTGGTAGCCCGGGACAGTCTCTGGAGAGAAATGTGTCCTCTGTACCTAGCCCATCATACACAGATTTTGGTCTTCTTATTCACAAAATAAAAATGCTTTCTTCCTCAAAGCCCTTGCCAACAACTCTCCCAACCAACAGCGTATGAACTTCATTTCTAGCTGATTCTGAAAGATATTTAATTAAAAGTAATTTGAAATGATATCTGACTGTTGCAATGCAAGCATCTGTAGCTAAGCCCAGGGCCTCCCTACAAATTATTGTTTCAGGTATCTCATAATCATATAGAGTGAAAAGATGTATTTCTTCTCCATCTGTTCAGTATTCAGGTTACATAGCTAGCCAAACATTCTTACCCAAACTCCTCTGCTTTCATGAGAAAAAGTACATTTAAATATGAAAATCCAAGTCATTTAATCCAAAGAGATGAGTTGTCTTCTCTGTTCTTTTCTTAACCAGTATAAATTTAATCTGCAGCCGTAATAGATGCAGACAAGGGGAAATTAACCACTAGGCTCCTAGTTCAAAGGCCGCAGAAATCAGTGAGACATCTTCCCTTGCCTTCAGTGGATCTTGGATCGTATCCCAAAAGCTGACCTCTGACTTGACAGAGATAGTTACTAGACTTTCATTCAGTTTAATGATGCTTAATGAACATGTCTAAGGCATGTTTGAGCAGTCCTAGGATGGCGTGAGCAGGAAATACACTGAGCAGTATCATGATTTAAAGAGATAAAAGTTATGTGGCATTTTTTAAAGATTAGCTCACACCATCCAAACTTTTTAATCCAGATGCAGCTAGCTGTTACGGTTGTGTTAGCCATCTGGTACTATAGTCTTTGGCTGAAAACAGAAGCAATACGTATCACCACTGTTTTTTGTTTCCAGGAAAAAGGAACGCTGTTTTTATGATCATCCATTCATTTGGTATCAAGCACATTTCACACTTGAGTTAACTGGAGACCCGCAGTTGATATATTCTGTGGTAAGAAGAAGGGCTTTGTATGGCTGATGGTAGAAGCAGAGATGCAGAGGGAAAGATTGCCATTTCGGTGTAACTGAATATGATATCATTGGGGTTTTTTAGCTTTCCCTTCATAAAAAGATTCTTTATTCAGTGACACATTGTCTCATTTAACAAAAGGGTTTGTAGCTTTTTCTGGTTTTGCAGTTCAAAGCAGATAAAATCTTCAGCCATATTTTGCTAAGCATAAAACCATTTGTAATTGCTTTCCACCAACCTGCCCAGCAAACTACCAATAACTTATTTTTGTATATTTACACACTTGAAAACAACATTTTACTTTGTCCAAGTAACAGATGCATGCAAAAAAATTACCAGCAATAGAGAGCAGAAAGGAAACTGAGAAGTCAAAGGACACGGTAGCTGCTTAAAAATGATATTTGTGGTACACCACAGCACCAAATGACGGCACCCAAGGGAAATTCCTGGCTTCTCATTGCAGGGGAGGTTGGACTAGATGACCTTTAAAGGTCCCTTCCAACCCAAACCATTCCATGATTCTGATTCTCTCTGGGGAGACACAAAGTCTTTTTGAGAAGGAAAGGAGTGCTGCTGCTACACCACCCACTGAGGGATGCCAAGGTCTCCTGTATCTTCTGTGTCCTGGAAATAGGAGTAGAGTTGGAGCAGGTCTGTAACCTCAGGTTTCTCTGTCTCCTGGAAAAAAGCACCCAAAAGGATGGAAGAAGATAACAAATCCTGGGTTTGTAGTTTGTGGCACAGAGTTAGGAAGTGATACACCCCAACAGGGATGCTCAGCTATTGGCTGCCTGGCAGCAGTTGCATCAGCTTTTTGGGGTATAGAGTCCAGCTCCCTCACAGGTTGCCATTAAAAATGCCCCCACTCTCTATTTCAATGAAATAAACCTGTATTTCTGTCAGGCTGGTGCATGGGTCCCTTCTCTGCTCCCAGTTATGTCCAGGCTGACCTGCAGTGCTCTCTGTTGTCAGGCTCACTGCTACGGCTTGCCTCCCACAAAGCTGACTAGCGTGCAGATTTTCCCTGTGCCATGCCTTCTATATCAGCATAAGAAAGTTCTCACCCCAAGGCCCCTGTCAGCACTTACCACCTGATAATTTTACTTCAGGGCTATTGGTGGCCGGGAGATGCCTAGGAGGGCCACATGGCCTTTTCCTGAGCTGTCACTCAGCTAAGGATGATCCTGCATCCCACAGTGTTCAAACACCCATCTTTACCTTACACGTCATCCAGCTATTGTGTATCTTAGGTACCTGTCACCTCAATATCTAAATCCCAAAGGAACAACTTAAGCAACTGAGGGGAAGCTGGAACTGGGGGCAGATTTCGGTGGAAGCTACTCATCTAACCTGCCGAGGTGTCTGAAACACTTCCACCAAGGTATATATATCTAAGTACTTGAATAGCTTAAAGGATCTGGGCTTAAGTGCTGATGTCACTGTTGAAAACGGCTCCTATGTCACTTAATGCTTTATTAAAAAATATTAAGTGTTAAATACAGAGAAGCTTCAGAAATGCTGCAAATATATATATAGCTGCACAGGCTTCTCTGAGCAACAGCAAGTTATACCACCTAGTATAGCTGCTCACATGTCTTTAAGAACGAACAGATCAAGAGGGCAAATAATCCAGATTTCTAAAACCTCACTGGAAAAATATTCTAAGTGATAGGACCTAACATTATGACAGTGGGAATTTACTCTTGGGATTAGAAGAGTCCAGCACATTGCAGGTAGATTAGCGGACGGCTGGATTCACCCTGTCCATTAAGATCTAATAGGACAGTCTGTTTCTTAATAGGTCAAACTTTATAAATCTGATCTTCAAAATGGTCTTGGGAAGTGTTCTGCATGGGCAAGCTCTGCTACAGTTGAAACGCAGGGCTATGCCTGTGCTTCTCAGAAACGGCGAGCTGCAGCACAGAGAAGGGTAAGCAAGCTCTGCTTTTTGCCATTTGCCTACTGCCCGCTTGCGGTCCAGCTGACAGCCGTGCAGGCAGGCTCTCCGGCACGCCCAGGCATCCCCGGGAATATGGCTTTCCATATGATCTGAAGCGCCACGTGGCAGCCATGCCTGCAAGCCTGCAGTTGGCGCAGCAGGCAAGGCTGATCTTGAGGACAGACTTTGGCAGGCAGGAGAGACATCCCCTCGAGGGAAACTCCATGTGTTTCATTGAAAAGGGAGCTGGCAAACACGCCTTTTACACGGTCCCGCTATTGCCATTTACAGTTTGTGAGCAGTGAGGGTCAGACTGCCTGCCTGTGGTGTGTCTGCAGTTGTAAAACATCAGATTCTTTGTTATTTTTCTGTCTGTGTCTATATTTTTGCAGCGTGAATCCACTGTTTGTTCCTGAAGAAGAACCCTTGCTAGCAATATCAGGGTTGAAAGGAGTCCCCAGCCTGTCCTCCAGCTGACGGAGCTGGAAACCTCCACTCGCAACTGCCTCTGTTTTGCACTCAAGTGAAGCAGCAGCTAAATCTTGTGCCTCATCCTCGAAGTGCCTGACAGTTTTGCTAGCTCTGGAAATAGCATCACTGATAATTAAAAAAGGAAGAAAGGGGGGAAGAAAAGAATGAGCGAATGGAATGAGCAATATCCAAAGCAAATAAGGAAAGTAATGACATAAGGGGAGGCAGTGGGTGAGCTCCCCTGCCCTGCTCTGCTTGGGGCCCTGTCCATCCTCCCACTGCCATGGATTGGCATGGCGACATGATAGGGAGACAACCACGTTTCAGGGCTAATATACATCCCCCGTCCTCCCCATCACAGCTGCATCTGGCCCTGCGGTGGGTTATCCTCTCTCTCCAAATGTTCAAGTCATTATCAGTTTGACAAATCCAATATATATAGAAAGATCTCCAGGCAAAATCTGTATTTCCAGAAAACGAGATTCCTATACCATCTGCAGCTAATTGTTTCATACCATATTCGTCTCAGTCCTGCTGAGCCCACTCTAGGCCTGCTGAGCCCATCACTTACCCTGGTTTTACACTGGAGGAGCTCCACTGTCTTCAGCGGATTAATGCAATTAACACTTTTGTGTGTAAGAGCAGAATCTAGGGATGAAGGAGCATCCACTGCCGCCACAGACCGCCCTCGTCATCACCTTAACACCGACAGGGACGTGCTTTGGTGGCAAGCGATGAGTCTGGTTTTCAGGGCAGAGGGAGGGGAGTCAGCCAACCAAAACTCAGGTTGTGGTGAGGAGGGGAGAGAGGTGTTGCTGCCTCTGAAATCAGATCAAAACCACGGGGCAGGGAGATGCCTACTGCAAAAGGCTGTGGCAATGGCTCTGTGCTCCCTTCTCGCCTAGGGTGATTGGCAGTGTTTCCCCTCATTCAAAATTAGAGAAAACAACAGAGCTCAGCAGTAATCTCTATTCTAGAGCCTTGTTGAAACTCTAGACACACATATCTGACAGATACAACAGAGATTAATGAGCCATGACCAGAAGTTTGATTTTTCTGTCAAGTGCTCCCATCCGTTTTTAATAAACAGGGGAACAACATAAACTCCAGCGCCTGCTCTTTGCCGTTTAAACCCGGCAGGTTGCTTTTGGTACCATGTGTGTCTGAGCTGAGTTATGACTCCAAACCACTGAAAAATGCTGGGGTTTTGTTGGGTATTTTTTTCCCCCATTGGCCCTTTTGTGGTTACTCTTGTGATGAGCTTTGCTCCTTGCATATTGTTCCTTTTCTCCTCAGCATGGACTGTCTGGTGTTTTACCACTGGAAACTGTCAAATGTAATATCATGTTTACAGCTAAATGAGTTCAATTTAGTGTCATTGGTGTATTATCTGGAGCACATAAGTGCCTAAAAAGCCCAGTGCTTTGTTTTAAACAGCACTCCGCTTTATTTTTTTATGGGGTTTTGGAACATGGCTTCCTCATCCCTTCCAAGTACAATGGGCTGAGCCAGCTAGAGCAGAGCCCAGGGAACATGTCGTAGTCTTTTCATGCTTCTGGTTACTTACATTACGATCAGGCATTGCTCTCATAAAATAATAATCAGTACATAGACATCTGAATTTGTCAGGAATTTGCGGTAAAGCAGTCCCTAAGGATTTTATGCCACAGAAATGTTTGAGAGTTCCTCTATTTTTATTTTTCACAAAGCATGATAGAAGCCACAAACAAAACGAAAGACTATCAGAGTATGGTTTATACCCTGAGGTATTTATGGGAGGGGAAAAAAGAGAGCGAGAGAATGCTGCCATAAATCTAACTGGCCACAGAATGTCACTCTTGCTCCATGCAAACAAAGCTGAAAGGAAATTTACCTGGTAATATAAAACCTGAGTCTTAAGGAAGGCAGCTCAGGGAAGCTCTTGCCTGTAGACAGATGAAGTATGTCTACATGTACGAGTGAGTATGCACACCCACTCCCACAGAAAACCGAATGTCATACCTAAACAAAATGCCTTTGCAAACTGCTGGAAGTCTGATCTGGGTCTGCATCCAAAGTCGAATCCTGCAGTTGACTCTTCTCCCAAAGGGTCTCGCCAGTGGGTCTGGGCTGGGGGGGGCTTTGAGGGAGAAAACCCCTAGATCCTAATCTCCCCACACTGAAACAAGCATGCACAGAAAGTCCCAGCCTGTACTTAGAGCACTTCAATCTCTGTGCTGAAAACACCTGATTTTCAGTAGGATTCTGGCTGTGAGTGAAGTCCTTTCTGAGATGTGGGATCAGGGCCACAAACAGGCTAGACTATATTATTTCAGAAAAATCCTGCTCTTGAATAGAAAGCACTCTCAGTTTCAAAACATGAAATAAAAGCTGCCCTGAAATTGAAATTGTCCTTGACTTGATGCCGCCTACAACTGAAATTGCCACTAAATTTAACAGACCGATGCTTAGCATTTAATTGCCCCTGAAAAGAAGTCACTGTCAGGAAGGCACAGTATCAAAAAACAAATCTTTTGATTTTGACTCAGGGCTTTGTTTCAAGTAGCAGGGACCTGCTTCTTCAAGCTATGACCTTGACCGGACTAGGATGCAGAGGTCACCCCCTGTGCAAGGGAGGGACCCCGCCACAATGCCACCTCTATGTAGAGGGGGAAGGCACCAGCTGCAGGGCACCTCCACATTTCTCCTTTGGGAAAAAAGCTTCCCCTGGGGTCCAAAATGAGACTGGGGAAGCAGAACAGGGATTATCTGCTGGCCTTTGGGAGTGGAGAGTTCTGAGGCTGAAGGACTGAGATCCCCCCTCTTCCAGCTTGGTGAAGCTTCTCTGGAGAAGATACTAGAGCTTGCATGATCTGTTTGTGGTCTGCTGAAAACATATTTTTACAGATGAGCAGAGGTGAAAGAAAATGGTTTTCTGCTCTTATTGTATTTTGCGTAACTGCAAGAAATTTTCCTGTCTCAGATTGGCCCCAAAAGTGCAAATCTTGAAAAAAAATTGAAGATAAAGAATAAAATACAGAAATTTAGATTGAATCAAAAAGAAATTAGTTCTAAAATGTTGGTCTTTGCAAGTTTTGAAGCGTTTTGACTTAAGAGGATTTTTTGGATGTTTTTGGTGTAAATTTACTTAGATTTCAACACAGAAGCTTACTTTCAGTCTAAAAATTACATCTTTTCTTTTGAAAGTATAGAAAGATGATATTTTGATAATTTTAAAAAACATTTTCCAATTGTATTCGAATATGGCATATTCATTAAAAAATCCCCTCTCCTCTCTAAGGCTTTGATTTTGACAAATCCACATTTTCCAGTGAAAAACATTTCCCAGAACACTTCCCAATTTTCTCTAACACTTACATCTGTTCTTCTCTGAGAACATGTCACAGCTGTAGATTAACAGGAATCACACAGAACACAGTTCATTTATGGTCAAAGTAATATTTCTAAATCAACTTGCATTTAAGAGTAGTGAAT
This sequence comes from Strix aluco, assembly GCF_031877795.1. Classification (NCBI taxonomy): domain Eukaryota; kingdom Metazoa; phylum Chordata; class Aves; order Strigiformes; family Strigidae; genus Strix; species Strix aluco. The sequence goes on along the minus strand of NC_133932.1, from coordinate 68,288,199 downwards.
AGTACATGTCCATATACCAGCAATATATCATAAGGATTTTGTACTGCTTTTATATTTTTTACATTTCTTTTGCATAATTATACATGATTCATGTGTAATTGTAATTTTTACAATTATTTTACATAATTACATGTTATTAGAGCTGAAATTTGGGCAGAATTAAAGACTGCAAGCCAGATCCTCAATGTTTCAGGCACCCACCCTGATGGCATCATCTGTCTCCGGAGCTGGGCAAATTGGACCAAAAGGAACTACTGTCCTCTGAAATTAGAACAACCCCATAGTGATACACGACTGTGAAGTGGCAATGGAAAGGAAAACTGTCTCTGCTACTTTTATTGTTAGCCACAGCTTTGGCCTTGTATCGCATGATGCCGGCTAGACATGGAGCTTCCAGGGAGTCAAAAGGAAATTTGTGCGAAGCTGTGCACTGCTCTCCTGTGTCTGTCCCTGCTCTGCTTTCCTCTCTGGCCCCCAAACCACAGGCACTCAGATGCAAGGCAAACCTACCGATGGGCTTCTGTTTAGTCCCGGAATATTGATTCCTCTGGCAAAAAGATCACATTTTCCGTGTGCTTGGTAAATAAGGGGAGGAAGGGTCCCGCACTCAGCAACCATGTGGTGTTTTCTTCACCTTCCCCAGGTGGCTCAGGCATTTTCTTCATCAGAGTGGTTGCTTAGTGGCACACACTACCCTCTGTGAAGGTGAACATTAATAACAAGTTTAGCTCCTGGGCTTCGCTTTTTGGCTGGCTTTCTGCTCCTCAGAGTCCGGGAAGGCCTCTGTCGGCTGAGACGTGCAGGGTGGGTGCATGCTTTGCTTCCCCGGCTGGATTATCCCTCATCCCCTCTGCATGTTAAGAGATTTGGTGGGCCTATTAACAGCTTCTACCTGTTTTAAGACCTGTGACAGGAGGCTGAATGGCTCGCTTCATGCGGCCCCATTTGCCTGCCACTCCTGCTAGCGGTGTTGACATGATTTATGTAAATCATAAAATGTGGCGGGGTGACCTCATGAGTGTCCAGCTCTCCTCACGCACGTCTCCAGGCAGAAGGACTAGTATTTATAAACAGTGGTATATTCACATCTCAGTAACCTGCTTTATTTACACTGCTCGCACCGGGCCGCTACCGCACAAATGAAATATTATTCCCCGCCATGTGCGTTTCGTTTTTCTGTTGACTGTGTGTTTTCTTTCATGCGTTGCCCTTGCTGTCAGTGAGCTTGTCGGCAGCTCTCCCCAGCACGGGGCTGGAGAGAGAGGAAGAGGGAGAGTTACGTTTGCAGCCATTTCCAGGGCAGCATGGTGACAAACGAGCATGGGACCCCCAGCTGGGTGACTAGGGAAGCCTTCGTTGGGCCTGCAAGCTGTGCCTCTGTTTCCGCAGGCTGGAGGGGAGCAAGCCAGTACCCCTGTGTTAACAACCAATCAGGCTGCCACAACATGGCTGAACCCCCTGCCTTTGCTCACGGCGCCCCAGCCCATCGCATCCTCTGCTTGCTGTGCCACTGTTGGTGGGATGCTAGCTCCTGGGAGATCCTGGTCTTGGCCATGCTTTGATGAGGGTAGCCGAAAGTTAGTCAAGCCATAATCAAGCTTATCAGGCATCTGGATATGGCTGAACCAGATGGAATTTTCTAGCAAAGTCATCTTTTCACAGTCATTTTTAAGGAGATCTTTTTACTACAGCCTCCAAAAGATCTTGTTTCTGGCTCAGGAATTAAGAGAAAAATGTCTTCTCTCCCAAAATAATCACAGTAATGAACTCAACAATAAAAGCTGCTTATCACCTTTCTGGGTTTGAGGTGGGTTTTTTTTAATATTTTCTTTTCACCACTAATTAAAAAAAGGGAAAGAAGGTTTAATGCTTTTTAAAATACCTTGTTTAAAGTAGTGTCTGGTTCATTATCTCCCCAGCTTCTGCTATTTTGAAAATGCCTTTTTTAAAAAAAAATTTTTTTCATTTTCTCATCAAGATGTTTATGGTAAATATTAACTTATGAACAAGTCAAAAAAATCAATAGCTGGAACTCCGTCAATCTCAAAAGACTGTGCACATTTCAAAATGAACTCCATGGCCTGAAGCTCCAGAGGAGAAAGAGCTCTCTATTGCCTTTACTGATGGAAAGGGAAAAGTATCTCATAAAAAAGCTCCGTTTCTGTAAACTGCATACGCATGACTCCTCTAGCAGCACTTGAACAACATCTAAATCATGGGGCCCCAGAGTGCTCGCCAGCTTCTGGATTCGGATGCACGTTCTGGCCACATCCTGTCCATGTGCAAGGATGGGACCTGTGTCTAAAATGGATCCTACTTCTCCTGTCCTGTACCATGGTTTCCACAGGAAGAAAATGCCCATGTCTGGACAGGGAGGGGGACAGTCAGTGCTCTGAAACATGATGGAGGCAGGGAGTATCTCTCTGGTATTTGTTAGAAACCAGAGCTGGGGCAGAGCTAAGGAAGGATCAGGATTTGGGCAGTCACTTGTTTGCTGGGTACCCCAGGAAAGTTTAACTGCCAGCCTGGGGTCGTGGACTGTGAGGCAGGGGAGCAGCTCCACTGATGACAGCAGGCACATCTGGAAGCAGACATTTGGCTTGCGGCTGCAGCCCATGTGTCAGGTTTGGTGTGTGTCTGGAAAAGTATGCTGCAAGGACCATCACCCCCGGGACTGGGGCAAGGGAGAGCGAGAAGAGCCAGATGACTGAAAAAACTTGCAAAGGGAAAGTACTTTTCTCTTTATGTGCTTGCATATCCTTTTACCTGGCCTCCCAGGTTCACAGCTGCATTTGCTTTCCCCTCATAAAGATTTCCTTTTTTTTGTCGTTGTTATTCCCAGAATGCAATGGAGGAATTTCTGTTTGTTAAAGCATTCGGCAAGGCTGTGGTAAGCCTCCCTGGTTTGCTGGCTGGGATCACAAGGCGGTTTAGTCATTTGTCAAAATCCACTTGTTGAAACCTGGGCCCTTTTGCATTTCCCCATCTTTCAGAAGGCTTTTTAGGAAGGGTCTGATTCTGCCCACCCTCCCTCATAGCAGATAGCACTTTTTTTCCTAGCAGCAGTGGCATTGCCTATGCACAGCCTGCATAAATAGAAGGTAGCAGAATCTGGCTTCAGGAAATTTTCAATGCTCTTGAAGTATATAATAAATTATTTCAGAAATCTAAACGACACTGAAATGAAAAATTGCCCCATTGAACCAAAGGGAAATTTGGCTGGGGAACCCCCACATTTAGTATTTGATATTTTGAAAAATATCAATATTCTCTTTAGTTTCTAGTTGAGGAACTGAGACCACGTTGTAATTCTTACAAGATGGATTTCCTGCTCTCACTCAAGGGGTTTTCCCCATAAAGTTTGGTAGGAAGTGTGTTGAGCCTCATTAACTCTCATCTTGTTGCTGAAACAGTGCTGGAAACTGTTGGAGCTGTGTATTAAGCTACCTTGGCTATGTGGACAGCAGTGAGGAGTTGCTGCGAGGTGAGGTGAACCAAGGTATGGTGAAAAGCAAAAGCAAATCAAATACAACTGCAGAAGGAAGTTTGTCTCCAGCAACACATACTGTAATCCCATCACTTTTATGTGTCAGTACCTAATGTCAGATTTCCTTTCCAAAATCAGACAGGAGTGAGTTGGGAACTAAGGAGGCCATTTCAGAGCACTATCCTTTGAGACAGCTCCACCTTTACTCCTGTTATATTTAATTGACTGTCCACAAAATCTCTATAATGACTCTATAGATCTCAGAAAAAAAATATTTTGCTTTTGCTCTCTCCATCACCTGTTTTACACTGACACTGTTCTGTCAGCTTCTGTAGAGCTGCTTCCTATTTACAGAGGGGTGCAGGAGAGGAGAGCTAGAGACTTTGCATCTGACTTTTTACGCATTGTGCATAGTCTTCCTTTATCCCTACACCAGTCTGGCTTTCAGTGAAACAATTAGAAAGTCGCCTTGAGGATCTGGCTCTGAAAACACTTCAGCACCTCCTAAAGAGAAGACAACAGGAGCCAGCAGCGCTCAGGATAGTGTGTCTCACAGGCCTAGACTGCGATCTTGAGCACATTCTGTCTATTTTATTCCCTGGCTCAGGCTTGGGGTAGCCCACATACATGACTCCAGATGCTAGCAATATAGAGTACATTGAAAGCAGAGTTGGGCCACAGTGTTCTCTTTGGACTTCTTTGGGAGTCTGGGAAAGCACAGATTGAGATTTAGGGTGTAAACTTTCCGAATGGAAAGATTGATACAGCCAGTGCGATTTCTAGGCAGAGGGAGAAGGCTGGGGAAAACCTGTTCCCTTCCAGCGTATCTGCTGCATGATGTGAGCAGCAGTGTTTTCTAACCTGGCATCAGAAATTCTGCCTGGGATGCTGTGTACATTATATTGCTGAAAGGAGAATAACATGGTATTGATGTCCAACTATGCAGGCCTTAACCTTTTAGCCCCAAGGGACCGCTGGGAGTTTTGTCTGAAGAGCGCCCGTAGGGTCAGGGCACAAATTTGCAGGTGCAAAATAGCATTTGCAACTACAGATCACAAAGGTGCAAGTGTCACATTCTGGTCTTTTGCTCTGCCATTCGACAGGCTGCAGGCAGAAAGAGGGGCGCGGCACAGAGCTCCAGGAAAACCTGTGATCCTAATTGTTTAATAACATTCCAGTCAAAGGATATATGGCCTCCTGCTTCTGTGATGTACATTTTCATTTTCAGGCTGGACTCGGACACCGCCTCTTTCTGACAGTTTCTCAAGTCACTACCTTCAGAGTTTGCATGTGGCTTCTCTTTCTTTCTGCATCCAGCCTAGAGATTTTACAAACCTCCCACCGAGGGGGTTGGATTATTTTAGATCGCACTGACACCTGCATTCTTTTACCTTTCTGTGTTCCCAGAGAGCTGTAATATTTACCAACAAGAATCTCTTCTCAATCTAATCCAGTTCACATGAATATCACATGAGGCTACCTCCTGCAAGAGGCAGCACGAAGATGTAATGCATGTTTTTGTGCTTACCATCTTCCTTTCCTTGTCCTTATTTTGCCTTCAAAGGGGCTGTCTGTGTGAGAAGGGTGAAAAGACATGGGCCTTGGAGTGCAGACCTGTCTGAATTAACGGCGAGTGCAGCTGAATATTTGCTATCTGGAGAGCATACAGTACAGTGATTGCATTTATTAAACATGTCAGGGTAATTTCCAAACTCCAGCACTGCCACAGCGCTGTGAGAGAAGGCTTGTATTGCTGTATGAGTCCAGCTTGTCTGCCAACATGTCTACCCGTTCTGCAGGTGTATGAGTTACAGCCCAAGGCAAAAATATCCATGCCTTCCCCAAAGATCTCATGGTGCTTCTGCAGGCCAGATGGTTCCAATTTGAGGCCTACGCTCAGTGATGTAGCTGTATTGAGTTTCTTCCCTGAAACCAACAAAACCTGCTTTAGCATTTTGCTTGGATTAAAATATTTGTCCCTTTTTTCACAGGGCAGAAGAGGGACTCCTGAAGCCACCGAAGGAAGGAAATCATTACAGGGTTCTACAGAAGTAGGTCATGTGCTACAGCTGCTCATAGTTTAAGAGGAAGAAACATGGGACCTCAAACATGGAACATGACTCCTTCAAAATGCTTGAGAGCAACCCAAGAAAAACATCCTCAGAGGCTTATTTAATAAACATTATCTATAATAGTCTCAATGTGTGCTCATGTTTCCTTAGGAGTTTGCACCTACTTCCCAGAGCTAACAAGATTCCAAAATAGAGCGCAGAATAATTTAATGAAAAGGATTTAATAGTTTGTGTTAAAGCTAATATGGTCCATTAGGAGCTGTCATTTTATAAACAATGAAGATATGTTACCCTCTCTATTGCTGTAAAGCCATTCCAAGCAAGGTTTGTAAACAGTCAGTAATGATCTATAGAACATGCACAAAAGACAATTAGAGCCACATTTGAAAAATGTGCTTTCCCTCCCATTTGATTTCTTTTTAAATAAACCTAAAAGGAGCATATATGTATGTAGATGGATAAACGCATAGCATAACGACCACATATATATATGTGTATGCATATGTGGATTTCATTAGCAATCATACAATGTTCATTATCTTAAAAGCACTGCTATTTCCACAGCTCAAAAAATGTCTAAAGTGAACTGCTAAATCAAGTGAAAAGTTTTTAATTATAATCAAAGTGTCACTTCACTGCGGCTATTTTTTCTCCCAGCAAACTAACATTTTTGTGAAGACTCAACCTGCTTCCTTTAACAACTGTGAACACAAAAGAGTATGGAGGGCAATAATGTCAATTTCAATGTGCAGAGTTTTTTCCTTCACAGTGAGATTCAATGTAACCATAAAACATGTACATGTCAAGGCTTGGGGCTCCTTATGCTTGGTGCCGTTTCCCTCAGTGTGGTCCCAGAGGATGGCAACACAGTTGCAAACCACAGCTTAAAGCAGCCTGAGAAGGAGAGGGACAGAAGAGCTGCTCAGCCCAAGTCTCCCCCTCCCCACATCCACGTTTTTTTGGAAGCCAGGCAAGAATGAAGTATGAGGGAAATCAGACCTAACGACTACAGGGGAGTTACTTCTCATGTACAGTGAGGTAAGTGTTTGGAAAATCAGGTCCATAATGTGCCTTTATTCCTTATTACTACATGATCTAGAAGCAGATGAAATAGTTAAAATATGACTAACTTGGTAAAAGAAAATGGATACAACCTCATTATTTATAAAGTGAACTCCTCATTAAAAAGGGGCAGCTTTTTCAAACAGCATTTAGATTCTTACCGAAGAAAACAGTCAAGAAGGAAACATCAGACTGAGGTCACTCTGTTACACATTTACCTTATAAAGATTTATCTGCCCTAATTCTGCAAGGTTTGTGCAGTGTCTTAGGACTGCCAGGTGCTTGAAAGCCAGGTATATGGAAATCCTACTAAAAAGCTGAGCAGAGACATGTATAAAGAAATAGAATTAAATCTGGGTAAGCAACTGCAGCAAGTGTTAAGCAAGATTTTTGGAAGGTTTGATTATTTGGTGTATTTTGCTGGTTCTTTTTATAAATAGTCCATCACTATTTGAACATAGGGTTGGGCTGAGATTGAACACTGAACAAGACAAGAGATCCCACTTGAAATTCCACATAAATCGTAAGGAGAATGAGGCAATATTATCTGTTTCTTCAGGTGAGCAACACCAAAAAATTACAAGGAAAAAAAAACCCACAAATGTGCTGTTTGGTATTCCCTTCTTTCCTATAGCATGTTTAATTTCTCAGGTGAATAAGAAAGGAAACAATTTTACATCTATATTCTCTACTACTGTCAATGGATTTCATTGAAATTAGTATTACAGAATTACAGCACTGCCTTGGCTGGCTTCATGATAGCACACTTAAGAGACTCAACCCAGTTTCCTTTTTGATCAATGGACATTCTTTAGATATTTTTAATGGGAACTGCACTGAATCTGATCTAGCACTAAATCCACATCTAAGATTATTTAAATCTGCTGTTCAAGTGCTAGGGAAAACTGGAAAGAATTCACAAACCTCCCTAAACAGGAGAGACATTCATTGCATGGAAGTACTTTGTCAGCTTACACTATCATTGTCACAGGGATAAGAGTACAAATCAGTAGTTTTCTAATAGAAGACATCCAAATAAAACTAATGCCCATGGATGAAGGTAGAACCTAGTAGAACAAGCTGAGCGGACATGTGAAGTCTGAGGATGCATCTGAGCACCCAGCATCCTGGGATTCATCTAACTAAATATAGATGTGTCCCTCCGAGATGTTTACATCACTTAAGGCTCTTTTTGAAGTCAATACAGAGAAATAGGCATTTCTAGGAGGTTTCCATTCATCATCTCCTAGGGCTGACATCTACATCTGACCAGATGAATTCAGTTATCAAGACACCTATTTCCCTCTATTGATGTTGAAGGGATCCAAGGAATCTACCTCAGGTGTCGAGGTATACAGGACAAATGTCTGAAGTTAAGGACTGAAGGAGCCCATCCCACAGTCTACAGAACTACTCTTGCAATTCAAACAAGGGATACAGAAACATACTGCAGTGCTTCACATCCTTTGAGGTGGGGAACATCTAGATTTTACCAGTCCTGAGTTTCTGTTGTACCATTTTTACTAGACTTGACCCCAACAGATAGCAGGTATGATGGACTTGGTTTAAGATTGCTGGTGTTTTCAGTATATTTGCAGTATATTGCAGTATGTCTTTGACTTGGTGAGCACAGAGCCAGTCTCATAGTTTCAAATGTAATTAAAAAATTTCCTGCTACCTGATAGTTTTTAAATGGAAATTATTAAGAAAGATAATCTTAGTTTTTTACCCAAATGAATATGTTTCTAATGTTTACTTACTTTTGAAAATTTCCCCATGGCTGAAGAGGATTGAAAGAGATGATGCAGGATGGGAAAAGATTCCTGTGTTTGCATTTACTTTGCTTTCAAGGAAAATTTCACTGCTTCAGATTTCTTCCTTCCCACGTAAAAGAAGAGAAAACAAAATATTGGTGCCAGGGACAGGTGCCTCTAATGTATTCTTGTCAGACATGCTGGGAACAGGAGAGCTCTATTTTTGAAATACTACTGTTTGCTACATTACGTGGAGGTCTTGTTAGCGGTAAGCAGCAAATTGGTGTTTAGCGATGCAGGTGACAGCACTTATTAATTTGGGGGAAAAGGAAAGAAATCTCCAAATTCTCAGGGAGACAGGCATAGTCTTGTGTGTCAATATGAGGAATCTATGCAAGCATCCTTTCATTCTAATGAGGTAGAAACAGCAGTACTGCGGAGACAGTAGTAAAATAACAGCTTATGCCCTGATTCGAGAAACATGTACTTAAGCCATCTTTATGCAGGACAGCACTTAATCCTCTGCTTAACTTTGATTTACATGGGTGCTTATGTGGTATCTCAGGTAGGGATGACTAAAGACTGGGATGAGCAGTGCCTCATAATAACAAACTCAGCTCTGCATTCATCTAGTAATAATAATAACAATAATAGTAATGACAATAAATTGTGGTAAGGTAGCTACTTTAATTTCAATAGATCAAGTATTAAGCTGTACAGACACTAATGGTTTAAGGCTCCCTGCATTCCTCAGTTGAGAAGAGGTTTGGTCATTCTTCTATGGTGGCAGAACACCTAAAGATGGCCAGTGTGAGCATCACACCACTATGGTGTCTAAGACGAAGAGAGCAATGAGCTGGACAGCCTGCTTGGTCTCTAGCAGCTGATTCCCAGTATGCTCACTAGGCAGTCTGAACAAACTGCAAAAAGTGAAATCTCCTGTCCACAAAGACAGTCTGTGGCAGAATGCAGAAACATTGGGGTGTCCTGAGCTTCCCAGGCCATCGTGAAGTCACAAGAACATCCTTTCCACTGTCACCATCTAATAACATACAAAGGGGAATTTAATTTAATTTACAGTCTTCATTTGAAGCAAAAGCATTGAAATTTGCATCATCAGTGCAAATTTTTTCTTTTAAAATAAACCAATTTGGAAAGAATAGAAGCATGAGATATGTCTGGTTTCTTGTCTGGGTTACACTCCAAAGTTTGATGATCACACCCAGATGACTAAAATAATGAAGGTGATAGATTAGGGTACTGATGCATAATCACTGTCTAGGCTGCAAAACTTATGAGCTGCGTGAGTTTGAGAACAATTACTTGTAATTAAAGCAACGCTACTCCCCCCCTCAAAGAAATATTTTGTGGGTAACACCAATTAATTACATTTTTCAATGAGAATAGCTCTTAAATGTCTGTGCTGCTATTTATTTCTGACCACATTCAGAATTCTGAAGAGATATGAATTATGTATTGTTTAGCAGCATTATTTTGGGTTTGGGATTGTAAAAAATACCTCCTCCTTTTTTGATAGCATCTCTTGAATGAATTAAAAGCTAACCACTTCCACAGGGTGAGGATATGAACTGACTCTCATAATGATGAAAGGGAGTTTTTTACCCAGACAAACATTGTCTGATGAAGTCAATATATCTATCCAGCTTAACTATCTGCTTATTCGTCTCTTTTTGATTTTCCACACCTTTCAAAGATAGATTTGGTGAAACTAAAAGGCAGCCTCATGCCCTGGAAAGAAGAAATCTACTATTATGCTAACTAAATGTTAATACATTTGCTTTTAAAAAGCCAGAACATGTCTTTTTTCAGACTAAAACACGGTGTAGGTTTTCCTTCCACTGAAGTTGCAGATTAGGGTTATAGCTGACCTCAGTATTAGAATATTGCTGTGAAAAAAAGGTTTTTGCAGTATTCTAGCTCTACATGTTTGAGCTATCAATTGAAACATGAATTAAAAACTGAGCTTGGCATCTGAATCCTGGCTTAGTATTTGAAACCTCACATAGACTTGAAAGAGTTGTATGAAACAAAAGAGGATAGGAACCATCCATGCTTTGTTTTTTCTAAAACTGCAGCTTTACCTCACTGATTCTGCAAAAATAAACTCTACAGTCCATCTCTAAGTGAAATAAAATACAAAGCCTGAGCTTTATTCTAGGAGATGCTGTGCGTATGCAATTCCCATTAAATCTTTTCCACCCCTTCTCCCATTCCCTAGTTACCACTGAAGCCTCTAAAAAATTGGGTTTGGTAACCACATCTATCTGACACCTTTCCTTCTGGCAGCTGTGGTTCCCTGGAGAGATAGATAGGTCTCACTCTCTTTTCTGCTTCGAAACAGTGAGTTCTCACTTCCTAAAAATGGCCAGGCTTCTCCTGATAAATCTCTTCCCAGGTTTGTATCGCTGGCAGCCACATGAAGTGGTGTTTTCTCCCCAGAACCTATCTTCCGTGTGAATTGCCATCCCCATCTTGGTAAGTGCTCTGCAGAACGCAGACGCGGTTGCTGCCAAGAGAGGAGCACGGACTGGACTCCTCCTGCCTTCCCAGCTTGCTCCTGCCACCCTGAAATTCTGGCTCCATCGACACATGGAAAAGAGAAGCATCCTCTGAAAATGCCCGTGTACCCAACAGGCGTATGAGCAGCTGTACCCAGAGAAAAGCATGTTTAATACATCATATATGTCACACATGCCCTGGGAACAAAATACAAGACAAAATTTCCCTTAAAATCAGTCAGCACTCTCAGCAGAGAGACTTGTCCATGTAACCACACACTCACTTGTGAGTGGTAAAGACTGAACTCATGGCCTTGATTCGTTTGTGTTTTTCTGATCTGTCACACCAAGGTCTCTGCAGCAGCTCAGCCACCCAAAGAACGACGTGCTTTGGCACTCAGACTTTTCCGTGACCCACAGAAACATTCTCCGTGTCTGTTTTGGCAGCTGGGTGTAACTCAATCTGCTATGGTATCCACGCTTAGACAATTCTACAAGTAAGCAAAACAGCTACTGTTTTCATCTTACCATGTTTTTCATAGTATCTGGATGTTGAAATAACACTGCCAAAAAATTGACATCTTATGCTTTGACAATGCTTGCTCCCGATCGTACACAGTAATACATGATCTCAGGCGCAGCAAGGGGCCCAAGCCTCGGCTTTCTGACGTGTCAATCAATCCTCAGCACCTATCAGGCACACACACGCTCCCACTAGCCAGCAAGTTCAAGCACCTCCACTTGAAAATAGCTGCAGCAACGCTGGAAAAGGAGGCATGTTTTCCAGAATGTTGCGAACTTGTGAAAACAATTCTGCAACTGAAACTGAGAATAGCCTTCGCAATCGCTACCCCTCTCAGGCAGCCAGCTCACTCTTGGGTGCTATAAATACACAGTAATAAACCGTACCAAGAAACCATGATACAGTAATGTTACAGTATATTCTGGTGGAATTGCTTTTGAGGTGCACCGGCCTGTGAAAGAGGAAGAGAAATGGGAGACACTCGCATGTTCGAGGGAATGAAGAGGAAATACCTTCGCAACCTCATTTCCCTACCTCTGAACACAGCCCTCCTGTACTTTGTCTGTAGCCTATGGTGCCCTGGCAGCCCATTCATGCATAGAAAGACTTGGCAGAACACATGGTTACCCTTACACTGAATTCTTTCGCCATGTGTGTTTAATATATCTCTGCGATCTGATTCAAGTAGAGCAGATTTGAATATCTCATTATACGGAGACCAATATGTCTTCATACACACAGTAATTATATTGTTCATTCTGATGTTAGAACACTGGATCTCTTGCTGAAAGTCAGAGGACTCACATACATTTTTCAGTCACTTAGACATAAGTGACTACGCTGACATTCAAATTCTAAACAAATTGCTAATGAGCTTCCCCACTTCTTTTTTTTTTCTTCCCCCAAAAGCAGATTTCTCAGCCTCTCAGAGAAACAGAATGGAAGAGCTTAAATGAGAAGACACACGCACATGACTACAGTCTAAGGAATAGAAGCCCATTTCTCAGCCAGTGTGAACTGCCAGAGCTGTGTTAGCTCCTTGGGGAGAGGGGAAAAGGCAGGAGAAGCAAGGGGATGGAAATACTTTAACCACACTTCAGATGTCTACCTTTGTACTTGGATTTTGTAACGAAGATTTATCTAAATCTTAGCAAGTGAGTGTTTTCCCCTAATGGAAACACGGGCTGCAGTCAGTCATTTCTTTCCTTTCAGTGTTCCATTACTTTTTTATTTAGAAGTAGCCTTTTTGTTTTGATAATATAAATCATACTTGTGATGCTACTTAATGTCTACTCTTCGGGGTTCCCAAACAATGTCTGGGGGTGCTTCAGGACTGCAGGGTACACTCTGGACATAGACATACATAGGACAGACTAGCAAAACAGACAACACCTGATGTGACCAGAAGTAAATTTTGCAGTTTAAAGGACATGCCTGTGACCATCATAGTGACTAGCATGGGACCACCCTTTGAGCGATGTCCCTTGGATGTGACCTCTGGTGCCCCCACAGGTGATGCCTCGGGCAGGCTGCAGGCATTCAGAGCGCACAGCGCCCAGACTCCACTCCCTCCATCACCACCTATGGGTATAACTCCCTGTTTTATTATTACCCTATAAAGATCTGTAGCCTTTGGGTCCTAATTGCTTGGCAGTCATCCTTTCTTCTCCTCCAATACCTTGGTACTTGATGTCAGGTGTTGAAATGCCACTCGGGTGCCTGGGACCTGAGTGTTAGCAGCTGGCTTTCACTCCAGTTCCCAAACCACTTACCGTGGGGGTCTGTATTCACTCAGAGTTCACTGTGACATTCATACCCTTATTATTATCCTGTGTTAATTAAATTTCATATTGTTCTTAATTGTGTGTGTGGCCCCTGAGACAATGTGAAGGATTCGTTATTAAAAAGATAGAGTTTTATTCAGTGCAGAATTCAGTGCTAAGAGAGACCTCACTTCACCTACCTGGGGAAAAAGCAGCCATAGAAGGGAAATAGCTGCTGGCATATTGGTCAAGAGCAAAACCAGCGGGCAAGGCTAAAAGAGGCAAGACCAGAAGGGTGAGAATAAGAAAATTTAAGCATGTGTTTAAATTTAACCTGAGACTAAAATGCACTAAAAATAGTATGTGGAGTCCACTTGTCTTTTGCCAATGTTATGTCTTATGAGTAAGTTTCTAATGTAAAATTTACTGCATTTTCAGTCACAAAATGATTCAGCTGTGGGAAGGGAAAGCATGCAACAGGGTGACTGACTGTACCCATGTGGCTCGGAGCACGTGTACGGAGCCAGGCAACGATAACACCCTGCCTTTCCTTCTCCCCGCTTGGGGGCTGCAGAGGCTATCTGGGGCCATAGCTCTGGGTCCCTTGCTTGCTGATCTGCTCCTCCACTGTACTGAATTTCTTTTCACTTTATGTGGAAAAAAAATTATACCACTGTGCAGCAAAGCACGTAACTTCTTCAAGAGGTGATGAACATTTGGTAACAAAATTCCTTGTCAATCTGTGTAGTTTACTCCATGTATTCAGACTAACAGTTAGCTGCACTCCCTGGTGAAAACTGGAAGTCCATGTACTTTCTCTGAAGAAATAGAACATGATGCCCTGATGATATTGCCCTTTCATAGGCTACATTCTCTTGTCTGTCTCCCTGTTTGTGGGAAAATAAATGAACACACATTGTGTGTGCTTGTTCTCAGAAACTTCCAGATGTGTTTGCTGGTTTCCATGTTTTTTGTCAAACTGCTGTGGATGCTCTTCCATTGCTTCCCATACAAAAAGGAGTCCTGGTTGAATACAGTACATACCAGCTGGCAGAGGGATGGGTTCCCAGCAGGCTTTTGGCATTTGATACACTAATGTATACGAACAGGTTGATATGATTAAGGTTAATGAATGAGAGACAATTCCAGACTTTTCTAATTATTGTATAGCATTAAATATTTGCTGGCACTTTTTATTTTGAAGCAGTCGGGAAGCTATTTCATGTTCATAATGGCAGCCTGATGGTTAATAGATAAGGGACGTTCAATCCTTCTTCTCCCATTGCTATGACCATAAAGCACACTTGCAAGCAGAAAAGAATACAGTATAAAATAGAATTGTATTTCTGGATGCCTAAGTTTTAAAAGCTTCACCATCAATACGGGAAAAACTACATGGGTTTCATTTTCATAGCATTCAGTAGAAAGTTCTTAGGAAGTGATACGGGGACCTCTACAGCTGTAAAACCAAGGGGACCAAGGTGACAGAAATCAGTGTAGCCGGCACACTGCAATTTGCTAGTTGGCTTGGGTCTCCTTCCAGTCCCACAGTATTCCCAGTTCTCTTTGTGCTGTACTCAGGAAGGGCACAAAGCTGTTTTCTTTCCAGACAATTTTACCGATGGGCCTGACTGCTTAATTGGTTTGGCACAGGATACTAGAGCTCCACCATTTGTCTATGCTTCCTGTTTGCTTCTGGTCTGTAATTCAGGCTGTAGATCTGCTCTTGAAAGTTTAGTGTGGTATGGTGTGGCAGATTGTGTAGCAGATTGTGTGGCTTAGTATTTGGTGACAAATTGGGTGTTATTTAGATGGCCTTAGGTAGCTCTTGACCCTCCAGCCCTTTGGCTACTCATTTCCAGCTCCATGTCACTGCAATGTTTTTCCTTCACCAGGTGTTTATGTGACCATGAGGTAGAGCAGCTTGGGGAACTGATCTGGTGGGAAAAGCAGATCTTTCTTCCCCCACCTTGTTCACTGTTTGGCTGTGCAGGGAGCTGTGCCAGCACTGCCCAGGACACCAGCCCTGGCACTGAAGAACCACTTGAGGAACCACAGTCTACACCAGCCATCACCCCATGGAAGCATGAGTCTCTGCAGAGCACTCAGCCCGAAGTTTGCACTGCTTTTTCAGCTTTTGCCTCCGGGGATTGAAAGAGTTTTAATATCAGTGTGATCTATTTAGCTCAGTTGTATTCCACTTCTACTTTTTCAATACAACATTCATGGGGATGATCACACCTTAAAAATGGAAAAGGAGGATGTGCCCAGTAAAACTTTTCCAACAAAAGCCTGACAAGTAATATAGGGCATGTGACTGCATGTGCACTCCTTTGTGTGTCAGCCTGAATTACACCAGAGAAATTATGCCAGAAGGAGATTAATCCTTTAGCATTGTCCAGTTCTTCCTTCAAAATCAGGAGGAGGCGGTGCTGTCTACAGTGTAAGACATGTACTTTACCAAGGTTGCACAACTTGATTAGAAAAAGTGATTTCTTAAAGATTTGTCTTACTCCTAAAATTGTTAAAATGGAGAAATTGGGAGATCTGTTACAAAAGAAACATCAGGTTATGACTGAGGAGCAGTGAGGGCTTAAGACAGATGTTTGGTGGACAAAAAGCTGGACATGAGCCAGCACTGGGTGCTCAAAGCCCAGAAAGCCAGCCATATCCTGGGCTGGATCAAGGGAAGCGTGGCCAGCAGATCAAGGGAGGTGATTGTCCCCCTCTACTCTGCTCTAGTAAGACACCACCTGGAGTACTGTGTCCAGCTCTGGAGGTCTCAGTACAGGAAAGACATAAACCTGTTGGAGCAGGTCCAGAAGAGGGCCACAAAAATGTTCAGAGGGATGGAACACCTGTCCTGTGAGGAAAGGCTGAGAAAGTTGGGATTGTTCAGCCTGGAGAAGAAAAGGATCTGAGGACACCTTATTGCAGCCTCTCAATACAGAAAGGGAATTTATAAGACAGATGGGGACAGATTTTTTAATAGGGCCTGTTGTGATAGGACAAGGGGTAATGGTTTTAAACTCGAGGATAGATTCAGACTAGCTATAAGGAAGACATTTTTTATGATGAGGGTGGTGAAACACTGGAACAGGTTGCCCAGAGAGCTGGTAGATGCCCCATAGCTGGAAATATTCAAGGTCAGGTTGGACGGGACTTCGAGCAACCTGATCTAGTGGAAGGTGTCCCTGCTCATGGCAGAGGGGTTTGAACTAGATGATCTTTAAAGGTCCATTCCAACACAAACCATTCTTATTCTATTCTATGATTCTATGTTAACTTAAAAATGATATTTTGTTTGTTGATTAGGGAAAAAAATTGCAAAGCAATTGAGGGACAGATTCTCATCTAACCTATCTTAGTAGAGCTCCACTGAAATCAGGGGAGCTTTGCTGATTTATGTCAGTTGAAGATCTAGTCACAACTTTTTATAACTTAAATTAATTCCTGTGATAGGTTTATTTTTGGCTTGAAGGATGGATTTGCAGATTAGGATTGATTAGGCCTTTTTTTCTGAATTATGAGAGCATCTTTAGCTTTATTTTAAATTTGCTTTTACTATTGATGGTAGCTTTTGTCTCTTGTCCTCATAAATTATCTGTTAAAAGTTCTTCAGAGTGTCAAATACTTAGAGTATCTTTCAGATTCTCAGGTGACTAAGATAGGATTCTTTCTTTAATTAAAAAGAAGAAGATTGAGTTTCAGGGCAATCATGTTTTGATATTCCCATATGTATCTGAAGTCACTCAGATTAGGAGAACTGGGCCTCAGTTTTTGAAATTAGACTTTGTTAAATTGGACTCTGAGAGTGCATTTCCCTATCTGACTAAAATACCAGTGGTTTTAAATATTACAAGGTAAGCCCTCATCAACTCTGATAGATGCTAAATGGCATTTTGCTTTACAACTCGATTCTGACCTCATTTCTTACACTGTAAATCTGGTGTAACTCCTTCAAAGTCAGTAGAATTACTCTAGGTTTAGACTGGCATAATGAAGGTTAAAGTCTGTCTCTAGAATTCTACTTCCCTAAGAAAAATGGTTTGCCATGGTAACCAGTGTAACCAAAACCAGTATGTCAGATAATAGAAATTAATACAGCAATACTGAAGGGTTTAGAGTTAGGCTAATTTATACCACATAAAATCTAATCTTCTGTTTTCCTGAATTAAAAGTATTAAAAGGGGTATTTTACTGTATTAAAAGTATCAAAAGGGGTATTTTACTGAAAACTTGACTAATTATTCAACTTAGTGGAATTCAGAATGTCCACCTCTGAGGCACCATATCAATAACATCACTGAATAGTGCAGGGCTAGGCTTCCTTGGTTGAGTGAAAGAGAGTTTTTGTTGGCCATCTGTGAAGAGTCAGTGTCACCCCATTCAGTGCGATCATGTCCTCAGACCAGAGGTGGTCAGAGTACATGGTCAGCATCACTTCCAAGGTCCCCCCATACACACAGGCCCTGGGGCACCCACACTGTTTCTGGGCCACTTCTGCTTCTCCCTCCTTGCTTGTTTCCCCACCCCTGTCAGAGATGTCCTGCTCCCCTCCCTTCCAGCCTCAGGAGTCTGCATTCATCAGTCAGCAGACATCCCTAGCTTGCCAAGCAAATGTGTGCAAAGCAAACCAGACACAGGAATAAATGAAGACAGAGCTAGTACAGGTGAGCAGCAGAGCCCAACAGTGTCTCCAGCCTCAGATTCCACAGCTGGACTCTGAGGTCCTCTCTCCTGTCTCCCAGCAGCAAAGGCCCTGTCCACATCTCTTTCTTCCAGTGAAGGAAGCATTTTAGAGCTCACCACAAGAGTTCCTGTTGAGATTCAAGTCCTTACAATGATCCTGGCTTTTAAGGACACACATATGCCCACCTCTGTGGTTTCAAACATCCACAGAGTCACACTTACCTGCAAACCATTCTGCCTAATCTATCCTTTTAAAGAGATTCTTGCGTTGCGTTGCATTGCGTTGCGTTGCGTTGCGTTGCGTTGCGTTGCGTTGCGTTGCCTTCCCTTCCCTTCCCTTCCCTTCCCTTCCCTTCCCTTCCCTTCCCTTCCCTTCCCTTCCCTTCCCTTCCCTTCCCTTCCCTTCCCTTCCCTTTCTCTTTTTTCGCTGGTCAATTCTCACAACAAATTCCCACACTTCTCTCCTCAGCATTTCTTCTTCCACTGCCTTTCTAGGATAATAGCATAGTGATGGCTGTTCATTGCAAGTGCAGGTGAAGGGGAGCCAGCAAGGGCAAGGAAAAGCTGAAGAAAGTAGACACTGGGATCAAGACTTCCATACAATGATGTTTTATGACTTTCAAAGCAACAAGCATACAGCACCGCAGCATCTCCAGCTGTGGTCAGGGCCTCTGCACAGAACAGGTGGGCAGAACATCCATCACAATTTGACTCATTTGGTTCTGATAGTAAATGAATGTAATTTCATAGTGTGTGACTCCACCTTGGTCTCCTCCTCCAAACTTCTCCAATCTATTCCCCCTTGGTCTTACTGGCATTGTACAGAATGTGGTCTCAAACCTGACAGAGAAAGTTCACCATCTTTCTCTTTAAAAAATGGGGGGGGGGGGGGGGAAACCCTCTTCTATTTCCACTCCACAGGTTTTTTTCTGGTGAAAATTTAAATGCTGTAGATGGTGGCTGAAATTGGCCATGAAAGGTCATTAAGATAAGATGGATAGTGTATGATGGTTCTGTTGACCTTGATAGGTTTAGCTGCCAGGACAAACTGAGATACCTGCAGAGCCTTGGACAAACAAGGGCTGTGGAAAAACCTGGCATGGTATGTCCTATTAGCTGTGGCAATGGCAGTGAACAGCAACAGCTAAAAGCACAACATAAAAATATGCCTTTCAACTGATGTGTAACTGAGAGGTCAAAAATACAGAAAATGGTGATAGAGGTCATCTAATGGCCCTGATAGAGTCCAACCTTTGTGCATCCAATACCTACAGGTATTGCACAAAGTATATCCAATATCTACAGGTATTGCACAAGTCTTCCAAATGGCACGTGCCAGCAGTCTTTCTGGTTTTCACCATTCCCACTTCAAATTGTCTAGCAAATGTAATTTGGGTTGTCAGGTTTTTTTTTACAACCCATTCCTCAGCATTTCCTGAGAATCATGATAATCATCTCCCTCACCAGCTGAGATGTGGCTCAGATTTTCACAAATGCTATCTTTCTTCTTCTTTCCATAGCTGATCATCCTTCATTTACAGCACGCTCCTCTGTTGCCATCATGGGTTCTTAGCAGCTTGGATCAGGTCCGTACCAGTCCTGTCACCAGGTAAAATGGCAGTCTGCAATTCCTTATGGCAAGCAACATGTGCAGTTTCAAATTCTGACTCTGATGGGAGATCACAGAGCAGTACGCAGTGGGAACCTGCATGCCTCCACACTGATGCTTGTAGGACAGCTGCCATCACCAAGAACATCCTACTTTTCACTGTTGCTTGCAAAAGGCATGGAAACAGCGGTGAGATGCACTGCTATCCTACTGCTGAAATAGCATCCTAGATGTAGTGTGAACTTCTTTATTTTGAAAATAGGAGAACCAACCCTCCCCAAGGAGTTCTCCAGAAGGATCCTCATAACTAATTCAGCAGGGCTGGATTCCTACCCTCCCAATGAGCCAAGGCCAGCCAAAGTGCAGAGTGAGACAGCAGGCAATGGGGCTGAAGCATACAAATATCTCCTGGGGAATTCAACTAAAACATACACGTGCCATGTATGAAGGGGGCAAAATGCACTCTGAAAAACAATGCATAAATCTGGCACTAATGACTGCAGAACAGGTGTTATAGGTTAAAAATACTTCCACAGACATGCCACAGACTGCTCTATAACATCGTGGATGCAGTACTCACCTCTCACGTTGAAGAGCTTTGGCCACATCCCTGCTCTTGATTAGGAAAAAGGTGGAACTGAACATTGCTTTCTTACAGGAACATCCAAAACAGACCAGTAGTTGACTCTACCCACGCTGCTGTTTTTGCCTGGAGTTTCATTCAGAGATAGTGGAGTCTGTGCACATGCTGTGGAGGAGCTGCTCGCACCCAGCTAGAGCTGTGAAAAGCAGCAGGCACCTGAGACAAGCTGCCATCAGCAGAAACCATCAGCAAGGAAGTCTCCTGTATTGCTCAGTTTGTGATTTACGCTGGACCTGTATTTAAATATACTGAAGACAACATGAGGTGGGGGAGTCATTTCAGCATTTAGGCAATCTCATACCCCTCTCCTGCTCAGCACTGTGCAATACTTTTGCTTCCATCTTCTGACTAATCTCATGTGATTTAAAGTGGCTGAAAGAGGTAAAGATAGTAGTTGTGATTGTGTCATGTTTACATGCATTGATGTGCAGTAGAAACAGGGAAAAAAAAGTGATTGTGGTCAAATGAACTACTGTAGGATAAAGAGAGATAAATAATTCAGATTCTCATTATAACAGAAGAGTGTAGCTCCCATAGAGAGGAGGGAGACTGTCTTTGTGTGAATTGGTATGCAGTGGCTGTTTAGTAGCCATAGCATGTAATCTAGCATTAGTATTAACATAAATCAGTGGCAGGAATTAACAATATTTCTAAAGTCTTATATGATAACTGGATCCACACTATATTGTTTAGTCCTCCTGGGCATTTTAATAATCATGTAATAGAAATGTTGGAGTAGCTGAGATATTCTTTATATTGCTCTATGAAAGGTCTTTAACACAATGTCTTTAGCAGACAGTTTTGATAGAATGTGTTGTACAAAAAGAAATATGCCTATTTTGGTAATATGGGTATGTTTCATTAGCTCAGCCTGCAGCGATATGATATTACATTTAAAAAGGAATACAATTAATAACAATGAGAGGGGTTTTTTTTAGCTCTCAGAGTATAGCTGGAGGAACTGAGCAAGGTGTCAGGGCAATTAAATAGAGGCACTGTATTACCTTTGTCTGAACACTCATAACATCATCCTGTCTCAATATGTTGAATAGGGGATTTCTTTGCAGTAGGACTCCTAATTTATTTTGATGTTTCTTATAACTCAGATAATAATAAGATGGACTTTTTTATTAATCTTTAAAAATGTACAAATCTTGGGAATTAGCATGTCTGTGGATCCATATATTTGCTATTTTCCATAGAGTATGGAACGATTGTATGAGAGATACACACAATAGCTTCTCAGCACTGAACTTAATGGAACCATCATATCAGCGCCGTGGAAAAGTACAAAATACTGCCGGTGCATGTACAGCACATGGATTAGATAACTGCAGTCCAGGGAAAAAGTTATACTTTGAGACTATTAAAATAATCAACATGGGTATTATTTTATTCAGCATTAACCTTTATGTTCTACGTGAAATGACAATGAAACTGGTGGAACACAATCCTTCCCTAGAGTAACAGTATCCGGCATTTCTTTCATCTCTAAAGAGGTTTCTTAATATCCTGCAATCCTAAAAATGCTATTTTTCCCCCACTGCAGGTCAGATTTAATAACAGTAACAGGAGATAAATGGATTGGGCTCAGCTGAGCCTTCGGCAGCCCTGTGGATGGGAGGCAGGGATATCTGCCCTCCTGGGAGAAGCTGCAGCAGAAGGCAGCAGGGGCACTGCAGGGATGGCCTTGGGGGACCGAGTCCTTCTTCCCGTTGCAGTCCTTCCCGTTGTGCTCACTCCTCTGCCAGAGGCTCTTCTTCTTGTCCCAGTCTGGCCTGCACTGTCTGGCTGGGAAGGCTGGGAGAACACCCTGGTCCCAGGGATGAGGGTGGCAAGGACATAACATGAGGTCTCACCGCAGCCGACACCCAAATGCATGTGCATGCTCTGAGAAACAAAGGCCAAAAGTGTCTTTTGCAGGGGCAGCTCACTTGTACTGCTTATACTCTGACGGCAGCGACAGTTGTGGGAAAAAGCATTAGGCAGGTGCCAAAGCAGAAGCAACCTTCCCCTCTCCCCACACCTCCGTGAGCCCCAGGCGCACCGGTGCCATTTTATGGGTACCCAGCAACAGTGCACCAGAGGCTGCAGGAAAACACCGGCCTGGGGCCCGGGGGGGATTAATGAACAACTCCACAGCCATTCATGAGTAACATATTACAGCTCAGCAGAGAACAGTTTCCCAACTCACGGAGCTCCAGGTTACTCCTCCTGCAGCAGCACCTGGGTTAATGGCACACGGTGCCAGCCACTCCAGCCCATCCCCAGGCAGCAGCTGGCCCTGGCCCTGCTTAGCCCTGCACGTATGCAGCGGCACACGGTGCTTCGAGCGATTAAATCGCCCCAATGCACTGGGGAGGGCCCCCTCCCCTGCTAAGTGTTATTGACAGACCCATCAAAGGCAGTGATGCATCGGCGCCCGCCTCAGCCCCAGCAGGCCAGGCCAGGGGCGACATGCGGTCGCCGTGGCAACCGCAGGGCGCGGGGCCTGCTGGGAGAGGTGTGGCAGCCACCCGGCGGCCATGTTGGCAGGGCCCGACGGAGAGGCCTCGTGCCCTCCCATCGATCCGCCAGGCCTTGGCGCTATCGACCGCTCCAATTTGCAGGAATTTATGGTATCGATGTGGGGCTGATTAACATTTTGCGCCAGAGCGGTTCAATACGGGCTGGTAACAGCTTTTAATGATTAATTGACTTTTATGATTCCGCCTCAGCGCTGTCAGTGAGCTGTGAACGGCGGGCACGCTCCTCCCCGAGCCGCTCTCCAGTGGCACGGGGCAGTGATTGAGTACCTGGGAAATTAGTGTCCTTGCTGTCTCGTTTTATGAAAGATAAATGCTATGACATTTAATGCAGACCTTAATTTAGAACAGAACTAAGCAGATCATTTTGCAATTTAATCATAAACAGGTAAATATCAAAACTTGTTTAGCATTTCACAAGTTAGGTGGACAGACAGCAGAGGTAAAGTAAAGTAGGCAGCAGGGGAATGACAGGGGTAAGGTAAGGTAATGAGACTTGGAGCCAGTGATGTTTTAATAATAATGGCAGTATAAGCATAGACAGTATCACATCCACAATTCAGGTATGGTCTTCCCACATGGCCATCTCGTGCTCTCTTTCCTCCTATAATCTCATTCACTGTTCCCACACTAGCTGTAAAATGAGGGCTTCTGACACATGACATGATATATGAAAAAAAATGTCACCTACAGTTAATCTGTTACCTAAAACAAACATAAACATTATGGAAAAATTGCAAAGGAAAACAAAATTTTATTATACTCCATAACAACTGAAAAAAGATTGTCTGGAAGGCTGTGTGCTGTCAACTCCTACCTTCCTGTGTTCATATTTATAGCCTATTCCTTTGCATTCATTTTAATTAAAAAGATTGTAAGCTTCTTTTTAAATAACTGTCTAAACAAAATGTCATATTATGCATGTTTATACATACAAAAGCTAAAATGGCATATTTTGATCCTCTTTGAAATGTTATTCTCTGACTTCTCACCACTCTATCATCCCCTGTATTTGAACCCATTTACAGAGGAAATGAGGCCACAACGGGCCAGATTCTTAAATCATTTTGACCCACTTTGGAAGAGCTGGAGAGCTGCCGAATCTCCCCATTCGAGGATTCCCTTGGCACGAGGGAGTTCCCAGCTCGTACAAAGCTGACAGAGCCAATTCCTACGCCATCTGTTCCCGCAGAACCCGTTTAGAGGAGGCTAGTGGGGGCAGAGTAGGGGTGCAATTAAGGTATTTCTGCATTTTCCCTCTTCCTTTCCAAGAGCCTCATGGGAGCAATAGCTAACCTGTTAAAGTGCAGCATGAATCCCAGAAACAGAAAGCTACAATGGGTTCCCTTGCAGCTCTTCATGTCCCTCTGAGCTGCACCCAGTGCTCCTTTTACAAATTGGCTGGGATACTCCAAGAAGCTGTGCAGATGAGGCCAGCTCCAAGGGCCCTTCTCTTTTAAACTGAATCACTTTATGGAAGTCATTGTCAAGGAGCAATCAGACAAAGAGTTAAATTGCAAAACTGATTGGGCAGTAACCTCTGGAGAAAGGGGGAAAGGGGACAAACTTCTGGACACGGCTGAGTGCATCCACATCTTAACCCTGATCAGCAGAAGTCAGAAGAGCTGGTCTAATAACAGCCCTCAGTGCTGTCGCACCAGCTATGTGATACCTGGAAGGGGGTGCATAGCTCTTGAATCAAAATTCACAGTGCTGAGCAAGACACCTAAAGCTCTGTGTACACTGGATGTTTGCCTATGGATTTGTCTTGATGAGCTTTGTGACCCCCCCTGGCGCTGTGATCAAAATGGCACACACTCTGGCAGGTATCTCCACTCAAAAGCACCAACTATTAGCTGAGAGATAGTAAGGGATGGCTTTTTAAACCACTTCTCAACTGGTGCTGCTTGTTACACTGACACCTGACAGTAGGAGCACATCCCCTCCTTCTCAGCACATGGTCAGGCAGGCTGGCGGGGAACTGGGGTGCATGCTCCCCTGCAGTGAAGCAAGGGACAGAGTCCACACAGTCAAACTATCTCAGCAATGAGGTGGCAACTATGTGTTGAGGAGGAGCCTTGATGTGCTGTTTCTTTGTATTGTTTTTTTAATACTACAATTCAGATATTTGCTTCTGTCTCCCAGCCCAAACTTCTGTGCAGCTGGCACATTCAGAGTGTGACAGCATGCCACACTGTGCATGGGACAGACTGAGAGCTGCCTTGCAGTGTCCCAGAATCCAGCTTTGTTGCCCCAAGGGAGAGAAAGCAGAGCAGGTCCCCAGGGCTACTCCAGCTATGAGAGGGGAGGGGAAGCAGTGAAACATGTCAGAGAGCCATACTTGGACGTTGCTGTCACTGGGTAACTGGGAGAATGACTGCTGATCCTGGGAGGAGCAGCAGGTTCCCTGACGCATACTCTGACCTCTCACTTCATGTCATCAGACAGACTGGCTTTCAAGGACACAGGACACTGGTTAAATGGCGTTTATAATAGCCCATTATAACCCGGGCAAAGGTCAGTCTAAGCCACTGCTCTCACTTTGCTTGTGCTAACAGCTGGCCCTCAATAGAGCTCGAATGTGTCCACACAGACTGCCTCTCCAGTGACCCAGCAGTTTGAAGATCCAGGCTAGAGAGTGTGTTCATTCTGCCTTTAGAGATCAGCAGAGTAAATTCCTGAGTTAGGTCCCAAACTTGGGCTAAGGTATAGGAAACATGCAGGTAGACAAAGCTTAAATTCACTTGACATCGACTGAGGAAAGACAGCACTTGGAAAGTAACCATGTGAAGATGGGTACAGTGAGACATATGCCTGCTCCTGTCATGTATGGTGACCCAGCTCTGGTCCCACAGATGTGTGTACCCATACAGCTAGAGCACTGGACCTGAGCTCACAAGCTTTATCTCCTAGACTAGAATGCCATACATCCATTTGGCCTGGATCGTGGATGGCGCAGACATGTCTGTCCATACTCACCAATGTAAACATACCCTAAGAATGGGCACAGCAAGCTAAGTGTGCCACCAAAGCTAATAGGAAATCCCAGTGAGGGGAGTTCTGCTCCCCATCAGAGCTGCAGTTGTGTCTTTGAATGTTAGCTCCTGAACTGGGCTGTCCTGTGTTTAGCTACCTCAGTCACACATTTGGAGACAGGTGGCTCATCTCTGTTCTCCTTTGGAATAGGGCTCATGGTGATATTACTTTTAGCTAGTAGCCTGTATGTGCCCCAGAAGTGGGACTCCAGCCCTATCTCAGCAGACTCTACAATAATGTAGGGAAGGGGGTCCCATCAGAAGGATTTAGGTGAGAATGGGAATAGTAATGAGTGAGAACTACTCTTTTCTCTGTATTAGCTGGGTCACTCTGCAGCCCAGAAGGCACAGCTCACAGAACCAGAGGGAGTAGAAAAGAGTGCCATGCGTGGTGCAGGTAATGAGTATTCCCACTGAGAATGGTAAGCTCTGAACCCTGGTTTTTGGTCCATGCCTGTCTACGTGCAGTGCAAAAGCAGTGCCTCACCGTTGCTCTATTTAGCTCTGCAACTCCTGACTTCTTGGCTGCTCTGTGGCTTGCTTCAGTATGAAGTATGATGTGGTCCTCTCCCCTGCTACCTCTTCTCTCTCAATGAGAGTCTCCTTAAGAGACCTTCAAACCCATAGTTTAGGTTAAAGAGAACTGAAAACTTTTATTTCCCAAAGTGCTCCAGCTGCCAGGCAATTGCACAAAAGGTAGACGGCAGTTGTCGCGTTTGAAAGGAAGTGGCTGAGAACTCTGAAACCAAGAGCGTATGAGACTATGCTGACATGGTCTTTTGCAGATGGAGGTGAGCCTGTTTTGTTCTTTTTCCAAGCCAGCTGGGAAACTGCTTTACTGTAAGCTGATCCTGAGCTAATGCAACTACACAGCTTCATGTTCAAAAGCTTCTAGTTAGCACCGTGTGCTCCAGAAAACAAGAAAGGGGGCTCTCAATTGCTGTCAAAATCCAGAGTAGTCCTATGTTCTGGTCCTGTGCACCTTTGGGGCAAACCTCGTTGGTTCTGACCCAACAGGACATGAGGTAGGGAGGGCCCAGCTTGTGAAAGGAAATAGGAATGTCTCAGCTATGTAGCTCTGTAGCAGGGCCAGTTCAAGATGTAAGACAAGCAGGCGGTTGCTTTTTCTGCCTCCTGTTGCGAAAACCCCCAAACCAAACCAACCAAACAAAAAAGCAATAGTACTTCTTTGCTTCAGACAGAGCCCGGGAAAATGAGGCAGAAGTCTGTGCCTTGGGGCAGTAACTGGTGCCTCTGCTTCTTTATTTCCCTGGCAGGACCAGGAGCCTTGTTCTCCTGAACCGCCTGTCCTGCCCCAGGCTCTGTGCCCTCTGAAGTCCTCTGGGACTTCACTGTACTTTAGCACTATCTGCTGCAGGGGAAAACAGGCCCCAGCTCCTCCCCAGGCAGGCAGTCTACACTGCTTTTTACTTGAGCTGGCTGTGGGTAGGAGTGGCTGGACACATACAGTAGGACTATACTGGGCGCCTAAGGAAATCCCACCCAGCAACAAGGTGCCTGGGAGACACCTAATCAAGATTGGCAGCATTGTCAGTGTGACCCTCAGCATGCACCTACATTCTGCCTAAGCTGCATTTTAGGCACATAAAGGACAGTTTGGGATCATGTCCAGGTTCATCGCATAGTGCCTTGAAGAAATTCTGCCTGCTCGCCTGCAAAAATGAGACTTTATGCTCTCTGCTCCCTTGGTGGGGGAGCCGAGCAAGCAGGAAGCATCCTGTGTTGTCTGAATAGACAGCAGAACAAGAGCCGCAGAAAGAGAAGGCAGATTACATGGGCAAAATCTCAGCTCCACTGATGTCCCTGGCAAAAATTCCACTGACTTCAACAGCTTTCTATTCTATGGTTGCGTGTCCTTGTGTCTGACTGCAGACCCCTTTCAATGGCACAGTGTTAATAAGTGGTATGACTGGCACAAAGGGCAGAATGCGACCTTCTTCATTTTTATTATGGTGCAGTACATGCACTCTGAGTAGTAACGAGCATCTCTTTACATCAGGCCTTGTGCTTCAGGTAATACAGGAAGACTATTGTATTAAGAAAGTGTTTCTCTCAAAATGTAGAATGACTTACACTGAATCTTTTCCCTCTTTATTCTGTCACGTTCCTCTCTCTTTTGTTTCATTCTGGGCCATACGTATTCTGCATTCACTGAATATTCCCATATTCAGCCTCACTGACTTTTGTTTAGGTGTACGGCTAGGAATACTGGGGGAGGAGTGTGGTGGACTGTATTACACCTCTGATATTTATCCATTCAAAAATAACACAACAAATTTTTGAGCAAAAGTAATATTCAGCACTTTGCCAAGAAAGACCGTTGTTTTTCTGCAGGCACACACGCCAGCCGTTCCTCAACAAAATTCCACACATTATCTTTTTTCACGGGTTCAGAGGGCAGTTACCAAGTGTAATTTCCACCTGTAGGCACTGATTTAGTTTTGTTTTTATGATTCCTCTTTCAGATTTATAAGAGAATTTAATTAGGCTTCTTATAGATTTCTTTGGCAATTTTTGAATATATATATATTTCTCCTTCTTGATTACAATCCCCTTTAACTCACTGGATGTCCCAAATTATAAGCTTTGCATGGAATCAGTTGCCTTTGGCTATGTTTGGTATTATGTTACCTTCTGTTCAGTTAACGGTGTGGAGATAGGCCATAAGCACTGGAAAAACCTCAAAGCTCTTTTCTGCTGTTTTGAAATTGAGAAAGCAGAAACATAATTGCTTTTGTTGGATCACAATCCTGAATAGCAAAAGACTTTTTAAACATCTGCCCTTCCTTTGATTGGCTTTACGTCTTCTCTCTTTTTTGTCTACTGTTCATTATTCTGCATTTTATTCACTAATGAAAAATTCTATCCATGACAATATTTTCATATGCTGTAAGATGACTAGGATTCAGTGCATTTAATCTGATCTAGCCCTACAGAAAATCTTAATAGAATGTGACAATATATGTTAATTCTGTGAGGTTTGTATTTCCTTCTTGCTTGTGTAATATCTGATCTGTCCTGCCTACAATCTCAGCGCAATCTCCTGCAACCCTGACTTTTAACAGAGCCAGAGTCTAACTCCCAGGATGTATTTGCAACACCTATTGAAGTCAAGCTACACTGCGTAGCTAAATGGGAAATAAATTTTGCTTTCTTTGTCACTGGGGCCCTGCTCCCATTCAGATCTGTGGCAAATTCGGCACTGACTTAAATTCTGCCAAGATCAGGCATCAGAATTGTTCCATTTTACATGGGATTCTCTCTGATGGGAGAATTCGCATGTGTCTCCATGTGCTGATCTCCCACTCCCTCTTTATCACTAATCGAATGACTTGATATGTCTCTCTTCTCTCTTTTTTTTTTTTTTTAATACCGCTGTCAAATACCTGTCATGATATTAGCATTCATTCCCAGGGAAATGTAGCAGCCAGAAATAATGCTGAGCCCAGAGTGGACCAGAATAATCTGTTCATTCTGCAGGGAATAGCTATCCCTATTCAATAATAATATTGAAATTAAGAAATAACATTCTGTCTTTTAACGTGGGAAGACAATACAAATAATTGGGGAATTTCCTAATGAGTCTGTTATTAAAACAGTATCTAGAGGAAACCTGAGCATTCAGCCAACCGAAATGTGTCCTTTTATTTTTTTTTCCTCATTTGAGCATAATGCTTGACATCAATACCATAAGTATTTTCAGTGCTACCTGGGAATGATGGGGAATGAAGGCAGGAGGCTTTTGAGAAGTCACTTCTGATTTTGCTTATTTAAGAGCTAAGTATTTCAAAAGCAATGAGGGCCAAATTTTCAAGTGCCGATAGTCCCCAGTTGGATCCAGATTTTCAGAAAGATTCCATTCTCATTTACACTTCTCAATAGAACATTTTTCCACAAGTGCTCAGCAGCCAGCAATTCTTTCTGGCCAGGAAGCCATTGAGAAAGCTGGCCTTTTTGGGGGTTTTTTCAGTGCCTAAAAGGGAACGGGGAGCTCTTTTGTGAATCAGGTTCTTCAGACAAGTTATGCCTGATGAGCCTGGCTCTGAGGAAAGAAGTGAAATATAACTTTCCTCTCTGAAGCCTCTAGAGGCAGCAGGCACTAGAAAGACCCAGTGTACTGCCGGGCAGAGATAGCTCCAAGAGAACTAGCTTGCAGACTGGAATCAATGGAGAAACACCCATAATTCCTCCTGGAGCTTTGCAGTGTATGAGGGAACAAGCATTTCCATGAATACCGGAATTATTCCGGAAGCCTAGTTTCCAATGGAGTTAGTGTTTCATAGCTGACTGACATTTTAAATGAATTATACTATTGCTGCGATATGAATTCTGCCCTTATCAGACACTGGAGAATCCATAGGGGAGAGAAGCCTTGGCTGCAGAGTGGATTCCCTTATATCTAATAAGGTATAAGCTCTGACTGAAGCTTTCCTTCACGTACATCCAGTCTCTCTCCCAGGTGGATTCGCTCTGTGTCAAACGAGAACTGAGCGTGGGCTGCAGCCTTTCCGTCAGTAGGAAAACTCTTCAGCTTTCTATTTTCACAGAAACTTACGAACTTGTTTATCTCTGAAACCTCTACCTTTCTGCCGGGTTTAGCTACAATTGGCCAATGGGTTCAAAAGTTATAAGACAACCATGTGCACAAGCACACACACACTGCAATTATATGAGCTCTTCTTCCTTATGGAGCCAGGTTAAAAACACCCACTGCTAAACTCTAAATGACTGCAGCCTGCTGTGTCTATGAGCAAGCTGGGCAAGCTGTAATAAAGAACTGAGTGGAAAGAGAAATAAATTATTCTGTATCTCCTGTCCCATACAGAAACTACTCGCATGTCTCCCTCTGTCCCCAGCCATAGGGTCTCCCCGTCAGACGCAACCGCTGCAGAGCCCCTTTGGCGTGGAGCGTGCTGTGGGGGAGCAGTCAGGGGAGCTGGAAGCGTTCCTGGCCAGTCTGCCAGTGTGAAGGATTGGCAGTGCTTCTTGCAGTTTCCTTTCCCATGAGCAACTAGCAGCAATCAAATACAATCTAGCCCTCATTATTTGCCGTTAGTTTCTTTGATTGTGATTTGGAAATACGTTGCTAAGGAAAGCAAAAGCCGTGGTTAACTGATTGATAGAAAACAAGAGTCATAGAAAACATCTGGAGAGCCAGATGAGTACAAGCCATTGTTTAGTTTAATACCCTTATAATATTTGCTGCAAACAGCCAAGCTGAAGGGTGGATTCTTCATCATTTTTATTATGTGCTTATTCCAAAATATTAGTGAATGGGCTTTGACAGCAATGTTTGATCCATGCCCTTTTGCCCAGACATTACCATGACTTGGCTTCCTGAAGCTGTGTAAGGCCAAATTATCAGAACGTAATATCAAAATGTAAGAATGGTCATACTGGATCAAACCAACGTCCCTCTAGACTCTTGCCTCTGACAGTGACTAATAGCAGATGTTTAGGGAAAAATACAAAGCCAAAAAATGCAGGCGTTGTTCTCCGATACACCCTCCTAGCTTCTAGTGATTAGCAGCTAGAGAACAAGCTGAGCCAGGGGTGTTATCTTTCTATTTAATATGACTAGATGGATTTTTTTCTTCTGGGATTCTCCCCCTCAGCCTTTAAAGCTAGAAATAATGAAGAGCTTATGTTTCATCTAGGGAAAAATGCCAAAGAGGGAAATCCTACAGCTTGAAACTTTCTGATTCACCCCTAGGAAATGGGCTCCATCAAGCTGCAGGGGCATGTCTAACCCTAAGTTAAATAAAAAAGAGTCTCAGCCTCCGATTTGAAGTTTTGGTGTTCACTCTTCAGCTAACTGTACAGTTGTTGGGCAGTAAAAAGCAGGCAGGGGGACAGAGTGGAACCAGACTGCAGCTGCCCAGAGCCTCCCTTTGGGCATGCAGGAGAAGAGAAGACCAGCACATCACCTGGCTGACCATACATCTCACCAGCTGCAGCCCTGGGGGCCAGTGCCCTGGTTGAAACATGCTCCTCAGACACCTCTAAGCAGGGTGGTCTATGAGTACGTACAGATAGTTGACAGGAATGTGGTTAATGGCCAACTTTCTTCAAGTATTTCCAGGTCCATTCCTATGTTGATCATAGTTATTCAACAACTGTGCTTTACACCGACGTCAGTGTGTTGTGGATTTGTTAAGGAACTCTCTACAGACCCGGAAGGACAGATAAATGTTAGCATATTTCCAATTTTACAGATGCTGAAAATGAGACAAAGAGTTTAAATCACTTGCCGGAAGTCCACAGACTGAATCAGGAACTGAACCAGGTGTAGAAACTACACACTCCTAATTCTCTGTTTTCAATGGCTACCCAGCACTTCTTTTCACCTAATTTACTGTTAAATCTAGAGGGGTAATTCAGAGATATATATATACCACGGGGGCTGTTTCCTCACAGAGCTTTATTCAATATTTGTAGTATGTGCTTATGATGGTGATCATCTACAAAATTACATTGTTTTGACTCCATAAGTGATATTTTAACTAACAAGAATTGTTGCATTAAAAAAATGGACTGGCATTTCCAGAAATACCACGGTTTTTTTCTAATTCACACATCAATTCTGAATTCATTACAATACAAAGCCGTTTGCAGTGCCAATACATTTTTGCACTTCATTCGATCAAATTTTACTATGAGTTAAGATCAGCCATGTCATCTCACATTTCACAGATATACAAGCCTTTTAAGGGAGAGAAGAGAGGAGAGGAGAGGAGAGGAGAGGAGAGGAGAGGAGAGGAGAGGAGAGGAGAGGAGAGGAGAGGAGAGGAGAGGAGAGGAGAGGAGAGGAGAGGAGAGGAGAGGAGAGGAGAGGAGAGGAGAGGAGAGGAGAGGAGAGGAGAGGAGAGGAGAGGAGAGGAGAGGAGAGGAGAGGAGAGGAGGGAAGGGAAGGGAAGGGAAGGGAAGGGAAGGGAAGGGAAGGAAGGGAAGGGAAGGGAAGGGAAGGGAAGGGAAGGGAAGGGAAGGGAAGGGAAGGGAAGGGAAGGGAAGGGAAGGGAAGGGAAGGGAAGGGAAGGGAAGGGAAGGGAAGGGAAGGAAGGGAAGGGAAGGGAAGGGAAGGGAAGGGAAGGGAAGGAAGGGAAGGGAAGGGAAGGGAAGGAGGAGGAGAGGAGAGGAGAGGAGAGGAGAGGAGAGGAGAGGAGAGGAGAGGAGAGGAGAGGAGAGGAGAGGAGAGGAGAGGAGAGGAGAGGAGAGGAGAGGAGAGGAGAGGAGAGGAGAGGAGAGGAGAGGAGAGGAGAGGAGAGGAGAGGAGAGGAGAGGAGAGGAGAGGAGAGGAGAGGAGAGGAGAGGAGAGGAGAGAAGAGAAGAGAAGAGAAGAGAAGAGAAGAGAAGAGAAGAGAAGAGAAGAGAAGAGAAGAGAAGAGAAGAGAAGAGAAGAGAAGAGAAGAGAAGAGAAGAGAAGAGAAGAGAAGAGAAGAGAAGAGAAGAGAAGAGAAGAGAAGAGAAGAGAAGAGAAGAGAAGAGAAGAGAAGAGAAGAGAAGAGAAGAGAAGAGAAGAGAAGGGAAGAGAAGGGAAGAGAAGAGAAGAGAAAGGGAGGGAGCAAAGAGGGGAAGGAAACCTTGGATGCATTTTGTCTGCCCAAGTCAAGTGACTACTTCTTCAGGTTCACTTACAATTAATTCTGTTTTTTTTCATACATATTTGCCATTGTTATGAAGTCACTCATATTCTAGGTAGTTTTTTACAGCTTAACATGATCAAAATGTTAGTTTTTTCCAGAAATGGCTTCTGAGCTTGTGTTGAGCCCATGGCTCAGAAACACTGTCCCCCGAGGAAGTTCTGTGAGTAGAGGACATTAATGAGGGCATCCACTGTAGCCTTTTCTAATTTTATAGGGGCTCTTCCTGCCCTTTCTCACATCACATTCATTTATACTCAAAACCGGTGCGGTCCTAAAGCCACCCCCACTGAATCACCCTCCAAAGCATAACGGACATGGTGTAGACCCTTCTCTCTGCTATTCCAGTAGACCTTGTTCACTACACGTGAAAGGGCTTGCCAGCAAAGCTACACTAATATAATACCAACAGAGCCACCTCGGTGGAACCGTTTTGATGAACAAAATAATAAAGCAGCAAAAAGACTTTTTTTTCCCTGATATTGTTCTGTCTACCTCAGGCAATTGTTTTCATGCTTCTGACTGACACAGCAAGGACAGCAAAACTCTCTGCATAGACAAGAAATCCTGAGCAGGGGAGAACAGAATATTCACTGCCCATTCCAGTTGCATCTCAGTTGTCTCTCTGGGCTGGCTGCTTGCATGAGGGAGTTTGCTTTTAGAACTGTATTACTGGAGATTGGGGGCAAATGTCTTGCTTGTTTAAAAAGAGCACTGGGGTCCAGAGTTTCCTGATGCTATAAGAAATAAAAAAGGCCAAAAAAAAGGTGCTTTGAGGAAGATCAACAAACAGCCAAAGGACTGGCAATGTTTGACCATTGGGATGTATTTACTGAAAGAAGACCCTTTTTGAAGGACAGACTCCGTCTGAGCAACTGTGGAAATAGCCGTCTGGAAGCAAGTCTGGCAGAACTGATAAGCAGAGCTTTGAACTTAGAAATGAAGGGTAGAGAGTCAAAGACTTGAATAATCTCCACATGCCCATAGAACACCAGAGGAGAAAGCCTAGGTACACGAGGGTATGCCAAAGGATAAAGAAATTTCAGTGATCAGAATAGCGGGGGATAAGAAGAAAGAAAGTGCAAACTGTGATGAGAACTGCTTCCAAGTCAGCAATACAGTGCGTGTCAGGAGCAGGTCTTAACAAACCTGTGGTATGGGGTACAGAGGTATTTAATAACAATATATGGACCAAAAGAGGGAAGAGCATGAACTAAGCTGGCGGGGCATTAGGCAGGACAGGTATACACTGGTGACACAACAGAATAGCAATCACGGCTGGAACACTGGTCCCGAAGCATATGCATTATTCAGGAAGGCAGAGATAAAGGTGAAGGTGGTGGCAGAGAACTGCGCATTAATGATATGAAACACTGCAAAGAAGGACGTGCAGAAGGGAGAGCATGCAAAAAGCAGAATTTGTTCCAGTTAAAATCACTGTGGGAAAAGCTGGTAAAAAAGAGTACTTGGAAAGTGCGAGCCCCCTGATTTGGCTCTGGTTATGGGTAAATTCAGCAGTAACATCATTAGAGAGGACAAGTTCTGTTGGGTTTGTATCATGCAGGGAAATTTTTACCTTCCCAAATATGGATCAAAGAACAAATGCCACTAATGATGACAGAATCCAGATAATTCTGGATGTAGTAGTCAGCAAATTTCTTAATAAAATTCTCACAGAGCCAGTAAAAAGTGATGCTGATTGAGACTTGGTTTTGGTAACAGATGACTGCAGAAAAAAATTACCTTGGCTTAAGTGGTCAGGGACTGACACTTCCTAATTAAATGGAACAGATAAATGAGTCTGTTAATAAGGGTTTGCACTTCAAAAGGGCAAAGTTTGGTAAACTCATGGAATTGATTAGTAAAGTCATATGGATTGGAAGGTCCAGGCATTAAAACGTGAAAGAGGCCTGGAGCTTCTGCAGGCCTGAGTGACTAAAAGTTTCAGGAATCTCCGTAACAGGCAAAAGAGAAAGCCTGGTTGTATAACCACTTCAAGAGAGGTACTAGTACATTAACTTATGTCTTTTAAAAGAAAAGACCAGGTACTAAACAGGGAATGGACTAAAATGTGACAGGAAAGATGACACCAAAGTCCTCCTAAGCTTTCTTGGACAAGATGATATCCTACACAGAGAGAACAGGGTAAGTACTGTCTTATTTGCATTTCACTGCAGCATTTGACTCAGCAGCACAGAAGATGTTACTTGTTAGCTGGAGCTCTGCAGAAAAACTGTATGTATAATAAGGATCTGGCTCATAGCATACAGACACCACTGGAAAAAAGCATTACAAGGCTGGAGAGAAGCAATTAGGAGAGCTCTTCAAACTGTGTTGGGACCAATCTTGTTTAATATTTTCATAAATGATCTTAAGTACAGACCTTTAAATTTTTGATGACGCAACATAGAGAGGTGTCATTAATGCAATGAAAAGCATATCAAGACTCTGAAAACAGGTAAAGATTAAAAAAAAAAAAATTAAATGCAGTTAGGACTAACAGTACAATTTCCCCTAGTTGCTCCAAGCTTGTAAGTGAGCAGAAATACCTGGCCACGCTATCCAAGGTGACTCTCAAGCTAGAGTATGACCCAGCCTTCAAAACAGGTAACTAAAATCCAGTGAGACAAAGATTGGAAAGTGTTAATGCTTTAGCACAAAACTTGATGAGACCTTATGTGCAGCTCTGAGCACTCATGGGCAGAAAAGCTCAATTTCATCTGGAAGCACTGTGCAAAACCATGGTGAACTTGACCAAGAGGAAACAAGAAGAGGCCTGAATAACTTGGCTTGTTAAGCTGGGGGGAAAAAAAAAAAAAAAAAAGTACTGAGAAGGTAGTACAAGCTAGACACAAGAAATCAGCAAAATCAGAAAATCAGAAAATACTTCCTAGCTGTTAGTCATCAGTCTTGCTGTAGGGGAGAGTGAGTACTAAGAATACAATAGCATTTAAGACTGAACCTGACACATCATTGATTGAAAGCAAATCTATGTGTTTGTGATAAGAGGAGGTCTTACTAGTCCAAGAAGCCTCTTCTAGTCTGGTGGGCCGAACTGTGGCTGAATATCTGAAAGGGAGATTAAAAGGAGAAATTTGTCTGATGAGAGAAGACTGCAGGTCTCCTTCAGTGCTTGATAAATATTTTAGCTGCTTCTCAATTCTAAACTTTTGCTAGTTTGCCAAACATGAACTGAAAGACACAAATCTTGCAAAAAAATTCAAGTTTGAGCAATATTCAGTAGCCTGAATGGTGAAAGAGGAAGAGCATGGATTTTCATGTAAAATTTAAAACATTTTTCTCAGACTTGTGTGACTACTCAGCTGAACTTTACCATCTGACATATTCAAGCTGGCTATGTCCTACGTAGAGAACAAGCCCCATTCGCTACCTGCCTGCCAGCCAAACATCAAAAGTGAAAACAAAGTGGCCTAGGACATTTGTTTAATACCATCTCATACATATGCAGTGTTGCTGTTTGCCGGTTTGAAGCTAAACCTACTTGCAGAGCTAAGGGCTTGGGTTTGCTCTCGCGAGAGGCCATAGGAAATTACCCACTAGCTTCACTGGGATAATATATATGGAGTTCTTATAGCTGAGCAGATGGATATTTTCTCATCTGTCCACAGGGTCCATCTGCTTCTGCTGCTTCTCCAGAGAGGTCCTCGGAGTGAAATTTTCACTAAAGGTGACAAGGTCCCCCAAGACATGTTCTTTTGCAGAAACTGGTGCTTGGTTGTTCTTCTGCTTCTACCACTGTTAATCAGCCATTCCCTGTGTCATGCTCTACTCTTGAGACTCACCTGTCTAGCCCCCATCTTGCACCGTGGCTCTGACAACTTGCTTGTTTCCAGCCCAGTGCTGCAGGCTGTCCCAGGCTCTGACCTCCCAGGCTGGGTGTGATTGACCCCCCCACCACCTGGCTCTAGCTGACACATGAACCCTTGGAGCAAAAGCACACAAAAAAGGCTTTGGGGTATGAATGTTTCTTCCACCACAGGCCAGCACAGCAGCTCCCTTGCCTTCATACCTCCCAGTTTATGAAGCCTCACTAACTGGGTAGAGAGAGAAAAGTTTGAGTTTAGTATTGTGTAAATCTAACTCTGTACAAGCTGTGTGTGCCAGCCCTCACTAAACAGGTGTATTTCACCCCAGAGTGACCACATGAGAAGGTATTCCTATATTCATTTCTGCCAAGTTTTCGTTTTGGTTTTCAGAGGTCTTTGTTTTGTTTTTATGACCCATATCATGCTGCTTGGCATTTCCTTTAACGCTTGGATCCTAGACTCATATGGTTATGCAGAAAATATTTGAACAAAAGGGAGGGTTGAACTCACCCTGTCATGAAGGAAAACTAGAAGACCTCATGCCTCAGAGAGGCACCACAGCCTGAATGGAAAATAAAGGGGTGCCAAGTAAAAGTGCATTTCAGTTGGCATGACTGTAAATTGATCAAATGAGCTGCGGGCTGGGGTCATGTTTCCTGAGCATTTTGCCACTGACTACAATACAAGTCAGGGCCCTTTTTCAAAAGCGAGCCTGTCCAATAGATTTTGTTTGACACAGGCAAAATGCATTCACACTCAGTAATAACAGCTCCTCTTGACTAGTCCTGAGACAGTGCTCAATGCGGCTTGTCCTTGTCTGCACTGCCTACAGAGAGGTAGGACGGGATCCATCTACCCTAACTTCAGCCATCTGGTCAGGTATGCTGTAACTAAGCTAGCTGTCTGGCCTCCTGCTATAATCAATAGAGCGATGCAGGCAACTTCAAAAGGTGACTCATCCCTCCCTTTAATAGGTGCCTAAGCTAGCTGGCATGAATCACCCTCCATTCTTCTCCATTGAATACAGGGGGAGCCCAGACTTGGCCTCCACATTAACCGGTATACGGCTAAAGTTAGCGAAGATAAATCCCGTCTGCAGTCAGTGCTGGATCTGATAACTCAACTGCTAAAGGCACATTTGAAGTGCAGGCATTGCTTTTAGAAATAGGTATCATAAACTTATTGGTATCAGATGTTCTCCATAAATGGGCAGTCCTAAAGGGTGGATAGGGCAGGGGGAGGGATAGTAACCCCTTGATTGTGAAATTACATGATTACTAAATGAATATGGTTCTTCAGCAGGCTGTTTTTAATGTCTAGGTTGTGTTTCTAATGAAGGAAAACATGTTGTGTCACTGATCCGTATCACAGTGCTCATGCTGTCTGCTATCAAGAGAAGGCAAGCTCTAAACACAGGATCTCAGATTTTTATTCATACCTGCAGAAATAAAACCAGGAGGTTGTTCTTTTTTAAAATCAAAATAGTCTCTGTGCAGTGTATCTGATTCAAACCATATTGCTAGCAAGGTGGAACCTTGAAAACATTAAGATTTTTCTATGGTAAAAGTTAAAGATTAGAGGGCCCTGAGGAAACAGAACACATGGGCCAAAAGTTTTAAACCCAAATATTAAAGATAGTCAGCCAAGTCAAGACATTGGCATCTACATGAAGGGGTCATAAATTACAGAGGGACCGAGAACCCACTGAGTCTACTTATTCCCTAGCACTTCTGAATACTACTCCAGTTTTAATTAAATACCTTCATGTGCATGAAGCTGCTTCAGTTTTGTACAAAAGAATTCATGCGCTCCTTGCTTTACTAGAAAAACCCCAAAAGGGTTTGGTCCCTTGTCTTTCTACACTGGAAAGGGACAAACGATGAGAGAAGCCTTTGGGGCTGACAGAGATCTTTACAGTTGAATCAGAACTAACCCCCAGTAAAAAAAAAAAAAAAAACAAAACAAAGGAACCCATCACATCATTCACCAACAGCTCAGCAGAAGTACTTTGGAGGAACAGAAACCTCCCACCACAACTCCAGCAGGTTGAGGATCAAAAACTTAGGATGAGCATGAGTTGCACAGCAAAAGGTACTTTTGGCTTGCCACAGTTGATCCTCCCATGGCCCTCCTGAGACTGACCTGGGAAATGCATTGCCTTGAGTTAGCTCAAGGAGCCGTTCTCATCTTTTGAGTATGAGAAAACTCAGAACACTGCAATCATTTCAAAACCAAAGCTTAACTTCTTTGAATTATAAAGAAAATTCTGAGGTACTCTAGATTATATTGCAAAAGAAAATAGGTGCCATATTTTAGGTTGAATTACAATGTTTATGTCCCACCTGATAGCAACAAATGAGTATCTGCTACTGTAGAGCTAAAAGTAGGTCTCCCTCACCAATGTCAGGAGGACCTTTCCTAAAGTGGAAGGTGTGGCAGCAAAATGTGCCATCTGACATCCCTCTGGACTCACAGTCCTTGTGGGGTGACTGAAGAACAAGCATGGGGAATCCTCCATCTGAAAGACATCAGGCAGCTGTCCTTCCATCACTTTTCATGTAAAAGGGGATGAAAAACTTTTCCTGTCTTAGTTTAAAAGATTCTCTCCGTTAAAACCAATAATTCACATTTCCCAGTGTAACCACAAACCTGGGCTTCTTGTTGTTCCTGTCCTTTGCTGGACAGTACAGCTTTGGACAAGGCACAAAAGATTTGTCTGTACACACCTTCTCCATTCATAGTACAGTGAGCCCTGGTGCCAAACACAACATCGAGGATGCCAGTCTCAGGGCAAGGCACTTGAAAGTTAAGTACTTTAAGATTCTTCACTGGATCTAGTCATAAACCTCTCTAGCCTAACTCTTCACAGGTGACTAATGAACTGCAGTGTGTCTGATTTTTCATGCCTACCCCGAGACTTCCTAACCTATCAGAGGTTTTCCATTGTCCATACACTCAAAAATGCATTCTTGTTTCAGTGTAGACAGAAATTTCCCTTCCTCACAATCATTGAACAAAATGAGTATTCCCAGACTCATCTGGGAATGTATGAAGAATGAAAATCTATTCCTGTCTGTGGATATACACATTAAAATTTCTTGTCTATAAAACCAGTTCAGTGACAGTATTTTATTTCATTTTTGTCATGTCAAAGTTTACAAGCCTTATTTTGATACTGGAATAAATGTGTGTTATTTTTAATTATTAGCGCTCATAAGGTGTCAGAAGATTACATGGGACAGGGATTATGAATCATACTTTCACCTCTGAAAATGCAAAACCCAATAAAATTTGTCCAAGCAGCAGAGAATTGATCAGACAGTCGTTACTGACACTTAATTGTCTGGTTTATGTAGTGGCCTGTGGTGCAGCACAATCAGAAAGGATAAAGTCTTGGACACCTTGCACTTCAGATTCCTTCTAGTGTTTTTGCTTCATATGATAAAGCAGGGAAGAGCACCTAAAAAGTCTGCTTCTGGCTGTCAGGGGACTTCAGAGTTGAATTTCAAAGTGTAGATTTTTCGATGTATTTAGTCATTCTTCTGTTGAGAAGGCATAGACAACCTAGATGGATGAATCCCGTTTCCAAATAGTGTGGGTCCCATCACAGATGTTTCAGATGTTACATCACAATAAAGAGGGATTTAGAACCTAAATATTTTAGTATGGGCTTTAAGATTAAGGTCCACATACAACAAAGGATTTAGACTTGTAACTCTTGTTTAGGCTTTTATCTCCCTATTGGTGTCTGAAGGAAGTCAGGACCTCACATGGGAGTTCGTAGCCTAAACCCTCTGTTTGGGCTGAGCCTTTAATGCCTTGGTACTGGTAAACTCCAATGTTGGTGACACTCAGGTACCTAATCTGCCAGACTCACTTTAGGAAATGTAATCTGGCCAGCTAAGTCACATAGGACTTGCCGCACACAGAAGTGATATCCAAGGGCATTGGACAACCTGGGCTGACAAATAAATATGATTGGAGTGGCTGATGCAATACAGTCGTTGCCAGCCAAAGGCTATGCTACCATTTCATGACTTGAGGCATGGACAGTAAGATTTCTGTGCTTTTTTGGGACTCCCTGCCAACATGCACGTACAGAAGATCTAGGTAAACACAGCAAAATTGTTATGTGTAATTGAAGACGTGGCTCATATTCTGTATCTGTTACAGAAAAACAGAAGCAGAAAATGAGGGTAAACGTCAAACGTAAAGGAAAACCTCTATCCTGGTTCAACAGAAATGCCTGTATTCTCTAATTCTAACTTGAGTCCTTAGAGATGGCAAGAGCCATAGAGAGGCCGGCACCTGTAGAGGCTACCTGGACTCTTACGTGAGCCCAAACATGTCCTGGAGTGTCTCCGTTTCTTTTTGCTGCCCATGCCATGGGCCTTGGGTGAGCAGGTTCCTAATCTGGGCAACTCACTTGGTGCCTTAAATGAACTGGGCTGACCGGGTCAGCTGCCTCCCAAAGTAAGTGTCACTCTGGCTGCGAACATGGGCATGGCTGCAGTGCCCTGGCAAAAGGGCAGCATCATAGTTTAACCTTAAAAATTAGCATATGCTCAAAAGTTTGGGAACAGAGAACTTCCTGGGATACCAAAGAAGCGGCAGAAATGGGGGCCCTATTCACCTGCAAGATGCTGGAGCTGGCTGGGGCCCTCCCTGACCTCCCAGAAAAGAGAAAGAAGTGAAACATGCTGAGCTGAGAGGGCCTCCTCCTAGCCACCCTCAACTCTGGCTTTGCTGGGATTTATTCATTATCGCACCCCCCTCCCCCCCCCCCCAAAAAAAAAAAAAAAAAACAACTCTACCAGCTCTTCACAGCTACAACGACATAAAAAATAAAAATAAAAACGCAGAGGCTGGGGGAAGCTCCTGGGGGAGAACCCCCCGGCCGGGTTACAAAGCAGCTTTCGGACAGGTTTTGTGCAGAGGATCTGCACCCCTCCCCTTGCCACGGGCACCTCCTCGCTCCCAAGAGTGACCCCAGCCCAGCCCCTCTCCCCACCGCCCCGCTCCCGAGGGCCAGCGCGTCCCCCGCGCCCCTCCGCGCCCGGGGCGGGCGGTGCCGCTGAACCCGCGGGGTGTGGGGCAGCAGCCTGGGACGTGCCATTAACGCAATCAGCGCGCCATGCAGCCGGAGCCTGCTTTGCCTGGGACAGGGGTGCTCACAGAAAAAAAAAAAAAAAAAAAAAAAATTTAAAAAAAGGAAAGAAGGAAAAAAAGGCACAAATAAAAAGGGAGCAGATAAATCCTCCCACCCCGAACCTCGGCGTTTCCGAGGAGCAGGGGCTCCGGGAAGCACGGACGGCGGGCCCGGGGGAGGGCGGTGTCCGGGGCGGCGGGGCGGCGGGGCCTGGGGGCGCGGGGCTCCGGGTCCAGGTCCGGTCCGGGCCCCGCTGCCCCTGGTTGCGCTCCGCCCTCGGTGTCGCGGCGCGGCCGCCGCCTCCCGTTAGGTGGCGCTA
Source organism: Strix aluco (assembly GCF_031877795.1). NCBI lineage: Eukaryota > Metazoa > Chordata > Aves > Strigiformes > Strigidae > Strix > Strix aluco. Next base: position 68,245,559 of record NC_133932.1, on the reverse strand, counting down.
CAGACTTTTCAACCACGTGTATAGAGAAAAGAAGGGGGGGGAACAAAAACCACACTAATCATAAAAAAAAATAACCCTGTTATTGTCCGAGACGCGGAGAGCCGGCCCCGCAGAGGGCCGGGGCGGGGAGCGGCGCCCGGCGGCGGGATGCCCTTTCCCCGCAGGGAGCGCCCGGGGCCGCCCGGACCCCCGCGGCCCCGGGGGGAGGGGGGGGGAGGGCAAGTGGGCGAGAGGGGTCCCGGCGGAGCCGTCACTCCTCCCGGGGGAAGATCCTGAAGGGGGAACGGAGCTGGGGGCGGGGGGGGGCGGGCACCGGCCGATTCCCAGCCGGGGAGCTCAACGAAACCGGCGCGCAGGTTCCCCCCCGCCCGAGCTACTCTTCCTTTCCAAAAAGCTGCTCAGGCAATCTGCACAGCCTGCCTGGGCTTCTTGGTTGATTGTTTCATCAATTCACCCACCACCACCACTTTTTTTGGTTTTTATTTTTTTAATTAGAGTCCGCTTTTTCCCCCGGTTTAGGACCCGCGAGTTTCCGGGCGGCCGGTCGGTGGCTGCCGCAGGGACCCGCCGGAGCGGGGCTGCCCTGGGTGCGCGGCTCTGCCCCTCGCCCATCCCGGCCGAGGACGCGGGGGACAGGGACGGTGCCGCCGGGTGAAAGCGCCGGTCCGCTGCAACGCAACTCCTTAAAGCCACTGACCGACTCGCCATCACTTCCCCGCCCGGTTCCCGGCAGAAAGGCGGCCGGGGCTCCCCCAGCGCTGCAGGCGAACAGCCTGGGAAGGGGTTAGGGCTGTCCCCACGCAATGGCCACCCCCTCACACACCCCCACACCCCCCCGCCTGCCGTCGGGCTGTGAACTTTGCGGTGGGGTAAGTTCTCCTTTAAGAAAGCGAACTGTTCCTTATGCATATTTAAGGCTGTTTGTCTGCAGTGCCCAGCTGACGCGGGGCTGGAGGCTCACACGCGGGACCTGAATTGTAGGGGAGTAAATCATCCGCACTTTAAACGCACCCTCTGCCAGGGCTCCAGTTGGGAGCCTCTTGCCATTGCTCTAAACACATGTAAGTCAGAAACGGAGGCGGGGGGGGGGACGGGGACTGGGGAGGGGGGGTCAGGCTGCGTCTAGTTAGGGAGATGAGTATGCTATTTTGTTCATTCCCATCACAAAAAAAAAAAAAACTAAACAAACAAACAAACAAACAAAACCCAACCAGATAATACAGTTTAGAGCAAGAAATCTTGTCCTTGGACTTTTTAAAGTTTTTGTTTTTTTTTTTTTTTTTTTTCCCCTATTATTTTCCGCCCAGCCCAGGGGCTCCTGACCCCCTCAGCACTCGGGTATCCCGAAGGTAGCCGAGCGGTGGGGTTTCGGGGCTCCCTCCCTCCTTTTGCCCGCCACGAGAGCGCTTTGCTGGGTGCGCAGGTGTGCGTGTGAGGAGCGGAGAGCAGCGCGGGGAGGGTAAGTGAACCCCTTGCTTTAGCCAGGGGGGCAGGGGGATACCCCCCACCCCGCCCGCAGCAGAGGGCTCCGCCGCCGCGCTGGGGGGGGGGGGGGGTCCCGAGCAGCCTCTGCAGCAAGCGGGGGGAGCCCCCCGGGGATGGGGGTCCCTCGGAAAAGCCCCTTCCCCGGCCGGGCAGCCTGCCACCTATATGCGTATATACCGCCGTGCGCGTACGAAACGGGGGAGCGTACGTGAAGGTCAGAGGGGCGATCTCCCACTGCAGCTCAAGTGGGAAGGAGCAACTTTCAGTGCTGCGCTCTTAGCGGTTTCCTGCCTTTTAAAGTGAACTTGTTCGAGTGTGTTATTCAAAATGTGGTTCAGTAGTTATGCCTTCAAATTAAGTTGCTTCTCGGTCCTCATTGGGAAAAGCAGACATGTGTCCTCAATTGTATAGTATAAAAAAAAAAAAAAAAATCTACTAGGTACTTTATGATTCCATCTGGAGAAATTAAAAGCCCAGAGCTGTAATGTTTATTCTTACATAGTTTACAAAAAAAGGGGGAAATGTGTGAGACACATGTCTCCAAATATAACCAAAGTGCTTTCCCTTCTGGTTAAAAAGTTGCATGCAAATGTTTTCATTTTAACACTCCCTGCCACCTGTACTTCGCAGGGAAACTTTTCTTGGCGTTAGTGATGAAGCACCAATAGTACTTATTAATGAATTAATTATTATTATGGCTGCTGAATTGACTTAAAGTGCTTTGGAGGCCAAACTAATCCATGTTAATCAGTTACAATTAATTGTGTTTCAGCTGCTGTTTTAAACACAGTTTCAAAGGCAGAGGCGAGGAGGCTGTGTACGGGGTGTAAGGGGGGGGGGTGCTCCGGGGGCCCTCCCGGACCCCAGCACCGAGCCCCGTGCCCCGAGATTTCCTTTTGAGTTGCGGAAACCGGCGCAACGTTGTCCCGGGTGCCCGCGTCAGGTCACACGAAGGTGCGAAGGGCAACTTGGGTGACGAACTTATTCTCCTGCCGAAAGCTGCAAAATTAAGGGGACTCCCGGGTTCAGGAGTGAAGCCGCGGAGGGAGATTTCTGCCCTGGAGATTGCGGGGAGGGCAGCGGGCGCGGGCTTTGCTGCGCCGTCCTTGCTTGGCCGCTTTGGTCCGGGGGCTTTTGTGTTGTCGGCGGAGACAAGGAGGCACCGGTGGGCAGCGGGGCTGGCGGGCGAAGCGCGGAGCCCTCTCCGGCAGGCCCGGCTGCAGCCCCTGCCCGGGAGGGTTTGGGGAGAGGGAAGGGGGGGGAGGCGGGGGAGAAGAAAAAAGCCCCCCTGAGGGGACAAGCGGCAGCTGGGCCGGGCTCTGTGCCTGCCGGGGAGGACAGAGGGGCGGCCGAGGGCAGGAGAAGCCGGGGCGTGCAGGCAGGGAGGGAGCCGAGACACCCCGGGGATGCTCCCCCCTGCCCTGCCGCTCCCCGCCCGCCCCGGCCCGGCCCGCCGCCGGCGAGACCCCGCTGCTGGGGGCGCCGGGCTCAGCCGGGGAAGGGCAAGGCCAGGGCCAGGAGTTGGGCAAAGCTTCGGAAAGCCCCCGGGGGCGACCGGAGGAGGGCGGACGAGGGAGGGCCGCTGTTCCGCCACCCGGTCGCAGGGCGGCCCGTTTGTGCCCGGCCCGACGGCCGCGGGGAAGCCTCCTCTCCCCGAGGGGTGAAACGCGAAAGCCGAGCGGGCCCTGGCTCAGGGGGACCGGGCGATGGCTGGCGTGGGGCCGGCGCACCGACTGCCCGCACCGCGGGGGGGGCCGGCGGAGGGAGGCTGGGCGCCCAGCTGCCCCTCTTCTGCTAGGGAAACGGGCTTTTCCATAATAATAACGACACAGACGCCACCACCTCCCCCCCGAAATTAGGGGCGGGAGGGAGGGAGAGCGGCGGGCTGCGCCGGAGAGAGCCGGCGCCGCCACACCCCCCCCCACCCCGGGCTGGGCACGGCACCCGCGCCCGGCCAGCTCCCAGGCCTCCAGGGGGCCCGGGGGGGCAGGCCCGCCCTGGGGAGCACCAGGTGTCACGAAGGATTCCTTGTCGTTAAGAGACCTACACTTCGCAAAAGTAAAACTCCCGCCCCCCCCCTCCCCCCCCCCGCCCCAGCCTTCAATGTGATTTTTTTTCTTTTATTTCTTTCATGGCAGTCCGCAGAATGGCAATTGGGAAACTTCACTCCCTCCCATCCTCTCTGGAATTGTGTTGCTGGAATTTTTTTCGGTTTGATTTTTTCTTTTCCCACTCCGATTCTTTCTCAGAGATTCACCCACTTTTTTTCTTTTTTCTTTTTTTTTTCCTTCATCCCATTGACTCTGCTCAGCTTTTGCTTAAGACGGACAAGCAAAAAACCAAACAACCCTCCCCCTATACGTGCAAAAAGACCTTTCCTGGAAAGCAGTAAAACAAACAAAAAAACTTTTACCTGCAAGAGAAGATACTATACAAAATTATCCCATCCCCCCCTACCCTCGTCCCGTCCCGTATGGAATACAGCTGTAATTCAATGAAAATTGAGGGAACAAATGCATTTTCCACGTGGGAACGGAACAAATAAGGTGGCAGCGGGCGGCCGGGTAGGTAGGACACCTCGCTGCTGCTCATCACGCGTGGAATCGTTTTCTCCAGCCGGGGCGGGCGGTGATGTCCTCGCAGAGGTGCAGAAAACAATCCCCGGCTCTCCTCTATCACAAAAACAGGCTGCGCTTGATGAAACATACGTATTAACCAACTTTCTCCCCCTCCCTCCCTATTTTTATTCTTTACTCTTGGTTGCGGGACCTAGGTGGTCACAAAAAAAAAAAAAAAAAAAAAGCCCTTGGTTTGTGACGGCACTTTGTCGTTGGGGCAGAACACCCGCATTAGATTATTGCCGGGGATTTATTTGCATGCAGCTGCAAACCCACAACCCGGCTGCTGACCGCTGCGCATAAAGGGCTGCCGGGGCCGGCCCCTGCCCGGCCGCCGCGGCTCTCAGCGGGGGGGGTGGGGGTGAGGAGGGAGGATTTGGGAGTGGGTTTGCTCCCGACATAGCCCGGGGGAGATGGGGGGGGGTCACAGAGCCAGCGGCAGCAGTGTCCCCAGCGCAGCCAGAGGCTGCAGGTGCGTGAGGGGGGCCGGCAGCCCGCAGCGCGCCCCCCGCCCCCCCCCCCCCCCCGCCGCCCGGCTCGCCCCCAAAGGCAGCCGCGGCTCCCGCTGGCCTTGCTCACAAGCACCTCCGAGAACAGCTTCCACTAATGCAAATGTCCCGGGAAGAAAGAACCGGCGGCGGATCCTCGGGATTTCTTAGCGCTATTTTCAGTGCTTTGAAATTTGCAGTGGTGTTGATGTTCTTCCCTCCCCCCCCCCCCCCCCCCCCCGCCCCTTCTCCCCTCTCTTCAGCCCAGCAGCGTTTGGCAACGTGTGACGAGGGAACTCTTAACCTTTGGAGAAAGGGCTTTGCGTTCAAACTGCCTCCTCCTCTACCCTCTATTTCCCCACACGCACCCCCACGGTGCAGGGATGGATTTGGCTGCATCTGGGATGGATGCATCTGTCTCCTCAGGCCTCGCTCTACCTCGGGCTACGCCACCAAGTCTCCTTCATCTTCTCCCGGAGAGTCAGGCGAAGGCGCAGCATTCCCGGAGCTTCCCAGTGCAGTGGGAACAAAAGCTGCCCCCGAAGCGGGGCCGACTGGGGGGCGAGCCCCGCGGCAGCGCTGCCTTGGCCTGGCCCGGATCCCCCCTCCGTAAGGGGACGTGCGAGGTCAAACCAGCCCCCCGCAAACTTTGGGGGGGGGGGAAGGGGCCTCCTATCAGTCCCTCTGCCCCGACGGCCAGCATGGCTCTGTAGAAGGGCAAGACAAAACTGGATGCGGGGAGCTCAGTTACTTTGGCAGAGGAAAGAGACGTTCCCACTCCACGCAGGCTCCTTCGGCAGGGCGTGAGCAGGGGGGCTGCTCCGGACGTTTCTGCCAAATACAGAGGGCTACGGAGCGGGGTCTGCCAGGCAGCGAGCAGGCAGGGAGGGCAGCGCCGGGTGGGCCCCTCCACGGGGAAAACCGCCCTGCGAGGGCGAAGCTGGAAGGACAATGGAGATCCCCCCACACGCACACACACACACAGACGCGCTCGCCCACCCCCCCTTCTCCCTCGCACCCCTCCACGGCGGTGCGTGGGGATGTGGTGCTGCCCCTGGGCCAGGCCACGCCGCCCTGGGAGTGGGGTGAATCCCTTCTGTCCTCTGACAGGCCAGGGGGGGACGGAGGGTGGTGGTGCAGAAAGGGCTTGGGCGGCTGGAGCGCAGCCCACCCCGCCGGGCCGCCCTGTCTAACGCGAAGCCCCCCCACTCCCCCCACCCTCCCCCGCCGCGGAGCCCCCTCGCCCTCCTCAGAGAACGGCGCCGGGGCGGGGGGGGGTGTGTGTGCGTTCTCCAACCCCCTTCCCCCTGGAAACTGGGGAATAGGGGGCCGGGGGTGCTCGGGCAAAGTGGGAAGCGCCTGTGGGCTGCAGCGGGCAGCGCTTGTAGGGGAGCGGGTCAACAGTGATAGTGGCCAGGAGAAGTGCGGGGAAAGGCGAGAGGGGATGAAACAATTCGCAGGCTCCGTGCGGAGCGGGGAGTGTGTTGTCATCTTTGTTTTGGTTGTGTTGTTTTGTTTTCCAGAGGATTTGGGACGATAGCTGGAGTGGATTATTCATTCCCGTAGGCAATACTTCCCTGTATGGGCTTGAGGATGCAGTTGGAGGCTCGGGAACAAAGCGGGCATCTAATGTCAAGGTAACTGGTCCCCTTCCTTTGTTTATGCTATTGTTAATGACGGGGCTCACTCAGCCCTGGCCTCAGCCGTGCTGTATGGCATTAATATTGACTTGAGAGAATAGGCAGGACAATTAAAAAACAAAACCAAACCCCAGAACAACAGCAGCATCCAGCCCAAGCCCAGTTCTTCAGGTAAAACACTCCTCTTCTGGGCTACTGAGAATGATACGGTCGTCTCTCCTGGTATTCACAGAAATACACGTACCGTTCATAAGATTAAACACGTCCATATCCATCATTAACACCTAGGGAAGACACCGTAACCCTGTTCTTCAGTCCAAAATCAAAAGGGAAAGAGCATTATTTTCAAATATCCAGTATTAAAGCATGAAGGAATTCTCACCACGCTAAAAAAAAAAAAAAAAAACAAAACCAATAAAAAAAACCCAAACAAAAAACAAAAACAAAAACAAAAACAAAGCCACAACAAAAAAAAACCCTAACAAAATAATTCTTTTAATTACAATAATCTAAAAGTAGCAGAAACCTGAGCGTTTATTGACTCATTTTCTTCTTCTCGAGGTAGCGGATGGTATTTAAAGTTCAACATTTCACACAGCTCCTTGTTTAGTTTAATTTCCTCGACAATCTAGGCGATTTCAGCAAACTGAGTTAAGAATTTTGGTACACATTTGAGTATGGATCTGCATAAAATAGAGAAGGCAGCAGAACTGTGGAAAGGATATTTTATTATTTAAGGAAGAGAAGGGAGTGTATGTTTGCATGTGTGGGGGGATGCATGTGAGAGAGAGAGAAACAAATGGAGAGCTTTGCACCTTACATTTGGTCTGTGGCTTTAGTGTGGACTCTGGACCAAATATCTATTAGATTTCTCTGAGAAATGTCCCACTCGAGCAGATGGGCCCCTGTTTTGAATGAGAGCTCCAGAAGATGGAAGAAATGTATGTTACTCTAGCACAATTCTTCACCAACCCATTTCTTTTTTTCCCCTTTAGAAAGATTAGTTTCAGCTCTGCTATCCTGGGCCCATTTTCTGTCGGGGAAGGGATATAATAATGATCAATGCCCAGCACTTCTCATTTCTTTTGTACTTGGTAAATATTCGCAATGTCTTGAACTCAGAGGGGAGGTGGAGAGATGAGCCCAAACTCAGCTTCAGAGGATATCCCTGTCCTCTGGCTCTCACCAGCACTCACACTGAGGGGGAAAAACCCCCCAACCAACAAACTAAACCCACTCAGAAGACCCTCCAGCCCACACCTCCCCTACAGCCATGCTCTTGGTTTTTGTATTTTAGCTGCCTGCTTGGTGACATGGTCTACATACATCGGGCTACCTGGGTTCATGCAACCAGTTCAGGGTGTACGTTAATACTCCAGTTGGAAATGGAGCCTGGAGTTGTTGAGCAAACAGTTCCCGCTCGACTGTAGTGCGGACTGAATGCTGTATAGTCAGCTCTATGGAGCGCTGGCAGGGAAGTAGCACCAAGCATTTCCAAAACTAATAACAAAAAGGTTACTATATATAAAACGTTTATACAGCCCACACTGCCTCAAGTTGTTTAAATTTCGGTTTGATGCACATAAATATAGCAGCCATGCGGTTCCCCATTAGCCAGTCCCTGCTTTTATAAATCAATTCATTTCAATTTGAAAGGATGGCCTCTACGCAAGACAGCAAGACAGTCAACAACCCTTTGGCTTTCTCCACTCAAAGTGGACCTCAGGAAGAAATAGCATCTGTCTTTGTCATTTCACACGCATATCTCCGCGCCTTGACGTTGTGTTTAAGAGCAGGCCTACTACCAGTGAGGGTAGCAGTCCCCAGCTGGTTTCCCCTTTCTAATCCATTTTCCTCTTTCTCGTCTTAGGTGTCTTTTGAGGAAGGAATAATTCTGCTGGGCCCCCCGGCCTGGACTTTGGGGGGCATGACGCAGCGGTCTGATCTGAAAGCACCGTCTCTGTGGGTAGAAGCTCTCCTCTGTGTCGTGCACCTTGCAAGAAAGGCAGCAAGGGGACACTTGGAGTGACCAGGCATCTGACATCAAGGAGCAGCAATCCACTTCGTGTTACTGCAGGAGAAAGTTTGTTCCCAAACCAAATACTTTGTGGTGCTCAGTACTGGTGTCGAACTGGTTTGAACCATCCCAAGCCTAAAATAAAGATCTCCATTGTGATATGCCAGTGAGCTTGTCTTGCTAACCCTCCCCTGTTTGCGTTAAAGGTATCGAGCTGATGTAGCACTGTCTTTTCACCCCAGTGATGTGCGCAATAGGGACAATTCAGAAAAGTTCTGTTTAGCTTTTTTCCCTTGTAGTTGCAGAAATGCAAGCTATCATCAGAAACAAGCCTATGTTTGAAGGTACAGTTTTCAACATGTGAGTGGGAAACATATGTACTGGCACAATTCAACCGCTCTGTAAAGGCTGTGCTCGGATTTTGGCTTTTAATCTCAACTCTGTTAGAGAGAGAGAGATGCAAAATGGAAGGGAATGTGATTATTTATGCTGTAGCCTTGTGATACTCATCCTATAACCGTTGGGGAGAGAAGCAAAACACTCTGCTAAAGCTTTGGGTGAGCCTGAGTTTCAGGGGGACTCTAGTCTTCACAGGTTCTCACTTCAGTGCCTTTCTTCCCTTGGTATTTGTTATATGGATTTTTTTTTTTTTTTTTTTTTTTTGTCTGCTGTTCTACGTTTTAAAGTGAGTAGAGACTAAATCCTGCTGAGAGAGAGAGCTCCCTCCATCACAAACTCACGTTTGGAAAATGCTTACCCTCTTCGACCACCCCCCTTCAAGCCATCCTCCCCCTTTCAGGGGAGAAAAGAAAACCTTAAAAGAAAAAGAAAGAAGGGGGGGAGAGGAGGGAGGACCCCCTGATTCCTCAGTGACCTGCACAGCTCGGACAGACCTCCAAGTTCCCCTTCCCCTCCTGCAGACAAACCCCGTCAGAAAAAAAACCCCACATGCCTGAACTTTTAACGTGTCTTGGGGCTTGTACAATTCAGGCTCGATTTTAGCACTTTCAAGGGGTTAAAAAAAAAAAAAAAAAAAAAAAAAAGAAAAAAAAAGGAGGGGGGAGGGGAGAAGAAAGTTTGGATTTAGCTCTTTGTTGCTAAAAAAGCACCACAACCAAGCCCCCAGCCATCAGCAAAAGGACCCGGCGGCCCCGCAGGCAGTGCCCCGTCCCGAAGGCAGGCAGCCCTCCCCGCGGGCAGCGGCCCGCACACAATGACAGGCAAGGACAGGCAGCCCCAGCCCGAGCTGCCGGCACCCTGCGCTGCTGCCGGGCCCAAGGGCTCTGCCCGGCACCCTGCAGAGAGGGGCACCCTCCCGCCAAACGCTGCGGAGGAGCTGGGCCCTGCCTGCAGGCTTCGGGGCTGGCAGGGAAGTTTTTTGGTACTGCTGAAGGCATACACACACACACATATATATATCTCGTACACACACATCTTTATATATAGATTTATATGTAGGTGTCTAGTCTATGTTTAAATAATCCTATCTATACACACAGTCCTCCTCTGATGAGGTCATTCTCCCATATATACGAGATTGGTTGCATGATGCCAGAATTTAACGCCAAGATCTTATCTCCACCGATCTAAGAGCAATATAAAGTAAATGTTAGCAGAAGGGGAAACAAATTTTGGAGAGAAACAGTCAACAAGGTGTCCCTGAAGGCTTCTCTCCTGCCCTCCCCAGCCGAAGTACCCACGCACTTTATGCCAAAGAGAGCAATTTCAGTGCGAGAGACTCCTGCTTCAGAGCAAGGACAGGCTGCACCCCGGATCGTGGGGGCTGGGGCTGCACCTTCACATTTTTAACCCCCCCTTCCCTTTCCTGAGTGATGCTCGCCTCTCTAACACGCTGGTCGGCTGTAGCTTATTTATTTTTATTCCCCCCCCCCCCCCCGGCTCCAAATGTCTTAATGTTTTTTGATTCCAGGAAACTCAAAACGGAAGGGGGGATGCTACTTGAAAGTGTGACTCAGAAAAAGGTTTCGCTTTACAGCCATCAGTAGCACCAGGAGACAGCTCCATTAAAAAAGTAGTTTTCCACTGCTCTTGAAAAGCCGTTATTTTTTACATCGCTTTTAGGAAGATAGATTAACAAAACATCACATTTCAAGCCACTCTGATCTGTAATTAAATGGGGGAGCCAGTTTGTATTCTCCTATGGCTTTTACAGAAGTTGCAGTGATCCAAAGTCAGGTTGCTGTGTCAGAGTGGCATTTTTATTAATGAGAATACAAAAAGCTTGCATATTCTTAGCCCGGCTTGAATTTAGTTGCTAAGCAACCGCTGTATGGTAATTCATCCGCGAAATTTAAATCTTGGAGAAAGGATCCTGCGTTTTGCTGAATGGTCGCCACGAGGAAAACAACTTGTGGGACCGGCAGCAGCTGCCGCCGCGGCACCGCGCCGCCCGTCCGCCCGCCCGCCGGCTCCCCCGGGCCGCCCGCCGCCCCGGGGCCGGCCCGCCGCCCGCCGGGAGCACCGGCCCGGCCGCCCCTCCCGGGCCGCTCCGCCTCCCGGGCCGCCCCGCCGGGGGAGGGGAGGGAAAGGGAGGGGAGGGAAGGGGGAAAGCGCGGCCGGGCACCGTCGCCCGCCCCGACGGGCCTTCCACGCGTGGGGACAGGCGGCGACCTCCTTTCCCCGCTCCGGGCCCAGCCGCAGCCGCCCCCGGGGGGGTGGGGGGTGGGGGGCTGGGGGGCAGTGCGGGGCGGGGGGCCGGCTCCCGGCGCGGCCCCGACGGCGCGGCCCCGTGGGCGCCCCCGCGGCCCCGGCTGCTCGTTTGGCGTCGGGGAGGACGGGATGGGCGGCGAGCTTTCCCCCGCTCGGCCTTCACCCCTGAGCTTTTTGTCTCGCCAAAGCCTCTCAGCCAAAAAAGCTCCCTACTGCTGTGTCATTGATACGGCGGGGTCGCTCGCTGCCGTCCTCTCCCCTCTCTCCCGCCGCCTATTGAAGGCTGCGCCCGCTCCATTATTCCAAACTGCAACTGAAAATACTGATGGGGTAACCACCTCCCTGCATCTCCTCCGCTCGCTCCATCCATCCGTCTCGCCACAGGCGGCCAAGCTCCTCGCCATCATCCCTGGTTTCAGCAAAATCCGTCCCTGTCCTAAAGCGCTCGCTCCACGCCCGCCTCCGAGGCCGGGACTTGTTGCATCCCTTTTAGAGTTTGATTAATTACCCTGGAACTTAAGCAAACTAAAGTACATGTGGCGAAGAAGCTCACGCCTACAGTTTGGTCCTGCAGCCTGCCAGTTACAATCGTTACACTCTCGTGTAAATCGGACCAAGTATCTCTGCGCCTCAAAAAGGTATCCCTGTATAAATATATAGAAGTATCGATTTTGCTGTAGCTTGAAGATGTTGATCATTTATTACAAAAATAAACGAATAAATACAACAATATATTGTTGCTTTCGACAGGATAAATATTTTACAAATATATAATTTAAAAAACAAATTTAATTGTTAAAATTATTTAAAATATTACACTTATTGATAAAATTATCAATAGTATATACTGCATTTCATATCAGAACCAATTATTCTCTAAACGTTCCATTGAAAACCATTCATACAAAACAAGTTATGAGCATTGTAATGTGCAAACACGAGTCACTACATTAAAGCATAAGGATTCTGTAAAGATCACTTTCCGATAGGAACCGCTGCGTTTTTAAACCAAGGTAGAGCTCTTTGCTAAATTCCGGAAAATATGCAGATCAACAGCAGTGAGATGACTATTTTAAATACACCTGAAAATGATTTATTGTGTACAGACTCGACGGGGGAAGGATGGGACGTGAGTGAGAAGACTGTGGTGTAGTAGAGGACCGCAGGATATGAAAATGTAAACTACAAATAATCACATCTCGGGATTACCCAGACTGATCAAACATAACTTTGTAAAACATTTGGCTTTCCTTCAGGCAGGGAAAAAAAAAAAAAAAAAAGGGTGGGGGGTGGGGGTGTGGGAAGAGTAAGGAAAATGATGCCGACTCAGTTACCAAGCACAGAACACTGATATTATAAATGAATACAATTACTAAATTCATTAAGAGATCTGGTGATATATAACAGTATTTTAATTATTTACACGTGTAACAATATAACCCTTAGCGCAAACCCTCTCAGTTATTATCTACCTCTTGTTATCTCATAGACTCACAACCCTGAAATTCCTAAATACATTCAAAGGATTCAGTTTCTCGGGGGGGGGGGGGGGGGGGGGGGGGGGGGGGGGGGTGGGAGGGAAGCGCCCATGGCCTCACTTTTTGTGCATAACAAGTCCACGAACGGGCCCTTTTGCCAGTCCCTCCGACCAAACGTTACTCCTCCAGCCTAAACCCCGGCTTTTCTTAGGCAGCAACCCGCAAAGCTTGCCTTTTCATCGAAAACAGTGTGAAGCCTAACGTTAGCTCTTTGTTGCCATCCAAACCCGGTAACCAAATACCGCTCCGAAATTTAAACAGACCTTCTCCGTGTCTAAATAAACCGCCTCCCCTTCGCGTGTGAAAAACGGGATCCCACCTCACGTGTGAACGGTACCGGGCGGCCGGAGCGGAGCCCGGCGCTGCCAACCTGCCCGCCCGCCTCCTGCGCCGGGCCCTTGCCCCTCCCGAGCCGCAAAATTAGCCAGGAGCTTTTGCTAAAAGGAACAAAAGAAAGAGCGTCCTTTACCCTTTCGGGTATTCTTTCCCTTTGTTGGCTTGGGTTTGTTTTTTGGTTTGTTTTGTTGTGGTGTTTTTTTTTTTTTTGTCCCCCCTCTTCCCTCCCTCCCTCCCTCCCCCCCCCCCCCCCCCCCCCTTCCCTCCGTGTCAGTAGGGCCTTTCGAATTTCACAAATCAAACCGACGGTGATATTTACTACGAGCTGGTGTTAAAATAATGCATCCCGGTGCACGGTTCTCAGGTTGGCTTTGATTTATGGACTGACACAAGGCCTATCTGAAAGAAAGAAATGTTTGTTGTTCCTACAGCAGTTTTCTGGGGGTTTAACCCCTGCCTCAAGAGCACGCAGAGAAGTAAGGCGGGGGGCGCTGACGAGGGGAGGGAGAGGAAGGTGAGGAAGGAGCCACGGACGAGATGGATCATAAAAGAAAAGCTTATTCTCCGGCAGACTATCAGTGGGGGCGGGTGGAGGCGTTAGGTGCAGCTCTCTAGTTCCCACAACCTCCCCGCTTCAAAATGAAGAGAGTTGAAACGGTCATTCACTTGTCCCTATATTGCAATAAATTATAGCGGAGAAATATGACAGGCTAGCTAGCGCATCTATTGGCATCTCCAACGTTACTAACACACGCGTGTCTTTGCAAAGAAGGTATGGCAGCGCGACGGCAGAGTGGAGGAGAAAACTAGGCTACACCACTTCACACCCCGTAGAAAAACCCTAAACCAACAACAACAACAACAGCAGCAACAGCAACAACAGAAATGGTGAACTAGGCGGACCGCACGTAGGATGCTGAAAGTATCATTCTATACATCCTTGGGGGGAGGCAAAAAAGAAAAAGTACCTTCTCCTTAAATTATAACGATAAATTAAATACAGATATTTATACAGACATAAAATGCGTCAAAATAAATTACAGCTTATCCCCCCGCCCCCTCCCCAAGCCTCCGTTCGAAAAGAGAGAAAACAAGGCTGAACTTCTGGCAACATCCCTGCCCTGAGCGCGGCCGCGCCGGGCCCGCGGGCAGCCTCGGGCACCGCCCGCACCGGGGTGCGACCGACCCCGACCGACACCCCGAGCCCTTCCCGGGAGGAGGCGGCCTTTGGCGGTCGCTAATCTCGCCCGTCCTTCCCCGCGACAGAGGGTCCCTGGGCGGGGGAAGGGGCCACGGGCATTTGCCCGGCGGAGGGATGGGCACGGGGTGCGCCCCGGCGCCGAGCGGCCGGCGGCGGGGGGCACTGCCGGGCGCCAGCAGGGCCCACCCGCGGGATTTCTCTCACTTCAGCAATATTGCCCTTTAGAGAACTTTTTTCTTTTTCTCTCTTTTTTTTTTTTTTTTTTTCGACACAGTGTTTATGCATCAGACACAGACTATTTCATTCTAACAAATTTATTTTCTCAATCAGCTCTTACGGAATCACTACTCAAATTAAATTACAATCAAATTATCACATCAAAAGATACCCTTATTACCTAACAACTGTCCATATTTTCATTTCATTTTGATTTGTGCTCGTCTGAAAAAAACACGTAATACAAGATCTGGGGAAAAAATAAATTACCGTTTTGCAGCAGTTCATAGGTATTCTGAATAAAATATTAAAAGAAGTCATTTAATGAAAATATAAAGCAAATTTTTTTTTTTTTAGATCAACAACGGATCTAACAATTCTATATTGCCGTCTTTTTGAAAAGTCTGTTTATTAAAACCTACCAAAAACACTGCTTGGAAATGGCAGTATTATATAATCACATCCACAGCACCCATTCAATCAAAGTTGGCAACGGATTTAGGAGAGGAGAAGTTCAGATAAGTGCAGCTGCAGATGCTCAGTCCTTCTAAATCCCTTTATCTGAATCAGTCCAGAAATAAAAAATAAAAATATTAATAAAAAAAATATTAGCAGTGGATTTTTTTTTTATGACTCTTCCATGATGATTGGCAGCCGTCAGGAGCAGGACTTTGACAGCCCTAAATTATTTCCCTTTCTCTCGCTGGTTCCCTTAATTCATGCAAAGTCCTTCTACAGAGCTCGAACTTTAGGGACCAACAACCTCTCCTTCTCCCACCCTCCCCCCGGCGTCTGTCCCTCCCCTCTTTCTCCTCAGGGTCAGTTTTTCGGCGTGCGGGCATTTATTTCCATATTTTTGTTCTATAGCTATACCTATATATATAGATAAATATATATATATGTATTTGCTTCCCTATGCAGTCTGCTTGTTTTTAGTGCTGTGTGCATATTTTATTTTATTTTTTTTTTCCTGGAAAAAGTGGCCCCTTTCATTTTGCAGAATATATAGATATATAGATATATATGTTTTCAGAGTGGATGTCTGCCTTGCACCAAAATTCTACGGTTTGGCCAAGAAAAACAGGGTGCTGGAATGCAGCAGGCACCCTCTGATTAACCAGAATATTTTGCTTCTGCTTCCCTTTTTGGATTGCTCCCATTCAAAAGAAAAGAAGGGAAAAAAAAAAAAAAAAAAAGAAGGGAGAGAGAAAGGACAAAAAAAGTTTCCGTGATTCATAGAAGAGAGCCCTTTTGGGGATAGGGGGGAGAGTGCGGGGAGGGGGGGGAGGAGGGGAGAGGAGAGGTGCAGACATCAGTGGTGTTCCTCGCTGCGAGAGGGGGCTAATTTGGAGAGTGAAAAATGAAAATAATAATAATAATAATAATAAAAAAAAAGCCCAAGCCCACCCGCCCAAGCCCTCTCCCCACAACCAACCCCCCGGCACATCTGCAGTTTTGGTGCATTACGCATCTCCACCCCGTTTTCCCAGCACGGTCTAAACGCTCTCGCTCGGATCGACCTTCTCCACCGCTCCCTATCGGTATCGATCTTATATATATATAGATGCGCGCATCTATCCATATATATATAAACACAAGCAGTCTGAACGAGCCTGGATCGTGTGTGTGTGTGTGTGTGTGTGTGCGTGCGTGCGGGTGTGTGTGTGAGCGTGCGGGTGTGCGCGGCGGTGCCGGTGCCGGTGGCGGTGCCGGTGGCGGTGCCCGGCCCGGCCCGGCCCGCGCTGCCCCCGCTCCCCCCGGCCCGGCCCGGCCCGGCCCGGCCGCCCGCCCGCGGTGCCCCTCACTGCACGCTGGTCTGCAGTCCGTGGTGAGGGGGCGGCGTGTCGGAGTTGACGGTGCCGACCTGGGAGTAGACATCGTCGGGGGTCTGCTGCTGGATCCCCGGGGGGGTCATCCGTTTCTCTTTCTGCCTCCGATTGCAAAACCAAACCCTGACCACCTCCTTCTCCAGCTGCAGGCTGTCCGCTAGGTTCGTAATCTCCTGGGCGGAGGGCTTGGGGCATTTCAGAAAGTGGCTCTCCAAGGCCCCCTTGACACTCACCTCGATGGAGGTCCGCTTCTTCCTCTTCCTGCCCTGGGCGGCGATCTTGTCGATGCTGGTGGGGCTGCCCGTGGAGGAGTCGGCTTCCTCCAGCCACTTGTTCAACAAAGGCTTCAGCTTGCACATGTTCTTGAAGCTGAGCTGCAGGGCCTCGAAGCGGCAGATGGTGGTCTGCGAGAAGACGTTGCCGTAGAGGGTGCCCAGCGCCAGCCCCACGTCGGCCTGGGTGAAGCCCAGCTTAATCCGCCGCTGCTTGAACTGCTTGGCGAACTGCTCCAGGTCGTCGGAGGTCGGCGTGTCCTCGTCCGAGTGAGGGTCGTGGCTGTTGACGCCGCCGTGGTGCGGCGGGTGGTGCCCGGGGTGCTGGTGGTGGTGGTGGTGGTGGTGTCCGGGGTGCTCGCCCAGCTCCGGCGTCTCGCCGCGCACCAGCCCCGGGTGCACCAGGCTCTGCCCGCCGGGGGGGGGGCTCAGCATGCCGTTCACCGTGAAGCCCCCGGGCTGCGAGTAGAGGAGCGACTGCTGCTGCTGCTGCCCGCCGGCCATGGAGGGCAGGTGGGCGGCCGCCGCCGCCCCCCAGGCCGCCGGGTGCCCCTGGTGCGGGGGGCCCAGGTGGGGCGGCCGGTGGTGCAGCGCCGCGCCCGAGTGCAGGTCGTCGCGCCCGCCGCCGCCCTTGACGTCGGGCGGCGGCGGCGGCTGCTGGGGGCTGCCCGTCATGCCCACGGGGCTGCCGGACCAGGGCGAGCCCGCTTCGGCGGCGGCGGCGGCGGCGGCGGCGGCGGCGGCGGCGGCGTGGGGCAGGGCTGTCACCCACTGGTGGGCATGGCTCAGCATATGGCCGCCGTTGCTGGCGGCCATGGCGCCCGGCATGAAGTCGCTCTGGACCATCTTGGCCGCCGGGTCGCCGCGGTAGCCGCCCGCCACCGAGGTGACGGCCACGCTGCCCGGCTGCATGCCGCCGCCGCCGCCGCCGCCGCCGCCGCCCGAGTCCGCGTGGACGATGGAGCCGGCCGCCAGGATGCCGTTGCCGGGGAGGTAGGGGTTAGAGGTGGCCGCGGCCATCCCGCGCCCGCCGCCCGCCGCTCGCCTCCCCCGCCGCGCCGCCGCCGCCGCCGCGCCGCCGCCGGCTGCCGGGCGCCCGCCGCGAGCGCCCTTGCCCGGCGCTGCCGGGGCCGCTGCCGGGGCCGCCGCCCGCGCCGCCGCCGCCGCCGCCGCCGCCGCCGCCTTCCCAGCCTCGCCGGGGCGCCGGGGCGCGGGGTTCACCTGCTAGCGCTCCGCGGCGCGCTCTCCTCCGCCCGTCCGCCGGCCGTCCTGCCTCCGCTCCGCGGCGCGCTCTTCGCAGTCGCCGGCTCTCGCTTCGCCTTTTTTTTTTTTTTTTTTTTTTTATCGCTTTGCTTTGCTTTTTTTTTTTTTTTCCAAAAAAAAGAGAAATATTTAGCTGTACATATATTTTTCCTCCGCCGCCTTCTCGCCCGAGTTTGCTGCTCGCAGGGAGGAAACCAAACAAAGGCTAAAAAGCGAAAAAGAAGGGGGGGGGGGGATCAAAAAGCCCCCGTGCCTTCTCCCCTCCGCTCCCCTAGGAGTACATCTCCACCTCTCAGCCTTCCCCTCTCAGAGTGAAACTTTTCCTTTTCTTCTTCCTTTAAGGCTTTGTGTGTGGGTATATTTTCCTTTTTTTCTCTCTCTCTCTCTCTGTCTTTCTCTCTCTCCTCGGCTCCTCGATCTCCTTTTGCTCTTTTATTTGCAAGTTTTGTTGGTGTCCTAAGAAAACTTCCTGTGATGATGATGGTGGTGATGGTGGTGATGATGCATTTCTCAAAGTTGTGCTGTTGCTGGAGCACTTTGTCCCCTTTGAAACAAGAGTCCTGTCGGAGCCTTCTTGCTAGAGTCACGCTCTGGATAAGACATTTTTTTCTCTCTACCTTTCCTTTAGGCGGTTGGAAAAAAAAAAAAAAGTAAAAAAAAAAATTAAAAAGTTGAAATTTCTCGTTACCTCGCGAATTGTTTCTCTCCCTCTCCCGCTCTCTCGCTCTCTCGCTCGGTTTGTTGTTTTTTTTTTTTTTTTTTGGTGTTTGTTTTGCTTTTTATTTTAATTCCAGCAGTTGGTCGAGGGAGGAGGCGGAGGAGGAGCGCCTTGGTGGAGAGGTGTGTGTATGTGTGTGTGCATATATGGTATCCTTTATACACTAACTCCAGCGGGGAAGTTGGCTGCCGGGCTGGCAGCGCGCACTGGCGGTGCCGGAGTCCCGCCGCTCGCCTCTCCCCGCCTCCCTCTCCCGGGCCGTGCCCGCGCCCTCCCTCCCTCCCCTTCCCTCCCCTTCCCTTCCCCTCCCTCCCTCCCCCCCTCCCCTCCCTCCCGCCGTCTCCCCGCCGCCGCCGCCGCCGCCCGCGCCGCCACCGCCCGGCCCCGCCGCGAGGACGCCGGCCGCCGCCGCCCCCGCCGATTGGCTGCGGGCGCGGTGACGGACAGCCCGCCGCCGGCCGCGCAGCCCCCCTTCCGGCCGTTCCGATTGGCTGCTTTTTAATTTAGGCAAAGTGGCGTCGGAGCTGGAAGTCGCCCCCCCCTCCCTCCCTCCCTCCCTCTCTCTCTCTCTCTCTCTCTCTCTCCCCTCCCTCCTCCCTCCCTCCCTCCGCCGCTTAACTCTTCCTGCCCGGCAGCCGCATGCACCTCGGCACTCCCCCGCCGCCGCCCGGGCAGGGGCGAGCGGTAATAATTAATAACAACAACAATAATAACAACAACAATAAGCCGGGCGGGGGTGCGAGCGGCGTTTGTGGGGGGTGCCACAGCAGCGCACACGCATCCCCCTCGACTCCCCCCTCCCCCGCCCGGCCGTGCCCGCCCCGGCCCCCCCCGCCCCCCGCCGCTCTGCCCCAGAGGCGCCCGCCCCTCGCCCGCCCCCTCCTCCCTTTGTCCGTCCCCGCACCCCGGGGTGCGCCCGGGCCCCGGCCGCCCGCCCCCCCGCAGCCGTCACGCCGGGAGGCTGGCCCGGCAGCCCCGGCCAAGGGCCGCCCCGTCGGCGGGGGAGGCGGCAAGGGGAGGCGGCGGCCGGGCTTGCCCCGCGAGCTGCGGTCTCTCGCGGGGAGCCGGCCCCGCGGCGTGAAACGCGGTATTATTTCTCGTCCAGCGGAAAGAGTTAAGGGGGGCGGCGGGGAGGGGGGGGGGGGGTGTGCTGGGGGGGGGAGCGAGGGGGAGAGATGCGACCGAGCGGAAACGCTGCGCACAGGCAACCTCAGTGAACCGCGGAAAAAGAGAAAGTGGCAACAAAAACAAGGGCAAATTGAACGCTCCTCGGGGACCGCCGGTGCAGCAACACCCTTCGGACATTCAGGGGACGCGCACGGCGCTGCTGCTGACCGCCGCCGCCCCACGCGGGACGCCGCCCCACACACGCTTCCCCCCACGGCGGGCTGCGCGGGGAAGACACGCGCGGGGTGGGCATCCGAATGGGGAGCGTGTCCGTCCCCCACTCCCGTCTCGCCCCCCGCCTGGCCCTGCCCGCCTCGCTCCCCTACTCCGCACGGAGTCAATCAGTCGGCCCCGGGAGGCGGGGAACCTCGCAGCGCCCCTCCGCGCCCCTCCGCGCCCGCGGAGCGAGCCCCGCGGCCTCCCGGCAGCCGGTGTGCAGGGCTCCGTCCAGCCCCCGGCAAAAAATACCGTGGTAGGTAGGTTTAGAAAAACCATTAAAGGGAAGCGTGCGGATCTGAAGGGCACTGGTAACTAAACCCCAAACATAACGATTATATATATATTTTTTTTTTGTTCCCATGCGTCCTCCAAAGGTTTCTTTTTTATATATAAAAGATCCAACACAGATTTCATTGAATAAATCTGAGATCTCCAGGTGCAGACGTTTGAATAGTCAGTGCCAGAACCCCATGTTTTCCTTTCCAGCCGATTTTGCTTGGATCAGGCTCAAAAGGCTCAAAAACCGAGTGAGTCTCGTGGTTTTGTTTACACTGAATGGGGAGGATAGGAACGGTGCCATGGGGCCGTCTTTCATTAATATACAGTGAGGATTTTGTCTAAATTACTGCTATGAATTTCACAGTACACGCTTTCAAAAGCCGTCTCAGGTGGCCTGATGAAACGTGATAGCGCCTCTGCAAACAGATCTACTTTCTTAATAAAAAAGGAAGGGGGGGAAGAAATCCCCCCCAAATAATAAAAAAATGTACACCCTCATAACAGCGACAA
The DNA here is from genome assembly GCF_031877795.1 of Strix aluco. Lineage (NCBI taxonomy): Eukaryota > Metazoa > Chordata > Aves > Strigiformes > Strigidae > Strix > Strix aluco. The sequence continues at coordinate 68,225,093 of NC_133932.1, read as the reverse complement.
CAAAAAATAAAGCTCGAGCTGGAGTAATGTCTTTTATTTAAAAAAAACCCAAAACAAAACAACCAACTTAGTTCCCCAACTCTCCCACCCCCTCCCTTGCAGAGTGTGATTGTTTTGTCTGGAAAAAAATCCAAAGTATAACAAGGGGAGAACAGTTAGTGCTGATTTTCATTTGCATAAATTTTCATATATTTTGGTGAAAATAATAGACTAGTGGAGAGCGGGGCTTAGTGGAGTCAGTGCAAAGGAAAATCTTAACATGGATCGTTTCGCTGGAGTTGAGAACATGCTTTTTCCCCCCTGTCACCTTATTAAAATCAAAAATTAAAAAAAATCTCTAAATCCTGGAAGTATGATCGGTAAGTGTTTTACATTTTTTTATCTACTTTTGTTTTCTTTAAAGTCTTCTGGATATATATTTTCAAAAGCTTAGGACAAGACAGCGAAACCCATGGCAACTGCCTGGAAGGAAACAGGCTTAAGAAAAAAAAAAAAAAAAAAAAGGGAAAGGGAAAGGAAAAAAAAAAATCCCACCAGCAACAAAAAGCACCTTAGTGAAATATTACATAAAAAGCATGGATTCATTCCAAAGCTCAAGGCAGCAAAGCAATTCTTCAGCGCTGGAAAGTCTTTCTGGTTACTACTTCACTTTTCTGGGCACTGTTAATTATTGTAACACCAGGACTCGGGGAGGGTTGGGGAGCGGGGGCGGGGGGGAAGGAAAAAGGAAAGCTCTCGAAAATATTACAGGTTTGTAGAGGAGAGGAAAGGCAGAGATGCGGGCTGTTTTCAAACGCTGCTTCTCGGAGCGGGGGGGGGCCGGGGGGGGATGGCCCGGCGGGCGGGGAGGGGGCCCGGCTGGTGCGGCGGGAGGGAGAGGGGCCGGGGCCGGGGCCGGGGCCGGGTCGCGGGTGACCCGGGCACCTGCTGGCAGCGCCGGTGCGGAGGGACGGGCGCGGGGGGGAGGCAGAGGAAGGTGCGGAGCGGCGGTGCACGCAGAGGGTTAATATTGTAACTAGGGAACAGACGGTTAAGCACAACATCTAGAGCTCTGTAGTGAAAGTCCATCAGAAAGAGTATAATCAATCAAAACTAACCAGGACATCCCTTCATTTTATTCTCCAAGGAGGTTGGGGCTGGAGGATTACAGACCAGATTTCACTTTGTTTCTCTCTCCTGACAGTCTTGCCTGTCTCTCCCCTTTCCCCGAATCCTGTCTAATTGAGAGGTGTAGGCTAATGATCTGAAACTCTTTTATGGCGTTTGGGTCAGTGTGATAAATAATGTGATAAATAATGTAGGATGAAATTAGTAGGCCAGATACCGCTCCTGAAAACTTTGCCGAGGCTTAAATATCCCATGACGTGACTTTCATTTATTTTAATTTTGCCGTGTTATTTGCATAATTTTTTTTCTCCCCCCCCTCTCCTTTGATGCTCTTTTGGACACACAATAGCTGGTGATCATTGTAATTTCCTAGAATTAGTTACTTCTTTGGAAACGGTCGATAGTCAAATCAATAAAATGGCTTGTAAAACTAGGGAGGTATAGGTTTCAATTTGGGGGGGAGAAGAATCGCTCATTTTCCACTTCTTGTTGACGTGCCCAGCGTCTCTTTTGACTGGGGTTAACTCTGTGTGCTCCATCGGAACAGATGCCGTATAGAGCTGCTCCCTCAAGATCATTTGTTTCCTTGATGGGGGAACATTTCTGAGCAGAACATATTGGTTGCCATAGAGAAAGAAATAAAAGGAAGAACACTAGTCACATTAAGCTATATGTTTGTGCACTGGGCTTTAGATAAAAGGACCCCAGTTCAAGCCAGAAAGAACGGGGCCAAACCAGAGCTTCTTAGCTTCACCAAAACTAGCTTTATTTTGTTTTGGACTTTTACGGTTGAAACATGTAAGCTAATTTTATTTGCTATCGTTAATTTTATACGATACGGTTTGCTGAGCAAAACCTACTTTCGGCGCGCTCCGCCAGGCGCCGGCCGCCCGCCAGGGGGCGTCCTTCACCCCCACCCCCCACCACCCCCCCGGCTTTCCCGTCCCGTCCCCGCCCGTCCCAGGGGGGGTGGGGAGGGGACACACACACACACAGCCTCGGGCTCCCCCGGTCCCTGGCCTCTGCCCCCCGGCATATCCCCGCCGCCAAGGCACCCCGGCCGCGGGGAGACAGCCCCAAAACTCCCGGGGCCGGCGGGGCGGGAGCGGAGAGGCGGGGGGGGGGGGGGGGGGAAGCGGCGGCGGCTGGTGGGAGGCTGACGGTTCAAAGGCCGCCCCAAAAGTGTCCCCGTGGGTGCGATGCCTCCAACCGACCCGAGGCCTGCGAGGGAGTGAGAGCAGCTAATTAAACAGAGGCACGGGCACCACGTTTCGGGGTAACCCGAGGTGCCACGCGTTTTCGATTTTTTTGGGGGGGTGTCCAAATAAGGCGCTTAAGCCTCTGGAGACGCAATAAACCAACTCGGTGTTTTTTACATCATTTAATATTTAATCGCCGTATTAATCCTGGAAAAGCAGCTTTTTCTTTTTTTTTCTTTTTCCCTTCCCCCCCCTCCCCAAGCTGGCCACTCCCCCCCCGCCCCCGACTTCTCTACCTGCGAGAGCCAGCGGCGGAGCAGGGGTCGGGCTCCCCCCGCCTCCCGCCCTGCCCACGCCGGCCGCACAACCGGCACAAGTTCTCACCGTCCGGGACACTTGCGGGCGTTAACCTCAACTTAAAACAACAACATCGACGGCGACCACAGTTTAGCTCGACGCGGGTCGGCTCTCTATCCCTTCCCAAACACGCGTCGTCTCAGCCCCTTAACCCCAAGCGCCCGCTTCTTTTCTCCTTTTCCCTCCCAAAGTGGTTGCAAGAGGGGATAGGAGTGTGAAATCTAGTTTTTTTGTGGTATTCCTGCCTAAACACGGCTGCTTCTCCCTCCCCGCAGGACGCTGATCACGGGCGCACACGCGTGGCTGCAGCATCCCCTAACGCACCTGCAAGGGGGATGTCCCAGGCAGCCCCCCGGAGGGTGAGGGGGGAGAGAGCGGCTGCCCCAGGGGGAGTGGGGGGGTGTTGAAGCCACTTTGTTCCCCCGCACTGGAGCCCCAGCAGTTTCCGTGCGACTGGGAAAGTTTTATTCCTTGCCTCCATAAAGGAAAGACCAATTGGAGCCCTGGAAATCACACAGCCCATAAATATGATAGAACCTGGCAAGATGAACTCCCCGCCTAAAAACCTAACACAGACACACACACACACACACACACACACACACAAAAGGAAAAAGAAAAGAGAAAAGTAATCAAAGAGAGAAAACGACCTACGAGAACATACACTTTTCATTTAAAGTGTTCGTGGGTCTTCATTTGGAAAACGGAGTCAAGTCTCCGCGTGTACTGACCGTGCGGGAAAATGGTTGAGATATTTACATGAACAAAACTTTCCACCTACCGCATTTGGCGAAATAAGCACTAGCAATATTCCAGACTAGTAAAACACATTTCCAGAGCGCAATTCTCCTCAGAAACGTGGTCGCTTACTCGAGATTTGCCGTAGTTTAGTGCACATTTCCCTCGCCTCTGAAGCGGGCGGGTTTTGGAGTTGAGAGAGCCCAGCAAAGTTCAGCATCCCGGCTTTGGGATTGAGCGGATTTTCCCCCAGCTTTCGTCTGCCCCCCCCCCCTTCCCCCAACCCTCCAAGTGTAACCTGCCTTCTATCTTAAACAAAACAAGAGTTAGCGGCGCAGCTCCTGCTGTATGCCTGCATCAGTCAGCAGCAGCAGGCTTCGGGGGACCGCCAAGCCAACAGAAAAACCGACGCTTTAAACCCAGCAACAAGTTAATTCGGTAAAAGTTAACTTTGCTGGCTGCCTTTGACAAAGTCCGGTTCGGCCAGGATCGCCGGGTCTGTGCCTGCAGTGGCACCCTAATTGTAAGAGGGCTATAGAGAGCATTTTTTTTCAAACACCCCCCCACCCCCCCACCCCCCTTATTTGAATAAACGCCTATTTTGTCCGAATGGACGGCTTCGGAAAATGGATGTAGAAGCGATACTGTCGCGGAGGTAGGGAAAAGAAAGTGAATGTTTACCGTATTTAGTATTCATTTACTTATAGTGGGAAATGATTAGGTATCTACTAATATAACCGTGGAGACCAACTGCCTAATTAGCATTTACAAATTAAAATGTTAAACATAAAGACATATTCCGTATACAGTCTGCTATATGTAAAACACATTCGTGCATAATACAGCAGTCAGCTGAAAACGTGAAGTTGACTGCCTTCCAGATATGTAGCGTTCTTGGCTAATGGGATCTGCTCTGGGTTTTCCAAGCTTACCCATACTGTAGTTCATAGTTCTTATGACCACGCCGATAGCTGCGCTAGGGATATTACGCTAACCAATCTGGAGAAAATAGGAAAATATACAGATTACTTTTAAAGGCTGACGATAATAACGATAAACACAATAGGCGAGCGGATCATTTCTCCATAGCTTTTATTCTGAGGGCTTCACTCGGAACCTTATTTATTGTTTTGAGCATAACAAAGCGTTTCGGGTTCTGTAATAAATTAGAACAATAATGCAGAACTGCACATGCAAAGCAAGATAGCTTCTAAAATAGGGGTCCTTTCTTTCCCAGCTGCATAATTCTGATATTACCCAACGTGTCGTGCTCAGGGTTCACCTCACACGGACGGTAATGAAAGTTGCCAAATGAATGGAACAATCTATCTGTTGACTTGAGCTCAACGTAGACACATTGCATAAGATGGAAACCTAATGCTCCCACCGACGTTAAAATCAGGGGGATATATAGTTCCAATCCAGCTCCTTGAACATGTAGATTTTTATTTATAAGAATAATTGTGCATGTAGCGACATAAAAAGGGGATTTACAAGTTGGAGTCTTTTAAAAGAGGCTGTGAAAACCTTAGCCCCGCTTTTATTAGACATGATATCATTCTGATTTGCGTGCTTGCCATCTCAATAGCGTTTCACATGTGAAAAAAAAAAAAAAAAAAAGAAAGATCCATATGCATTACATAGATTTTCTTTTACGCGCATAAGGACTGGCAGTCTCTTAGTGGATAAGAGGGTGAATAATTGTGATACACCAGAAAACAGTTCGTGCAGTTTGGCAGCTCTGTTTTTTATTATTAGATTTTTTGACATTTGAACTTGTCTATTGTCTGAGGAGCTCAGTGCAGATTGCAGTAGGTCAACCTTAAGGCTGCTCTTTTTGGCATTGCACACAAACATGCACACGCTGCCTGTTCTCCTTGCGTGAATGCAGCAGCTACAGTTTTATCGTGCATTTTTTTTTTTTTTTAATGCACATGTATTTATATTTATCTAATCCGCTTGGGGTTTTCACGGTCCTGTGGTTAGTTTGTACGCGCGTTCATTTTACACCCGTTCCTCCAATCTATATATTTGCCCGATGTTGGATACTTTTAAGTACTCAGTCGCTTTTACAGCAGTATAATTCCAGCATCACGATGTTTGATAAAAGGGACTTCTGTAGCCCTGGGATTAAATGACATATTTCCCCGCAGCTTCGCTCAACTCCATCATGACTCCTACAGTCAAAAGTTAACATTATTCATCATCTCCTCACATTTATTCCCTCCTCCCCTCTCTAAATTCAGCCCCGCCATCCGACTTCTGAAACAATTTCTCGCCGCCTGCTAGAGCGGGAGCTGGGGTGGGGAGAGGAGGCGGGGGGGGGGGCAGAGGCGGGGACCCGAAAGCCCGGCGGGGAGCCCGCCGCCACCCCGCGGCCTCGGGGGCGGCCCCAGCTCCGCCGGCCTTTCCGCGGGCGCGGAGCGGGCCGCGGCCGCGCCGAGGTCCCAGCAAACGCCCGCCCAGGCGGGGCGCCGGAGGAGAGAGAGCCGCTGCTGGGCAGGGAAATGCGAAATAGGGATGGATCCCCCCCGGGGTGGGAGGGGGAATGGGAGAGGGAAAACTGGATCAAGCCCGGGTAGGAGAGTCAGTTTGCGCTGGGAAAATCCAGAGATTGCGCCTAAATAATTTTTCCCTGGAGAGATTTGCGCCTCTTCCTCTTTCTTCTCTCCTTTGGCTGGTGCTGTTTTGAACTGAGGCTCTTCCCTCATCCTGCCCGGGTGCGGGGACTCAGGCCGAACAACAACCCCTCTCTTCTTCTAGCAGTCTTTCATTTAAATATGTATCTACATCCATATTTAAGTATACGCATATGCATATATAGTACACTTACATCCAGGCATGCACAGACGCATATACGTCTAGATTTGCTCCCCTCTCCCCTCCACTCCCCCCTTCCTTCTTTAACAAGCGCCTGATAACGCGTTTAAGGCTTGTTATTTGAACTCTCAGATCAGCATGCAGAAATGTAATTGCATCGTTTTTCATCAGGAAAGAAAAGAAGGAGGAAGGGGGGGGAAGCCCCCCGCCCCAGACACCCAGTGCTCGATAATCGCTGAGTCACCGTATTGGGGGTCAGTGGGTAAACACGAAGGAGAGAGCAGCATCTTCTTGAAAACCCCGGCGCAAACCGCATCCCTCCTCATCTCCAGCCTGGAGATCCCTCCCCTCCTCCTTCCCCTGGATTTATTAATCCGGACTTGGAATAAAGTGGCCCAAGTGCGGCCAGAGCCCTCTTTTGGGGCTGGATGCCCCCCTCAGGCGCAGTGGAACCCGCTTTGTTGCGGCGGGGCGGGGGAGAAAATCGACATTAAACTGCTATTTGGGCTGCCGGTGACGGTGACGGGCTTCGGAAGTTTTGGGGGCAGAGGGCAGGGGGGAGAAAGTGGGAAACACCCGCTAGTTCACCTAGGGATGTAAAGAAAGGGAAAGCTTTCTCCGGGATTGGGCTATGATCTGGGCATGTTTATTCCTGTTTAAACGCTATTGTTCCTGCCAGCCTTTGACACAAACAGAAAGGGCGGGGGGTGGGGGGTGGCTGGAACAAAGCTGCTCAAACCCAAGCAACCCCCAAAGGCGGAGGAATACTTTATTTTGTTCTCTTTAAAAATGTGTGTGTCAAGACTTTCTGTTTGAGGTTGTTTTTTGGGTCCCCCCCCACTCCCCCTGTGAGGTGAGCAGAGTGCCTGGCTGTGATTCACTTACCAGGGCCCGTTTAGAGAGGTACATGTCCCCCCAGGTGGGTGCCAGGGAGCCTCACAGGGACAGCTTCTTGGGCCCCTGGGCTGCTGGTGGGTTGAAGGAGCAGACTTGAAATCGGTTTGCGGCAAGGCCTGCAGTGGGAAACAAAGAGGCAGAAATGTTGGGAGCCCAAGGAGAACCTGAAATACAGAGAGGCATTGAGCTTCCCAGAGATGCTTCAGCTTCTCAGTGGGGGACAGAGCAGGATCCTTTTTGGGCTGGCTCTGTGCATTTGAGGGCTGGGCTGTACAGCCCACACTGAATCAGAGGCATTGTGTGCAAATGAATAAGTGCACATTGTTTTGAGATGCTGCTATTGTATTTGGGGTTAGGAGGAGGAGGGGGTTACATTTTGTGTGTGTGTGTGTGTGTGTGCGCGCGGGTCTGTGTGCTTTCGAAAGGTGAGTGCAGATTGCAATAGTTGCTGCTCTGTTTTTGTTTGTCAAACAGGGCCCTTCTCTTGGGAGAGGGGCATGTGGCGGATCCCAGCCCAGGATTACATTAATCAAAGCATTATTTCCCCAGGGATGCGCAGCACAAATGATAGTAAATCCTAATAAAATTGGATCGCTGAGAAATTGAACGCTTAAAGTAATCTGCTCTGCCTGATAAAAACTTCAAATTTATAAGATATTATGCATCCCCACCCCCAAACACCTTAGGTATCATCACTATGTGTGTGTGTTATACATCTATCTGTAGGAGAGAAATCACTGCTCAGTTTAACAGGCCCATCACTATTGAATATATACATAGATATAAGTGTGCTGTGTATGCACACGCACATGTATTGCACACACACACATGCAGAGTCATAGAATAAGCTCAAATCTTTATCACATAACAATAATAACTATGGTTAATCTTTTAAGGACTTTGCATACTCCACCTTTGCTGTGGCAGGTGCGGTACAAGGCTGGGACGAGGCTGTACACAGTTGTGTACCAGTGCTGTAATCTTGTTTGGGGACCCTGTTTTCTCTTGCTTTTTACGGACATTCACCATGGGCCTCCATGACAGCACCTGTGATCTCAGCCCCACTAAGAGCAGCTTTGCTTTTTAATGCTGGGACCACGGGGGTGGTAGGGAAATGAAAAATAAAAATAAATACATGGACAGGAGCATTTGAAGCTGAGTTTAGAGAGCCTTTGAGGGGATGAGCTTCAGAAGACTGCCTTGCACTGGGTTGGCATAGCTGAAAGAAGGGAAGGTGTTTCCAGTCCAGTTATTTTGCCTCGGCCATGCAGCCCCTCCACGCAGGGCCAGGCCACCACCTCCCCGCCCCTTGGCGAGGGCCGGCGAAGGCTGGGGTAGCCGCTGGCCTCTCGCTAGCTTCAGACCCTCAGTCTCAGCTACTTCCTCTCTGCAGAAGGAAAGTTTGTTTATAGTCGCAGCTGTACGACATGACAGTAGGCTCAAAGAGACCCACTGTCCAGCAGGAAAGAAAAAAAAAAAAAGCTTTTTTCCCCCCTTCTCCCCCTAAAAGACGGCTGCGCTTCCAAATGTGAAAGGGGCAGAAGGCATTTCCACTCACCCAGCTGAAACTCTTTGAAAGGCTGCGAGTTTCCCCCGCAGTTATAAATGCCTATCATTTCTCTTAGCCTTGCCCTCCCTCGCTGTCCCGGGAGCCTGTCCGGCCGTAGGACCCCGTTTCCCCCCGCGGGAGCCGGCCCTGCCGAGGGCCCCCACTCGTGACCGGTCCTGCCTACTGCCCTGCAGCAGACGCGTCCTGTACGCTTCTCCCTGCCCCTTTCTTTTCTGGCACCGCTAGGCAGACCAAAGGAGGCTGATCCGTTCCCCTGGCGTGGGGTTTTCCTGCCCCGTCCCGGCCCTGGGGGCTGGGGGGACACACCCCCCCCCTGCCCTGCCGGTAGCTGCCCCCCCCCTCCGCATGCGGGCAGGAAGACGGGGGTGGGGGGGGAGCTGAGCCCTCTCCCAGCCCCGAAATGACGCAGCCCTGCTCCAGCATCGTCTCCCGTTTGGGCTGGCTCCATTTCAGGAGCTCCGTCTCCCCCCACCCCCTTCTTCCCAGCCTTCCTCCTTCCTCCTCCTCCTCGCCTCACCGTCACTCTCAAACCCCCCCCCCGCCCGCTCCCCCCGCCGCCCCAAACTCCTTCCTCAGGACCGTGGGATGCTGGTGAGCTCTGGTGAGAGTTGCCGGTCTCCATTTCCAAGCGGGGAGCCGCCGGGAGCGGTGAGGCAGCTGGGGGGGGCGGGGGGTGCTGTGCGGCCCGGGGGGAGCATTGAGGGGGGTGGCAGAGAGGCGATGAATGAAGGTGGGGGAGAGGGGGCGGCCCCGCATCCGCGCACCCCCTCCACCACCCCCCCCCCCCCATCTGGAGCACCCCTCCGCTCCCCGCCCGCCCCTGCCCTCCGCCGACAAGGCGCAGCGCCGGCTCCGCGCCCCTCCGCGCCCCACGGCGGGCAGCGCTGCCCCGCGCCCCCCGACGGGGCTCCCGCCGTGCCCCGCACGACTCCCCTCGCCCTCCCCCACGCGTGTGCGGAGCGGGCGGGCGGGGACCCACTCACCCCGCCACTGACGGTGCCTCTTTTCCTCTATCCCCCACCCTTTTCCCAAAAAAAAAACCCCCAACCCAACCACCCACCACCCCCCAAAAAACCCATTCATTTGCATATCGTTTGGCACCCTCGCTCGGTATTTCCCCCCCCCCCGCCCGCATTCTTTTTACCCCCCCTCCGCCCCCGCCCAGACCGACGCTTCTCCCCCCCCCTTCCCCGCATCCCGGGTGCAACCGGATGACAAAAATCAAAGCTGGTTCCAATTTACCCCAGTTGTCTTCCTTTGAACACTCATAAGGTAGGTATGGGGGGGTGCTGCGCTCCCACTCCCCGTGTGTTCAGCAAGGTGCCTTCCCGCCCTCCCCGCCCCACTTTCTTTTCCTTAATTGGCTCTATCTTGATGTGCACTTGTTTTGTTTAGCCTATTTTACCATTGCGGACGAGATAGGCAGAAAAAGGAGCGTTTGACTTGGTATGTCTCTCTGACTCTCCCCCCCCCCCCCCCGGTTAATTTGCATTTGAGGTCTAATTCATATTTCAAAAACCTGGCGTTTGAGGACCGTATAAGAACAGGGCATTCATTTCTGTTTCTGAGGAGGAGACTCTCCTGTATTCGCTCTTCTCCGTATAATTTCATTGTGTTCACAAGTGACAGGGATTTGCATCAGTTATTTTGCGTGGTTTTTTTTTTTTTGGTGAAGAGTTGGATCAAATGTAAAGAAAAAAACCCCTTATTTTTTAACTTGCAAAGGGAGCAAATACCAGGCATTATAAAAGGAACATACATTATTAACAATGTTGCAAACTTAAACTTTAAGGCACAGACTATGTATTCATATAAACATATTAATCTGCATTTCTTGGAGTTGGATTTCTAGCTCCTGAACATCCGATTTTGATGACAGTGAGAGAAAGTCAACTATACAAATACTGAGGTATATTTATAGTTCCTTACATCTATTTACAGGTGATTTTACTGCTGTTTGCTACTCTTGCTCCAGCGGTTTGTAATTATTTCACTCCTGAAAGGCATTTCGTAGGATTAGATGCTGCTTTACTCATTAAAGATTCATTCAGCCTGTCCGGGTATAACTTCCATCCACATCTCTGGAAATAGTTATGTGGCCATGTGGACTTTATGGAAAGATTATAAAAGATACATGGTCATATAAAAAGATTCTGTTTTATATCCACGGTTCTTTCAGTTCTTTGGATGTGATGAAGAATCCGTCTACGTTTAGGCCTTTATAGGTCCTTTAAGGACTTCCTTCACATATTGTATTCGTATCTATAAAATGGATTTTATTTATATATATACCGATTATATGAATGGCATATGTTGCATAATATGCATATGAGGCATTTCAAGTATTTCTACATGCACACAAATTTATTTTTCACAAATGTATATGTGTGCGTACGTGCGTGTTTATACACGTGTGTGATGAAATACATGCTGGAAGGGAAAACTACCCAAAATAAAAAATGTTCATAAAGGAAAAGCTGTTAAGGTAGTTCATTGGGAGTTTGCATCTGGTGCCTTGCAAAAGTCACTTAAGTTACAGACTTTACTGTAAATATCTACATACACTCCCATCTCAGCATAAAAATATTTGTGCATATATTTGTCCTTCTAGAACTAACTAAACAGAGCTATGAATGATGCCTAAAAAGATGCCACTGAGATAAAAAACTTATAAAATAGTAATGGAATATGGAATTTTATATAATGCCAACAACTTTAGCATGATTCTTGGCATAAGCAATTTAGTGCAATTTCATTTGTCTGAACCAGAATGATATTACAAAGTGAATTAATAGAACATTAGTACTGAAAAAAAGAAACACTTCTTCCTTTGAAATATGAAGTGCCACTAACTTGAGATGAAACCTGAAAGTCAGTGAATAATATATGGGAAATATTAATATTTTAAATGTATCATATTTAAAATTGCTGTGAACTTAAACAAGGTTTCATATCAAGAAAAAACAAGTAATTCATTTTAGGTGCCAATTTTATATGCAACATTTTACAAATGAAGCAATTCACTAAAGAAGTGAAGTCAGGTATGTAAGCATATTTTGTTATTTTGCACATGAAATACGGTCATTATGGAATATGAATTTAATTTGGGAAATGATAAAAAAGAACATTTATTTTATTTTTCTACTGCGCTGCAAGGAAAACATTTTTAAGTAACTGATTAATGAGATGAAATGAACTGATACGGCCCATAATACCTGCATGGGCTTTTATACGTCGTGAAACCGCACCACAACGGGACCTTTATAAAAAGTATGAAGTCAGGTAATGCAATCATATTTTAAATGTAGAGTGGGAGTTGATAACGATTCAGCTTGATGTTGTAAAAAGCGAGCCCTCTGGCACTTGGCATTACATTATTTAAAAATTACTCCTGCAAGGAAAGTTAGTAGAAAGATTGTAGCAGGGTTGAATCTCAGCACTAAAGCTCAGGGGCAAATTGTGGTGCAACCGCCTGCCTTGCTGTTGGTTTCAGTAGGGAGAAAGTGTAGCCCTCGGACCTCCTCTCCTTAGGACAAGGTCTATTGACTCCAGTGTTTCACTGCCCTGCTCCAGCAAACAGTTACAGCTCAGCCTCTGGAAACCAAACCTTGTGCTCCTTAAGATGGGCCAAATCCTGCTTGTCCCATTCATTGAAGCCACCTGGAGTTTTGTCTCATTGCAATGAGCAGGATCTGGCCCTCAGTCCACTCCCTGGTGTCTCCAGTGGACATTAATATCAACGGAGGGATTATTTTTTGCATTTATTTGATGTGGATGGAGTTAGGTCTGAGGGCTGCGTTGACCTTGACCTTACAACTAAGCCGTCTGAGGGTTAGATCCTACCCACTTTGGCTCTGGTGAACTAGGCCAGCAATAATTGCAGTTGCTACGTATGATACATAGGATACGTGTGACTGGACATTTTGAACAGTTGGGCAAAATGTGTATCTTTGCACTGATGGAAAGGGCTGGATGCCTATGAGCTTAGTGAAGAGGGCAGTTGCATGTTTTGGGAAAGACTCAGGCTGTCATGAGAACTGTAAGCACTTAGGAACTGCCTTGGTGGAGGACAGCAAAAGTCTGGTTAGTCCATAACCTGGTTCCCACCAGGAGCCAGTCACAGGTGCCACACAAGAAGGCAAGTTGTTGTTGGTGGGAAGGGGACACGCTTGTCACCTGCCACACAGCAGATCTCTTTCTGGCCACTTCTGCCCAAAGCCCTGGGACATTTGCTATGCTTCCCCCTGTTATCTCCCATTAATTTCAGTAGCTTACGTTTTCATCACAAATGCTTAGTGTCCTTCTGAAACTCACTACAGATATTTTAAATTCAGAATAACTGTGATGGGGAAAAAAACCCCACGCTTTTCCTTTTTAAACTGTTTTACCATTTTATCACAATTTGTTTAAATATACATTTCTCTGCTGTGAAATAACATTTCTTTCCACGTTTATACCCATATGCACAATGCTAACTCATAGCAGAAACAACATTTTAAAACACTGTGTCATGCTTATAGGATAATTATTAATCTTGTCAGAATAAAAAGCATACTAAAAGTACTCCATACAAAGGTTTGTGCCTTAACGTTTTTGAAAGTTTTTTTTTTTTAAGTAATCAGAGATGTCATAACAGAGGGAGAAACTATACGATATATAGCGCGTAGTAAAAGTAGATGACTCCTACAGGACTATTTAGAAATATACAAAGATTATTTTTTCTCCTTTTGGTTAGCAGACTACTTGATGAAAAGGTATGTTTTTATTTTTATTCCTGCTTATGTCTTACAGTTCTATGAAGATGATGTGAAACTACAAATTCCAAATTTTAGTAGCTATAAATGATATAAAAATAAGGAAGAGAAATGTTCATGATATGTATCTGGAGGGATAAATACACAATAATCATGCAATCTGATAGCAGAAGGAATAACTGTTTGACAATAAAACCAATGCTAAATACAAACGGAATCATATTGTTTTAGTGAGAAATACAGCAAATAAAATGATATGACAAAAAGCCACTTTTGAAACTCTATGTTTAGATCTTTTCCAGTTGAATGTTCGTTTTTAATGTTTTGTGACCACCGAGATACAGTTAGCAAACAAGTTAGTCAAAACTTCTCTGTCTTGATTTTCATATCCCACATCTACAAATCCAAAAAAACCCCTGTTGCAACCCCATTTAAAGTTAAGAAGGTGGTTTTGCTGTTTGTTGCTTGGGTTTTGCTTGAGACTTGATTTTGCATACTCTGACTCGTGTGCTGAAATTGCTGGGGTGTGTGAGCAGTGTTTGTAAGGTCATCTACTTATTTTGTGCAGGATGGCCATTTTTTTCATACCGGGGGTTCATACAGGCACAGGAAAGGGGTACTGCAGGAAAGTACCCCTCTTCAAGGGCATTGGGCATTTACCCCTTCATTTATGAGAACCGTGAAAACTCAGTAATTTTTTTAAAAAAGCGGCCACTTTTCTGTAGAAAGTCAAATGTAGACATAGAAATCTGACTTCTGGTATCTCTGGCTGAAAAAAAATGGTAAAATGCTATAGCTGGAAATTTCTAGTTTTATCTTTGTATAGGTTTAACATCAGCCCTACAGATAGAAAACACAAACCTACCTTTCCCCATGTGATAACTCTTTGTGTTGCCTTTTCCTTCAGAGAGGTAGGAGAAATGATTAAACCGATACTGCCCTGAAAAAAACAGACATCACTAATAGAAATTATTGTTTATTACTCAATTAAGAAAATAAGTCTGAAACCTGAACAGGGTGAATTATGATTCTAAATGCTGATATTTTGACTTTCTGAAATTAGGATCTTAGTACTGAACTCTTCCAGCTATTTCTTACAACTATTCGGAAAGAATAAGGTGCAAATTTTAAAGACCTGTTAGAGGGACAGCTTTCTGCACCATGACATGCTGAGACATAAGGAAAACATAGCAAATGCTCTGAGGAGCAGCCAGTGGCTGGAGAGAGGAGATTTTGTCGCAGACGCCTGTGCGCCGGTGAACCCCATAGCAGGTTGCACGCACCTGGGGTTATGGGCTCTTCTTCAGAGGAGGAGAAGCAGGAGAACCAAAACCTGTGACTGGTTACCAGTGAAAGTCCCCTCAGTGCAGCAGCATCAAGTTTTGGGACCAATTTTGGCTGAATGGTGTCAAGCTGAAAATGAGAAAGGGGCCCAATCCAAAGCTTTGTGCAACCCTGGCGCCCATACTCGGGGAATAATTTCTTTGTCTGCAAGTGGTGGGTGAAGCCATGACCCTCCTCCCAGCACAACCAGGGACAAATCAGCCCCGTGACCCCTGGCAGGAGCTGAGGTCCCCGGGCTGGGAGTGGTGCCCCTCTTTGTTGTGCCTAGCACATAAGGACAGGGCTCCCCTCTGCATCCTGGCCCCTACTTCACCCTTTGGTTTCATCTCTAACCACGCTGCTAGGTTTTTGTTTTATTTTAAATCCTGGATTCGCCTAGAAATGATTGGGCTGTGCTCACCACCGGCTGTCTTGATAGGTTCGAAAATCCTGGGAAACCTCAATACTGGCATTTTATAAACACAGTAAGCAAAGCACACTGGAATATTAATGGATGAAACACATTTTAAAGGGGCACCATCACATTGTAATTTTGTCTGTTAAAATATATCAGCTAAGGGCAGTTTGGGAGAGTTGCAGCAAAGCCACAAGTGTTCTTCACAATTTAAAGCTGCTGTGTTTTAATTATTTCTTTTTTTTTTTTTTTTTTTTTCTCCCCACTGTAAAAGCTCCCTAGAGACAATGGGGGCTGTGACACTGAGGAACAGGTTATCCTGACTGCACAGGGAGTGCCATAAAAACCACAAAATGGACACATGGAATAAAATACACCCCCCCACCCCCCCTTCCCAGTTTCTCTAATTTCTGGTGCTTATGGTAGTTTTGTTACATCAGCAACGGGTTAAAAGGAAAAAAAACACAGATGGAAATATGGTCCCTAAACTGACAGAGCCTCTTTAAATTTGCTTGAAGAACCATCTCAGGAAAAAAAAAAAAAGACAAAAAAAGAGGACATACTACACTGTTCTGGATATTATTTGTTTAAATGCAAATTTATGGAGCTGGCCACACACCAAAAATTGGAGAGTTTGGTACTGCAGTTGCTTTGGTGTATTTTTCAGCATTGTAATGGGCTACAGGGAGACAAAGGAGAATATGAATATATGGCAGTTGATATTTAGATTTGGGTGACATTTTTGCTTGTTGTAACTGTCATTTTTAAAAATCCATTTTCCTTCTATCATGCTATTGAATCGCAGCAGACATTGATATAGAAAAGCTGGAATTATTTAATAACCAAAATTAGGAGTGATTTTTGTACTATATTTCTCATTACCAACATCTCGACTGATGAGGAATCCTGAGGTTCAGGCTAAACTTGCCTATGAGGTAGAAAGAGTTAGATGATAGACGGACCTCTTCCTCACCCTTCCCAAACCAGTTTCTTTATAAAGCAGTAGAAGGCAAACCCTTTCATAGAGCATCGAAAAGCAAGCTCAAGTATGACACTACTATCACACCTTTCATGGTATTTTTTTTCAGGACTCTGCCCTCGATTTTAGTCCAAAGGAGCTGCTTTTGGGAATTGCGTGTCCAGCTCCAGTGTTTGCCTGCTGAGGAAGAGGTATGCCCTTTGTCCCTCACCTGCAGATGGCTTGGATGCTTTTACTTTTCTGAGGCGAGCACTTCCCAGTGGGCTGCATTCAGAAAGTGCTTTTCATAGCATTAGTACAGAACCAAGTTACAAAAGAATATTAATCTAATACATTCCAAAATTCAAATATGTGTGATTAATAAGCATTATTATCTATAAATAAGGCTCTAATGATACTTTGGCAGTGTTGTAAACACAAGAATCAGAAGCAATTATTGTCATTATTGTTCTGCAAGTACTTTCCATGAATACCAAATGGTTATTACTGTCCAGCTCCTTGGCACATAGAAATCCTGTAAAGAAACAGTTGTCAGTCAGTAAGTCTGGCCAGTTGCTGCTAACTACATTTGTCTAAAATACAGCGTACCTAAAGACAAAGCCTGCAAGTTATTGAAAGCAAGACAGTTGTTGATTTAAAAAATTCTTCTTTGTGTTTTGCACCCCCTCAAATGATGTTAAATAAAGCCTATGAGAAAGTTTTCACATCCTGTGAGATGAACTGTTTGTGTGATGGCTGTGATTAAAAATGGAAACGGATTCTCTGCCAAAAAAGCTGCCCTTCTTTGTGCGAAACCCACAAAGGTGAGAATGTTCCAGCTGAAAGGTGGTGTGAAAATAATGACAAAGTCCCCCCTCAGCTGTTATAGGTAACCCACGACTAGTTTTCAAGGAAGCAGGATGAAAGGGGCATTCATCCCTGTCATGTTTACCTCTCCTCAGTTTGTACAGGTCCCATAGACTCGAGTCACGCTGGTGGCCAGGTCCCACTCGCTGTGACACCCCCACTCGCCTTCCTTTGGCAGTCTCACCTCCCTCACCAAACCTCACCACTTTAGACGGCGCCAGCCAACAGCAGCATTTTGTGGTGGGTGTCATGTTGTTCTTCAGATGCCAGGGTGTCATCGCGAGCGGGAACAGTGTGGGTCTGACTCTCCGAATCTGCAGAAAGAAAAAGAAAAAAAAAAAACCCCAAACCCCAAACAGTAAGCTTTACTTTCCAAATGTGTTCAATTCTTCTTTCCTCTCCTTGATATTTGGGGCGTGCAGCACCCTATACCATGTGGTTTAACATTTTGTTCTCTATTTGTAGGTCAACATTTCCATGATTAAACTTCATCCTTTATTCAGCCTGTTCTGGCTAGGCTTTGCAGCACATGTGATATAAGCTGTTTTCACAGCTAGTAGGCCAAATCTTACTCTGGATAAGGGAGCCAAACATATGTGACTGAGTCAGACACTTAAATCAGCTCCCTGGTAAATGGGAGATAACTCCAGGTGCAGTGTTGAACACTGAGAACCAAAAAAGTGGGAAGGGTGGCCAGCGTTCCTCCGTGTGGGAAAGGAGACATCCTATGCACACAGACAGTGAAATCATAGCCCTGCCCGAATTTTGCTCTCCCACGTTTGCCTGAGGGTACGGAGCCCTTGTCACTGAAGTAACTGGGAATCTTTTCATTGACTTTGGTGGGCTCGGGATCAGGCCAGCCTGGGGCAGGCTCGGCTGCAGCTGGACACAGGTCAGACTTGCGCAGGATGGGAACAAGGTGGAAGGAGGCAAGGCCCTTCCTGGAGACCCCACCTTGCACTTGCAGTGTGCACAAGGTGGTTGCTGGGGGGACACGGAGCACCCCGCCTACGGCACGCATTTCTTTCACTTACCCTCTTTTCATCACCCTTACATATCTGGCTCATTTACTGACTGAGGCTGGTGACTTCTTTCATCTGGTGACAGGTATCAATTGCTGTAACACAGGGTTGGACTGGGCGACCTCTCCTCGTAAATCAATGGAACAATTCCTGGAAGTGCTGGCCACCTGGAGTGAGCATTACCCAACCCAGTACTCCTCGGTGCAGAGGATTTGCATTAAAGGACTCTTTCTGGCTGTATGGCCAGCAGCCCTCCTTCTCCTGTTTTTCCTTGCCATTGCCCACTAACTCTGGTAAGTACGAGGAAGCCTACAGGGCTCATTAAGTGCAAACAGAAGAGCCAGATGAGCAGTCAGGTGTCATATATGATCCGGAGCTGTTATGTCATTGCTGTGTGACATTCCTACTTTCACCAGGGCTGGATGGGTCCTGGCTGTTGGGCTGCTACACAGCAAACACCAGGGCTGACTAGAGTGAGTAGCAAAGGAGACCTCCTGCAGCAAGTTCAGGGAGGACACATTTTCCTCAAATGAGCAAGGCTGTACCCTCCCTAATATTGCAGGACTGCGTTTCATCTATTATTTGGTGATGAACTGGCACAAGGGAGTTGGCAATGAAACATTTCCCTCAGGAATAAGCCCTTCCAGAGCTCCACTTGGGCTGACTCCCTCAGTTAAAGGAAATATTGGCAATGCAGAGAGCAGGACTTTCAGTGATTTTTGCTTTTATCTTTTTTTATGGCACCCATCCTTTAGCTTTTGTTCATTTGCTGTGATTTTTTCAATAGATTTTTTCATTTAGAAAAAAACATCTTCTGCCCAAAACTAAATCTGCTCGTGAGATTTTCAGTGGATAAGCTCAAATAATGAATACTGTGGCTGTGAGCACTGTGTTACCCACTGTTTAGAAAGTCCTGTCCTGATAACACACATGGTGGCATGTAGGATCAAGTGGATGCACTACTCTGAAGCTTTGAGGACCTGCCTCATGGTTAGGCAAATTCCTGGGCATGCATGTGGGCATCTGATTGACTTCCCTGCCATTGCATTGGGAAGAAAAGCCTGCTGGCTGCAAGAAGGAAGTTGCTGAGGACTTAATAGAGGGCAGGAGCCTCCAGTGCTTGTCATGCGGTTAGGGGCTGCTGTCCTGAAGTGAGGCCCAGAAGTAGATGATGTGGTCTGGTGTGCCTGGGGACATGAAATAGTGCAAGGCAGAGGGAGGATGAATCGCACACTCCTGAAAAACAACAGGGAGAGTACCACGATTCCGCCCTCTCTGACGTGAAAGTTAATCAAGAATATGCTGGAATAAATCCATATGTGCTTCAAAGACACATCGGTGTCAAATTAGTGGAAAGGAGAGGGGAATTCAGGCCAGTAAGATCTGCTGATAGGGTCAAGTGGCCTTCCTGTCCCTGGGTTTGCCTTTTGGAAACAAACTGCACTTTGGTTTCACTTTTAAAAGTGTGAGCCAAATTGTGATGCTTACAGAATGCAAGAGGAGAGGAAGAAGATGGGAAAATCCTGTGATCAGGGTACGAGAGGATCACACCACGGTACGGTGACGTGAAATTGAGGAAAAGCAAATTAAGCTTTTTCTCTGCAGTTATTTAGACAAAGGAAGTTAAGTCACCATTTTCTTATACTTAAATAAGAGCCTCCCTCTTCCATGGTATAAAAGATCTCGTGATCACACAGGAATGAATTAAGACTGTGGTACCAGATGTAATTTCAAGTTAATGAAGAGACAATGTATTTTGTATTATCTTTTCTCATGTTTCTGATTGTCTTTTTTTGGGGTTGATATTACTGTAAGTAAATACATTTGTCTTTTGTTTCATTTTCCCCTTGTGACCTATTTCATTTAATTAGAAGGAAATGTATAATAGGAAATGAGTAGCATCACACTGGGCTCCATCCAAAGCCTGTGAAATCATCAGGAATCTTTCCCGGGCTTTTCATAAGCACCGGATCCAGCCCAGCAGAAAAGAGGGGCTATTTCCACCTTATCTGGAAGAATGTGTGCTGCCAGCATAAAAATATTACAGTGCTCGGTTTAAGATCTGGCCCAGATACTAGGGAAGGATTTTGCTACTGCATATGCCTCTCTGTGCCACATGTTTCACATCTGCAGCAGCACGTCAAAGGATAAAGGTTCCTAAAACCTTAGCTCTGAATATACATATAAAAAGAAGATACAAATTAAGGAAAAGATAAAAGATATTGATGGAAGTACAGGAGATGCTCTTCAACATGCATATTATTGACTCAATAGATTGTTACGGCTTCAGAGCTATTAGGGTCTGCTGTGTCAATGTGTACTTAGGGACTGTTTAATATGCAGATGGTTGACATGACAGACCGAAGCCATTACAGTCTATCATGTCAGGGGGGATACATGAATACGCACTTTGCCAACACTGTAAAAAGTCCCTTTAAAATATAGTTGCTGTGCATACTTAGCTGCTTTTAAAAATAATTTAATAGGTTTGGTTCTTCGGATGCCCAGAGATTACTACAACAAAATTTATTTCCAAATTAAGCCATTTTCCACATGGTATATGCAGTCAGGAGGACAGGGTGTAATCTCAGATACACAGCTCCTATCGAATCTTGTAAAATTATCTACTGCACTTGTGCGTGTGTAGAAGAGATCAGAATCTATCTGTCGGCATGTGTCTTTTTGAAGAATATAGTTTTGTCTTTTTGAGGGGTAAGGGAGAATGTCGTCTCTTTTTTCATTCAAATAATCTTCAGTAGCAATTAAATAGCTTATGCTACCTAAGAGATCAGTTATTACAAGATAAGCAGCATGACAGTTTGGAAAAACTGAATAAGTCTTTGATTATTTACTAAGTTTTGATATCTGCTATTTGCCTGAAAATGCTAAAAAGTGAAGTATAAGATACAAACATGAAAGGCTCATTTGATCATCATAAGGAAAGGAATCAGTAGTTTTGCTTTTCTTTTCCTCAACAACTTTTTTTTCATTAAAATAGCAATGCCAAGTGTTGTGTTTAATAAGATTTTTTTTTCATTTGAATATCAAATGGAAAAATACAATTAAAATATTTCTGCTTTTACATTAGTCGTAGGCTACATTTCAACAATGCATATATCTAAGAAGCTCAACATACACATTTGGTATATATTAGATGCTTCTAACAGATGCCCAGACCTCTTCCCCTGATTTTTAATGTTCTTTTTTATGGCAGCGATCCAGGGACATTTTAATTTGCAAGTCTGTGAACTTGGAAATAATACTTGTAGTGGGGCATTACATCTAGTCCATTCCCTCTTAAGTTTATTGTCATGTGTCACCTAGCTCTGATTTTAGCTGATTTGCTGGACTGAGACACACCATGCAACTCCAGTGCAAAATTCACATAGCAAAAGCACTCTGCCTTGCGAATAATAGTAACTGTGCAACATTATAAAGGCCTTTCCTCTTATCTGTGGGACAGCTGGGGGGCAAATCCTGCAAAGAAGAAGTGTGTTTTCAAGCAAATGTGATGACTGATTTTCTGACGGCACATTTTACCACCTGGTGCTAACAGGGAGACCACTGGGGCAGCTGGAATAGGGTGACGAGGGGTAGGGCAAGTGCCAGGAGGTAGAAAGTATGGAGAGGACATTTTCCACAGCCCGTCACACATGTTCTCCTGAGTCTTCTTTGAGATTTCTGCAGTGACACAGGAAAGCCAGGAAAAGCCTGGGGGAAAAAAGAGGTCCAGGAAAGCTCAGGAGGTGGCTGCTTCTTACAGCTGAATAAATCGCCCTGCGCTCCAGGAGAGGCCCCTAATGGGAAGATGCCTCTCCCTGTGCTGAGTTACCTCTGCAACGAGGAAGGACCAAGCAGCAGGAGCCTGAGCTGCAGGAAAAACGTATTGTAGCCTCAAACAACATCAGTGTCGGTGGGGAAGGTATGCTTTGCTTTGTCCCTGGACCTGGAAAGGTGGGGGCATCTCTGTGGTTGCCTCTTGGCAACGGGTGGTGACCACGGCTGTGGGACCAGCAGCCCCCACACCCCTTCCCACTTCACCTCTGGCCATCCGGGGTGGCGGGGGGGGGCACATTTGGCTGTCCAGGGCTCTGCCGTTCTCCTTCCCTGGGGCAGCCCTGGGAGCTCCATATCCCTCTCTCTGTGCACCCATGTGCAGGGAAACAGTAGCTGAAACAGGCATGTATGAGGGTGTGATGTGGAGCGCTGCGTTACCTGGTGCTAATCAATAAAGCGAAAATGTAGCTTTTTGACAGCACTTGTAATTTTGACTATTGCAATGGTGTGCCATTTCTTTGAATGCAGTACGCTTCTGTGCCCCATTAAAGCATGGCTGGCATCGCTTTCAACTATTCACAAATGCTGAGATGTTGAAAAATGTAACATTTACAAAAGATACATCTGGTGTATATTTACAAGGCTCAGGAATCATTTAAATAGTGCCTGTGCCATCACCATATTAGGAGAAAAGTTAGTCCCAGCCCCATATGTGAAGTCAGTAGTCAAATGTGTTCTGGTTGAAATTCCACTGATACGATATAGTATTTTGGGGTATTAAACATGAACATACCACACGGGGCATAATACCCAAATGTGGTAAGTATAGACTGGCTTAACGTGTGTGATAATTGCCTATACGCACCTGTTTCAAACTATGTGGTCCGAAGAGGATTATGGGTTTTGAGGGACAAAAGATTAATTTTTTTATTAAAGAAGAATCTTTGGCTTCTCACTGTGAGAGGTCGTCATATTTTTTCCAATTCTGTAATGAGAATTGTAAGACCTACCTAGGAATTGAGGAAAAAGATGTTGAACAGCTTCCCCTATATCACATAACATGTTGAGGACAAAAAAGTGTTTGTCTCCTCCTGCCAGTGCAATACCACTTAAGCTACATTTGAAAACTATTTTTTAATTAATGTGATGGGTCATATTTTCACCACTCTAAGGCAGGACATTCAAGGTAAACCAGATACTCCCTTTCTCAGTCACACAAACATGAATTAAGCGTGTAGCATCAGAATTAATTTCAGTTTCTACGTTTGTAATTGAATCTAGCTCAATGTGAACTTTTTTTTTCTGCACCATCACATTGATATCTGGATGTTAGTGACATTATTTAAAGCAACAAATCAACCTATAGTGTTCAGCTATACTTTCTTTATGTCATTTGACAGTAAATGGAATAAAAAAAAGTTACTTTTCTCTAGGGGCAGATTTGTTAAAGGGTTTTCATCTTTTGTCAAGATATTTAATCTTGGAATGTTACAAAAAAAAGTGCACGGTTTGTACAAGTGCAGATTTCTGCATGCACAGTTTACTTGATTGCTAATTTGGATGAACACGCTTAGACTTAACACAGGCAAATGAGAGAGGAAAGAATTTTTGCATATATCCTTCTGAGTCAAGTGTGAGTCCCTGGACTCTAAGGGAAGCAGGTATCCACTTTTGGGGCTGAAGGCTGTCACTCTGGATCGCCCCATACATCAGTCTCAGTTCATGCATGCCAATGAGAACAAATCCTAACAATGAGCTGTGGAGTGATGCCAGCAGAAATGAACGTTTCTGAGAGCTTCGGGGTTTTGGAAAAAGCAGCTAAAGCTGATTCCGTGGCACTCGCCACTGCTGACTAACTGAAGGAGGGTGAGATTTTGGCGAAAGCCTCCCATGTAATGGACAATTCTGAACACACCTTTGTTTTCCAACAGGCTCAGTAAAGCTGATATGGGACTATAGAATTAAGCCAAAATACCCAACCATGTTATTTCCTCAGAGGGGTTCACTGCAGAACCACCTATCCAAATTTATTAGCACTCCTAGTAATTATTATCATTAATTCCTGTTAGTAAGCCTGTCCCTCCATCATGGTAGCGATCATGTGCTGGGATGTCTACTGCTTAGGACATCATATGCCTTTGGAAGTGGATGATTGTTTAATTGATAGATTGTAAAGATGGGCTGACCTATTGCTTTTTCGTGTTTTGCTTTGCTTTTGTTGCCTGGACTCTCGCAGCTCCTTAGTAGCTTTTCTGATCCATCATGTCAGGCTGGCAGCTGTGCCTCTGCGCTCTGCCTGCCTGCCCACCCCAAGCCAGATTTCAATCTCAGATGCATGGCATACCCTCCTCCCTTGCTGTCCTCTCACCAGAGAGCTGATTTTGCCTGCACCTCTATTAAACGGCTTGATTTTAACAGGAACAACTGCTTTCTCCCATGGGTCCTCTCAATCCAGGGCACTAGGTGTGCAAGGACAGAGGAGGGCACATTCCCAGATGTCCTTAGGTGTGTGCTACGCATCTGAGATCAGGCTCCCGCCTGACATCTGCGGGCTGAGCCCCTGACCCACCCCAGCGAATGGTCCCGCTCAGTACCGTGGCCATTTTCATTTGGAGATATTTCCCCCACGCTGTGTAACTTCTGCCCTTACTGGGGACTCCCTGCTTCTCTCAAGCTTAATTTCTCTGTGGCATGCAGGCCCACAAAGGACAGCGCTTCAAATGAATAAACTCCATTTTACATCAGTCCACCTGAAAAATTGTCCTTGGAGGTTTTCACCCCCTCCCCAACAGCAGGAAAAAATGATTGGAAAACGGTTGAAATTTTATAAGCAAATTCTCAAGAAGGAACAGATTTTTTTTACTGCCAAGCTGTATAATAGGTGTTTTTGAGAGGTCGTTAACTTCAACAGTATAGTCAAAAACAGTGTTACACCCCACACTGCATCCTTCGTTAAGCAATTAAGTTACTGATAGGCTTTTACATTTATTTACCTTGATGGAAAGATATGTTTACTCAACCTGAGTACAAATCAACATGAGGAGGTGGAAGTTCAGAGTAAATTTGACTAATGATGTTGTGTCTTCATCCTTAAAAGAAAGAAAAAAACCTCCCTGCTTTTGATGCTATTTTATCTTCATTGGAAGGGATCCGAAATGATCCCAACTGTCATGTGAGCACTCAGTTAGGCTCAGATCCTCTTTGATTGCAGCTGAACATCTCTCTCTGTTGGCTTATACCTTCCCTTATATGAATACAGCGTACAGCACTTCAGGTTGTTTATTGAACAGCACTTTAACTCTTCCTCTGTGGATGCTCGCATGATTATATCTTTAAGCAAAATATGGGCTGAGGCCACCTTTGCCCAGGGAGATGTTAATGTGGCCGCATTGTTAATATGAAGGAAGAATTTCTTCTAAGTTTCAGAATAACTTCTAAAATACAAACCTGACTGTTACAAGTCATATTTCTTTCACTAAACCTTAATTATCTCTCCTTTCCTTTCAGGCTCACTCTGTTCTTCAGTCTTGTTACGTGGATTTCTCTCTCCCCAAGTAATTCCTCAGCATCCCCTTGAATGGCATCTACTGCACGTGAGCATCCTCCACTGTCTCTAAGATACTTTTGTTGTTTTTCTTTTTTGAACATTTGTTTTTTTTGAGATGACATTGATAGACGTGAGGCCTAAGTCTGGAGACGTTCTGTGGGTAGAGCTCACATTTATTTCAGTATGTTGAGCAGTTTTAGGATCTGATCCATACTGAAGACTAGCACGGCGTAATGAGGCCCGGGCATATAAAACAATATGTATTCTAACACAGCTCACTCAAAACAAATATGTTCCCTTCTCTTTGGCTGGTGTAAACAAACAATCTCCATTGTGTTCGGCACAGCTCTGCTGCACCGCCTCACTCATGGCAAGAGCTTGACTTCCCAGTTCACAAAACAGCATCTCCATCCTGCGACACATGTCTTCCCACCGCATGCCCAGACAACCCTGTGACTTAGGACACTGGTCCTAAAAGTTGTCATTAAGTCTGGTGTTAAGTCCTAAGTGCTTCATGGGGAGAACTTTTCTTGCTACAGATATATTTAAAGGGGGTCTCATTTCTGAGTCCTGTGCTCTTCAGTCAGAAAAAACTGACTCTGGATTGCAGGACAGTTTTGCACAATGGGAAAGCAGAGAGTCGGTGTAATAGTTGTCTCAAGATACTCTCATGCTGACCTGCAAAATCTTCTCCTCTGATATCTAAATTTCCTTGCAGTAAAAATCGGCAGCTGCATGAAAAATTTGTGATGACTGGAGGTGGAAACATTAACAGGGGCTAGTTCAAAACTCACATGCAAGATTCATTGTCTGTGTGAAGTGCAGCGAGTTTGAACTCAGGTGTTCCTTCTGCGATTGAACTCAGACTTTTATGCTGTTCTGCAAAACCATTACCCTCTCCTGTAACTTGTGCTGGAAGCAGAGTGAGCTGTTTTGGCACTGAAATGATTTCATTGTTAGGTTAAGTGTTACACAGATGGCATTCTTAAATGTAAAATTCTTTTTATGATTCTTTCGATTTCATATTTATTTCATTAGATCATTATTTATGTTAAAGAGACACCATTAATATGAAACGTGCTCAGCTTGAAAGAAAATGTTGAGAGGATTTTCAGGTATCTGATCCTCAGTCCTTTAGTTTTTGTGTTTTGCATTTTCCTATTTAAAATGTTTTTTTGTGTCTCTAGGTGCTATGTGACAGATCTACACAGACAACAGAGGGGAAAGAGCCTCACTTAACTGATTAGAGGAGAGAAGCAGTGAAAGGGAATATGCACAAAGCGCTGCCAAGTTCACAGAGCAAAGGAAAAGATAAAAAATAGAATCATTTCACCAAGCTTTTTTTTATTTAGAGTAATGAGAGGTATTTCTTATACTAGCAGCAGGGAAACAATTTTCAGACAAAAATGTGATTTCTTAATCAAGGGTCTCTAATTCAAAATATATTTATTTAATAAACAGTAATTATGATAGCTGCAACTACTCATTCATATCAATAATTCATTCAGAAGTAAACCATATCAACATATTAGCATTTATTTTTCCATTTAATAGGCTGTGATTTAAAATAAATGTAAATCGTCATAATCATTCAGCTCCATATGCTGGGAAAGGAAAAGTCACCTTAAACCAGATGCATATTGTGAAAAAAAAAAGGGAAGACAAGTTGTTCTAAAGAAACAGCATATGGGGGCAGATCTTAAGCTGGGGTAAAGATGCTCTGTTTTGTAGATGCTTTGTTACGTCAACGTAACGAGGCTGAGCTACACCAGATGAGGTTCTGGTCAGTAATTTTGAAGAACTGGATGTTTTACAGGGTTTTCCACTGAGTCATATACTGATTTCTTTCTTTAAGAAAAGACATAAATATGATTTCTTCCAGTTTTAATCAGGAAAAGACAATAAATGTGATCAAGAAATTTGAGGATTTTTATGTGTGGAAACAATAGGCTGTATGACTGAGTGGGCTCTGCACGTGTATGTATGTGCTTGTGTGCGTGGAGCTGTATTTATTTTTTGCTGTCACTAGTTAGTTAGCCAAACCCTCTCCTAACTTGTATCCCTAACTACCCACCTCATTTTGTCAGCTGACAGCTCTTTTTGAGCTCCCTAACCCATCAGCTCTCCTGCAGCAAGCTCTGTTGAAAAATCTTTCTTTCTGTCCCCCATTTGAGGTCCAGAGAGTGGCATTTGGAGGCTGCGCAGCATGGTTGCGCTTGGTAGAAAAATCTCTTTTTCTTTGCTTTCGACATAGGGAAAAAGCAATGAAGGGTTCAAGCCCTGGTTAGCATCTGCTACTGCTGCTAGAGCATTTCAAGCACTTGGTGCAGATCTTGTCTTGCAGCTTTTTCTGTTGCTTTTGCTTTCAATAGGTGAGGCTAGAACCCGTGATGGGGAGCGGGATGTCACTGCACTGCCTGTTCTGCTTCCACATCCGAGCCAGCGCCGATGGCACACCCTTCGGGACTCACCACAGCCATAGGGCCCTCTTGTCCTCCGATGAGCTCAGCAGAGCCTTTTTCCTCCCCCAGACAGAGCGCCCTGTGTTCTGACTGGAAGAATAAGGCCATGCACCCCTTCTTCCCCTGAACTTGTGCAGCGATGCTTTCAGGGGACGTCTCAAGGCGGTGTCTGCAGCCACAGTGCTGTGAGCATGACATGAGTTAACCCTGCAAGAAGGTGTTTTCCCAGCCTCACAGGTGAGTTTTCCTGCCTGTGCAGTTATTGTGTTACTCTTCCAAGGCTGCTGGTGCTGTGTCACTGTCCTTGCGGTGACTGCCCTTCGCATCTAGCCTGCGGTGCACAGGGACTGCGGCCACAGGGCCAGCAAGTTAAGGCAGTACCTGAGTTTTGTTTTTTCCAGTCTCTGCCATGCTTTGTGCTGTTAATGTTCCTCCTACAATTTTTAAGGAGACAAGTGAGTCATGTTGTTTAATTTTCCCCATTCTAATAGCGAGGAACCATGCTTTTTCCGCAAGTTATTGCATTATTCCTCTCTCTGGTGTGGCTCTGATTTAGTGCTGGATGAAGCTCAAAAGGAGGATTAGTGTAGATATACTCCCATATGCTTGGATGCATTTCTGAACTGTGTCTGTACCATCCTCACTGCTTTTGATGGAAAAAGCTGGGCTATAAACCTGATGAGAACAGGCTTCCATGCAAGATGTTTAGTATTTCCTGCTTCCATTTGGGCCAGGAATACGGCACATCCAGCCCCTTTTGGCCCTGCAGCTCTCAGTCACGGCCTTGCCTGAAATTCAGAAAATCACAGCGGCAGAAAATGAATGGGGGAATAAAAGGAAGTTGATTCTTCTCCACTTTAATAAAGGCTAGATTAGGGCTTGGTTCTGGCTTTGGCTGAAACTTTTCTGGGGGATGGGCACAGGTAGAATGTTTTTATTTTAATGGAATTGGTTCATCCATCTTTTAGATGGTTGCACTGGAGTGCGAGTCTATTTTTATGGTCCTGAGTAAAAGAACCTGCGCTGTTTTTTAAGAGCTGCACCTTCTGGGAAAATTAGGGCTAGGTGTAAAACCCTGACTGTATTGTATTCAAGAAAATTGGGAGCACAAGAAGAGAAAGAGAAACAGAAAGAGTGAAAGAGGGAGAGAGGGGGGCTTTCCCAAAGGTATGCTGCTACAGTGAGTCATGCTACTTCGTGGTGTCACACATGGGGTCTTCACTATGCCTAACACCTGGTCATTTTTCTACCTGGTAACCAAATTGTTAAATAGTCAGACAACAAGCCATGTTGAAATGGATCCTAAAACTGCTGTTCTACTGTCATTTGGCGGCTTTCTTCCTTATGTTATTTTTAAAAATAATTTCCCAATAGTACTGTAATCAGCTGATCATTTTTGCTGATTCTAATTTTTCCATTACAAGGGTTTCTGAGTTTATGAATGAAAGCCTATGTTTTCTCAACCAAATCCTCCACTCCTTGGTCTGTTGGTAAACTAATGTTAATTTACAAGATTTGACTGAAACCTCAGGCTCTGCCAGCTGAATGCTTGAGGAGTCCAAGCTGTCTAGGTAAAGAAACACCTTTTTCACATGCCCCGGCCTGGCTCCCACGTTGCCCCACAAGTTTCTGTCAGTACAAAGGCTGACATTGTCTGCAAGGAGCAACTCAGATTACGGCCCCTTCCAGGCTGTGTTGCCCCTGACCCCAATCCTGCCCTGGGCTGCCCATGCTCTGCCCTCCCTGCAAGCACCGAGACTTCAGCTGCAGCCCTCTGCCAGCCAGTGTAGAATCTGGTCTTGAGGGTGGCCTTGGATGCATTTTAAAAGGCAGCGCAGACGCTCTGTGGGGATAACATGGAATGATTATTTTAGGGCAGATTTTCCCCTAAAAAAATAATAGTTCTACATGCACACAGTTTGATCTTCACACAAAGGATTTATATAAGAACTCACTTCTCTCTGTCAGTTATAAAAAAAAAAAGTGTGCTGGCGGGATTTAGGGAAGTGTGCAGGCTAGAGGATAGCGACAGACAAAAGGGAGTTTTTCTTCTAAGAACATCTGCACAGCTGGAGTTTTGGCAGTGCTGTGGTTAGAAATCCTAGGTGTTGCCAGGCCAGTGCGAGGGACAATGTCTGTTTGGTACCCTCCTGACATGCAAATTTGGCCAGCAGTTCTTAAAGCAGTCCTCAGCCCTGTCCCCTGCCATGTACACACAGATGTATATGCATTATTTTTCTGTCAAATGCCTGGTTTTGGGAATCTGCCAGCCAACTGTATGTAAATGATCTAAGGGTAAGGGTGGAGAGAGAAACTGTGATTCCTTTACATGCTTAACTGGTTGTAAAACTGGCACAAAGTTCATCTGGTCTCTCAGGAATAGAATTGTCGCAGTGGCTCTAGACAGCACAAACCCAACATCCCGACTCCTAATGCCCTGCAAAAATGTACCTATAGCTCAGGGTGGAGAGACTCAACAACAGGTCTGCTGGAGAAACAGCCCTGGTAGCCTAGCAAGGACCCAGCAGGACAGGAAAGGTGCCCTTTCGGCACCTACACCTCCAAAAGTCTTTCTAAGGTCCGGTCACCACCTATGAGTGGAGCACTGGCTAACTCTATCCAATCTGCATTGTGGCATGAAAAAAATGTCTATGTGAGTCTGAAGTTGCTCAAATTTTTGTCTGTCTTGGGCTGGCCCTATTCAGCCCTTCCCAAGGAGTGAGTCCCAAATCCAAAGACAGATCCTAGCAATAAAACCTGTGTGCTTGTCTTTAATATAGCATGATACTTAAAACTGACTATAAGCAAGGATGAGGCTTTAGATCTTCCTCAAATCTCAGTGTAACTTTGAGGTTGTCAAACAGTACTGAACTGAGAGATCTGGAGTAGGAAAATTAGTGAACACAAAAGTCATGATATTTACTCAGTTTATGCATTTTCTCTCTTTTTTTTTTTCATAAAACCTGCATAACTGGCATGTAATTGTTTTGCTAAGTGAGCCTTGAAAGCAAAAGTCTTGATAGCTGTCACATATCTTCTTTGTAGTACAGTGTGTTGTCCTTAGAAGCTAATCAGTAGAACTTGCTCAGAAGAACTTAATCAGCAGAACTGAGCACATTGTCAGTGCTTAACAAATAATAAATTATAATAATAACAGCAGTTCCTTTTGACACAACCTATCAAACTTTTGCTTTATTTCCAGAAATGCCTTACTTGCTTCTAGTTAGGATGTAATACCTGCTACAGCTCTACTTACTATGGTTCAGAGGACTGGTGATACAACCTAACAGGGTGGAAGTATTGTTTGAAATGAAATTTTAACAAACAGCAGAAAAAGAATCCCGAGAAATTTCTTGGAGTGTTCCTTTTCAATTACTGGTTTTGCTTATAAGACTTAAAAATTGAATTCAAGAATAGATTTGATCTGTTCAATTGTTGAAATGTAAAATGCTATGCTTATAAGTTAATAGAATCACATTTGAATTTCCTGATAGTCTCCTTTGTAAAAGACAGAGTCATTGGGTTTTCCTTACAGAAAGGTGAATGTATCCAGAAGCACATCTATTATTATTAATTATTTTTATTATAAGGAGCTTGGATAGCTCAGAGAGTTGTTAACACATCTGGGGCTATCACTTCTTTGTCACTACTGTAATTTGGCCTGGTCTGGGAGTTACTGACAATCATTTCATTTTCTGATTGTTTGGTAGTTTATATGCAATTAGTTGGTAGGTTTTATTCACTTTCAACAATGTATATCCATGTTATGAAGAAAACCACCAGGTCAGCTTTAAGCTGCTGCTAATTGTCACAGGTTTAAATGGAACCGTGTCAATTTATCCCAGTTGAGGATCTGACCAATGATCACAACTGGCATTAATTAGCAGATGTGTTATCAGACTCCGCAGAGATGTCCCGTGTTGAGTGACAACAGAGGTGCTCAGCTGCCATGGCTGGTGGAGCCATGCCAGTTTGGCAGCTGATGGTGCAGAGTCCGATGCCGGCAGGTGGAAAGTCCAGGTCACCCCTGACAGAGGCACAGTGGTAGCTTCTGCCACCAGTCCCCATGCAGAAGAGTGCACCCAGAGCATGGGGCAGCTGGTTGTATTAAAACGCAGGCAACACAAGCCACCTGGGAGGGGGGAAGGCCGGGGAGAAGAGCAGGAGGATGCTCCAGCACTGAACTGATTCGTCCCTGGAGCCGGGTATGCACAAGAGCTTGTGCTGCTAGTGTGAAGCAAAAGTCACTGGCAAATGTGTTTGGGCTCTGGCTTTCTGGGTGCACCATCTGAACTGACACTGTAATGCCAGTTGCACGTGTGTGACAGAAGGGTGGGGGAGGCACCTCTAAAAAGAGGGCATCCTAAAAAGGATTAGGATTTCACAGTGGCAGCTACTGACACCCGCAACACTATTATGGTCGTAAACTAGGGGTTTGGATCATGACTAGAGAAGTATCTTGAGCAGGTCATGTGGGTGAATGAAGAGCAGGAACGTGACAAATTTGAGAGGCTGCACCTTTACCAGGAGAAAGGAAGAATATACCATCCTCACTTTGCATTTATCTGAGTGCAGCATGGGTTAAAACCAAGACAATAACGGGTACAGATACTCCTTGCTCAATAGCAGCCACCCTGTCTCCTTTGTCATGCCCACCTGCCACCACAGGATGGTGGAGTTAACGCTGTGGGACATTTGTAAAGATATCTGGTCTCTCAACATTCACAGGACAGACTTGGACCTCAGGTAGCTCTGGGAATAATCTTTTCAGCTACTGGCAGTTTCAAAATTGGCTCAAGTTAACTGACCCCATGCTTTTTGGTGTGCTGGGAAAAAATTTATTTTCACTGTGAGATCTTTTTGTTGTAATCCCAGAAAGGAAAACAGCAGGAGAGTAAGACTTAAACAGTACTGGGAATGGAGAGGTCTTTAGGCTGGTCCCAGGCCTCTGACTCAGCTGATGGGAAGATGCAGAATTATCTGAGGAAGCTGCAACAGTAATCACCACCTGCAAATCTTTTGTCACCCTTTCTACACACTTCTCCCACCATTTTAAACAAGGTATGAAAAGACATTTGGGCATCTATCTGCTGTGACAAATCTGGGTCATTCTCTGAATAGCCATCTCTAGGCCCAAAGCCACAACAGGAGATGACTGAGACTCACATGGGATATAGAAGTCCAAGTCCAGGATCCCAGTACACACGGTCCCTAAGTTCATCACACACATTTTTGCTAATATTTCAAGACATCTGACATCCTCTTCTGCTCATGCCTCTTGGCCAGACAGCCATCAGCTCAGCTGAGCTGAACTTCTCAACAGGTAATCCTGATTTTTTTCCTCAAACTACCCATTGCTTTGCCCACATCTCTTCAAAGAGTGACCTGGCCAAGCACGTGTGACACGCAATTGGGACTGAGCAGTACACAAAGTACGGCAGTCGTCTTCACTGTCATTCAAAGTAAATTCCTCTGAAGTCCACCTGAGCTTCAGGGGGTTCAAGCCCTTATCTCTTATCTGCAAAGAGAGCAGGAACCCTAGCCAAGATGCTACAAGCTAAATATTCATGGGGGAAGATATTTTCCATACTTCCTGTAGAAGTGGTGCTGATATGCATAAGGTTCTCTGGGAGGAGTTTAAGACAATAAGATGGGGTATAAGATACCTTCTCCAGTCCTCCTCTGCTGAATTAGCTTGCTCTACACTTAGCTTTTTGGATTGGCATAAGATACAGGATCTTGTTCGGTATACTCATCGCTGCATAAGGTGTTTCTAAAATATTGGCTTCACAGCCTAATGAAAATACAGTGATTTTTCAGAAAAATCAGTAGAACATATCCTCAAAGGATAAACAGACGTGATGATTATTGGAATATTAATTAAAATAGCGGGTAAAATAAGTATTATGGTGCGTTATTATTTCTAAGATAACAACAGAATAAAGGTGCCCATTTCTTTCTTGAGTGCAATTTTCTAAATGAAAAAGTAAACATTAATATCTTCAGAGATCTTACTGATCTTGTACGATAATTTAGAAAAATATCTCTATTAGGGATAGTTATATATGCTTTCTGTTGGAAATGCAATCACAGGATATGCACATAGCTGCAATCTGTAGACAGATTAAGTAAATTAAATCATTCAATGTCTTTTTTCAATAGCTCTAAAGTTAAAAGTAATTTGCAAAGAAAATACTCAGTTTCAATTGGTTTGTAATATCTGTTAATGATCTTTGGAAAAATTTCTGATAACACACGGGAATTCCCTCAGGGACAAGGTTGTGAATAAGTGGATTTTTTTAAGTTTGAGATGTCATTAGCTAGTGATTTCTTTGAAGTAAAAAGCTGTTACGGAATAAATTGCAAGTATACAAGTGAACAGGACAATCATTTTTATGAATAATATACATTTTTTCCACTTTGCTTTCTGCCCCCCAAAGAAATAATTTACAGTCTAACTTGCTATTACAACATCCTGGAATCACGGCTGCTTGTGCATTTTGTGCTTACTTTATGTATATACTCTGTCTTTATATGAAAGTACAGATTGCTGGTGTAAAACAGCTAGTGTAAGGAGCTGATATGCTCCTTTTAATTTTTTTTTTTCATTTCTTTTTTTCACCCAGTAGATAACTTTTCCAACCCACAAGGCTGAAACAACTTCCCATAACTCACTCCAGCACAGCTATTCCCTAGAAGACATCCTCCCTGATTTCTTGTGGGGCCTGTAAGATCACTGAAGTTGTAGGTAAGTGCAATCATGGAAAAAATGGCCTCTATTCTGTTGGTAGCTTGTTAGCATTAACATCTTTTTAACAGTTCAGAGATGAATGACATGTCTATCATGCATCACCACAGTAAGGTAACATTTCCCAGGACTAATGATATCTCCTGGCCTCTGCCCCCATCTGAGGATCTCTGAAGTAGAAAAGTGTGCCAGAGACACCATAGACTACACCTACCCATGGGGAACATTGTCCTGCTTCTGAGGTTCAGCTGTACAATTCAACCATCGGCAGCTGAGGATGGACCTTATGTCTCCATAGGCTCCTCTGTGTGACTCTGGGTTTAGACAGGGACTGGGGACACTCTGAAGGAACGCTGGTCTGTGTGATGAGGCACTGGGACTCCAGGGTGTGCTGTCACATAGATCAAAAGAGAAGACTAGTTGCAGCCATTGACCCTTTGGTTTCCTCACCTTCCTCCAAACCTCTTTTGCCCAAGACCTTATTGATCTTAGTCTGCTTTTTCCTGATCTGCAGACAGGGCTGTAAGGCACACCATGCTAACACGAATATGACTGCTGCCTCCGGGGTTCCCACGCAGGGTTGGAGGAGAAAGTATTTGTCCAGCTCTAGAAATAGATGTGAACAGCCAACAGTTTGAAAAGCCTCCTAGTCTTTCCTGATTCTCTGAAGGCCCAGTGTAGGAATCCATACCTATCCTGATAATCCATCAGCAGGTTAGTCAGCCCCTCACTTCCCATATGTAGATGCTCAGTGATGCTCTGCAGTTACT
Source organism: Strix aluco (assembly GCF_031877795.1). Classification (NCBI taxonomy): domain Eukaryota; kingdom Metazoa; phylum Chordata; class Aves; order Strigiformes; family Strigidae; genus Strix; species Strix aluco. Next base: position 68,189,762 of record NC_133932.1, on the reverse strand, counting down.
CTGAGAGTAGTAGGACTCCTTCCTGGCTGCCTTTTAGTAGGCACTGGCATGGGTCAATCCTAAAATGCCTTGACTTTGACAGAGGCCAATACCTGACAATACAGAAGGAGAGTCTCCCTCCTCACTGTGCGCTTCAGTGTAACAGTTTACCATGAACGAAGATGCCTTCCTGAGTATTGACTGTCTATTGACTGCCATATGCCAAGAACTGCTGGGATAATTAGACATTATTACATAATACCAGCTAGTAAAACTCTCACAGACTTTTTTAAGGCTAGGAGCAACCATTATTATAATCTAATCTCACTTTCTGCATAATACATGCTACTGATTTTAACCCAATCTGAACTTTGTGTGAAGATTTGCTTTTATGCCTAAAAATGCCTCCTCATTTACAAATATCATGCTGTTTCTTTCAGTTCTATCCATGCAGCAGCAAGTTCCATTAATTAATTGTACATTGTTTGGAAAAGCAATACCTCTTATCCGTTTGAAATTTGATACCTCTTCGTTTCACCTTGCAGGATAGGAAAGGTTTTCTTTTTTCCTTTGCTGCTAATTAAGTTGGAAGATCATGAGGATGAAATGTTGTTTATATTATAGTCATGCTTAAGTAGAGCTCTGACGAAGCCTGGGGATCCCATCACACAAAGTGAGGGAGACTGTGCAAGTCCTTTGGGGCTGAGACTATTTGAATAGACAAATGGCACATTTTCAAGGAAGCTGAGTGATTTAACTGAAAAGATTGCCAGGCAAGTCAATGGATTTTTACCTCTGAATCACCTCTGCTTTTCTGAAACTCATCCAAAGTTTGAAAGAAAGTTATGGAAAAGTGAAGTTTCTCAAATTGAGACCAAAAAAATGAGTTTGGAATATAGTCAGCAAAGGAAAAAAGGTATTGCTAACATGTGGATCTGTGCCGTGTCCACTGTCCATAGGTCACATTGGCCTCCAGTGACTGAAGGGCCTCTAAGACAACAAGATGAACCGAGGAAAGTATCTGCAATGTCTGCTTCATACAAGGGCACAAGCCTTCCAGAACTGCTAGGGTCCAAGGACATGTAGATTATCTCAGGCAACAGTGCTTGTTCCAAGTTTACAGAGAGGGTTCATGTATGATTTGCAGTCCCATGAGGGTGAATCTTCCCTGAGAGACAAGCTGGTGCTTGTGTTCTTTATCTCTTCTCAAGAAATTTCCCATCCTTGTGACTTTTATCATTTTTATTGCCGTTCTCTGGACTTGTTCTATTTCTACTTTCTTTTTTCAGGGATGAGGTGACCAAATTTGAAGACTGTATTCAAAGTGAGGATGTGCCACTGATTTATATAATAGCATTATAATATTTTCCATATTATTCTCTAAAACTCTTTTCTTCGTACAAACCCCATAAGATTCTTTTTAATTCTTTGAACTATGGTGCCTTTTAACATCTGTAGTTTACTCTGATCAGATTTTGACAAAGGAATAAAAGGTTCCATTTTTCACATAGAATTTTATTTATTGTTTGAACTCTAGAGGAGAAATTGGTTAACTTACAATTTAAAATTCTTGGCAGTGTAGACCATTGGGCAAGGATTTCATTATCAGCCCTTCTATACTTTCTGTAGAAATGTGTTAGGCTGAAAGTTGTTGTACAAGGTGTTGGCTCAGTAGACTTGTCTTTTGTTTTATAAGTTTGGAACTGCCAGCATCCCCAAAGATGTCAGAAATGTTGTTTACCTCTACCCCTTTCCTGATGAAACATGCATTTACATGCCATTCAGCCAGGACCGTGCACACGTGCAAGAGGTACCCAAGTTCTGTGGTCTCCTGTTTACTGTATCACAAACCTCCACGCCAGGTCAGGGGAAGACCCCTTTGAAAATGAGGCATTTGACGACTGCAGAGGGTGAGGATCTTGCCCTCGTGTCACACCTGGGCATTATGCCTTCATCAGGGTATTAGAAAAGGCTCAGGGAAAACAGTTATATCTATTCTATTGCCTAAGATACTTCCTGCAGCTACTGCCTTTCCTTAGAGTTACCAATCCGGGTGCTGACCCTAGCTGACCCTACCTATCTTGTAAAAGCTGACAGGATCACAGCCTGAAGCTGTATAGCCACAGGCTCAATACTGGCTACCAAAATGTCTGTTTAGTATTTTCAAGAAATGCTGCTCTGAAGATTTACAATATCAGTTGCTAAATATATGGACAACACCAACACACAACCCTGACCCCCAAACATTCAGCCCCACTTACACAGAAATTTGTGCCTCTCAAGGGGCCAACACTGAGCTACCACAAAATAGTGATTCCCTACCTGCAAGTGAGCTGGAATTTAGGCATCATATGATTATATACACTCAGATATTGGGTAAAATTATTTGAAAATTACAGTCTTGAGTTCAGAATTCATTGCTTGCTTCTTTTGTCGGTTGCATTACTGCTTTAGCAATAGAAAGATCTCTGCCATCTCTGTGTAATATATTTTTTTAATTTAGTATAGAGAATTTTCTTAATTCTTCTGTGACCAAAGCAGTTTTTCATCAGAAGTTATTTTTTAGATGAACTGTAAGTTTCTTCTCTATCAAACATTTTAGCTCCGCTGTATGAAAGCAAATGCACTTTTCCCCAGATATCTCTAAGGATAAACACAGGTTTAAATGTCCAGGAAACATTAAGGGACCAATCTGGTTTAGTTGTATAGACATGCATGCACAATATACAGTAATAGTTCTTACAGAGTGTTTTGTTTGTTTTGTTGTTTTTTTTTTTTTTTTTTCTTTTTAGAACAGCAAAGACATGGAAAAGACATTGAGGTCCTATTGCTTCTGTCGGAAACTTCTGACTACAGCATGAGTTGGACTGGACCCAGAGAAACCAAATACACACAAGTAGCAATAAGTTGGCCATACAAGCAAGGAAAATCACAGATAACAGGTGCACACAAATTAGCAATGTACCTTTTAGGTCACCCAGTACAGCTCCCTGACACCATGAGATTGTTTCCTATGGCATATTTTCAGTTGTTTTGTGTGCCTAGATTAAATGTCCTAAGTGATGCCATGTCCCCAGGGAGAGATTGTGCTGCTTAGAGTATCTTGTTGTCAGAAGTGTTTTTTCCTTTCTTAACATCATCATATATCTCCTAGTTATGTCCCTTTGCAAATCTCCTTTTCCTTCATTGATGCTATTTTCCTCCAGTATCTCTTAACTAGTGTGATGTTGTGTTTAGTTAGCATTAAGCCAACCCACAGCTATTTAGCTCATTTAATCTTCCCTAACAAATCAGTCCTCTCAGTCTCCTGGTTATTCTTCCTAGCCTCTTGTCACACTCCTGCCTGTCAGTATCCTTTTTAGGTATGAGATTTTAAAGATGTGATGCATTTCTCTGAACTAATGACAGATCTGGTATAGAGCTGAGCACCCTCAATGTCTTCTCACTGAAAAACCCTCCTGATGTGCTCAGGGAAAGGCTACAAGCACACTGGACAGACACACAGGTAGAGTATTCTGCTCAAACCACTTCCCTGGTGCCACTTACTCTATTGGCCAACAAAACCCTATTAAAACAGGTAACCTAGTAGTTCAAAACTGAATACATGTCATTATGGATTTATTTTATTTCTCACCATGTTAGGAGATAGAGTAGAACAGATGAAAAGATGTTTTTTGCTGTTGAGATTTTCTAACTCTTGGTCATGGACATCACAGTCTAAAATTATGGAAGACGTCATCTTTCAGAACTATATCTGAGTGTTAGGAGAGTACTTTGTAGAAAGTAATTATATACATAGTCACAAGCCTAGCTGTTCACTTCAGGCAATAAATTCTGATCAACAAACAACACTCCTTTAGGGCTAAATAAGATCTTGGTTTCTGTTCTGTTGGGTTGGAGGAATATAATTTTAATCTACTCTCTTTAAATTTTCATTAAGGAACGTTTCAGCTACCTGCAGCCTCATCTGATGATGTTTAAGGATACCAGCTAGCTTGGTCTTCCGTGCACCAGCAGGGACTTCTTTAAATTGGTCAACTGTATGGAACATTGTTTTCAAGTTTAATGTACTTAGAATCAACCTTTTAAAATAATAACATCTCTAAAGACTGTTTATATACATAATGTGCACACATACACAAATGCATTTATATGTGCATGTGTGAGTATGCACATATATATGTGTAAGTGAACACATATGTACAAAAATGCTGATCCTATTCACCTTCTTGAAACCATTTCAGCTAGTATTAACATAAATGTGCTGTTAAATTGGCAGTGTTATACATTTTTGTTGGAGTTTACTTCTGTAATATAAAATCAGAAAGATAAGCTGTGAAACTCATGCAGCTGATGACATAATGCTAGGATCTCGTGATGCTGAATCTCATATTTCTAGGAGTGTGGGATGGATGTTCCTTGCTGAAATAATTATACTGCCTATTGCAATATATGTTTCCTTGTTTTCATGTGGGCACTGAGATGTCCAAACCATTAAACATATATGGTATAATGAGTCCTGCGTTTCTTATTTATTCTAAAGAAGGCATTAACTTTCTACGGTTGTTTTATTGTGTAATAAAACCAACTACTCTAAGAATCTGTGATGAACATAGCAATAATCTGTGACAATATGCATATTTACATTTAATAATGATGTCCAAATGTACATATGTGCATATAAATATGCATATATGTATATACAAACACACCTAGAGAGACATATACACAAATTAAATGGAACCAATTAGAATGTGGCATAAATAGATTCAAAGCTTACCTGTTATGGCTGCGTGAAGGGATAATTTGAGCTACAAAGACATGCAAGAAAGAATAGCTCAGTACACTCCATTGGCTCATTCCCATTATGCTCGACAGCGACAGGCTGTATGCTAAGACGGGGTACCAGCAGATATTCGTAATGACAGCTGGTTCAGAACAGAGCTTTCAAAATAGTGCAACACCCCTAACTTCTTTCCAAATCTTGGTGTTTGCCAGCACTTAACTGAGGCTGGTTCTTAAGGTCAGATGTTCAAATAAAAGTTATTTGGAAATAATCTGGTTCTCTATGTTTGAACTGCATATATATTCAACATACAGGCTCTTTGTTGCCCATGAATTTGCATTTGAGCTCACACGTGGATTATGCTTGACTACTACCTGCAAAAATGATGAATGTTTCTCCCTGATACTGTGCCCTATTTACCTGAGATTGTCCTCTATTGAGTTCTTCACTCTCTTGTGGGCTACATAAACTGAGATCCAAACAGTAGCTGTTTCTTTTTACTGGGACAAAATAATCCCTCAGCCTCTCTGTTGAGAAATGGAGGAAAAGTGGCTTCCCTTTAACATCACCCACATCACACCCACTATGCTCAGCCAACTAGGAACACAGCAAAAAAAAAACCTTAGTTGTCCTGTGTGACTTTTCCTGGTGGATGTGTATAGAATCTGGAAATAAACACGTTCCTCCTTTGGAAGGAAATGCAAACAGGGTTTATCTATTTGCATTTGAACTCAGTGAAAAATAACCAGGCACAGAAAACAAGCTTGAAGATAAGACATGAATATAAGTAAAGCTAAATTTCACTAAGCTAAATTCAAGTGAAATATGCCACATTGTTATAATTACTGCATAGATCATGCACTAATTAATTCTTATACTGTGCTGGTGAAAGAGTTAAGTATTACATATGGGGCAGGTAGAGGAGCTTACCCTGGGATGCTATTGACTTTGCTGAGAAGTCAGTATGTGGGGAGCATGCAATGAACAACCTTGTGAAAATGAGGCTGGTGAACTGATTTGGTCTTAGAAATGACTTCTCAGGGTGATTAGAAAAATTTTTTAAAGCTATGATAAATTTTAGTTGTAGCACTGAACTACTAAGTGTGTGCAGAGTGTTCAAAAGCAGCTTTTCATTTACTATATCACCTGGGGACCCCAACGACTAAGCGTCAGACCTTCAGAGGAATTCAGACAGCTAAAAGTGTGGCTGTTTGGGGCTCTTCAGAACTGCCTGGACTCTTCTCTCCAAATAAAATCAAGGAGACCTGGACATCAGGGCGCTTCAGAAAAGCATTGACCAGGTGCCCATCAGTCTCTTGGGGAGCTATACTCATTTCAGGAGTATTGACCCTGCTTCAGCTGGAGATGCCTCTGGGGAGATGCTGAGGGGAACAGGATGAGCCTGTGTTCATTTCTAGAGGCGATATGGCTGCCTTGCATACCAGAGGCTTGTGCAGGTCTGCTTCCCTGCGGCAGGCTTGCCTGGCCTACTGACACCAGTCCTGCTAGCTCCAGCATAGTACGTATGAGCAGTGTTGGCCACGCACTCTGGCTGGCGATGCTTCTGTTTGCCACCAGCCTTCCCTACTGGATCAGGGCCGCTACCAACTGCTGAGGGGTGGCCAGGAGCAGCTCCCTCTGGTGAACCTCTTTTGTGCTTTTATCTCCCTCTTCTTGGCAGTAAGCTGCCACTGGCTCCCAGCCATGGCCCTCTCGCCCTCCCCAGTGCCCAGCTTGCATGCTCAGCCAGTGTCTACATCTATTCCAGCAGCTGGCCCTACTTTTCCTCCACAGCTGGCTGCTGCCCCCTACTGTGGTAATTATTATTTATTATGGATATTCAGTGTACATTATGTGTCCAAAGTCCAGTACTATCTGAATCACTAGCAGGGTCCCACTGTGTGGGCAGAAGCATGCAGCAATACACAGTTGTTCCACATCGATATTCACCCGACTCTCACACGGGGAGAGACGGAGAGGGAAGGAGTGAAGGTGGCTGTTGGCACCTATTAGCACTATCTGATGTGACACGTACTCTCTGTCCTGTGTTACATGACTCCAGCAACAGCACAGCTGAGTGCAGAACCGCTTTTTCTCCACCTTGCTATCAATAGCAGGTCTCCTGCTATTCCTGCTATCTAGCAGGAAACACCTGAGGTGTTTTCCAAAAGTCATGGTTGCTGCTCAGTCACAGTTTAACTCCCTGTTGCTGTGAATGTAGATATTGCTTGGTTTGTAGTTGCTGGCAAGAAGTTGCTACCCTTAGACTGCAGCATGGCTATGTGAGACATCATTTTCTTTCCTTTTTCTCTCCCCCACCTTCTTCTCTGGGATTGTCTGTTCACTCTGGTTCCTTTGTGCATGTGTCCTTCTCCTTGCACTTCACTATTCCTCCTCAACCTGCCTCCCTGAAGACACCACCCTTAGTTAAAAGCAGAGGAGCTTTAATTCTTACAACTTAGTGTACACTCAAAAGCACCTGGAGGAAGAAGCAGCTTCTGTACTTTTGGAAAAATATAGAATCCTAAATATATTTCACACATATATGTACATGCATGAGAGGCAGGTTCTCAGCTGTGGTAGCTAGAGTTAGCTCTGTTCAAGATAATGGAGCAATACTGCTTCATGGCACTGAGGATCTGTCCCAGTATGTAAATGTAAATATCTATTTTTACAAGCCCTCCTACAGTTTGCTTTAAAAAAAAGCTTTCTTTTTAGACACTGAAATCATACAAGCAGTCAGAAATGTCCCACTTTCTATATTTTGTCTAATTCCTACCTCTGACTTCCTTTGAAAGCTCTCAAAATCTAATGAATTCAAAAGAGACAGAGTGAATTAAAACTGAAGTAGCTTTGCCTTCAGTGCACTAGGCCTGCAGGAACTGAAAAAAACAGGATAGAAACTAAAAGGGTATGAAGCCACGTAAATCCAGATAATTTAAAATGTTTGATTGTAAGCGGGCTCACCAAACCCAGCAAAATTCCCACTCTCCTATTACTCGTAATCTTCTGCCCTTTCAGCTAGCTGCAGCAAGTTAATGTCAAGAGCAAATACTCACGTAATGCAATCTCTACATCAGAGCACTTTCTGCCATGAATCACTTTTTAAATTGTTTTGAGTTTACATTTAATTGCTTCCTTTGCATGCTATGTGTACACATGCACTCCCCCCCCCCCGCCCCATATTTCATACGTAACTGTCATGTAGGCTGGAGCTATAGTCCTCAGAGCTCAAGGAGTTTGAATCATCTTTTAAGATGGGAACCACATGTGAGACTTGGATCCAGATCTAGTGTGGATTCTGGATACGCTAATTTGAATGCATTAGGATTTGGGATTCAGACTTGTTTATTTGTTATGACAGTAGTTCTAATACCCACTACTGGGTGTTCACCTTTCCCCTCGCTAGAAAGAGAAATGCTTCCCATATTTGCTTCCTCTGGACTGATTTGTAGTTCATTCCAGGAACAAAAAATCTTCAGGATATTTTTCTGTTTTATTTCTTAACATCCTCTATGACAATTGTTTGTAAGTGACCTCTGCAAAAACTTTTGAACATTTGGATCACTTGGTCATCTTCCCCTGAGAAGTCCCTGGTATCTCACTCTCTGTCTGAAGGCTGCTCGGCTGTCTTTTCGAAGTGCTCTCATCCTACAGGGAGGTACTTTTCCCCCTTGTAACAGCCTTAGTGGTTTGAGAGACTGAAGACACCCTCATGGGGTGTTTCTGTCCAACAAACCCTCTCTTGAACTGCTGTTCAGAATCGGTTTCTTGGGCTCCCTAAAACTGTGGTAAACTTCAAAGCTCTGCAATTCCCAGGATTTTCCTCATCTCCTTTTGAAGACAGGCAACATAATAGGGCTTCCCAGTCTTCTTGTGCTGCTGCATTTTTCAAGGGAAGAAGGCATCCCCTTGTCAGTATCTTGGCTTTTTCTCACTTTATTTCCCCTCAGAACTCCCAGATGAACACCATCCGGTTGTGGTGATTTACTGCACTTGAGTTTCTCAAGTTACTCTACAACTTCCTCCTTAGAGACTTCAATCTGTATAAAGGCCACACTCTGATTTTCTTTGCAAAGTGCCTTTGGCACAGGAATTTCTACATGACTCTCAGCAGCAGACACAATGCAAGAGATTCATTTAACTCCTCTGCTAGCTTGTTGCACTCTTCTCCTGACCCACTTTGTATGGATTTGTGGGGATCTCTGGGGTGTTTTGTTGCATAACCCAGCCTAAGATTTATATTCACCAACAGGTGAGGCTTGGCTCTCAGCTGGTATTCTCTTGCTGCTCCACTGAAGGGTATTTCTGTGCATTTCTGCAGCCACTCTCACCACATCTTATTTGGCTGGTTTATTAAGCCCATTACCATTCCTCTGCACTACATCTGTCACAGGTGGGTTAAATCCTTGCTGATGCAAACTGTCACTGTCCCCCGGAAGATGTCCAGGTGAGGGGCTGGTCCTGCGGGAGACTCCTCCTCTACCATTATGGCAAACCACCACTGGCATGTCATGGCAGAGGGGCAGGCTGAGTGCTCAGCACCACAACCCAGGAGGAGCAGAACCCATATTCTAGCTCACGGCCTGGCCCTCAGACAAGTGAACAGCCCTTTTGTCTTTTACTTTTGATAAAGGGAAACCAGAAGGCTGCAGCAATCCTTTCTCTTTTCCCCTCTTTCTTTTATATATCTTTATTTCTATTTCTTCCCACTCCCTTTCTGTTTTAAGAAAGACAGAAACTGCTGTATGGCCAATCCAGTCTAATGATTGTGAAGGACAGAACTAGAACATCAGAAATGGGGCAAATATTCTCTATGTCCTGTTTTATTCTCCAGCCAGTGTAGGCTGGCCTTCAGTCCAGACATTTCAAAAGAAGGTCAGTGTTATGAAAACACGTTTGCAAACACTATTGAGCTTGGTGACATAAAGCTTATTTCAATGAACTTTGATGACTATTACTTGGTCTGTTTATAGAATCAGACCCCAGATACTAGCTTAATTTGTATTACAGTCAATAAAGATATATATAACTGATTTGAGACACAGACAAACATGATATGGGATAGATATGAGATCAAAATTAACTGTAATTGCCTAAGCCATAGATATGAGAAAAATATTTCTGCTGTTGAGGTTGTCCTAGCTTTCGGAAAGGGTGGTGAGTAGCCTTATTTCACTAACTTTCTTATTTCAAGTGAAGAAGAAAAATCTGACACTGAACAGCTCTACTTTCTCATTGGCTTTTGGGAATAAATAAAAACCCCTGAACTTCCTAACCTTTCTAAGTTGATGTTAAATGTGTCTCAAGATCCATAATTCAGTCAAAGTCCAGTCTATGAAATCTAAGTTTGGGAATTCACATACAGGGCAAGATTCATTAAAACTTGCTGTATCTGTCTTAGAATTAGCTACTTTTTCTCAGGTGATTCTTTTCTTTCTCTATCCACTGACAGCGGCACCTCCAGATCTCCCTCAGTTCAACTATTTCATGCGGCCATTTTAGGATGTTATCTCAGATGGCCATAGTAAAATAGGCCTCTGTTACTGGAGGAGTGTCTCTCGAGTACAGGAGGAGCGTAGGCAATTGCCTTAGACCAAACCACTAAGGTGACATTATCCCATTGTTAATATTTTGGTTCACTGATATTTTTAATTTAGGTTAATTTAGTGTTCTGATTTGATATATATTTTTTTCTTTTATTGTAGTCCACAATAATGATGATGCCTCCCGAACATCCCACTTCTAATCTGTTTTTACTGAAATGGTTTTCAGATTTTCTTCTTTACACAATGTAAAGAGAGATGCTACTTTCCTGGTCTCATTTTCATCACCTATAGGTGTTCTTATTTTATCTTTCAATATTTTGACTGAATGTAGTGATATGCTAGGATCCCACTTAACAGTGCATGAGCAAAATTTCACCAAATAGCTTTGTAGTGCACTGCAAAGTTAAGATACAGAGAATAAACTGTAGCGAGACAGCTTTTAAGATGTTTCTTCTAACTGATATAATCAATTTTGTACAGTTATATTACATTGACAAAATATATCACAATACATTTTCAAATTGGTTTTAAAGCATCATCTCAATGGCCAGAACAAATACAATGTGTAGTTATTTATAAAATATGGTTAGCAATAACTAAGTGAAGTAATTGAAATCATACTATACAACACTTAAGGCAATTTCTATTTCACTATTTTTGTATCCTGCCTTCTCACAAAACAAACAAGTTATACAACCCCCTAAAAAGTAAGTTTCTAGAGATGATAAATCTTTCAGAGACCTTTAGGAAGGGACACCCAAAGGTATACAAAACACAGAAAGAAAAGTATTTGTTCATGTCAGTAAAAAGAAGACAACAGTCCTAATAAAGAAGCAAGGCAAGTCTTGGCTCTTTATTTTCATCATGCTTCCAGAGTTTGAAAAGCCAGTTACATGGCCCTGCTGGTGATAGAAGAGCACCTCTTATCGCTAATGCTGTTGGCAAGGTGCAAAAAGTAGCAAAGCTTAGCCTTGTTTTGGATTACATTTGGAGTCTGTTTAACATCTGGAATTTGTGCACTGTTGGGACACAGCCTGGTCTCTTCTCAGAGACTCTGCATTACCAATTAATTTTTCTCATTAAAAGTTGTATGCTCTTCTCTTCCTCTGTTTCCTCTCTCCATCTTTAAGATACTGAAGCCATTGTTGTTGGCTCGGGTTCTGGTTTACCTGTCGATGGTCTGATCACTCTCAAAAGAAGCTTTCTGCCTACTATTGCATCACCTCACCTTCTTACTACACTTTATCCAGGAATCTGTACCACCTTCCTCTCCTCTTCATGGGATTTTTTCCAGGACTTTAGACAGACTTGCCTGCCCACGGGACAAGGCAGAGAGTGCCTGGAAGTACTGCCTCTTGTGTCAATCAGGCCTGTAGTCTACCTTCTCTACCATTCCTCCATGACCCCATATGGTTTACTGTATGGAACTATAGGAAAGCTAGACAGAACATTTTTTGGAGAGTGCCTTCTTTGCATTGTCTTCCTTGCACATATCTGTATAGCTCTATGCAGTAATCCATATTTTTGTTTGGGATGTATAGGAAGTAGTATCCATAGGCAAATAAAAAATAACCACTATCATTAGCTTCTTTGTGGATATCAAACAGTGTTTTGTAGGTGAGCCAGGAGAGAAAGCTTATTGTAAAGTGACAGGGGTTCCTTTCAAATTGAGTAAAGACTATGTTGAAACATCCCACAGTTGAGAACATTTTCAGGGATGATTACCTCTTTCACTTCACAGTACTCAAAGTACTGCTCACTTCTGTCAGTAAGAGCTACTTTCTGAGGGAAATCTCCTGTGGCATAGGCATGACTGTTGATGCAAAATGAGTGATTAGTAAACATCTTTCTGTTGGCGTTGAAAACAGACATGTGCAAGAAATGAACCTTGAACACAAATGAAATTGTTTGGTTAGCATCCGTTCTATCCATAGGGTGATTCATGGTTGTCTTGTGTCTGCAGAATTTTCATCAACACTAGAAAATTTTGCCAAAACTAAGATGATGTCAAGATCTGGGCAGAAATCTTACTTGCTCACGCAGTTGAGTCTGGACAACAGTTTCTGATTTGGTCACAAAACGCTTTCTTATTTATCTGTTACTTCTGGGTTCTTTCAGATTTTAGGAAAGTTCTGACACAAATTTGCATGTGGATATGAGGTCTTAATGACAGACATATATACTTCTGTGAAGAGTTACGATGCAACCTCGGCTTGCAATTCTCTGTTCTAGGAGGAATTTTGATTAAACTTAGATGTGAATGTCACAGTTTAGGGCCATTTATAAAATCTGTGAGTCTTGCAACTGGCTCTGAACATTAGTGTACTTGGGGGGACCCATGACACTCTGTGTGATCTCAAAGTGGCATCTTGGCAGAGCAGTTTTTGTTCTTCTTTTTCTCCCTATAGATCCTTAAAAATATGCAAATCTATGTGATCTGCTTCTCATACAAAGAGTTGCAAATTCAGCTACGGATCAAAGATTAGAGCATATGCCTATTATTGCGGCTGCCAGTTAACCAATCCAAATGTTTAACTCTTTAAAGAAATAGAGGGTCAGCAGCTTTCTGAATAATTGTTTCCAGACAGTCTTCTGTTGGTTGGATTTCTATATCACATTCAACTTCAATTGCTGCTGTAATTTATCTCCACTACACAGACTCTAACTTTACTAAATTCACATGTTAGTGTTTGAGTCATTTATGCTTAGACAAATCCAGAGCATGCTCCATAATCATTGATTGTTTTTTACAGTGCCTCACAGATTAAATGAGAAAAAACAGTGCCATCCCAACACCTGCCTCTGGCCTTTTGTTGTTCTAGGAAGTGCGGAGAGGAAGAAACTGGGCCAAAAATGACTCAAAAATAAATAAAGCCAGGATGTGTACTAACCTTTTCATAAGCTTATCTTCACTTGGGTTTCGACAGTCAGAAAAGGGGGTGTTTTGCTGACAGCCACAGTTGCCAGTGTAGTGCCACATTGTGAGAGTACGCTTCTTCACTGGGTCGCATGTCCATGTCTTTCAGTTTTGCCTTGACTTCACAAAGAAAAGCACTTTAGGGGTGCTCTGATCATGCCCCTTGATCCAGTTTGGTGGGGACCACCTCACCCTCAAGCCTCCCAGAGAAGGGACCTCATACTGGGGTCAGCAGAACCAGTCAGACCTTCAGTGCTTCCCCCTGGAGAGTCACCAACCACTGCATGCTACCTGCTCTTGTTCTGTGTCAGTCTGCTTCACCAACCTCTTCCTGTCTTGGTGCAGTTGCAAAACAGCCATTATCTAAAATGATGGCAAAAATGGTGTAGGGATTTTACTTTTAGCCAATGTTAAACTGAAAAATAAACCACACTGCAACTCTGTTCATATTCTGGTTTTGGTCTGGGTTATTCAACGCCAGTGGGCCCTACTTCATCAAATGACCAAGACTCAAGTTAAGTATTTTCCTAAACATGTACTTGATCTTGATGAAGAGAGCAATGTATGAATTTAAACTAAAAAGAGCTAAGGAGACAAAATGGTTAAGGCCATGGTCTAGACCCTTAGCCTCTCCTCAGAAGGAATGATAAACACCTCTCTTTGGCCAGGTCTACTTTCCTACACCTTTCTGAGGAGAAGTAATGGAGAGTGCTATTTATTATGTGTTGGGATGAAGGTAGGGAATGTTTTCCACCATTTAAAAAAATAAAATCCAGAATTTATGGGAGTTTGAAAAGCAATTTCCTTTTAAGGTGCAAATTCCTAATTTGCCACATAAAAGTACAGGAATTAAGTGTTAAATCCTTCTTTGCCAGTGAGACCTGTGAAAGAAGGTATGAAAAAAGAGTTACTGTTAGGTTTCTATTCATGTCTCCTGAAAGCCAATGTATGCAAAAGTGCACTGAAACAGCCCTGATTTTTTCAAAGCCTTCCTGCCGTTCTGACTGACTTTTAAAAAATGAACCCTTGTCCGGTTTTATTTGTGTGGTGGGTTCTGATTTTGTTCTGCCTGTACTGTATCACTTTTCTCTCCTCACCATTAATCTTCCATGAATGTTCCCCAGGGCACAGTTCTCCCTTTTCTGCATGGAGAGCTTCTATTGAAATTAATGGACATTCTTCTTGTGGGTGGAGGGAAGAATACACCCTTATATCAGCCCTGCTGCAAAAGAAGATTATTCATTGAAAGGAAACGTTAGTATCACTCCTGAAAGCCCAAGGTCTAGTCAGGCAGATTATAGGGGGAGATCCCAACAGGAGGTCTAGTACAGAAATGAGAACTACTTGTGCAACATGAAAACAAAAGCCAGAACAGAAGACTTTTAAAATGTTGGAACAAAACCTTGTGGAAAGTCAGTGGTTGTATTCTGTGATGAAGTGTACTGTCCCAAAGCTAGTTTTAGCGCAGATCCATGCAGTGGAATATGGTGCAGTGAAGATATCCATAAGTCAGACCTGTAGAACCAGACATGGTCACGAGAACAGCACGACGCCAAAGACTAATTTGATCTGCAGAGAGACACTGCAGATTGGCCAGGGGTGCTGGGCCACACAAATAAGGGTGTATTGTGCTATGCAGATGTATCACCTCATTTGGAACTTGGGCTTGGGAGCTCAGGCATCTTTAACACAGTCATGCATTGCACAATATAGACATGTTAATAAGTCTCATTCCCCTTAGAGGCTTAAATGGAAAAGTCTTATGTTCCTTCACAGAGAACCCTTTAATGAATTAAAGAGGGTGTTGACAACCTTCAAGCGGAACTGCATAAATTCTCATAGGAAGGATAGTAGTGGTAATGTGAGGACTTGAAGCAGGCGGATGACCTTATAAAATATACTACAGTATCTATGTTTAGTAAAACAAACACACTATGTTTAAGTAGGCTATGGAAAGGTAAATATGTTCCAGGAATGGCCCCAAGCAGTTTATGTTACAGTAATGTTACTGTCACATTTTGGATAGATCATTACTGTAGATACTATAATCTAAGGCTAGGAGATAAAATATAATATGCATAGGAGAAAGTTAAATAGAGAGCAAAAGCTCTCTTTCCTCAAATGTATTTTCAAGAATGAACCTCTTCTCCACCTTGTACTCCAAAGAAAAATCCAAACTTGTTTAAGGAAATGTTACACGGATGTGCTAGTCTTCTCCAATATTTTTAATTCTTTGGGATATTTCATAGAGGAGTCCTACTTACAAGGATGACTCCTTCCACCATGCCTGTTTGCTTCCTGTGATGCCTTGTTCCATGCAGTGCTGGAAAGGGTGTTAAAAGTTGAAGAACCACAGCGGTGGACAACTAAGGATTTCTTGTGTGTTTACAGTTTGTGAAACCTTGATTGTTGCATAATTGACACTCCAGTTACCCTTGGATTTTCAGTTTCAGCAACCAATGTGTTTTTAATGTTTAAATTTAATCTGAGTGTCTCTGTCAAAGCTCTGTTATTTATTTGTGCATATTTATATTTTGGTTGGAGATTATATACATATCTATCAATATGATTACTTTTAACTGTGCTCTATCTGCTCCTTCCACCAAACCTGGAGCACTTGCTTAAAGATTAGCCTTGTCAAATTTACTTAAAGTGACCAGGCAAATACATACCACTAATTTTGTTATAGGCAAAATTAACTAATGCTCTTTTTCATGGTGAGATGCTGTAATGATTTTATATAGCAGTCAAACTATTTAAATACTAATGCTGCCTTCATGCTGTAATCACCATTCCAGTCAGATGTCATTTTTAGTAGCCTATAGGGAATTCCATCCCTTAATTATTCTTCAATACACAAACCAAGCATTCTTTAATTGGTGTAAATTGAACAGTGTTCCAACGCAAACAAGGAGAGGACAAACTAATCAATGATTCTGTGCATGTCTATTGGAAAGCTATTGCCATTAGATCAAGTAACAAATCCTTGACTCCATTAGCTTCAGAGGAACGACGGGGGAAAAATACTGCTAATGCTACTTCTTGTCATCAATCAGTAGTGGAAAGCATGTAGCAAATCCTATAGCAGAACTCCAGCTTTTCTTGAAAGTGCTCATGGAAATTTAGAATATGAAGATATTTGGAACTCAGAGTCCCCAGTCATATGTCTTTGATGGGGGTTTGTCTGGAAACAATGTGTTTTTATCTTCTAATGCCTCTAGTCATGTGGCTTGTTTTTTGATTCTTCTCTTTTAAATAAATGACTCTTGAATGATAACATAACTTTTTTCAACTTGTCAGAAAATTTTTGGTGAATTTTCTGGTTCTCCCAGGCTATGCTCCATATATTCATATGTATTCACTATTGCAGCACAACATAAATTGGGTGGCTCTTCCGTCTCTTTTTTAATATGATCTGAAATAAAGGCGCTGTATTTAAGAAACAGATGAAAAATCCGTCTCATGAATGTGTCATACTCACTTTTCATTCTTGTCTCTTTTTATCAATTCTCTAAAACTGATTATTTATCACTGGAGAGGGAAGAAAAAAAAAGTAAAAGGCCCATTACAAACCTCTGGCCCAGATCTGCCAGTCTTACAGTTTTAGTTAGTGTGGGAAGTGAAACTCTTCTAGAAAGAAATATACTGGCTATGTATGTTCACTTTTTAATCTATTTGTTTTTGATATAATATGCTATTTACTGTTTAAGAACCTTTCATGTTGATTTAAATTGAAGTTTTTAAAACCAGCCTAGCATAAAAAGCTCTAGGTGACATAGGCTGGGTAGAGAAATACAGCATCTTCTACAGACAGCCTTTGTTCACCATGTTACAGTTGAAAGAAGTGTAGAGCAGGCTCTGTAGATAACCCACCTTCTTAAAACAAGAGGGCTTCTAATTTCCACACATTCTAATCACAGTCATATTACTTTGCTCTCTGTACCAGACCCCTCAGGGCTGGCTCTAGGTTTTGCTGTGAAGTCACATGTGTGGGGCCTGAGGCACTTTTCCACAATGCCTGCAGCTGGGGAGTGTGAGATTTGGTTTGGGTTTTTTTTTTTTTTTTTCCCCTTTTGCTGGCTGGGATTCTCTAAGTGGCTCAGTTGTCATGGGTGGCTGGAGCGGTAAGGGAGAGAGCAGCACTAAGGTAATCGCTCGCAAGGTTTCATACTTATTTGTTTGCTGTGAGGAGGAAGATGCTGCAATATTTGTTTTCTGAGGGAAAGGGAGCTGCTCCCCTCACTTCCTTTCCCAAACCAGTGTGTGTGATTTCCCAGTAATGAATTCCTCTCTGTTTCCCTACTCTTGCTTCTTTGCTGGTTGGCTCTTGTGTGTGGTTATATTGTTCCTTAAAAAAGTAAAGTGTTCCATCTGATTTAAGGCATCTTTCTTCTCTCTGTTAATCTTCAGCATCTTCAGTCGTAGCTATAAAAGTGATGCTGATGCTAGCAAGTGGTTATGACACTTAGAGTGGGGTTTTTGGAGTGCTGAAGGGGCTTTTCAGGAGTGCTAAGCTACCCCTTTTCTCCTCACTCTGCTGAGAGCATGTTCTGAAAGGTACGGGGTCCTTTGGAGTCTGTGTCTTCTTCCTTGTTTTGGAGATTTGGGCCCTGAAACAAAGGGATACCAAGCACCTGGGCCCTAAGCAGCTGGGAGTCACCCAAAAAAAGCTTGTGAGGCTGCTGCAGGGTGTGGGTGGGTACCTGCTTTGAGATGACACTGGACAGTGTGTGGAGTCTGCCTCTGCCAAAATAGAGACCTTTTACATTGCCATACTGTAACAAAGAAAAAAACTTTATCAAAGCAGAATGTTAGATAAGGTGGTTTCAAAAAAAGTTTATCAAGTCAAACTTTTTTGTAAAGCTTGTGAATTCCACTTATTTAAAAAAGACAGTTGTACCACTGTTTACGTGCACAGTATCAAGTCTTACTGGAGCTGAAACCACATATGAAAAGGATTGAGCCAACTTCAAAACTACACTTGGGATCCAAATGACACCACTGGGAGGATTTAGCTTAACAAGTTTACCTGAAGTTGGAAAAAAACATTTGCAGTGATTCGTCAAATGTGGTTTGGGCTACAAGAAAAGGTTAAGATTTGTCATCCAATATTTATGAAAAACAAAGCAAGGCATTTTTATTTTGGTTTCTCATTCAAAGAAAACCCCAGATTGTTGGGAGAGTTTCAGTAGAATAATTTCTTAATCACCTTTATATTCTTAGGCATATCTGGCCTTCAAAGTCCATGTTAAAACTCCCCACTGATTTTCTTGGGATTATGCCCTTCAGAATGGATGACAGGAGGAACAAATACTTGCCAAGCCCGTGCCATTGGCTGGCAATCCCAAAGGAAATGTCCCTCTGATCCCCGCAAGGCAATCCTCAGTCACGATTTTATGGGATAAGGAAAAACCCTCCTATTCCCAAGGATGACAGAGAGTGAGAAAGACAGACTGCGTGAGGTGGGATGTGTTGCTCCCTGTCTGAGACAAAGAGAGAACGATAATACACGAGCAGCCAAGGGAAGGGAAGCCAGCAGAAGGCTTTTGTAAAGCAGCTAGAATATTTAGTGTTGTTACTTCAATGTAAACAGATACAAATGCATTAATAAAATATCTAGAAATGTCCTAATTTTAGAGTGTGACAATATTTTAAAATTCCTTCTAGCTTGGTATGTACTTTAACACTTTCGCAGATGACTTGAGATCATTCTGATTTGAAAGATTTGTGTTTTAAATGATATGACCTATGAGACTTTTTTTTTTTTTTTAAATTTAAGAGTGCACTTCTCTATTAATGTGAATTTTATTTATCTTTTTTGCCAAATAAACAGATACTACCTGGAAGAAATAATCATTCTCACTTAATCTTGCATTATTCCAGTTGTGTTCGGTGTATCTTTGCCAAATTGTTGTTATACAAACATCAGGCCAGAGTCAGAGATTGCTTTGCCTCGTACTTCTCCGCTTGGTAACAGTCATAGTGACTCTGATCCTAAAAGCTGCTGAATAAACCTAAACTTCCATGGTAAAATTCTGGCATATTGACTTCCTTTATTTTATAGTATTTAATGCCAGCTTACTGATCACCAAAAGCTTCTATTAATTTTTTTATTTTATTATTATTTTAATGATCTCAACTTTGGTCATGCAGACCATTCTGTCTGTTCTGCTTCTGCAGATAAACCCCATCTGCAATTGCTCTCACTCTTAATGGCAGCTGTGCTGGGTGTTCATAGTATGTTTCTTGCTCTAGATTAATTCAGAAGTTTATTTTATACTACCACAAAAGTAAGAGTTCCATCAGCTTCTTGAAGTCAATTAAAAATATCAATGTAATTACTGCTAAGGGTTTGCTTTCAGCCAGAAACTATAGTCACATTATTTTGAAAAGTAGTTAGCCCAACCTCTTCTCAAAGGTCTTCAGTGAGGGGGACTCCAGACTCTCCAGAGACAGTCCCTTCCACAGCTTCAATGTCTTCACTCTCAGTTTTTACCAACATCTGACCCAAATCTCCTTTGTTTCAATGTAGGGCCATTACCTTCTGTCATTTTGCTGTAGACCTGAAACACAAACTCTTCCCTGTTTCTTTGCAGAAGGCTTTTTCAAGTTTGAAGTCTTTATTATGTCCACTCATTCTCTTCTTCTCGAGATGAAATCACATCAGTTCAGATTTTCTCGCAGATCACATTTCCCAAACTTCTGATCATTCCCATTCCTCTCCTTCATACTGTCATGAAGGCAGCTGCATCTTTCTTGAAATGTGGTGCTTTAACTGGGTTCATGCACAGTGCTCAGCTGAGTACCACGAACACTGCCTGTATCTTACAAGAAAACTTCTGTCTGTAGAGCTCCCAACAGCTTAGCTCTCCTGTATCCAGTTACATTTCTGATTTTGTCTCCCACATCTCTGGGGGAAAAGAGATTCTCCCTCATTCAAAATGAAGCTTCAGCCTTGTGTTGCTCACTCACCTGGTGAAACCTTAAAAGTTCTTCAGATTCTGCCTAAGATGGAAAGAGGGTCCTGGGTGTAATCCTTTGGGGAAACCAAGTTTTGTCCGTGTAGGTGAGATACATAATTTTGACCCCATACAATCCTCCTTTTGCGTTTCTTTCCAAAATTAAAATCTAAAAATGCAATGTTTAGTTTTAACTTTCTTCTAGACTTTCTTTTCCTCATGTATTTATTGGCATTAGTAATTTAAGAAAAAGTGAGGTAAAAGTCCTATTTTGCACCCAAAATTATTATTATTAATAATAATAATAAAAAATATATTGGCTTTTTATTTCCTTTACCATTATTTCATTCAAAACAGCTTTCATAGTTAAGCATAAAATTGTGACTTGTCATGATCTGTTTAAAATTTCATCTTAAGGTCATAAAAAATTTTGTAAAAAACCCCTCACCCAATTCTAGAGCCGATGCTCTCATTCTTGACCTGAATCAATTAAGCAAATAAACTGTTAGGAAATTCTAATACAAGTCTGTCACCTATGTAAATTCATTCAGATTTTATATCAGGCTGGCTGGTTGGGTTTGTTTACAGCTGCATATTTTGAATATTTTCTAAAAAATTGCATGATTTTAATAACAGAAAACAGATTTAGAGGCCTCACTTCCTTAAAATCAACAGAAAACTCCCTTGAGCTTCTCTTGGGAAGGGCTGAGCCTTTAATCTGTGTTTGTTTAATAATAAAGTCCCTGAGATAGGCTGGTAGATAGGTTTCTTTGAGCCACACTTGTAGCAATATCAAGCATGTTTTTCTTTCTGATATACCCTGGGTTTTTAGACTGCTTAAGCACGTACTAATGACTTTGCTACCATGGTCTGCTCCTGACCCTCTGGTTTGGCTTTCTGTTCCTAATCCATGAAGGTAGATTAATATTTTGCAAGTGTAAGTGTGAAAATATATATATTTTTAAATAAGTGGTTCATCATTACTCTGCTGGTTTCTTATTCCATTAAATTCCATCATGTGATCATTTCTGAACAAACATTTGCAGTCAATATTTGCTAAAAAAGTCCAACTCAACCTAGTAAATAAAGCATTAGAAAATATAATTTTGTTCCTTCACCCAGCTAAATCCATTAAGACTTTGACACAAGTAAAAACTAAAGACAAAGGGAATTTCTTAAAACATGAAGTCCTGTAGCGCATTTGCATTTTGAAATTAATTGCTGACCTAATTATTTGTCAGTAGTAGGATAAGTTGATCAAATATAACTTACAGTAAAGCTTCTAAACACCCACAGGATTTTCTCCCCCAGAGTAAATTGTCATAGTGGTCCAGTTTGACAATCCATTCTCACTGTCATCTTGTGACCAAAGGAAGACTATCTGGGAAATGGTACCATATGGAGACACAAGAGAGAATGAAATACTTAGATCTCCTGTACAAAGGCATGATAAGCTAACAGTCACCAGAGGAAGTCAGGAATGACAAAGCTTTGAAAAAAGAAATACCCTGCCTTTCAAATCCATTTAGATTTATTTTTATACTGTCTCCAATTTGGACTAAAATACTCTGATATTAAATATGCATATAAAATAGAAAGCAAACGTATTGTGTAATGTTTCATTTCTAACATATCTGTGGATCTGCATTTCATGCTTAGCATCAGTTTGATGGAAAGGCCAGTATTTATAGAAAAGACTAGGACCTTTTCTTCTTCATCTTAGGGAAACTGACTGTGTTATCCACAAATAATATGTCGCAACCAACTACTTCATGACCTGAGGCTAAGGATGCACAATTTTATTTCAAAAATGCACTTGGAAATCAAAATCTGATGAAACTATCAGGTAATGTGACCAATGCATTATTTTCAAAAGGCATAGACAGATATTTGAGTTAGAAATACCTCATCAGTAGTAGTATGAACTACTTCATCGCTTCTCTTATTACAGTACTGCCTCTCTCCTGTCATCTGCTGGCAATGGCAGACCACAGTAAAGGATGTTTTTCTGATCATTTTGCACTCATTAAATACAGCTGTCACAATAGCGGATGTGAGAATGCATACAAAACTTTTATGCCACGTCAAAATAAAGCAGAAACATTTTAAAAAGATCTGAAACCTTTGAAGCCTTTTCTTGAGAAATATTGAAATATTGCTTTTTGTTGTTGTTGTTTTCAACAATTGAAATTGTTCCACAGCGACACGCATTAAAACTCACTGCAGAACAAAACATCATCCATCAAAATTAAAGAAAAAGGAAAAAAAAATGGAGAAAAAATAAAAACAAACCCAACCTTTCAGAAGCACAGTGTTTGGTTTCTGAGACTCTAAAGTTCTGGTTCATCACCTGATTTCTGGGGCTGAACACACATCAAGTTCGGAAATCTCAAGGGACCTGACATTTACTTCTGGACCATGGATGAAATCCGCCCCATAAAGCTTCCAGCTGAGTGAAAACATCTTTCCCAAGTTCCCTATTCTTAGAAACAGTTCCCTTTCAGGCTAAGCAGCAGTAAATTCTGTAGTTGTTTGACATTAGTGCCATAAAAAAATATTTAAAAGGGCAGCATGAACGACCCCAAATCCATTCTGTAACTGATGTGAACAGAGAATCCCCTACGAGTAGCATTAGTTAATTTTCTTGTCTGTATGAAAGTGTGTTCTGAAGACCTGTAATATACAAGATGACCCATTGAAGACTTCAGTCACCCTGAGCTGGAAGAAAGCAATAATTTGCACCTATCTTGCACCTCCCCATTTCAGGATTGCATGATTATTTAAAAAAAGGTGTTTAACTTTGAAACATCTCCTTGAGTAGGTTACTATCCTGAAACCGTGAAGCAGAGCCCTTGAGCAAAGATACAGATTTTCAAAGATACAGATTTTTCAAATGGCACCCACCTTGTGGGTAAAATAGCTACTCATGAGAACAAACTCAAGATATTCTGGATGCCTGATCTTAAGCTTTAATTAAGAGGTTTCTTCAAAGACTGGACCACACAAGTATAAATCTACTACTTTTATTTCTTGCAGTTACTCATTTAGCAAAAATAGCATGAGCTCCATTCCCTTGTTGTAAGTCCTACCTTCTACCTCTCCTGAAGTTAGGGGCTGGGGCCAATTATGTGATTTACTCGTTGTGGGCTTCCCATACCCCTTTAATCTGTAATTTGCAATTTTCTGCATGTGCAGACAATGGTGGAAAAAAATTGTGCAATTGCATGTGTGTGTCCTTAAACATACCCTTACTGCATACCTGAAAAGTGCTTCATGCTTACAATCTGATCAGTGGTAGGATGCAGCAGGGATGCTGGGAAAGGAGGCCCTTGAAAGCCGTGGCTGGGCCGAAGCAACCCCAAGCTGTCTCATTCCCCCTGCAAAGTGCAAGTACATGGTGGCTGAAGGGAGATGACTTCCAGCATCCATGCATTTGGCACCCATGCAATGCAAACTGCTTTCATTATGGGAAGCTAAGTGTGCCTCTGTGAGATATGGCAACACTACAACTGTTGTATGGAGATACACTCAGCTGTCTCTCTTTCTCTCTGACTTGCTTCTTCCTGATGCAACTGTTTCCTGCTCCCTTTATTTTTTTTTTTGGTCACTTTGTGTATTGTCCTTTACCTTTGTTGAAGGCATCTTTCCTGAGATGAAAGAAAGAAAAATTGTGTCCCTGACTTTGGGAAAAGGAGAAAGACATCATGAATCTTACTCCAAAAGCATATTCACCTAGAGCATCAGATTTTAATAATGGGTATAGTGAAGGCATGACAGAATCTGTTGGTGAGAATATAAACACTGGGAAGAACATTGTTGTGCTCTCATTTACCATTACTGGCTACAGCTACCATTCCTGGCTCAGCCTGTCCCAAGCTCAGTCCTTCTGAGTTCCTAGCTAGTGTCTGCTTCCCAGATTGCAGAAAACTTTTGTAGACAATGCTAGACTCCATAAATCTGAATCTCAGGGCACTATGTAATCTCAAGTCTGGTTGTAGGGTCAGGTCACTTTAGGACTTAACTGAATGGGGATAAATCACAATGAAGTGATCAGTGGGAGAAAATACAGACAGAAGAAATCTCAGCATGTACGTTGTGGATGAGTACGAACAAAAATTAAGATAAAGATGAAGAATTTGGCATGTTTTGCAGAGGAGAAAGAAGTGAGAGAGAATTCAGTTAAAGGGCACAGGTAGTGAAAGGGAGATAGAAAAACAGAGAAAAAGCAGAAACATGAAAAATATGAGAAGGAGAGGGAAGAATGCAGTAGAAGGAAGGATAAAAGTTCCTATGGAAGAATACAAGAGGGAGAGGAAAAGGAGTGGTAGAGCAGTAGAAGGGAAAGAAGGATGCTGCCCTTAATGAAGGGTAGTGCATGAAGTGGGAAAAACTTTATGGGGAAAGTTGAGATGAAGGGGAGACAAAAACCATGTGAAACATCCACAAGCAACATCCAGCTCCTCTTGCATGCATCCACATCTCACTGGCCCACAGACTGTGACTTCTCTCTCAAAGCCAGAGCCCTCCTGCAGGACTTGGGTCAGTTGGGACACCCCGCTGATGCCCTGGCTGCTCCTGACCCACCCTACTGGGACCTGTGTTCCTCACTACTGCCGCCCCATGCCAGGGCAGCACACTTGAGTGCCTGGCCAGCTACTGTTTTATGGCTTTCAAAAGTAATTTTCAGACTGGACCGTAATCTTGAAATCTGCCTGACAGGGCGCAGTATAATCCCAGCTCTATTTTAAAGGTCAAGTCCTGTGGGTTTTGCTCAGTCTTGACTCATTCAGACCTCCCAGAGATTTCACAAAGCCATCGACCTAGATAAGGGAGGGCAGAACTGGGGCCACACTCAGATTTCCAGTATAAAAAGTGACTTCATTTTTAGATGGTTTCACTGTACCTGCTGTAAGGTTTCACTGTTCTATTTCTCTCATTGAAATACATGGAAGGTACATCAAATACATAAAAGATTTGACTTTTAATTCCTACCATGTATTTTGGTAAAAGGAATTAAATGTCAAAACACAAAAGCAATTATACACTTAATGGTAAAAAACATATAATCAAGTCATTTTTTTTATTTTCAAATTGCGGGGATTGAAATAGAAGGGCAAGAGGGTCTTACTTTGACATTATATGAGATGGAAAGGCACATTTGTATCCTTTTGTACCTTTTACAAAATGAATACGCCTGTAATCAGACCCATTCATTTTGAAAAGGAGATTGTGCTTTAGATCTATGGCATATTTGTGAGGGTGTTGAGAAAGTATCTAAGTAAAATGTGCCATAGGAAATCAACTCTGGGGAAATGTAGTTATTCTTCATGATGATATACAACTAGTTTGGCATAACACTTGGGATGAAACAAAGCCTGCTGGTATGGCAGTCATAGCTGTGTATTTTACCAACCATCATAACAGCAAGGTAGTCAAGTTTTTCTCGAGAAAACCCTGAGTTGCAAATTGCCAGAAGCTGGGAGAGTGATTGGGGGCACTCTGCTACGCAGTTGCCCTCTTCTCTTCTGTAGCCAGGTGCTGGTGGCCACTGTTGGGGTTGAGACACAGATTCCTGGATCTGCCTTTGACAGAGCAATTTTTGTGTTCCTTACCTCTATGTACGCATCAAACTTAACAGGGGAAGAAAGTAAAGTCGTGCTGGTGCCTCTATATTTCTATATTAGAAACTAGTAGCTAGTTGCTAGTGCTTCTGTACAATCCCTAACGCACTGAACCACTACTCCTACCACTAGGCTGGTAGGAACCTCTACCTTACATGTGGGCAACTATATAGCACAGTGCATGGCTCATGTGGCAGTATGTCCCACAGTCCTAGTGAGCTGGTCCTCCAGACTGGGCACAGCACAGGGTGCATCACAGCTCTCTCTGGCCTGAATAGGTGGGTCTCCTTCCTAGAGGCTGGGGATGACTGTTGCACATTTGCAGCCTGATCTTTCATTTCTCTATTACAAGTCCCTCTGTAGCTGAGACAAACTGAAGGTACAGAAATAGACTTCTATGAGCTTAGTGACAACATAGTCCTGGGTTGGCACTTTTCCACTTCTGCAGTGGTTTATGGGGGAATAGAAGTCCTACTAGTGGTCAATTGCTGTGAACCATTAGACCAAATTCCTTTTTACTACTGCAAAACCTATGAACAGCTCCTACCAGAAACATACCAGATGTAAGGCGTGGGATCATTCTTCCATCCCACAGACCAGTGTACCCAGATAGCTCCAAATTCTAGGGTCTTATTCCTATTTACGATGATATTGCATTCCTGAAGCTGTGCCAAAGGACTAAAAATTGAGTGTACCTGCCATGTAGGTAAAGTTATACAACTGAGTGGCTTTGGCATGAGCTGGAAGAAAGCTTCCAAAGTACAAATCTGAAAACACAACTTAAAACACCCCAGAAATGAAATTCAAACTGAATTACCTATCAGCCTACAGTTTTGTCATTCTAAATGGGAAGTATTTCTGTGGAGTGTGGTGATTCCCTCTATACATGGAGAGTTGGCACTCTGCTTAAAACTTATCCAGGTAGCCAAGTTACAGGAAAGATTTCCCTTCAGTGGCATTGCACCAGTAACCTGTCCCAGACTAAAAGTAGGTTATTTACTATGGAGCTGGGCCAACTAAGGTTCTATTTTAGTGTAAGCTCTAATTCTTGACTTCTAAAATTCATTTTGGCACATTTATTTTTGTATAAATACTTATGTGTTTTCTCACTGCCTCTTGTATAATGGTAACGTAAAGATTAAAAAAAAAAAAACCACAACAAAAAAACCAAGTAAAAATAATCAGTTGCGGAAGTATGGAAACACTAGCCAGTTCATCTGGAGATCTGCTACTTCTTTACACCACTTCATGTGTATAGAGGTCTTAAAAAAACCTGGAAGATTTTAAAAGAATATTTGTATCTATTTTATGTCTAAGAAACGAAAAAACATGTATTTTGTATACCAAAGTGTTATTATATATCTATATTTAGCTTTCACTTTTAGTGGGTGTTATCTGCTAATGTATATATCGGGGAGTTTGGAAATCTAGTGTTAAACCGT
Source organism: Strix aluco (assembly GCF_031877795.1). Classification (NCBI taxonomy): domain Eukaryota; kingdom Metazoa; phylum Chordata; class Aves; order Strigiformes; family Strigidae; genus Strix; species Strix aluco. The sequence continues at coordinate 68,162,509 of NC_133932.1, read as the reverse complement.
GGTATTTTTCACTTTCTGAAAAGAATGGGCTTTTGATAACAAAAGAGGCAAAAAAAGACAACCTGCTAAATGGTACTTACTGAGAAATAGAATTCTCTCTTCCAGGGAGAAAGAGCCATCGAACTTTTAAATCCTACTTGCAGGCTTGCAATTTTATAGAAAAAAATAGATTAAAAAATCCCTTTTTTTACAGAAGTTAATTTCTTCCAGGTTTGGAGAATCAAGTAGAATCCCATTGTGTTGAGTTTCCCCCTATGACTGGAATAGGAAGTCCCTGAAAATAAATTTTTTTGATGGACATTTTTTGTCACCCTTTGCCATCACAGCATACATTTTCCTGTCACATAACATACGGTAATTATATGGATTTTCCTCTTTCCAAATCGGAGGAATGTTTCCTTACTTGAATGGAGGGGCCACAGACTACTAGTCAACCTAAAAATCCCGTTAGCATTACATATCAGCACAAATAAAGAATTTGGATCAGTGCCTTGTTAGATCACCTCTATTTCTAGCTCACTGAGTAAAAAGAGCATTTTTTGCAGCCTAGTTTGATAAGTAAAAGGTGTCTTTCTCACCTGCGTGCACTCTGAATTGTCACTCTGGTTCTTTGTTCCTTTGCATGCGGCTGTTGTCAGCTCCCGAGTCACAGAACCACTTGCAGGAACGGCTCGGGAGAGTTTTGGAAGAAAGGAAAGGGAAAAAAGGAGCTGCATTTTTATTTAACAGGAGAAGGAGAACATAAAGAAAAGAAAGGTGTTCTCAAGAATGTAGCCCGCAGCCTTGTCAGGTAGCATTTCTTCAGATGGTTTTTTTTCTCTCCCCTTTCCCACCCCAAGATCTCTCTTCATCATTTTTTTAAACATCTCTTCTGGGACAGGGACATGAAAGTGAATTGTGGGTCAAAGGCAAGAATTAGGGGTTGCCAGGGCTGCTTTCTGATGGCTTTACTTTATCTTTGTGTCCAAGCTTTTGCCAGTCAGCAGGTACTGCGGGTTATCCATTCCAGTCACATCATTTTCTGCTTGATGACAAGCATCACACCTTCATCCATCACATTTACATTTCAAACTGCCACACTGCTCTATTGATTAATTATTTAGCAGCTCTTGGCCACTTGTGAGTGTTTCTGCACTCATGTTTCACAGAGAAGGTCCGTTCTTTTTATTTATGTGCAGTTTTGTAAAACAAAAAAAATATGTAAAGCCTTTAACATACACACATCCTAATAACCTGTGTGTGTGTGCCTGTATATATGCATATGTGTGTATATATTTACGTGTGTGTGTGTGCGTACACTGGTACAATTAGGTACACACGGGGAGCAGAGGCAGGTAATCTGATCAATAAGCACATGCTCACACTGATAATAGATTTCTGAGTTTTCAGAGCACTGAGCAGCAGATCAATGAGACCTTGCAGGTGTGCTGAAGCTGGGAATTGCATCAGCTACATGACGCTCCCTATAGACTAGTGAGGAACATGCACACGGTTCTCTGGGCTCTGTCACTGAGCAAAAACAGGTGGAGGGCTTTTGCAGGTGCCTGATAATGGTGATGTTTCTTCCACAACACAGGCAGGAAAGGGTAGCCTCTGAACAGGACGGGGGGTCTGGTTCCACCTAGGGCTCTGCTTGACCCAGCAAATATATCCATCTGTCTTTTCTTCAATTCTCCTTTGGTGAAATGGAGAATTAGGATCTAATCTTATAGTCCTTTTGCATGCTTGATTTTACCTGTGAAGTACCCTAGTTCCACTGTAAGAATAAAATCTATCTACTCTGACTAGAAATGAAAGATCTAGGTTAGTTTAGAAATCTCTGTTTGGAAGATGTTTGGCCTTGTTTCTGATGCCTGGGGCACTCCTGGTCACTGTGTTATAGCTGGACAATTTTCTGACCCAACACCACACCCCACCCAGCAGTTCCCGTGAGAGCAATCTGTAATCCTTTGGTGTCTCAGGCAGTGGTGTGCTTCAGACTACTCTCTGATATTCATAACTGTTTGTCCAAAGATACATGGCTCTAGAAGGAACAGTTGCAAGAAGAAAATAAGTATTCGATGGTGGGAAGAGGAATGTTTTCTACTGTTTTAGTTTTTTCAAGTTTATTATGGATATAACTGAACAAACGTAAACAGAGTGGTTATTTTTCCTGCTATTCATTTTCAATAATTTCTGACTTATACAAAGCCTATTAAAATCAAAGGGAGTATGTACATTAACTTAATAGTCTCTGGATGAGACCCTTGAAGAGGAGCGACCACATGGTTCTTATTGCTCCATCTCTTGCATTTCTGTCTTTCTCCTTCAAATTGTAAAAGTAAATGTAATACCACTGACTTTTTTAATGGGTGGGATTTATGCCAGTGTTGAGCTCATTGTCTGAATAGTGTTAGGCTAGGGTTGGTCAACATTTTTCTGTCAAAATTACTTGGTTTATTATAAAGTACATGGGGAACTTGTATAAGGTAAGTGAATATCCTATTTATATATTTACAGTAAAATATTACAGCATTCAGACAATATAACAAAACCATCTGCTTGGTCTATTAGTGAAGTTAGTACACTATTTAACACACAGAGAATAACTGACTGGCTTCTTTCTATGGAGAGCACTGAAATATAAAATTAAGTCAGCCTTAGTCCTGACTTGTGGCAGAGGATTCTGTTGTTTGGTCAAATATAATCTCCATCTCTGACCACAGTTAAAGAAAATATTTAATGTTTTATTTTTGCCATTTCTTCCCCTCTGTGTTCACTTCTCCTCCTGCCTTGTTGAGTTCCTCTCTGTCTCTTTTTTAACAGAAACTTCTGCAAAGTGCAAATTCATCTACTGTTTTTTTTTTTTTTTCAGTTCTTTCCAAAACTCCTCCACCTCCGGCATTTAATGCCAGTGCTTAATGCTGACAAAGGCCATTTTATGTGGACAGACTTGATGTCAGGCAGCCTGAACTCTCCAGCTTATGTCTATATTTGGCCATCAGGGCCAGGCCTGAAGAAAGGCAAGATGATGTCTCCTGGGTCGTGTGTGCTCCCTTGCCTTGGGTAAATGAAGGAATGGAAGACAGAGCAGCTATTCCAGACATCCCCCATATCCCAAGCACAAATACAGTCTGGGCAATGAGTGGATTGAGAGCAGCCCTGCAGAGAAGGACTTGGGGCGTAATGGTGGATGGAAAACTGACTATGAACCAGCAATGTGCGCTTGCAGCCCAGAAAGTCAACTGTATCATGGGCTGCATCAAGAGAAGTGTGGCCACCTGGTTGAGGGAGATGATTCTCCCGCTTCTACTCCGCTCTTGTGAGACCCCACCTGGAGTCCTGCATCCAGCTCTGGGGGTTGCAATATAATAAGGACATGGACTTGCTCAAGTGGGTTCAGAAGAGGGTCACGAACATGACTGGGCAGCTGGGACACCTTCCTTATGAGGAAAGGCTGAGACAGTCGGAGTTTTTCAGCCTAGAAGAGAAAGCTCCGGGGAGACCTTATAGCAGCCTTCCAGTACCTAAAGGGGGCCTACAGGAAAGATGGGGAGGGATTTTTTATCAGGGAGTGGAATGATAGGACAAGGGGCAATTGTTTTAAACTGAAAGAGGAAAGATGTAGATTAGATATTAGGAAGAAATTCTTTACTATGAGGGTGGTGAGACACTGGAACAGGTTACCCAGATAAGCTGTGGATGCCCCCTCTCTGGAAGTGTTCCAGGCCAGGTTGGACGGGGCTTTGAGCAACCTGGTCTAGTGGAAGGTGTCCCTTCCCATGTCAGGGGGGTTGGAACTAGATGATCTTGAAGGTCCCTTCAACCCAAACCATTCTGTGATTCTATGTTCTTCTCCAAGGTAGCAGTTATATACAGCACCAAAACTTATGCCTGATAAAGACCACTGAAACCCTGCTAGTGAGGGAATCGTTTTTCTTGCTCTGGTATGTAAGGGAGGAAGGGAATGTAGAATGGACATCCATGGAGGGAAACATCAGCAATGGATGGTCATCTCTGTAAGAAGTCCTGGCCTCTCAATTTCCAGTATACTATGAATATACAGAGAAAAAGCTATTTATTTCTGCCTGTTGTGCTAAGTGGTTTACATTGATGTAACTTCTGCATCTGAAATGTCATGGAGGCAGTATTGAGTCATAATCACAGTAATTAAAACTTCAAGTAATTTGAAAATCAACACTTTCATGGTTAAACAAAGGTGATGATATCTATTACCTCTACAATTAACAAAGTATCTTATAATGTAAAATGCAATTTGCATCAACATTGAAATGCCCAAATCTGGTTTAAGTACAAAAGTGAAGGACAGAAGGTGAACCTTTAACTTGTACAACAGAGTGGTTTCTCTCACATGGGTAACCTCAGCAGGAAAAAGGCAATACTAGTACTACAGCAATACTGGATAAGATCAAGGACATTATTATCTAGAACTCTGTGCAATACTGTTGCACTGTAAAGATCTGAAATTAAAAGACAACCAAGTGAAGCTCCCTCTCTAATGTTGCCATCATATAGTGTCTGCAAATGTATTTACATGCCTTTTAAATTATTTTTCTTTATTTCCTTTGAAATAACAGTGTCTCTCACGTACCTATTCGCTTATCAATCCTAAAACTAGGAGCTGATACAGTGTCATAGATGGTATGGCAGCAAAGCTCTTCACACTTCTCTGTTTTTTTGCTTGCTTCATCTCTTCACATTCACAGTTAAGAGTCTTGCTCTGTATAAAAAAAAATAAACATAGTAATTAGTTCGCCATAGGTGTGTTTAATTTGTATTGTCACAAATAAAAAGGAAAAACAACACTTCATCTTTTTTGGACTTAATGAGATCAGGAAAGTATTTTCATAATTGAAAAGAAAGATTCTTTTAAATAAGATCTCTTATGAAGAAGTGAGAACAATATAAAATAGGCACCTTCCAGCCAACTATCCTGTAAAATGGCAAACATGATAATAAACAAAAATCATTAGATTATGAGTGGACTCCTTACTTTACAAAGATTACAATACATAAACATAATAATTCTGAGTATTTGACAGGATTACACAGGCTCTAAGTTATGCCATTTCTGACTGCATAAATACTAGCCAGCACATCCTGCTACTGCCAGTAATAAGAAAGGTCCCAAGAAATCAATGATATGAGAGAGAGAAAAAAACAACAGGTGGTTCTTCATCTTGTCTATGGATACAGCATTACTTTACCATTTCAAGAAGGAGTAAATAGTCAGCTATTGCTGAGAAGGTAGTCAGTTGCACCATCGAAGTTAGCTGGTTTCCACTTTGGTAACTAGAGTTCATTAAAGATGAACATCCACATCTTATTGTCAATCTTTTTCTGCAAAAGAATTATTGTTAATCAATTTTGATATAAAGGTCAGAGAAGAAGAATGCTATATCTTCTGCCCAAGCCTGGTCATTCAGTCAACAGAGAGAGCCATACAGTATTTTCCAGAGGAATTAAAAAGACAGACAAATAAACAAACAACCAAAGCACGAAATGGCAAGTCATAGATCAAGCTAATAGTGCAGTGCTGCTGTCCATGGAGAACAACATTCCTGCCTAACTTCCCAGCACGTGCAGCATTTGCTCTTACTTTATTAGCCAAGCAGGACTCACTTCTGCCTTCCCAGCACACCCAGAAGTCCCAAGAATACAGGACTGGTCCCATCTATTATGGTAATAGCATTAACAACTACTCTTTCCAGCCAAGGAACCCTATTTATCAGATGGTCACCTGTAGCAGCAAATCCCATAGGCTGACCACATGCAACAGAACTAATTTCTTTTTATTTTCTCTAAATTTACTATTCTATACCATTTAACTTCACTGACTGTCCTCTTGTTTATAAGTAATGTGACAGGAAAAAAAGAAGGTCATGACTCATGGTTTAATTAATCACACCTAATTAATCACACCTTCAGAAGCCTCAAGTAGGTACAATATTGAGAAATGGACTTCCTTGCTGTGTCTTTTACACCATAACATTGATCCAGAGAAAAGGGAGAGAGCTCCTGTCCCTCAGGGGTGTAACTCCCAGCCATTGCTTTGCTGAAGAATCACTACAGGATTGCACGGAGGAGACACCTTTGGGAAGCACTCATCCCACAGGACTGCACTTTTCTAGTGCATTCCTGTCCTTTCTATAGAAATGTTTGAAAAACATGCAGAAGCCATTGATCCGAAGGTGCACAAAACCAGCCATTTGCATAGTTTATATTAACGTTCATCTGGCCAAAATAGATAAGCAATAACATGCTCTGGCTTATGGGATGAGTTCCTCTCTGGTAACTGCCCTCTACCTTCACAACAGGAAAAAGAAATTATAGTACCTCTTTTGTTTTTTCCAGAGCAATAAATCTAAAATTGTTTCTTAAAGTGTGACATGTCTCCGACAGAGAGGGAACACCCTGATTCAGAACATTGTGACTAAGGGTTGTCTCCGCAAGGTCACAGTGACAAGGTTGACTGTCCTGGGGCTGGAGACAGAACAGACCTGGTGTGTCCTTAGACATGAAACATTGCCTAAACTACTACTAATCTGTTAGGTAAAAGATTAGTTTACAACATCACTGCTAAAACTGTAATAAAGCTGCAAAAGACAAGAATGGGGTTATTAATTTATTTGAATCAAATATTGTTAATCTCAGCCTGAGGAGAAGACTCTAGGCCCCAGGCTGGCTAGGGACCACATATTGAAAAGGGCTATGATTACAGATACATGCTGGGGCATAGCCCTTATGCTTGAGCCTTTCCCTGTCCAGCCATTTTGGTTCCCACTCCGAGGTTTCTACCTTTCCCTACATAGCATTTAAAAGACAACAAACACAAGTACAGAGAGATTTTTGACAGGCTGGAATGATGAGCTAAGGCCAACTGAATGAGTTTCAATAAGGCCAAATGCTGGGTGCTGCACTTTGGCCACAACAACCCCCAGCAGCGCTACAGGCTTGGGGAGGAGTGGCTGGAGAGCTGCCAGTCAGAGAGGGACCTGGGGGTGTTCTTTGACAGCCAGCTGAACATGAGCCAGCAGTGTGCCCAGGTGGCCAAGAAGGCCAATGTTGTCCTGGCTTGTATCAGAAATAGCGTGGCCAGCAGGGACAGGGAAGTGATCTTACCCCTGTACTCGGCACTGGTGAGGCCGCACCTCGATTCCTGTGTTCAGTTTTGGGCCCCTCTACAAAAAGGACACTACAAAAAGGACATTGAATTACTCGAGCGTGTCCAGAGAAGGGCAACGAAGCTGGTGAAGGGTCTGGAGCACATGTCGTACGAGGAGCGGCTGAGGGAACTGGGGTTGTTTAGTCTGGAGAAGAGGAGGCTGAGGGGAGACCTCATTGCCCTCTACAACTACCTGAAAGGAGGTTGCAGAGAGCTGGGGATGAGTCTCTTTAACCAAGTAACAAGCAATAGGGCAAGAGGTAATGGCCTCAAGTTGTGCCAGGGAAGGTTTAGACTAGGTATTAGGGAGTATTTCTTTACAGAACGGGTTGTTAGGCATTGGAATAGGCTGCCCAGGGAGGTAGTGGAGTCCCCATCCCTGGAAGTGTTTAAGAGTCGGGTTGACATAGCGCTGAGGGGTATGGTGTAGTTGGGAACTGTCAATGTTAGGTTAATGGTTGGACTAGGTGATCTTCAAGGTCTTTTCCAACCTAGATGATTCTGTGGTTCTGTAATTCTGTGAAGTATCTGCAGTCTCTTCTGCAAACTGGTGCTTAAAAACAATATGCAATGCCATGCCTAGACCTTCAGGGAGCTAGCCATTAGTCTCTCTTTCATAACCCCTTTTCGGGACAATGAAAGAAAGACTGGCATCATGGTTAGCAGGGGTGCAAGGTGCACGGATCCTATTCCCTCTGTTTTACCTATCTCTAGAAAATGGAAGCTCTTGAAAGGAGGAAAGTACTCTAGACCCTTCTGACTCTAGATGTCATTGCTTCATCTTGATGCGGAAGGGAAACATCCTGGAGTCAGGTATGCTGGTGGGATGGGAAATCTTTTTCCTCCTCAGCTGGAGCTGTGACTGAGCTGTGAGCTGAATTTCACACTCTAAGCAGCGATCCAGTAAGATAGTGACTTGACGTTTGGTGGTTATCTTGATTTGGTAGTGCAGTGGAAAACGATTCATACTTAACTTCACATAAATGACACAGGCACAGTTACGTGAAAAATCCTACGGGAGCAGCAGCAACTGCATACAGCTTTTAGGCTAAGGATTAGCTGCCTTTAAAGAAGGTTGCCCTCACTAGATTGAGAACTGATTGCAATACCTTCTTGTCTCTTTACCTCAATCAATAATTTTTAGGGTTCAAAATAATCAGAGTGCAATAATTCCTCCACAGGAACAGTCATACAGTGATGAATTACATACCCCAGTCTGCATAAGTATGAAAGAATAAAGGCAAAATTTGAACAAAACTTGCTATACTGAGGCAAAATACATGTCTCTGCAGCTGATAGATATATGTCTTTGCTGCTTTGCAAAGCTTAATACTTAATGGGAATAAAATTTGGTAGCACAACAGACTTAAAAGCCAAACAAACCAGCCAAAAACTCAGTGATATGTGTCCTGTGTGTGCCTTTAAATACTATTAAAATTGAATTTGACTAGACTTGCTCAAATCAGACCTGTTATCAACAACACATTGTCTCAGGAGACCAACATTTGTCCAGTTAGGGCTTCCTTCATTAATCGTCCAGCATCAAGCAAGCCAAATCCAAATCTGTGGAGAAAAAGCAATTAGATATTTTAAGCAGTGATAAGAACACCACAAATAATCAATTTCTATGGCATTAGCAGCTACCTGGCCCAGCAAAAGTCTATAAAAGCTAGAATTTATTGCAGAACACCAGACAGCTTACAGAGCATTGATTCTTAGTAGTATGCATAGATTGCTGGATTTAAAGAGAAATCCCTAATGGTTCTTACCTTTAATTTTTTTCCTTTTAAAGGGAAAAGAAGGACAAGGTGTGCATAAGGCCGAACTGCAGCAAAACAAATGTCTAACGACTGTTAAACAGAATTTGTTTACCTTTAAGACGAACAGAATACTACCATATCATTTGATAGCAATTATATGCAACCTGATGCATAAACTTCATAAAAGATGAGAAGCTAAATGCAATCATAGTATTCTATGTTTAGAAAAATATTGTGTGCTTATTTTTAAAACATTTATTGCACCTGAGAAAGCAACAGACTAGAAGTAATTTTTGCATTTGTTTAGATTGTGAATCTTTAGGTTTTAAAGCCTTCTGTTTCTCCATAACGGTCTCATACTGGAATATTTTAATCTGCATTAACCTTTGTGATTTTTAAGTACTTATAAAGGCAAAACAAAAGGCAATGCAAAACTTAGCAAGCAAAATCTTATTGTCTGCAGCGGACATCACAATAAAAAAAATATTTCATCTTAATATTCCCAGATGATATGTAGAATGTATTTTATATGTAGATGCTATAACAGATTTTTAAATGTGAACCAAAACATATCCAAACAGATTTCTAGGCCAACAGGCTCAGAAGTCAAAAGGGACTTTGGCAATTGTCTCATCTGACTTCCCATATATGTACACTAAAATCTTTCCCCGGAAGCTGGGTTAAATCATGTCTTTCAGAAAGATGTCTAATCTCATTTTAAAGACTCCAAGCTATGGTGAGTCTACCTCCTCCCTGGGTAAGCTCTTCCAGTGTTTAATTACCCTTACTGCTAAGAAATGGTGTCTTATTTCAAGGTTGAATTTGTCTAACTTAGCATTCAAATACTGAAAATGCAGAGTGTTTGAGAGAGCAAATATAAGTGACATGATACATTTTATACTAATCCTAAATCAAAAGATTATGGAAATACAGAAAACATGACAACTAAAGCTCTAGTCTGGCAAACATTTATGCAAGGGGAAAGCTTTCTGCATAGGAAATGGTTTCTTTCAGCTCAGCAAGCCTACACACATGTGTAAAGTTACACCAGGGCTTGAAATACAATTTAAAAAGAGGCATTTGGAGTGACTTCTGCTGAAAAAATATTAGGCATTAATTAATAAAGACAACCTCCCTCCACCTCTGTTCCCACTCTGAGCAGCCTTTGAGGTAGGATACCATAAATTACTACAAGAAGAAGAAAAAGTGAGAAAACTTATTGCAGAAATCTGATTGCTGCTGTATGGGGGGTGACTGCTGAAATCCAAACACAACCCAAGGGGGGGAGAAAAGGGAAAAAAAAGAAGAGTTGTCAAGATAATTAAAACTTTGCAACAATTCAGTAGTGGTGCTGATAAAAACAGCACTGCTGGCTGAATGCAAATAAGATGGTAAAGGCCCTGTTTGGATTATGGTAATTACTCAGTCTGAAGTTAGCTCCAGCCACACACACATATGAGCACACACATACACACACAGCAGTGGAGTGGAACCTGACAACCATACTTGGCGTGTGATCATAAAATTCCCTGGCACGCTCTCAGGGTGCCATGTGGAGCTATTTGTACAGTTAGGTACGGGACTCTGCAGCGCAGGAAATACCAGCGGAAGCACGGCTGACCTGCCTGGCCTTCAGCGAGAGCCTGCCCCCCTACTTATCGCTGGCCTGGATTCAACAGTGATCTCTGGAGAAGGCAAATCAATCGAACACATGTTTGGTCTAAAAATGTCATTTTGGAATATGCTAAGATATTTCCTTACATTAGACCGTTTTGTTTGCCCCAAAGATTTGTCAAGTGCAATTGAATGCATACACATCACAACGCGCGCCGGTGCCAGAACAAAATAATTTCAATGTGTCCTTTAGTACTCCGATAAAATGCAGCCAGTCAGTGTTGAAACGAGATGCCCTGTGAAAGTCTTGTGCGCACTGGCATTCTGCGTTTCTTCCAGGAACTTGTTTCTTTAAAATTTGGGATCTGTCCAAATGAGCAGATTTTGTGTAAGAATGAAGAAGGGGACCAGCTCAACCTCTCCTCTTGCCTTCTAGACGGAGGAGTTGAGGCAGGCTAATTTATGTGATGAAAAATCATTAAAGAAATTACAATTTCCAAATCTGATTCCTAAATAATAAAGCCTTTACAAGGACAATATCGTTACAAATAACCCTATTAATCCGTTGATTCGGCTTTAGAGCCAATTCTGATATATGACAAAGATATGTTTCTTCAACAATTTTCACAAGTTAATATTAAATAATATTGGCACACACATCATTTTTATTACTAAGTTCTTTGATTTGTTCACCCTGCACAGTCTCTACAGCTGTGTGTTTTATGACCTACCCATCACAGGAGAAACTCCCATTAGCACCGGCACAGCAGAGGAGATGTGAACTTTGCAATCAGCCTTCCCATCCTCATCTTGGTTTTGGTTAGTGCTGAAAAGGCTGTTTCGAGCAGATCAGAATAGGCGCAGCCCAATCACTGCAGCTGAAAGTGCACCCGTACTGTGAAGGGCAAGCTTCCCTGCCTGGTATGTTCAAAGGCTGCAGAGACTATATCAAATCCAGATTTATACATGACTGTGGATGCCAAGATACAGTCCTCTGACCAGCAGGCTCCTGAGGAAAGGCACCCACACACCTCCCTTCTCCCCCCTTCCCCTCACCTTCACCTGCACATCCACTATCTGTGTCAACCTAGTGTGGTTGCTGTAACACACACACGCGCACACAAGTGCATCATCGGCCTTGAAACGCTGCAAGGTGCTTGGGTTGCTGTACTTCAGCTGAGACACAAATTAGGTGTGTTTTGACTAGGTGTGTGATCCTTCGGTGGTGTAAGTGTTTTTCTCTTTTTCTGAAGAACATTGCCTTAGAAAAGTACTCTAACAGCTGATAGGGCAAAAATCAAAATTAAGAGATGCCTCTTCTCAAATTATCTTGGTGAAGTTTACACAATGTTTTCTCTGAGATTTTTATCTTGATCAAAACAAATACGTATAAAAAGGGGGAAAAGGGAAAATTAAAAACTGCCAAGATCTCAAATCATACAAATAACCTGACAGTATTAATCCAAGACTTGTGATTGCACAGCAGAAGAGAAACAATGGGTTGCAAATATATAATTTCAGTTTAGAGATTCAGTTTGACAAGGTTATCATGAAAAGGGCGGTCAATACAAATTACACATATGACCTTAACATCATCCCTTCCACTTTCCTATATTTTACACATATTTAATCACCTGCGGTTACATTTGACAAGATGCAAAAGTTGGGCTATGATCCTAAAACAATCAAGAATATTAAGCAGTTCAGAAATGGCACAGTGTTACTTTTGCCATAAAATATGAACATTTATGAAGGATATAATAATGTATTATAAAGGAAAAAACAAAAAAAAATGTAAAAGATAACTAGATGTTAAAGAAAGTCTGATGAAAATGAACATTTATTAGACCATATTAGACAAAAAGCACTTTATAACTATATAGCATTGCTATTGCAATAAATGCAGTATTTGTACCAAAACACTTAGTTCTTCTCACTACTGAGAGATATGGGATTATGTGTCTTAAAATTGAGGAATAACGATAAGACTTAAAAGGCAAATTGAGGACCCACAAGATCTTGAATTTTTTGTATTATAAATAAATTTCCAGAATGAATAATAAGTTTCTGGACCCTTTAGTGTTTTATACTGCATGGATTTTTTTTTTTTTATTAGTGTGGACAAGTAAATTTTATTTGATAGCTTGTTGTATTTAAAGACAGTGTAAAACTCTCATTGCAAACAGTTGTTTACAGTGCGCTTTTCAGCACAAAGCTGTTTTAAAGCTCAATTGTGCATTTTGCAGATAAAGTGGGAAAACTAACTGAAGGCTGTATTGTAAGCAGTGGTTGCCGTGGAAACCCCAGTTTCAAGAGCTGGTTCTCCATTACCACTTAATTTAGGCTTCCTAATTGCATTCCACTAAATCGGTAGCGACAATATCTGCAGAGCAAAACTGCATGCCCAGTCTAGCGCAAACCTCTTTGAAACAGGCTTTTTGAAAGCCAGGAGCTATAAAAACTCAGCATGACGTGGAGCATATGAGAAACCTGTAGTTCAAATGTACTGCTGCTTGCTTTCTCATCCTTAGTAACTTCAGTGCGCTCCACACCAATCTATTAGTTCAGTCTACCTTAAAGATCATAAAGCTCTGCCATGTGGAAACTCATCTGTCCACCAACACATTGGTGCAAAATAGATTTAATTGTACTCCCAACCCAGTATCATGTCCATCTTATTTTACTACACACCAGCAGGTAGCCGGTGCAGAGCCTTACTTTCCTTGAACTGCCCTTGCTCCATAATACGAGGAGAACAATACTTTCTCAGTTTAAATCATTTGCCACTGTTCAGCTGTGCAGCAAGCCAGACCGCCCATATGTGACCTAAAGAGAGCCTTGTCAGAACCACTAGACATAAAAGCATTCCAATTATCGACCATACTGCTTTAATAGAGGAGGCAACTAATATGATAGTGTAAGTGATTCTGCCACTGAGAAGCTCTTCGTCACTGTCAGATTAACACTTGAGTTAAACTCTTGTAAATCAGTCACATTATGCCGTCGGTTGAGAAATAAACACAGACCTATTACGCTTAGAATTCCAGAGGGCTCTCCCCACCATCCGAGTTGCGCAGGATGCCCTATTAATCTGAATTTTGTCATGTTTATTATTTTGCAATTACTAATGTGGGTAACACCGGAAAGATTTAAGTTGTCTATGATTAGATTCTGAAATGGATGTACATGCCTAGCAAAACCTTCTACAAGAGAAAAGGAGACAGAGGAAGAGAGAGGGATATGGGAGACAGCTTATGTGTAACTTCTGACTGGAAAAAGCCAGCAGACCACCAATTTAATTAAATTCCATAACTCTTAAAAAAAAAAAAAAAAGACAAAAAAAAGCACAGAGCATTTAAAAGCAAAATACTTCAGTGTCTTCAAGCACAAGACCTCCCACAAGCTCACAGCGAAATACACCTCCTAGCCGCTAATGTGGTTGCATTTGAGCCCTCAACATGTATCTAGTGAATGCTGAAGTTGAAAATAATAAGTAAACAACTGCTCTTTTAATGCTTCCTTCCCTCCACGGCTTTATTAACTGCTGGTAAAATACCTTTAAGTCATGCATTATCAGCCCATCATCAGCTTTTTTATTTCTGCAGATTTTCTCAAGTTTCTGAATGGTCTTCTGCTCTACCTGAACTGCTTTGAAACCAAAATGAACACACCTTTGGTTTTGATATTGGGGTTTTGGATGTGAGAGAATGGGCAGATGAAGGTTGTTAACACAAGCTGGGGATTTATTTTTAGTGACACAGTTCTGCCTGTTCAATGGAGCCCTTTCAGGTGGGTAGTGAGGCTGGGAGAGAAGGAGATGGGGCCAGGGACTAGAACATTGGCTGTTGAGTTTGTTTGGTCCCAGGTTGCTTCAGCCAATTGGACACTCCTCAGGATTTACAGCCAGCTCCTTTTTAGATTTTAGGAGCCCTATCTAGAACAAAGGCAGATTCTCCAATCAAAATTACATTCAGATCTTTCTAAAAATGCTGATCTGAGATGATATGCCAGTGTGTCCCAGGGTAGAAGCAGCAGCCACAGAGATTTTAGGCTAAAGATCCTTCTCACACTATCATCTTTCTTCAGCAAAGTGGGGAAACAAGCCTTCATGTCCCTTTTATTCTGTATGGGTTTCTGCAAAGATCTTCTGGGGAGACAGGGAGAAAATGCTGGAGGTAGAGGAGCAGGAAGGAATGTGCTAAAACTCAGCAGAAAAACTGCTGAAAAGTTAATGTGGTTGGAAACTGTATTAATCTTTATATTTCCCTTCAGAAGGCCCGTAAAAAGGGACAGTGACAGAAACCAAGGGAAGGCTAGTAAAACTATATTGTAAGCTGAGGAAAGCCAGGAAGGACACTATTCCACTTTGTCTATATTCTAGTGCAGTCTATGTTCTAGTCCCTGTGTGAAAAAGTGCAGCCTTGAAAAGGCTGTGTGGGAACCTGAGGGAGGAAACCCTTCATCCCTTGTCTCAGATGAAATGATTTGGGGCAGAACTGGATCAGAGGCTGCTCCAGGCATCATCCACAGCAGATTAAACTCTCCTTGGGTAGGTCTATAGAAAGACACTGTAGACATACATTACTTTCAACAGTCTCTAAAGTGGGAGTTAACAGATTTAAAAAAAAAAAAAAAAAGAACAAAAATTTCCTGTCAAAGACATATTACACTGGAGAAAAAAAAATCTGTTTTTCTGTTTAGGTAATCCATGTCCTAGAGATCAACAAAGAAAAATTAAAAAGCTCTCAAGAGACAATGGGCTCTATTCTGCCCTCACATGCATGGCTTAGTTACTAGTGGGCTTTGAGCCAACTTCTGTGCTCAGCTACACACGTGCAATTTCCTTTGACTTAAACAGAACATGTATTTTTATGGACAGAATCTGGCCTTTTTGTGTATGGGAATTCCTGTTTGTTTACTATTTGTATGATATTATAAGGATCAGGACCTCATTGTTTTGAGCTTTGGGAAAATTGGAGAGCTTACGGTCCAGGAGAGCCAGTAGCATGTGAAGGGTGTGGGCAGTCTAACTATCAGACCTCTACACAGTTATATCTTTCCTAGTTATAAAGAAGCCTACATAAATTTTAACTACCTAGAAAGTATTCAGCTTTCTTGACATGGAGTGGATTCAGATGACTGACAAATTATCTGTGTGCCTTTCCCATCCCTCTCTGCCCCCAGTACAACACTGCTTCCCACCCCAGATTTGCTGAACTGTAGTCTTCATCCTTAAAGCTGGTTTACCCTGGGCAGGTACTTGGTCTTTTTTCAAGCACCTGCTTTTAACAGGGTCCACACACTGCTGGAGGCAACGTCTCTGCTCAGTTACATGTGTGTGGTTTCCTTTGACTTAGAGTATATATTTTTCTGGGCAGCACCTGTTCTTTTGGGGTATGGCTCTACACAGGCATGGGAGCCCATCTGGCTCACCTTTGCTTGGGGCTTGTAAATGCCCTGGCAGAGGCAATAGAGGAGAGGAGTTTGAAGGAGCAATGGTCTTACTGCTCTCTTCGGGGACCATACCCAGCATCCGACATTGCACTGGAAGAAGAAGGAGGATATGGTTAGGTGGGATTTGTGCAAACCAGCTCTTCTGAATGCTTCTCTGTATGCAGTGCTTCCCTATTTAGGGATCAGGAAAGTGCGAACAAGAAATGAGATGGACTTAGGGAATTATCTCCCCCAATGGAGGTGGAAGAGTTGGGGTGAGACAGAGGACTTTAAGCCCTCAGAAAAGAGATAAAACAGCGTGTTCAGTCTCCTCTGTGTGCTGGGTGCCTGTTCGCATGTCAGCAAGTGCGGCTGGAGTTCTGCAGTTTGGGAGGGAAGGGTTTCAGGGCAGGGAGCAGAGCCAGGGAGCGACTGTTCTCCATCCCTCGCCACCTCTGGCACCTTTCCCGATGGAAGTCAGAGTGGGAATTAACACACATGGAACTGATGCTGTTCCAACTCCCCAAGAGGAAAACAACATTTTTTCAAGCTATATGATTCTTGTTTGTAGCTACGTGACACGTTATTTAATGACTATGAAATACTGCATTGTTCTGATTTTGAAGATGTGTACATCTTTAGAGGACCACTCTCATTTTTCTAAATGCCTTTTAAATGCAACATTTACAAACACCTTCATTTTCTTGTTGCTGACTTGCTCATTGACATTTTAAGCTAAACAGCATATGGCTTATAGCTTTGTACAAGCAATTGTATACAATTCATACATTTTCTGGAATTAAAAAGCCTTTGAAAACATGATGACAATTTTCAGAACTACAGGTTTATTCTTAAACCTAAGAGATCTGTGAGGTCTCTTCTTCATTTTTACAGATTTTTCCAAGTAATCCAAAAAGAGTTGCTCAGGGCATCCCAATTTCCTGGCTGCAGAATAACAGTAACAACACAGGTGGATATTTAGATATTTAAGTCCCACATGTGTTCAATGTGCTTTGTGGTCTTTAGATGGAAAGATATTACTGGAGTGTAAGGTATTAATTATTGTTATCACCATCTAAGACATTTCTTGCTGAAGATTTAAAGCAGCTTCCCCTGGAAACATAGGAAATGGGATTTAAAAGGACCTCTTGCATCAAGTTCAAACCCCAGCTTCTGCTGTCAACCACACATCACATAATTGGTTTCGTGAAGTGCTCAAGTTTCACACTGGAACCAGCGAAGTTTCTTGCTCCCCCT
Organism: Strix aluco; assembly: GCF_031877795.1. Lineage (NCBI taxonomy): Eukaryota > Metazoa > Chordata > Aves > Strigiformes > Strigidae > Strix > Strix aluco. Next base: position 68,145,280 of record NC_133932.1, on the reverse strand, counting down.
GCTCCTGTTGGAGGGCTGCTCCAGGATTTCATTCCAGCACTTCCTCCTAATTTCCTGTTTGAGTTTATTCATGGCCATCTTATAACCATTTGTTCTTATGTCAACATCATCCTTTAAATAACTCTTCTCCCTCCTTGTATATTTATAGACAACAGTTATGTTCCTTCTCAGCCTTTGTTTTGTTTGTGTAAACAAAGGATACACCTTTAGTCTCCCTTATTAGATAGCCTCTCCTCCTCATCCCACTACACCTTCTCACTGCTTGTCCCAATTTGAATTAATTTTCTTGCACATGCGTAACCCAAGTTGTACACTGTGTGCCTGAACTTTGTCTAGAGCAACAGCATCAAATGAAAAACTGAAAACCCCACCACCACTGGTGAATAACTCTCCCTGATCACACTTTTGTTTTATAGGCACAACTTATTTAAGGCTCAGAGCCACCTTTTATTAACAAGGAGTGTGATCCAAATTCTTTAAGTACCGAACTTGTATCTCTTTTATTAGACAGCTGCTGAAGCAATGCTATCTACCCAAACTGGGTGCCTAAAAGAACTGCTTCATTATTTGTCTACTGAAGTGTACCATCTTGAGGCTATACTCCTGGATTTCACCTGGTTCCTTCCCATTCCCTTTCTTCCTGTTCCTTTGTTTGCACTATTACAACTCAGTATTGTAGTTTTTCCTAGATTTTGTGTAATCAGCAAATTTCAATAATACATACTTTCTTTTCTGTGGTGTGGCTGTTAATGAAAATATGACCCTATGCAATGATCAATCCTAAAATTAGGAGAGGAGAGGACTCCACTACTAATCCCTGTCCATCCCAATAGATCCTTTTTCAGCACAACCCACAGTCACCTCTTCTTCAGTCAGTTCCTTACAGTTCTTCCAACTGATCTCTGCTTTCTCCAGTTTAAATAATACCCCTCCCCCCTGCAACTCCCTATAATATGATTTACAGATGCCCACAGGAGTGAGATCTATTGTATTTCCTTTCTTTAAAAAAACACCATTATTTATGAAATAAAGTTATGAGACCAGTATGGCATGATCTATTTTTGGTAAAAACCTGGTGTATTTCAACACATCTCTCGTTTCCTTCAAAATTAATTTTAAAACCTGGCATGCAATGAGCGAGTCTTATGAATCTGAGTAACTGCTGCAACACTCACATACTTGGTACTATAATGGGTTAATTGCTGCAGTGCAGGAGGCTGATAGGGAGCCACAAGAAGGTGCATACCTTAATGAGAAGCTGGTAAGGAGCCCCGGGGCATGGAATAGGGGCTAATATAAAGGAGAAAACAGTAGGATAGAAAGCTGAGTAACCCAAATAAAGATACATTTGCTCTTTACTTGTTTATGCTGCAATTACTGTCTTGCATGAACACCAGATAAAACTCAGAAACACTAAAGTAAGTCAATGAGATGGATGTGTGCATGGGATATTTCTGTCCCAGACTTAATTTTCTATGTTTTAAGGTTTCACTGGCACTCCCTACTATGTTTTCTCAAAACAACCAGTTAAACTGAAAACACAGACTGAAAATTACACTGTGTAGCATTACTTTGATTGGTGGACACACTGTTCTTACAGTCAATACTTTTGATTTCTGGGCAAGCACTCTGTTTCTAGGCTACATTTTTTTTTAAGGAGCAATTTTTGAAAGACGTCAAGTTCTCTTGGCCTAAGGACAGTCCAACAAATATTGGAAAGGAGAAACTCTAACACATGGTTCAGAATAGCTCCACTGCAAATGCATATTATGCAATGACACTGTGTACCACTTTGTTTATGTTTACAGGTAAGACTGAATCCAGTTACAGTTTCAGATGGGTCAATAACATAAAATATAAACTTTGTCTTAGTATTTTGGATTAAATCATTGTTCCTTCTTTCTTGGGGTCTGGTTGGTAGGGGAGGAACCTTGGAAGACACAAGGATTGAAACCAAAGCAAGACCAAACCAAAGCTGTTCAAACCTTAACAGATGTTTAGCTTGTTATCGTGTCCAGAATGGTTCATCAGTCTTTTGCTATTCCTCCTACTTTATGCATTATTTAGATACCTTTTAATCGTATTTTCTCCAATAGGCTTTTTTAAAAGCAGATAATCATTTGTCTTTATACCTGGTGCACAAGTAGTGGGCTTTATAATATATACTTTCTCTAACTGTAACAGCACATGGTATCCAGTCTTCACAAATTGATAACTGCTGGATGTTCCTTTCTAGGGTTAATTAATTGTAGAAATAAATCAATAGTACTGTAAATGGAACTGGGAACAAAATCAAACTTACTGGTATATTGATAATCACCTAGGTAAACACTGGAGGTAGCTTCCAAGTCAAATAATATAAACCTCAAAAGTATATTTCTATAAAACACAGGTAAATACATAGTGTTTAAATAAAAAAATTGGAGAGCCCCACTGAAACATTAAACTGGAACAAAGTTTACCTAAACGTCAGCTCTAGCCTTTTTCTTTACCATTGTTTTATTCTCTTTTTATTCTGATGGATCTTTTTTTTTCTACCACATTTTTCTTCTTGACTGTCCAGCCTTCTGCTTCTTCCTTGCTCTCTTTCCTGTAGAAAATGCCACACAGGATCAGACAATAGGTCTCTCAGGTCTAATATTCAATCTCTCTGAAAGTACCAGCATATCAGGTCTCCTCCTTGTCTTTAACAGACACTGACCTAAAGCCTGAAGTGTGGGATTAGTATCCCTCTTACAAAATAGATAACTACAAGTATTTTGCACTATCTGTGTAACTACCTTACAGAGTACTTGGCCTCAGTGTCACACAAGGGCAATTATTACCACAAGCTAATTATACACTGTGACTGGGGAGGGAAAATATTTTATTTTCATGAGTTTCCAAAGACCAGCTTTTACTTTCAGCCAGTATTTCCTTACCCTCATGTAATGATAAGAGAGGGAGGATATAAGTTCCTGACTGACCCCTACTATTATTTTGCAAATATTTATCATGTCAGCTCCCAATACACTCATTAAAGAGCTGTTGTGCTGTAAATGTGGCATGCACATGTATCAATGTGTGCCCTAGAGTGGGATGTCCTCCCAGAGAAACAGCATCAGTTTTACACCACCTCTGATGACATCCTTCTGCAGAGATGCCTTGACATGCAGTGTTGCTGCACTTCTTGTGTCCTGTGGTCTGAGCTGAGGAACCTGTGGGTGGCAGGGAATGACGGGGAGTTGGCAGAGCTGCAAGGTTGGTTGGGAATCTATCGGACCCCAGAGGCAGGATGCCACACAAACCCCAGGGACAACAAACCCAGTATGAGCAGCCCCCTTGCTCTGGGAAACAGGTCCTTGGGAAGAGGAGGGGGAGAGCTGCTGTGGGCAAACTCCCGGGGGAGGAAGAGGCAGGAGGAGAGCACTATGTGGTTCACTGACTGTATAGGGAGTGTGGGAGGGGGGAATCTGGTAGTAAATAGAAACAGATGGGCAAGTTCACAGAAGAAGAGGTGAAAGAAGAAAAAAAAAGATTTTATTTGGGAGGGTGGTCGGAACAAAGGCTGGGAAGCTCAGAGAAGGTGAAGCATCCTCCTTCTTGAGATGAAAGACTTGCCTCTAATACAAAAAGTCCAGGAAGGATGGGTCTGTCATCAGCCCCTTGAAGACATTACACGTTAGTGAGGTAGAAAAAAAGACATGCTTAATTTTCCACTAAGGTGATAGTAGGTACATTAATGTTTTTACAAGTGGTTTATGAATATCTGACCTCAATGTTTTGATGGTACTTTCTCACCATGTTCATCCCAGACTCGGCTACATTCTGCCACACCCTCAAGAAAGCAAACAGCACTTGGCTGCCAGCAATAAGGAATGGTCTAAATGCTGTAGCCTCAGTAGCCATGAGCTACATGTCAATGAATTTTTGGAAACTCCAAGTAAACAGTCTACATAAAATTGTGGCAGCAGTATCTCTGACTATTACTGAATGGAGACTCAATTCCCACAGAATCATTTACTATAAAAAATGTTACAACACAAATCTTATCAAATTATTCTTAAAATTTAATTCATCTAGGGAAGATCTGCCTATAAACTTCTATGAAAGTGATTAAATTGGTACGTATCCATATTCTTGCTATGTTGTTGCAATTCTGTGAATGGACAATTATTTTGCCATAGAAGCTTCTTCCATTGATTTTTCTTAAATTATTTCTTTGCTATAATCAGTTATCTTTACTGGGCCCAGAGAGGGACTTGAAGCAAATTAGTAATTAAAATACTAAAATAAAAACCTCTATCATTAATTTGGGTCACTGTGGCATGTAGAAAAGTTTCTGCAAATTAACCCAAAAGAAAACTTATTCCTGCTCATATGCAGTTGCTATAGTATTGATACTAGTGATCCAGAGCAGACCTCCAAGTGACTGAATCATTTGTTCAAAACTTCAAGTCTACCACAAGTCCATTACTTCTCTTGTAGGCTCTCCCCATCTCTGTATGAGCGAAGAGAGGAAAGAAGGTATAGCTGGATATGCTGTTAGGGGTAATGTTCAAACAAGAAAGTAATGTACAAACATTACTTTAAATCCCATCCCATCAAGAAACTGCTGAGACCTCTCATTCTCATGATGATACCTTTGGGAGCTATAGGGTTTCTTGAAAACATTGCTGCATGTCACAGTAAGTCTCTAACAGCATGCGAAAAAAGTGTTGTATTGCAAGAATATTACAAGAAATAATCCACATAGTTGATCATTTCCATTTCCATTTAACAAACAATTTGTTACTCAGATACAATTGTTGCTGTGGAGATTCCATAAGCTTAAATTTGGGATGATACAGTAATTTTAGAGATGCATTTCAAACACCAGCTAAGGGAACTTACTGGAAAACTGAGACATAAATGTATCTGCATGGAAATCAGGGGAAATAGGGAATTAGTTTTTACTGGCACTGTATTTAAAAACACAAAACAAAAATTGTAAAATTTTATACAAATATAAACACTTTTACCCAGGATGCAGGAAACTAATCAAGTTTTTTGTGATGAAAATTTTCTTTTTATTATCATTATTGTCTATTATTTGCATTGCGATATGCCTTCGGGCCCTGAACTAGAAGCCAGGTTCCATTATCATGGATATTGAGCATGTAATGAAAAGACAGCCTCCCCCTCCAAAGCATTCTTGAGCTAAATTTATGTCTATATTGCAGTCAGAAGACAGAAGTGACTGCATGTAGCATGGAGATACTGGAGTCAGCTTTAAGTTAGGCAGTTTGGTAACCTAGCCCCAGGAACACAGGCTCAGTGAGGGCTAATTACCTTTCCTTCTCGACAGATTTTGCAAAAGTGACAGGGGAAAAACCAAAAAGTGAATCTGGAGAGGAAGAAAAAAGATTAAAGAGCGGGGAAAGTTAGCAGTGTAATCAGATTTTGCATGTAAACAAATGGCTCAGCAGCACATATGGGGTAGAGGGAAGGGAAGGTTAGAGGTAAATATAGAGTTTGGAGTTACACCCAGTCTAATGGCAAAATCCCTGCTGAAGGGTAGCTGTGAAAATTAGCCTGCCATCTTTGCTGTACACAGGATGCTTCTGGTGGAGGAACACGCAGCTAGCATCCCTCGATGCCACTAGGGATTAATTGAGCAGAATGTCTTTTAGAAAGTAACAGCATTTTCTTGGAAGGCAACAAGGGAAAACTGATAGTCTTGCTGTCTAACTGGGTTTCATAATGAAATGTTGCCATACGGTGAATCCTTGTTGCCTCATTACTCTTAAACCTTTATTAAAAAAAGTTTTTTAATTGTATTACTTAATTGTTTAATCTGGGGATCTTACTGCACAGTTCCATACCAGATCTACATTTGGCCTCTCCTAGATGAGGCAGCAGAGTACTTAGAAGTCAGGAATATGAAAGTTAAGGTTGAATGGACCATTTTCCCTCCTTTCTGCAAACACCTTGTGTCACAGTCTAATTATATTGCCCATCACTGTTTCTCTGTTTTGACATTTTGCAGATCCTCAAATAAAGCACTTAACCCACAACACTGATGTGTCCATAAGTCCAAAGTCATAACATTATGTTCTGTAGTTTTCTTCAAGATCTAAACATCAGAGGATGCTTGAGTATAATTTAGGAAATTTTTAAGGTAATGAGTTGCAATCTTACATAATCTTAGGAAAAAGTCTGTGGCTAAAAGACTAAAAAAAGGATTTTTCAACTCAGTGTGAATGGTAACTCATTTTCTAATGCTTATAAATGGTTTATTTGACAATGGGTATTTTTAAATTTAGGTACACATAGACAGTATTTTTAAAATTCAAGTATTCAACTGCTAGAATAAGAAGTTTCAAAAAGTTTTAATTGTGTTTGATTTTTTTTTTAGTGGGGGAAAGTATCCACTCAAACTGTTTTTTGAACCTATACTGATTGAAAAATTGGAATAATCACATCTGGAAATGAGATGAAGCATGGAGAATTCAGCCCTGTTTCAAAAGATGAAGAGCATCTTAAAACTATGAGTTATAAAGAAAAAGGATCTACATATTTACAGCAACTGTTCTGTAATGTCAGTTCTTTTTCTTCTACTGGATTTCCTTGTGATTTCTGTTGTGAAGCTTTTGACTTATGCGCCTCTGACTAATGTACCTTTCATAGGACTGGGCACGCCCAAGCTGTAACACACTTCACAGGGAAAATATACCTGGGTTACAGGAACAAAAATGATAGTACAACAGGCTCCAAGCTTTTCAGGACGTCCAGGAAAATTATGGGTGAACACATCAGGAGAAATCTTAGTGCTGCTGACACAGATGAAAACCCTGTTGTTGCATTTTGTGAGTCTAGAAGTTCATATGGGAATACCAGTGTACGCAGGTATTCCCTAACAAATGACAGCCTTGTTCTAGGTAAGGCTCAGCTGTCTGTTCTATATCTCCTTGAATACTGACACCACTGTTGACTTTAAAAGCCATTCATTCAGCAATTGTTCTCAGACTACTTCTGTAATTCACCACAAAGTAGGACAATCCTCTGGCTTGAGTCCTCCTGATATCACTTGGTGAAGTGAAGGGACAGGAGAGAGGGAAACAAAGAGAAGGCAGTTTTGTTAAGAAAGGAAATTCACTATTAATCTCTATATCCATTTCTTTTGTATCCAAGTAAAATCTGAAAATTTTCTTCATACTCACTGGAACCAATTTACCTCTCTCAAAGTTCTTTTACAATTAATATAGATTTGTACATTCCTAGTTACTAGCACGGTACTTATGCCCTTGTTTTCCATTAATTGCTACCACCTTTCATTAAATATAACCTTTCTACATCAATAGAAATGTTTCTGTAGTTGTACTATGAGACTGTAGAAGTCAACTTGACCTAGACCAGTAAGTTTCCTCAAAGAAAATTCTTTTTTTTTTTTTTTTTGTAAATTAATAATGGGTTGAGGGGCATATCTTTCTGATATAGAGATATTTACCCATATATAGCACAGGAATTGATAATAATGAGGAACTTTTAAGTTTGTCTATTGTACTCTTTCTGAGTAGCTTCCAATAAGTAATTGAACTATTGACCTTACAACATCCTTTTATATGGAGTGTCCTGAGTGAACAAAATTACACATTTATTTTTTAGTGTTTTCCAGATGCATTAGTTCTCTCCTATCAATCTTGCTTAGTATTATCATTATTGTAATTCCTAATATTCTCAGGCATGGACACTACTGTGATAGATGGGGTAGAAAATACAGAACAAAATGCAGTAACTCATGCTGCAAAAGCTTGAAAGCAATACAGAATTTCACTCTCCATGAGCTTGAAAGCTAGTAATAAGATAGGTGACAACAGTCAAAGAGGCAGATAATGAGGGCATATCAGAAACAATACTGGTCAGTATGGTAGGTAGTGTGCATAAGGGGCCAAAGAGTAACAATGTATATGTACCAACTGACTCCTCAAGGCAAACAAATATGGTTTCAGTAATAACTCATATTCAAATAGAAAATAAATAACAAGTATATGAGCATTATAAGGCTCTAATTCCATACAAGGTTCAAGTGATGCTATGGTGGACAGTTCAGCTTTGTGCAGGTAGTCACCCTGATGGACACTGGCACCCTCGCTGAACCTAATGGAAATTACCTGGAACATGTCCAGGCATCCTCAGTGCTGGCCTTTGCAACTGAAATTTTTTTCCATTTTCTGTTGCTAGAGTTGCTCAATGGAATTACAACTTTTTGTACTCACACACTTTCCTCTTATTTATGTATAATACCAACTCCACTCCAATACGTGCTACACATGCTTCCTTTGACATTAGTCTTTCTGTATCTCAGGCTCTTAAAAACTTCCCACTAGTAAGCTCATATCTCCCAAGCCTTGATGGTTCAAAGAGTCTATTATGACTCTGCTCTCTTCTGTGTTTCGTGGACTCGCTATTGTATATGAAGTTGTACCTAAACTACAGGGCTTTTTCACAGGGGTTGGATGTTGAACAGAGCATTCCATAAATTATGCAGTGTTTCTTTTTAGAAACTTGAAGAGGAGAGCTCTGTGAAACATTTATGAGGGAACCTTGTATCATAGAAAACCTGCATTGTATGAGATTTCAGGCAACTCAGATTTGTGAACATCTCTGAGAAGTTTGCACATCAGCATGCAAGGTTCAGGCAAACTTTCAGCAGTGTGTAAGAAGGTTCCCCATTGCCCAGTAAGTTTGCAGGAAACCTCAGTCCCCAAAGGACCTCTCTCAAGCAACATGCACATAAGTTTCTCCCTACTTCTTGGCCATCCCCTGTAGAGAGAGGGTTTCAAACATAGCTATCAAGCTGTTTTCTTCCAGAAGGATAGAAATGGAAATCCAGAGGTGTGTCCATGCTGCCTAACTTTTGGCGCCTGACAATTAATGGAGGGAGACAGTGTCTCTTCAGGGGTGATATGAAGCAGTAGCCATTAACAACACAAACAGGTTAGGGAGACAAATCTGAGTAAGTATGTGGCTAAATTTAGATAGTGTTAATACCTCATACCAAACATTTCAGACATCCTTCCACATGGAAATGGTGATAAATAAATTCCTGCCCCTGTTCCTCGTAGAGGTGACAGGAAATGTTAAAATACTAGGTGGGGGGTGGCAGAGAATGGGAGAGAGCTGTGAGTTAATTAACTGACATGTCTATGAGAGCTGTGCCTGGAGGCCACCACCAGCACTGGCAACTCAGTGTGCAGAGCACTGTACAAACACATAGGAAGTAATAGCCATCAGCCCAAAGAATCTGCCATCCAAATAGGCAAGAAAGATGAGATGAACAGAGAAACGTGGAAGGGTATGTTATTTCTGAGATTTGCTTCAGTCGTCTAATCCCATACTCAGTAAATCCTGAGGAAAAACCCAAACAACCCTTTCATTCAGCCAGAGCCCTCAGCAGATACCCCTCAGTGCAACCTTCCAAAATTTTTCCAACACTCAGCAGGTAGCAAGCTCTTTTAATGAGAGGATGTTGACTACCTCATCTACGTTTCTAAGTTCCCAGACTACACAGTTAGTTATCCTAGCAGAAATTGTAATTCTGACATCAGTGCTACCACTGATTACCATTTCACAGGTAGCAAAGAAGCCTAAATTGCCAATAACAGTTGTGAAAGAGTTAGTGAATGAAGAGTAGAAGGCAGGCAAAGAGATGCAGTGAGGAATTATATAAACCATAAATTGCCTAATTTTATCATTTTACGTATTCCTTTTCTGCTAGAAGTGGGATATTATACAAAACAGGCCAAAATGAGATACCCAAATTAATTTAATCTGTGGTAAAATAGTAGGTGCACAGGAATTAATAGTACAGTAATCAAAACATCTTAAAAGAAAAAATATGAATTAAAAGGCTTTTAGCTTTTGAGAAAGGGAATCCCATTGTATAATTAGATCATGAACTAGGGCCTTTCACCGCTGCAAATTCATACTGTGCACTATTTAAGTGCCACCTCTTGATTCTCCTACTGCAGCTTCTAATAGCAAACCCTGCTCTGCTTTTCTTTGTGCAAACCCAATCACATCACATCAAATTATACAACTAATTAACACAAACTCCTTAAAAAATTGCATATTATTTTGGCAAGCCAAATTAACGTCAGTCCCCTGAAACCATGTTTAGTAATTCCCACTGACTGTAGTAACGCCTACTACTGAGAGAAGGGCTAATCAACTACAGGCTCTCCTGCTGATGAGCTGAACCAAGTAACCAGATGTTTCTGCCTTCTAGGCTAATGAAAATGTCACGCATGTTTTTCTCTCCACCTAGATGAAGAACTAATTCCACCATGGCCATGGCCTAGGTAGCTCTCGTTTGTCCGGTGCTGTGTCTGACAGGTCCTGCTAGCTAATCCTGAGCAGGCAGGTACAGCCTTGCTAGTTGCACTGGCTTGAAACAGCAAACCCAGCCCGCCAAGGCAGCCTGCTGCTAGGGCTTCCTCATTCAGGATATGGAGAGCAAAGGGAAAGTTGATGAACGGCACTGCGGAAAAAAGTATTTCCATCATATTGTACTGTATATAAAAGCTGGGCAAAGTATGTTTTTTGTGTATTGGTAAAAGGTCCCATCGGCATTAAATTACTTAATGAGATGTCTATTGCAATTAAAAGAGGCATAACATTTATATTAACATTTTAAAGCTTGCTTATTTCAGGAGTGTCAGTTTACATGAGTCTAAATAGGCAATAATGAACATGATGAAGTATTCCATATTAAAACTGAGTACTGTATAACTGTCTAGTAAAATCTTAATATTAAGCTATACTGTATAACTTACAGGGCAGTGTAAAAGCTTCACATTTAGATTTATCCCATCTTGAATCTCAAATAATGGACTTGCGATTAAATATGAATACAAATGAAAAAAATGCATTTGCATGTAATCTTACAAAATACATTTACATGATACATTTATTTAAAAAGCTTACAGTATACTTTGATGGATGGTACAGTCATTTTCAGAAACAGTAAGCCATAATTTAAAGATACTGTGTAATTATTTAACAGCAATATTTTCTAAGTTCAGCTGACTTATACCTCTCATTCTATATGCTAGTGTAAGATTAAAAAATAGTGTATCAGTAGGCCCTATTAGCCCAGATGCTTACCTGGTGCAGAAAAAAGATATGAGGTACATTTAAAATGCTACTTTAGGAGGAAGAGAATTAGGTCTATTCATACAGCTTTGGTTTGAGAAATGCAGTGAATATGTTAATCTCAGACCCCACCCCCCAGCAGCTAAGTATATTCTTTATTTTGTTTTTCAATAAATCTGCAGTAGTATATATAGACTGTAAGCAGAAGTTAGTCTTTTTATATTTTAAATTTCCTTAACATGCTCATTGCTGTATTAACATCTGTTCTGAAACTCCCACCACCGCAGCAAGGAGGCATCAATTAACATCAGTTTGGAAGTGACAGATATTCAGTCAAGGAGGAATAAAACTCTACTGCAATTCTTGCCAGCAAAATCTCATCATGTGTGCAAAGATGCAGTCTACTGGTAGCACCAGTTCGATATTTGAGGGGATGGATCACTGAAAGAATGAGGTTTGCCTCTCATGAAAGGAGACATGCATGAGCCCTTAATTCTAAATTCAAAGATAAGGCCAATGAACTGAGAGTGACCTGGCTCTGGTCCCAGAAAGTTGTGTTTCACGGGATTCAGTTTCTACAGCAGAAGAATCTTGCAGTGTGAGAGGCGGTCTTTCAGACAGCTAAACTCACTTGCCAGTGAAAGAAATACTGGAATATTTAAATTTACCCAGGACACTGTGGGTGGCTAGAGCAGACTATGGACTACCTGACACCTGGTCATCCTGTATCACTTAATGTGCAAGCTAGCCATTACTGAAGCAGTGGAGGTTTCTGGCTGGATTTCAGGCCTAGCTCCAAGAACAGTGGAGTTGAAAAACCCTGCTATCTGATCGTTGAAAAGGTACGGTGTTGTGCAAAGGTCCGTGTCCAAGAAGTGAGAGAAGAGCCTTGGGTCATCTTGGCAACTGTACAGTTCTTCCAGTAGCTTCCTTTGCTTTTGCATGCTCTGACTTTACAAACTAGAGTATCATTGAGAAATTAGTGGAAAATGAAGAGTGAAAAATAATGTATGCACTGTAGTATATTGCCTTCCCTGACAGACAATAAATAAATTCTTAAAATCCAAAGAGAGATAGAGATAGAGGAGTGAAATCACACAAAAAGTAGGTTTTTTTTTGAGACAAATGAATATTTCAGTTGGAAACTAATTAGACATTTCAGGTGTATGGATATTTTCAGTGACAATGTTTCCCTTTCAAAAAAGAAACTGCTGGTCTTTTAGTGAGGAAAAGGTTACTTTTATAAAGTATTTTCTATTGATCTTACCAACATCTCTGTGATGGAATGACAAAAATTGAACAAATGTTGCTGAACTGTGAAGAACTCTGGCTTAGGTCCAATCATTTTGGGTCCAAGAACAGCTGTCATGAAGAGTGAGGGACTTTTATAGTAGAGCAAATGGTTGCATGAAATACACTAATAGTAGTTATTCCAGTGGTGAAGGCAATTTTTCAATATAAAAGAAAGATTCAAAGAAAAAAACCATATATATATACTCACAGATAGCAAGTGAGAAAGAGGAACAGACAGTTTTGGAAACATGGGAAATTAAATTTGTATTTGAGACGTTATAATTGAATATTCGTCATTGTCTAGTGGATTTCACAAAATGAAGGAGGTTTTGTTTCCTTACAGAAACATTTCCCTATACACTTGGTTTGTGCCAAAAAGAAAGAGAGAAAAATCACTCTGAACAGTTCAAATTAGAAGCAATAATCCTGGACAAAAGGCTGCCATGAAAATCACAGGATCACACCAACATAATTTCGACCCATGCAGCTTTTAGTCAGCAAAGGGCCATTGGAGCCTCATGTATCCAGGTCTGTAGTTCTTGATTTTCAGTTTATGTAAGGTTGGAGAAGGAATAACAAAATTTGGTCCTAAACACATCCATGGGAACCAGGTTTATCCTGGCACAGCTGTGTTCTGAATAAAACTTTCAATTACTGCAGTATGTAACAGTCATGCGAACATGTTCCCATGGGGCTTTTGGGTAAAGTCTGGAGAAAAATCCCACTTCAGAATTGGCAATGAAATTAGACTTCTGAGCTATAGGTGTTCATTCACCTGTTGCTAGCTTCTCTCTGATCAACTTTCTATCATTTCTGTATTCACCGGTTTCATAAACTTTTCTGTGAGGCTACTTGCCTGGGCAGTAAAAATAGATAAAGGTCTTTTCACATCAAATATTATATAAAGGAAGGACAACAGCTGAGAGAAACAGTTCTTGGAGAAAGAGCAAAATGATCTAGGATATCTGTTACTTCCTGAAAAGTCTCACAAGTTTATCCATCATGCTGAATGTCTTCTAGCATGAAGGAATCCTGCGGCATTCAGGATCACAGGAATGTTAAGTTGTATCACACTGGAAGTCCATTTGGTCCACTGTCCTGTGAACAGTGATCAAAGTCACACACTTCAAAGGAAGGTGCAATGAAGTATGAACAAGACATTTACGGAAACATCCAGCTTTTGATTCTTCTTTCTTATTCCAGACAACCAATGAATGGCTTATACTTTGTAGCTAGAGAATTTCTGCTTCTTCTAGCTTTTAAATTGTTTTTTAGTATCATTGTGTACCTTTTTTCATATACAAAAATCTTTCCATTTAATTTCAGTAAAATGAAGTGTAATGCATTAATTTCTCCCCATTTTATTGATATTGTGTGGTTAACTTTCCATACTCATATTCACCTATCTTAGTGGATAAAATAAACTTTTTGGCAGTACAGTAGCCTTTGAAAGACTTAGGTGAACAAGTTATAACAATCTGTTCAAATAATTTAGTCTCCTTTGCTCTTTGTAATGCAAAAGCTTCAAAGGTCAGTTCAGATAGACTGCACGCTGCAGAGGTGTTTATTATTTAAACTCATGAATACACTTCTCATGCAGGCAAATTTTAGCATATGTGCATCTTTGAAGATGTATTTGCTATGTACTTATGTTTATTTCTTAATAATTGAGCAAGATGATGAAGACTCTGCTGGAGAAGGTAGTTGCTAGGAAGGGATCATCAGTACCCTGTGAGAGTGAGGAAGTATTTTGACAGACTTGAAATGACACAGTAGGGTAATTCCTTCCCTTTCTCCAGCTATTCCAAAGATAATTAGCTGTGTTGGATTTTTTTCAAGAAGGAAGAAAAATCTTCCTGCTTTGGCATACAAACTCCACTAAACTTTTTTGGGGAAAATGTTTCTTCCTTCTGTGCTCACACTGCAGCTGAGGATAAAAAAAGAAATAATACTTCCCTGACAAAAACTTCAGACCATTTTTATGGACACTTCTTATTTGATTGCAAGAATACAAGAAAGTTCAAGTATTAAATGCACCTGAATTGAAAAATGGTGTTTTATTTCAATTGTGTGGATGACATTGACGGACATACAGTGATTTTCTTACATGAGGATAAGGCCAAATAGTATCCTGACTTGTGCACCACAGGAATGTTGAATTTTTTGAGCAGGCTGGGATAAGGTTTGTTAGGGGTTTGCAAATTTTTAAAAAGGAGAAATCTGTAATCTGACAGTGACCACTGATTTTTTTTTTTCCTATGACTGAGGCTTGAAAAAGAGCTATATTCACTCCTTTGAGTTTAGCAGAGATATCAAGTGTGAACAAGGGCGCAAATCAAAAGCCATGGAAGAAGTCAGATTTTGGACTGGGGAGTATACCATAAAAATAATAACAAAAGGAATTGAAAAGCCACTAGAATAAAAGACTGATCCAGTTTAGGTCCACACATGGTAATGCATTATTGAGCAGTTATTTCTCCCAGTTAATCATTAAATGAACTCCTACACTCTTAAAAGCTAATGTGAAGAACGTTTTTTGGACAGAGAAGAAAAGTACACAATGAATATTTGAGTAAGAAGCATGTGAACCAACAAAATAACAGCTCTCTGTTCTGTATAGCTCTATATTCCTTTACAACTAGGTTGTTTCATTACTAATTCCAGAGCATTAGTACGTATTGTGTTATTCTGTACAGCTTGTTGTACAGAAACAATTCAATAAATGAAAAGTCTGAATTCTAAGTATTATTATTATTTTTGTTCAGATTTGCTTTGTGGTGCAAGATTCTTTTGATTGCTTCAGACCTACAACAATCCCCTGTTGTTTATCATAAATAACAAGTTGTTTTATTTCTCTGGGCTTGGAAGTTTCATTTTCTTCTGTTGCTATAATTTCTATTCATTTTTAACATGAACACATTTTCCTACAGAAGTGGTCTTATGTCTAACTGTACCTTGTGATTTGTTGGCTGTGAAAAGCATTCCAGTTGATGAGAAAAGGGTGAAAATCATTCCACCCCCTCACCAGAGTAAACTGAACTTTCTAAGGATATATTTTTGTTCCTTTTTGAAAGGGGATAGGTAATGCCCTCATTTCTGACTGCCCTCTTGCTAGACATCTTTCTGTATTGAATTTGGAAACAAGTTGGTGGTGGTGCCATTAACGTTATTTCCCACAGAATTCTTATTGTACCAACTTGATCCAGCACTGCCACAAAGGAATATTGTCTTTGTACAAAAAACACTATTTGAAAAAGCATAGTTGGTGTTGATTTGTCCAGGAACACCAGTTTTGCAAAATCTTTGAAAACTGTACAGTCTTTCTTCTGAACTGATCTTTTCTATTATGGGTGAGGAGAGGGAATTATGGCCTCCATGATAATAACTTTCTTCTCTGGTGAGACCTTTGCATATTTTCCATGCTGAAGGTTGAATAACAGGGCTGTCTGACACCAATATTGTAATTTTTAACTGTGGTCTTTTAGCCATTTTTTTCACAATCAGAGCCCTTTAGAGCCCATAGTCAGGGATTCACTAGTTTTATGAAAACACACAGGCTGGATCATGCTGGTCATCTGTCCACTCTGCCACTCTGCACTAACACAAAAGAGTACATGTGATTTACTTCAATGAACTCCTACTCCCACAGTTTTCCAGTATCCCCGCCCAAAATCTTTTAACAATGATGTGATCAGTCATTTTTATCTTCATTCAACTGGGAGAAATGTGCTAAGGGATACTATTAGATGATCAAAATTTGTCTTGCTTTCTAACAAACTGATAAATCTGCACAACTAATTTATACAGTTTTTCTAACTGTACAGGAAAATGAGGTACAACTAATAACATACCTCTGATAAGAGTCTATTAACATTTTAACTTCTGAAGACCCTTTTTAAACCTGCAGAATCTAAATCTGCTGGGGGCAGGGGAGCTGAATTGTTACATCTGCCATCTCTTGTGGTCAGGAATCCCTCTTCCACAACCTTAGGGGCAGCTGCATCTGACAGGCACGGGTTTCTCACTGACGGGGTGAATCCATCAAATAGCTGAGTGCTTCCTATTGAAGGCACACAGTTTCTTCAGGAACTCAAAGGAAGCACTCAGTGTTTCACATGTCATAACAAACACTCCCACCGCATCCCCACATCACCTTTGTCCAACTCATGTTCCTGCATTTTTATTTTTCGGAATGTCTGTCCTCTTTTGCTTTTTTCCCTACAAGACAAACATATTTTAGTCTCCGCCACATTATGAACAAGCAAGCAAGGAAACACTACAGGTCTTCCTGTGTACTCAACAAACCCCATTTCCTTGACCATGATCCTCTGAACCATGTATAATGACTGTCGGGGATTCCTCTTGTGCCAATTATTTCTTCAGCACTTCCTGATCTATCAGTCTTCAATGGCATGCCTCTCAACAAAATCTGTCAGGCATCCTTCCTGCTTCCAGAGCAGAATTAATTCATTTCTAACTTCACATGCCCATTTTCTTTTATTTAGTGCTCTATGCGCTTTCTCCTCTGTGCTGCTTTAACACTCTAATATCTATCTCTTCATTATATGCTCTCTTATATCCCCCAACACTCCCTCCATCTTGTGTGTGAAGACCCCATGACTCTTCTCCTGATTCCATTCTCTCCTTTTCCACCCTTTCTTTCTTACCTTTGGATAATTTTGTCTGCAAACATAAATTTAGCTATCAGTTCTGTTTTGGGCCATATAGATACCTGTTTTTGCCAAGTCTGCCTTCTGTCCAAGCAGTCCCCTCAGCTTTACTGGCTAACATATCCTTGTGGATGTCCAGTCATGAGCTCAAGTGCAGCAGAGATAGAGCAGAACAGCCAAATGTCCCTAAACGTTTTTTCTTGTGTTACTGCATGTAAAATGCTTATTGTAATTAGCGACTCACAATTATTCCTGATCTCTCACATCCAAGCTGTATCTGAATTCTGCTGACTCTCTGCAATGCATGCCTAAGATGCACCCTTCCCTCTTCATCACTTACCTACAACTCACCTTAAGTTTTATCTGGAGAACTGTATTCTTTTTTTTTTTTTTTTTTACCTTTTAAGCACTGACAGCTGCTGTTGTGTCCTGCTTAAGTCTGTTGAAAAGACAACATCAATAACCATTTTCCAAGCTCATCAGATCATTGCCTCAAGTCCTCTACTGGGTTTCCTTTCCTCATCACTTTGAATGTTATTTATCTTCTGGACTTAGCTTATCAATATTTCATGGTGGTGTTCCTGTCGGAGTCTCCAGCAGACATCCACCATTTACTGGTTAAAGTTCAGATGGGATGTCAGTGGTGTCCTCCTCCTGTGGGAGATCACCCTCACTAACACTTCTAAAAGCCACCTTGTTCTTTCAAATCTTTACATCTCTCCATCTCTCAGTAACTGCCTGGGACCTAAGGAGAGTTTTGTCCTACTTATGTAGATGTCTTAATCTGAACACTGTAATCAGTGGAAAATAATACACTTTTTATGGTGTAACTCATCCGACTTCTTTCACTGCAGGGTGAGATGAATCTCACTTTACAAGTGATTATTCTTTCTTACTGACTGCCAGGGAAACACAGAAAAATGGGCTCAGATGCAGATGATTTTGCAGCTATTCCAACTAACCTACCTAGTTATCTAACGATGGGTAGATACAGACTATATCTATAGTCTATATATATCTATAGACTCAAACACTTAAATTTAGGTGCCTACGGTGTAGGTGTCTACATGTGAGGTAGGTGTCTAAGTTCTCAGTGTATCAATGGAGATCTAGTTAGTACAGTTGATGGGGCCTGAAGAACAATTCAGCTGAGCATATGTCTGCACCAGAATGAGCTGAATCTCTTCTAACCTCTTCTAAATGAACCTTCATGGACTACGACAGGAGTTTGGACATCTAGCCCACATGTCACCATCTGTATGTAGACTTAGATGTCTTTACCTGAAATGGAACTGCATCCTTGGTATCTGAACTGGATCCAAATCCTTCCTCAAGACTGTGGTATGTTTAGGTTCAGATAACTCTATAACCATTTAACTGGTAGGTTACTGGCCTGTACTTTATTTCATATTGCTGGCAAACGAAGCTACCACTGTCACCTCAGTTTACTGTAACATTGGATCAGCAGACTCAGTTAATGGAACTGTCCCTACTAAATCATCAGTTATCTGTTATCATCAGATCTTCATGACTTGGAATATTTGCAGTATAAAAATCTTAAATATATGAGCTTTAATGCATACAGAGTATTTTTACTGACTCACAAGGGAAAATGGAACACTGTTTAGGAATGCTGCAAACAATGACTTGTCTTGGGAGTAGTACCCCAGACAGATGTTACCAACTTGGGTTTGAAACTGGCTTTTTCTTTAAAAAGGAAAAAGTGGTCATTAAACTGAATGGTGCACCACTTTTCCCCCTTGTGTGAAGTTAAATAAACAAATTTTCCTCTAAGAAAAGCATATTAAATCCTAATGCTAGTTAATCCAACTTCCCCTGTTGCACACAAAAGAAATGCTATTGCTGCACACACTTCTGCAGAATATTTTATAAAGGATCTTCTCTCTTAAAACAAGGGACATTTTTATCCTTTTTTTCTTGATTCCCCTGCTTACATCTGGCATGACCACCCATAATTTCCAGGATGTAGATCTAGCTGTATAATGACATAAAAAAAAGAACCATTTAGAGGGAAATATATCAAATTCAAGTCTCTTTTCCTTTGGACAAACCATATCTTTAAATCAGCTTGTGAATAAGTTACAAGCCCTTTCCTGCATCATATGCACTAAAATCAGAGCTTCACATTCAATTATTTTTCCCAAACAAACATGATAACCATTCATGAGCTTGAAAACTGCAGTTCTTGAATTACATGTTCCTTTCCTAAACTTTTTCCCTTTTCTAGCTTCTTTAAGTAAGTAGGCCATATTTTTTTCTCTAGTCCTGTTAGATTTCAGGGGCCACCATTGACATTCTTTTCATGAAAAAGGCTTTTTTTTGTCTCTGGGCTTCTCTGTTTCAGTCTTTGGAGGAGGAGCTTTCAGGTCAGAAAATTCATCTTTCTTAGAGCAGAAAGCTGCCACTTGGCAATGCAGTCCCTGCATCTTCTTTGGTGGTGGTGGGAAGGGGTTGGCTGTGAAACAGGGTGTACCTGTGTGCTCAGCAGTCAGCCCCTGCTTTATCTGCATTAATACTGTTGTTCTGGAGAGGCAAAAGGGAAGAAGTTCGAAAAGTTATCACAATACCTTTACAATGGGTCTTTTGTAACCCAAAAAATAGCACGTACACACCAGAGGATAGTAGGGATATTGTATGCTTTACTACAGCTGGTGAGACTTACTCTGTCTGTAAGAGTTTTGCTGGTTTTAGCAGCAGTCCAGGACCATATAATTCCTCAGAAATGTGAGGTTAAGAATAGATAAATAGAAAAATAGGGTGGTGGGTTACAAATAGAGTATGTTTAGAGTTTGACTTTAGCTGACATTATGCATCCTTGCCCTTTTACAACATATTGCTTACGAGACCTGAATAATATTTCAGCTATATATTGTAGATGTTGCACAAAATTGCTGCATGGATACATGCAGACACTCCCCCCTCACCCCCACCCCATGCACACAGACACATACAAAGGTAATGCCATAGTTGTTCATATCTTATAACAATCCATATGTGGAAGTCTGTATAGCAGAAAAAACATGTGCCCATATTAGTAGATAGTTAAGGACAACTTAACTTGGATATTTCTGATGTACTCTGAACTATGGGATATCAGACATGGTCTGCTTTGTTTTGGGTCCATCTAGTTCCTATGAAATCAATGACAAAATTCCTAAAACTAATTTAGGTGATGCATGTCCATAGGAAGAGGAAGTTGTATAGGCATTTTGCAAAAACAGGTATATATACATTCTACATTGTAAAATATCACTTAAGTATTCTCTACTCCATCACTGGAAACAATTTTCTTCAGAAATGTGGAGAAATTCCTCCTCATAAGTTAAAAGTAAAACTGATGTGAATTGTACTTTTCTAAAGACAAAACCAGAAACTAAAAAGCACCCACTTACAAAGGCCGTACGTGTGTGCATGTTTTTGTATGCATGCATGCGTGTATTTGTTAAAAGAACTTTATTTTTATGCCTCCTTTATCTCAGCAGACTGTCCGGCGTGGGATGAAAACATTGTCATATGCACATAAGACATGGGGAAAATGCATCCAACTGGCCTGCATTTTCTCATCTGTTACAGATTTAAGATCTATAGCTCCACAACATTTCAAACTTTGCAAAACGTGAAAACCAGAGAGCGAGAACCATGCACAGGAGAAAATCTCCTTTCATCACACCGGGATTATTTTTCTATCCCAGGTGCTCGAGCCTGGGCTTTCTCTTAGTCTAATTGATAACTGACGGGCTCCTCCCCTTAACCCGCTGACTTTTGTGCGTTCTCTTCCCGGGCGACTACTCTTTCACAGTTCTACCTCATTCACTTATGGTTGACCTGGAGCTCCTGGGTTAAGCTTCCCCACTGGTATTCAACCTTGGACCTTATTATTGTTCTACTCGTCTGACCTCCGATACACTAAATTCTAACAAGGTGATCTGAAAAAAATCACTCATTTTTTCTGTGTGGTTTCATGGCTCGTCTTTTTACCGCTCTCGGCTGATGTTCTTTTCTCCACTTCAGACCACCAAGTGCTCTGCTTTAGTTTGTCAATTTATAGTGCTGTCATGGTTTCAAATGCTGTGACCATTGTGTAGAATATACTCTCCTGACCTCTGAGCAACTTTCTGTATTTCAATTGTTAACTCATTAGGGTTTGGAAGAACAGCTGAAAAGAGAATGGCCTTTTTCCCACAATTGCTTCCAATGAGCTGCTTGAAGAGTCATCACAACCCAGGATTAAGAGAAATCAAGAGGATGCTGCTAAAAATTAGCTCCAGTTATTTTGCGTTCTTGCCTAAAGGAAACAAACAAAAACCCTCAATCCCAAATGATACTGCTGTTCTTCAATTTGCCACTAAAATGAGAGTAGCATATTAATAAACCTAGTAATGAAAAGGTAATCTGATTTGGATAATTCAAGTTCTTTGCCAAAGTATACCAGAATATAGATAAAATACGTTAACATCATTTTTATATTTCACTGTTTTTACCGTCCACAGGCACTCCTTTGTTTGCACTGGACTTTTGTCTTTGGATCCTGAGCCTTGAATTGACTTCTCCAAATCAAATTTTTCTAATAAATACTGTTTCAACTCTTCCTCTTTCAAAATGTCTTGGCAAGAGAGGGGAAGAGGAATAGAGAAGTGAATGGAAACCGCCACCAGATTTTATCCTGAAGTCAGCTCCCTCTTGAGATAATAAGAGTGCAACCATGTTTATTAAAAAAACCAAACCAACTCCTTTCCTTCTTTCTTTTCCATTTAAGTGGAGAAATCATCTTGCTCACTGAGCAAATAGAGAGGTGCTTCTGCCATTTAGGGACAGATTTATAGCATTAGCAAAAAGTTCATAATTTTCATACTCTGAACTTTCAGATTAATGCACAACATCTTATTTCTGAGGTTTCTCTCTGTAGCGAAGACTGAGCCACCAGTTTCTGAATGGTAAAAATAGTCTATGGTTTTGCCATTTTAAATAATTTAGTGTGGCTTAGAACTCAAGAGTCCTAAACATGTAGCATCTAGTTACACATGCACATCTTTTTTAAACAAAATCTTTTGAATGATTTTTCTTTCCTTTCTCCAGCATCACAGGTGTTTAGCTCTACCACAGATTTTGATATCAACAGAAAAAAAAATTTTTTTGGATCTCAGGGGAACTATGCTGAACCTTTAACAAAATACTTCATTTTGAGAGACTACTTTGTACAGCATCCTCCCAGGTATCACTAAACATGGTTGCACAGTTTTCTGATAACATGAAATACTTGAATGCATCCTTCGTTTTTGTGTCAGAGAATTGTAATAACAACAGATTGCATTCTTGTAGGTCTCATCATCAAGGGTTTTAGAGCACTTTGCAAACAGCAGTTTAAACTTTACATTTTCCCAGAGGACAAGGCCGACTTGGGTGTATCTCTACTGATTTAAATTAGCATGATATGGGAATGACCTTTGTCCTCTCAATCCTATAATACCCTTTTTATAGATGGGTAAATTGAGGTATTGGCTAGCAAGTGTCATATCCAAAGCCACACACTGAGTCAATGCAATGCAATTGGTATCTGATATCTAGTCTTCAGCCCTCTAAATCACTTGTTAATTCTTTCATCATGCTTGATGTTTTAACATTTAACAGTTTTGTTCAGTATAAGTCCACCTGCTTCAAAAGACTCTCTTTTAAACTGTGCATGTAAACAATATTAGCATAACGTTTAAATAATTAAAAAAACCCAGAAGTTAGTGACTATTTTAACAGAACTAAACTGACAATATAAAGTGGAAGCAATATAATAATTGTGGAGTTGATACTACTTAAAAACAGTGGGAGCATTTGATTGCCTATGTCAAACACTATTAGACTTTTTACTTTAGTAAAACAGTAAAACCAATACTATACAGCAGCTTAAATCAATTTCCCAGAATATTGCCACTCCCAGATCTTCCAAAGTTGTAGAATATTTCTTTTCTGAAGAGGTAAGGAGCTCTCAAATCTTATTGCTCCATTTAAAAAATATATATTTGCATGGATGATAAAATGATATCAGAAAGCAATTTGTGTTAGTGTTTGTACAAGCAATTGCAAAAAAAAAAAAACCAACCAACTCTGGCTGATTGTGTTGCTGTGCTTCTGCATCATTGTTTTTAACAGATGGTTTGCTATTATGACTGCCTTTACTTCAACAAGACTTTATAACCTTGGAAGTTTTTTTGTTTGTTTGCTTTTTTGCTTGGAGTTGTAGTGCACCATTCATAGTTTAAAAGTTTATGTGAGTTACTTTGTGAGTGCTTTGAATCTCAGTTAAATTCTGGTCTCTTATGGTGCTGGGATAGTAAATCTGTGCTTGATCTGGACCCAAACGTATTTTGATTGTAAATAGAAAGTCTTCTTTTATGAGGATGTTCACTTCACAGCTTGAGCAGTGTAATTTTTATACAGGTCTCAGCAATCAATAAAAAAGCCACAGGAGGAATGATTTATCTTGTTGGTTACAGAGACTGTCACCGAGAGAAATTGTAAAAGATCAATTTACACAACCTGGTGTGAGAACGTTATTGATATAACACGGCTGATCAGTTTCTGGTAGTCTATGGGCAGACAACGAGGAGAGAGCCCTGCCCTCGGATAGGGCTACTCACCAAGATCTTAATAGACTCACTGGTCCATAAAATGGACACGAAGCCAATGAAGGGCGAGATTCTGCGTGCTCATGGTACGCTGACTGGCCTGTAGGAAAATGGATTGGCTCAGCTCCGATTAGTTAGTTAAGCAGTGTCATGCGTCCTTCTTTTTTTGTTGCTGTTTTTTTTTCCTCCCCCCCCCCCTCCCCCCCCCCCCCCCCCCCCACTGTGAGAACTGTTCACTTGGAGGCTCACTGCCTTAATTACAAAGGGCCCTTTTAACTACAGGTCACAGGAGTTGGCTCACTTGACAGGAAATAAGGAAACAAGCTACCTTCCTGGAGAAAAAAAAAAGAAAATCAAACTTCCACTCCTCAAATTAGTTAAATGAAGCTTATCAGCACTTGTTAGTTGATCCTTTGACAGTCTGTTAATTGCAGCTGGTACATTAAGTTATGTTATAACCAGCAGGACATATGATTAAAAAATAAATAAATCTACAGATATGCCACATGGAATGTGTTGGTGGGGAAAACAAAGTAAGAACAACGTTGATCTTTGCTGTAAATATCACAGCACAAAATGCATTTATAAGATATTTTCTTTCTTATTCTGTAAAATTAAATTATATTCTAACTGAAGGGGCTTCTTTGGATCAGAAAAGAGCTTCTCTATACAATGAGATTAGAAAGATTCACATTGTGTCTTCTTAATAAAAAACAACGTTGGCTACTCTGTAAATATAAGCAGTCTGTACCTATGGATGTTACACATAGAGTTTTTAACATACTTTTCCTGACATATACTCTCCATTATATTCTTTTATTTACAGACAATAATTTCTCACTGTTATTACTGGAAGGAAAGGAAAGAACATTAGCAGCATTAAGAAACCCCACAGCAGTTGTTTCTCCTTTGTAGGAAGTGACTCTACTGTATAACTGCTAGCAAAATAAAGGATCCAAAGGCACATCAAGGGGAAAAAACTGTTTTCATGTGTTTAACCTGTTAATTATAGTAATCTTCACTACAGTGTAAGTATTGTAACCTGGAATGGGAAACGGGTGTTTGAAAGAATGAGCTGACTAAGACAAAAATGATTAAATCCACACTTCGAATGGATGATTTTCATATGTAATTTGAGCTACACATTCTTAAGTTGTTTCATTTTCACATTTCTGTACTCATCGGCACGTATCAAAGTGAAAGACTAGCTGAAATGAATGTTTTCTTACCTTCATCTGCTGGAATATTTTACATACTTCTCAAAGTCTGAAAGACACATTCTTCTGGACCCATAATATGTGTTTTAAGATGTGTTTTATGCTTAATATGAAGTCAGCTTTTGAAATCCTCCGCATCCCAACAATATTGCTTCTTTTTTATCTACAGAAGAATGCATATAAATGCAATGTTATTTTCATACTCCTGAATATTTAAAGTCACTATTAATTATCGTTGCCTTTCCATGTACTAGAACTAGTCAACAGGCCTTTCACTGTGTTCTTGATACATGTCCTGAGCAGAGACAGAGAGAGTGTCACGCCCCCTCTCCCATCAGTTCCTTCAGGTCTGAAAGTTAAATTATTTGTTCTGAAAATGGGTGGGGTACAGGTCCTGTCTCTCTTCCTATGACTTCCTGTGCTCAGAACAGAAAAGAAATAAAGGAAATATGACCAGAGTGAAGAAATGGGGCTTGCGAGTCCCAGGGAAAGGGATGGGTGGCAGAAGAGGGTGGAGGTGGCCAGATGACAAGTAGAAGGAGCTGGGGCTAAAGGAGAAAGAAGGGCAGGAGGGAACTTGCTCTTACTACGTTCTCCATGTGCTGAAATGACTTGATATTACTCTACACCCGTGTCTGCTAGTAACCCTTCAAGCACACAAACTTCTGGAGTAAGAGTAACAGCCCGGTCCAGCTGTGGGGTTTGCTCCTTTCCACCCCCAGAAAGGAGAACTTCCCACCTCTGTGGATACATAATGAGGTGCAAGGGTGGCCACAATGCCTGTTGCTCTTTTCCAGACCTTCCGTCTTATTCACCCTTGATCAGGTTCCAAGCCAAATTTGGTCACAAATAGATATTTATTTCATGTTTTCAAGTGAGGGATGGGCAGAGGAAGAGTTGCTTTCTCTCCACAGCTGCCAGGCCATTCACTGCCTCAGGCAGTCAGCAATCATTAGCCAGCCATGTTCCTCCCCTGCCCTTCTCATAATGAACTTGGGCTCTTCCCAGCACTCAAACAAATGCTGTTGCCTGTGTCCGAAACATGGATTCTACCTGCGCAGAGTGAGCCTGGGCATGCTGCCACTGAGCTGTCTCAAGTACGATGCTCATCTCCCTTTCTGTTTTGATTCCTTTCTTATTTCCCTTCTCTGCTGCTTTCACGGCTGCTACTAAATGTATGCCACGCTCCCTGACTTGCAGTAGGACAATTCCAGTGACTATCCCCCAATTTAGTGGCTACTCAGAACTGCAGAAAAACATATTGAGGAATCTCCTCACCAAGATTTTCCCTGATTCATTGTAGGGGCAGCTGGTAACAACACCCTGTATTCAGGTCATTAAAGCCTTTCTATTATAGAAAATCCCTGTGACCTTTTATTTTGAGAATCTCTCACATTTCTGTTGTTTGTAGAAGGTGTTTGATATTCAGCAAAGGAAATCCCCTCGGGCCACAGAAGTGTCTTCTCTTTGTCCCATGAAATTCCATTGAGGGTGCAAAGTGACAAAAATTGCCGTTACCCTTCTCTTATTTTTATCTCTTGGGAAAACACTGGTAGGGTCCAGGCTGCAGGTCAGGCTCGCTCTGGCACTGCCAGCACCAGGAGATGCACTGAACCAGCTGAAGCCAAGAAAATGGAAAGGTAGGTGAAGAAGACAATAAGTCTGTGGTCTGGGGAATTATAAAAAGTTCCCAAGTGAGCAGCTTCTATCCCCAACTGTCCCCTAAAATCCTTAGCTCAAGGGGTAGGAGTAAGGTAAGCCAGACCAGGCTGCTTCTTGACACCTTGTAGACTCAAGATGTTTTCCTCATTCACACACACACACACATACACACACGCACACGTGCACATGCACCTTTCCTCTGACAATGTGCATCAGTACAGTTACAGTTCTTGATAACTCTAGCAACAACAGCCTGTAGTGCAACACAGAATGTTCAAGATTCACATGTAATTTATGATGCTGGAAATAAGAAGAAAAGGAGTGTTAAAATAATTTACAGCAGAATTAACTTTAAATTAACTTTCCTGAGGCTGCAATAGCTAGTACCTGAGAGTTAAGAAATACCTGTGAACCCTAATTTATCCCCTTTTACATGAATGCACTCTGGTGCAAATATGTGTTACGTATGATCATACTGCATTTTCCAGTTGACCCTGTCTAAATCAGTATTCAGCGTGAAGGTATTCAGGAGGTAAGATGAGGTTAGCATACACAACTAAAATGCTGTTATTTTAGTCTTAAATGCTTGACTTTACAGCCCAAGTAATTATTTTCATCTAGAAGTTTATGAGCCTGGAGTTTCATATGTTCTTATATTCAGAAATAACACATGCTATCCACTAAAGTCAATCTTAGTTCATGTATGTCATTCTTTGATTAAAAAATTACAAGGTTTAAGAATTTCAAAGAACTACCTAGAACCCATGATAGTCACACAATCCATATCATTAGTGTGGTTTGTGAACTCAGTCACTGAAGGTGTTGCACGCTCCTAATATTTTATTTCTCATGCAGAGAGATCCTGCTCAGGACTTTATGGAAGAATGTTCTTTGCCCTGGAACAAAAAGTTAGGACTTGCTTCTTCACCATTTAAGCATAGACCTATGCTGCTCACTGTGCTCAGGTATCAATTTTAGGCAGGACTCACAATCAGATTCTGTAGAGGACCACACACACATATGAAGAGGACCATATTCAGCTTCAGCTGAAGCTTTTCATAGCTAGAGTTGGGTGAAAAATAAATTTCTAGTTTAGAGGCATTTCAGGCTTTAGTTTTATACCAATTCAGAGATAAATCATATTTTGCTTTCAGAATTTCTCATGACATAGGAATTCTGGGATTTTTTGAACCTTCGCAGGGGCTTCTGAAATGAAATATGCTCTCAGGAACTTGGCAGCTGATGAGTAAAGTTGACGTGATTCTTGCTAGCTTCACTTCAGCTCACTTCAGAATAGCAGCCGTTCAAAGACTCATGCACATACCTTAAAATGTTTTTAACCTAATGTAGAAATCTTTACCTGTATGGTATAAAGGTCCTTATATCTATATTTGAACAAATAGACTAGCTTCTTCAGTCCTTTATCAGGGTAGCTTTCTAGGGAGATTGGTGGTACAAAAATGTGAACCAAGTTTCTAATGACTAAATGCATTTGTAAAAGATTTCCAGCTAAGATGGTCTTCTGTAGCATGGGGAGGCACTGAGCACTCCATCAAGCCTTATAGGAACATGCCTCCTCCTATTTGCTATTTGCTTCCAGCAGGGAAAGGGCTGAGAATGTGCTGCAAAACCCCAGCCACACCGACGCTCGGCAGCACGTGTCAGTGCCGTGTTAAATGGATAAAGCGAGGCTCTGATGATTACGCCACCTCTTACTGCCAATTAAAAAGACATAAAGCCAAAGACACTGGCACCAGGGCAGAGGCTCAGAAGCCACGCTGCTTGGACGATCGCTCAGCCTCTCTGTGGATATAAACAGGGCAGAAATCAATTTTACTAATTGCAGTGGATACCGTGAGATCTGTATCACCACTCTTTTGGAAATTAAATGCAGGTAATGAAACTAGCTGAAATGAAGACATTACCAACTTGTGACACTTTTTCATAACACACACATGAATAGAAATGTCTCAGCTGGAATTCAGGATGACTGTCAATAACTATTGTTCAAATCATCTGGTCTCTTTTGTTCCCCAAATAATCCCTTTTCCTATGGCAAATGCAGTTGCTAAAGTGAATTTGCATTGTGACACAGCATGAGCACCCATGTTTCTTTGTTACTTCTGTTGCACGGTATCACTAGTGAGTTTGGGTGAGATTTACCTGACTGAAGATAAACTTGGTTTAGGTGTTTATGTTAGGACAAAATGCATTATGCCCCAGAATCGTCTTCTTCCTTCCAGCCAGGAGCCAAAGTTAATGAGGTGTAGAAGGCTGCATCTGTGTTACCTCAAAACCAGAGTAGTAGTGTCCACCTGGGTGCTCTTTTAGGGCTTATATTTCACCAGTAATACAAACAATGAGGATGGTGATGGTATACGGTCTTAGTGCTGGTGATGTAACTCATAGCAGTAATGCTCTGCTGCTAATACAGAGAAGTTATGGCATTTTTGACCCCATGTTTCCTTGCTTCCAGTTGGTATGTGTTTTTTGAAACTAACGGGATTAGATATCTTTTATTCAGGGAAATTGTTAGATTTTAACACTAACATGTCTTTCTGATCAAAATGTTCTAACCTAGAAAAAGTAGGCTTTTTGGTTGAATTGTTGGGTTTTGGGTTGTTTTAAATCTTGTTTTAAGTTAATTTCTCTTTGGAAAGAGTCTTCTCCCAACACATAGCCAGAGTTTAGAAGGTGCACTAAAATTGAAATATCAAAGAGAACTGTTGAAATGACATGCTTGTGCAATTATCTTCTATTAACTCATCTGGAATCCTGTGATGAGCAAACTGTGATTTTCAATGTGTCATTACACTGTTGCATCAATGGGTTGTTCAACAGCTCAATTTAAAAAATACTCAAGAAATAATCATTATAAGAGGTAATCCTTCCCATTTGATTCAAATAAATCTGTTCCAACATTAGGCTGACATGATCATTGATCTCATGAGGTTTCAGTGCTTTGTTTGCATTTGCTTTACAGCATTTACTGCTGATGTTGTTGTTGGATATTTTATTTTTGATAAGACATCTCAGATTCTGTTTTCTAATTATAGAGAGAAACATGAGGAATAATGCTACCATTTCTGATTTTTTGCTTTAAGCTACAGTGACACAGTGGTGTTCTCACAGTGTCAAAGTAAAGTGGTTATTTTGTTATTATGGTGTTACAACATTTTTATTCTCTGGATAATTTTGCCTCTTCTGGTGGCTATTCAGCTGGAGTTACCCTCTTCTAGCACTGAAAAGGTACATCTGTGTTGTGTTTTTCATTTGCAATTAATAGAATTTGTGTGGAAAATGGTCAGCAGTATCTGGATTTATCATTTTACCGTGGCTTTCTTCTTTTGCTACTCAACAGAGAGTGCTCTGGAAAATCTGTCTTGCAGAAGAAACTATTAGACATACTAAATATGTAAATATACTAAACAATTTATATTCTTAACAGTATCACTTTCTTCCTACTGTTTTTCACCTTTTTAAAAAGGATTCTGTAAAATGGTTTCCAAATTTCACCTTGGTCAGACACTACCTATTTGAACTTCATTGGCTTTTGTCCCATATATATTCAGCAAGAACTGCTTGTTGACAAAAATAGTTGCAAGATTCCTTTTTTTTCCAACAGAGCATATTTACACTGCCTTGTGACTTGGGAGTTTTTGCTGTTGGGCAATCAGTTTGAAGTTTGTACTCATGTTTTAAATTCTACATAAACTTAAAAATTTTTCATTATTCTTGATTATGTGGTGATTTTTCTTCTAGCTAATCAGTTGGGGTAACTGTAATGATTGCGCTTTGCATATGCTGGCTCCTTCCTCTGTAACCAGTGTTACAGCATCCAATTGTTTTGGCCAGAAACAGACTATATTTCAGTGTGTCAGATGATGAAAAGCATGAAGAGGCTTCTAGCAGGTGAATGTGTGCTGGTGCATATGCGTGGGAAGATACTGCTAGCAATCGTTAGGGATGAGGAATTAGCCAGCAGTAGTTTGTGTGATGCAGTAGGTGGGAAGAATCAGCCTACTGAAGTATGAGAAAGGCAGTGGAAGGGAATCAGCCAGCAGTTGTCTATGTGCTGGAGGTTATGATAAGGTGGGTGGAAGAGATAGAAGAATAAGAATGGGGGAAGAACTCAAGAAAAAAAAAAAAAAAGTGGGGATGAAGAAAAGGAAAGGAAAAAACCCAAGGAATGAAAAAGAGCAGAAGTGAAGATACTACAAGAACTGCCTGAACTGCCTGTAGCATCAGGCCATAGACAAAGAAAAGACAGAATAAGGTGGTCACCTAGATTTCTAGGAGTGCAAGTGAATGAAAACTGCAGGACAAAGCGTACTGTTAGATGGTACTGAATAGTACACTTCAACAATGAAAGTCTGCCTTTGTGTGAGGGCATGTGTTGAGTTGTGAGACTATGTCTGACATAAATGATGAAGGACCGCCTACATAGATTTGGTACAAACAGAACATTAGACATCAGGGAAAGAGTATCAACTACAAAAAATAAATAAAAATAAAAAATAAACTACAAAATAAAAACTAAAAAAAGAAACAGAAGATATTTTCTACTGCAAAATATCACATCCTTCCAAGACATTCCTGCACAAGGAAAACACCATGAAATACTCTAGGCTCTCACCATTCTGAACACTGGTGACTCCTCACTCATTTCCTATGTGAACACTGAGTGCACAGTAAATACAAAGAGGCCCAGTTCCCTCATCCAAGCGGACCAAGTGACCATGAAGATGTGTGCAAAGTGTGTTTGTTTGGGAAGCTGGAACAGAGTGGTTGTAAAATCACAGCCTAGCTTCCTTCATGTTATCTTTCTCGTCCAAGAAGGCAATCCCTTCACAACATAAATTACCAAGGGTCAGCCTCCCCCTGTGGGTGCTAATGGGGTGTAGGTGCAACTGTTTGAAGAACAGCTCTAACATAATGAAATAATGCAGGTGTTTGAATTGCTAAAGTACTCACAGAGGAACTGCACCTGCCAAGAACAGGCAGAGGTACACGAGCACATAATTTGTGGTTGCATGAACGGATACCCGGTAGAGACCCTTTTAATAATTTACCACTGAGTCTGTGCAACAAAATGTTTTACACTGGGAATAGCAACCAAGCATGAAACAGCAAAAAGAAATAACTGGCTGCTCACCAAAGACTAGTTGGCTAGGAAGAAAACTTTGCTTCTACTAGTTTGTTGCTGTGCACTCTTCACAGATTGTGTGCAAGGGAGATTGTTGGCGAGTTGTCCAGTTTTCAAAAAATTCAGCTAATCTGTAAATTCAAAAGTGCCAATGTGACATTCACCATGAAATTCAGGAGCAGGAACTTGGCTTGCCAGAGCCATCTACCTCCCCAGTGTCTGTGCTCACCAGTATATCCCAGGGAATCATACTTTGGTCTTACTGACAAGAGGGGAGAGAGGTTGAATTGTTGTAGAGACTGTAAGAAAATACATAAATTTTATCCTCTAGAGTATTTGTTCTTGTTCAGCCCAGGCTATTGGTGAAAGAAGGTTGTTTTTGTTGAATGATAACCATTCAGTAGCTTATATGAAGTGAATCTGGTAGTCTCAGATGAATATGTAGAAATGGATGTGCACCACAAAGACTGTGGGTGTCACTTCTTGAGGTAACTCCTGAAGGGACATGGAACAGCAGCAACCTCTTCAAATATGAGCAGGGGTGCCTGCAGGTCTGAGGTTCAGGGGCAGCGCCATCTGCCTTGTTGCCTGTATTTGCTTTATGCACAAATGGCTACTTAAATATTCAATTATGGGGTGTTTTTCCGTCTTTTTGTTTTCATAAGTGTTCAATACATTTCTTCTCCCTCACCCCTGTTCATTTTCCTCTTATGAAACAGCAGTGTGGTGAGGTTAGGTACATTTTGGCAATCCCAGCAGAATCAGTGCCCTCATTCATAAGCTGTGATTACTGTCGCGGGGAAATGAGACCAACTTATATTTGTGGACATAAAGATCTGGTAAGAGCGACTGAAGAAAAGTTCAAAAAATGCATTTAAAAAAAATGTGATACAGGGTTTTTTATTTCGCTCTTGGCTTTGAAAGCAGTAGAATGAAATGGCTCCATTTGAAAACAAAAACTGCATAATGATGTTTCTATCTCAAAATAAATCTTACGTTAATAAGGACCACTGGTAGTGTAGTTAGAAAGGCCAAAACATTCTAACCTCCATGGTTCAAAAAAAGAAAAAATTAAAACAACAAGAGAATTTAAAGTTCTTTTTGGAAAGAAAAGAGAAGAAGGAGCAGAAGGAGGAGGGGGAGAAACAAAAGAGAAACTCTGTCTTTCAGTTCCAATAGTTCTTGATGTTTAAAATCTCTGAAGTTGTCTTATGTGTTATGAAAAGCTACAAATTTATCTTTTGCCATTTTCCCAAGGGAAGCTGACCCAAATCCACCAGCAGCAGTTGAAAAGGTTTTTCCAAGCTTTATCAAATGGCCCCAAC
Source organism: Strix aluco (assembly GCF_031877795.1). NCBI lineage: Eukaryota > Metazoa > Chordata > Aves > Strigiformes > Strigidae > Strix > Strix aluco. Next base: position 68,112,214 of record NC_133932.1, on the reverse strand, counting down.
AGAGACCAGCTTAAAATTAAAAGCTTCCCCTACCAGAGGGAATATATGTGACTTTAATAACTGAAATGTGTTTTTACTTTCTATTACAGGGGTCAAAAGGTTTCTAAACAAACCAAATTTATCAATTATTTAGAGCTGATTTCTTCTGAAGTGGTATTTCTAAGATATTATTTGGTGGATAAATTCAATGTTCTAAGGCCAGCAGCAGCATTTTATTCATAACAAATTTCTCCTAAACTGAATTTGCTGGGGCAACTTAATTTCCACTATCGTGTTTGCACTGTAGAAATATCAACTGAAGTGTTATAGGGCCTAACTAGTGGGCTTTTCAAAGAGAAATTCCATATAAGCATGCTTATTCAGCACCACCCTGCTTGCCATTTATTGCTTAAGAAATGAACTGGTACATTGTGTCTGCAGTAGAATTTCTTTAGCTGCTGAAATATCCTTAAAAACCGCAAGGCACCTTTAAAGTCAGGAAACAATATCTTAAACTACATTGTCACCCTTGCAGCAAAAGAAAATAAGATAACTGTCAGAAGTTTTTTTAAAGACATTTTAAAATGAGAGACTCATACACGTGTGCACATAGATGCACACATTTTCTTAGCTTTCTCTGAGAAGTCAACACTTTATTTAGGTTGTTGCAGAAGGGAATTAACAGTAAATTTAGAAAGAGACCATTCTTAATACCTAATAGGGTCCACTGGCCATGTAAATACTCTGTTTGTTATACATTAGCTAAACATATGTTGGGTTTCTGCCTAAAGTCTGCCGTTTGGTGTAGGGAGAAGACGTTACAGAACAGTTCATAAATTCATGTGGAGCCCTGTTAAATGAAACCAACCATCCAAGAGCTGACATTTTGCCATCTTTAAAATAGCTGCCTCTCTTGCAGTAAAACTTCAGGTTTATTTATGCAAGCAAATATGAAGTAGTAACGCAATCAAGGTGCTATGGAGGGTTTTTGGTTTTTTTTAGAGAAAGAGTCTGACTATTAATAAACAAAAATGCCTTGAAAATGTTCTCCTTATTTATACTTGAAAAAAAAATTGTTCCTGAAAAATCACATTAAGGAAGAGTGAAAGCATCATTTTGTGACCACTGAAAATGGTCCCTTTTTCTTAGCAATATATACTTTCAGAAACATGAATTATTACTACAAATGAAGAACAAACAGGTGAAAGCTCTTCCTCTCTCTTCTGCTTCCCTTTGCCCTTGGGGCAAAAGAATTCTGCTCAAGCATAAGAGATTGGCAAGAAAGGATCAAAGTGAGCCAAATTTGATCGAGGCCTGGCTAATAAGGTGATGAGGAGCTTTTTACCTCCAGGGGACTGACTCTGCTTCTGTTTCATCTCTGGCTCAGATTATTACTGAATTTTGGAGATGGTTTGAGGAGGTTGTCAGATGAGGGCTTGAGGTTTGATAAGGGGACTCTGTGCCCTGAAAAGGACAGATTTAAACTTGAATTGAATGATACACTGAGGTTGAGCATACTTCTGAGTACAAGGTGATAGCAAGCTGATGAAATGGGTAACATGAGCTTTGGGCCACGGTCAGGCAGGAACTGGAAGGATATCATTCTGCCCCCAAAGTAGCCACACATCTGTGTGACCTTCCCCTGCTCAGGGTTAGAGGGAGTTAAATTAAGGGTTCATTTTTGGCCCATTGCTGACAGTGATTGAAAGCCGCGTTATGGTGGTTATTCAGTGGCTTGAATGAAATGAGCTTGATGGGCACCACAATCACTATGTTGCTGTCTTTGATGAGTACTGGAT